>NC_043765.1:15817795-16522795 GCF_902148845.1 Salarias fasciatus | reverse complement strand
CCTTCATTAAGCTCGTTTTGTGCTTGACGTGGACAAATGACGTCATTTTAGCAGCCACGCCCCACCGCGCCGCCCCGAAGTGGAAGCTTTCTACGTCGCACTTCTGACTACGGAGAGAGCAGAGCTGAGGGGGTGGACAGCGGAAGGCTGGCTACAAAGAGATGTGAAAAAAAAAAGCAGCAAGTCACTGAAACATAAGATTTGGCAAAAAAAAAAAAAAAGAAGAAGAAGAAGAAGAAGAAGAAGAAGCAGTCAAATTTGAAATGTTCCAACTTTATTTAGACCACTGTTCAGTGACATGTATTCTAGTTGAGGTTTCATT
This sequence comes from Salarias fasciatus, assembly GCF_902148845.1. Classification (NCBI taxonomy): domain Eukaryota; kingdom Metazoa; phylum Chordata; class Actinopteri; order Blenniiformes; family Blenniidae; genus Salarias; species Salarias fasciatus. The sequence continues at coordinate 16,522,473 of NC_043765.1, read as the reverse complement.
CAGTAATGAAGCAGACACAAGTTAAATTTACATCCTTTTGTTGGTATTTTACTCTCTGTCAGAGCTTTTGATAAAAAAAAGAGATTTGTTCAAGAATGTTACTTGCATTACAAAACACTGCTGAATTTAAAATTTCGTGCACTTCTGTATTTTCTCCACTTCTTCAGCATATATTTTCTAAGCTCATTCTTATGCCAGTGCACAAATCCCTGTGGTGTCAGGACGAATGACTACAAGTCATTTCCAGCATACAAGTTTCTGCTTCTGCATTATATTTGTGTTCCGTTATTTTGAATCGTTGCTCAAACTAATATATACAAATCAAATCAAATGTCAGCCAGAGTTGTTTGTTTGCTCAGAAGTCCAACAAACTTTTGCAGCCTGTTGCTTCTCCTCTACACTCGTCTCCACTCACAGGCCTGTTGAGGAATAGAAGAAATGCCAATTACTTTAGTTCAGTACTGTTGTAGACGTGTTTGCGATGCACTGCCCCCTGCAGTTTGGGAGCAGGCGTCGCACCATAATCCAGCATAATCAAATGTACTATTATTATCTACATCTCTGTTAATCATAAAGGTTTGAGACCTCCGGACAATGCTTTTAAAATAAAGAGATATTAAATGATGGTGATTGTAAAAAGCCTGTGAATTCATTTCAAACTCCAGCTGCTGAAAACTGAGCTGAGCCTGCTTTTTCTCACAACAGGTGAGCATCACTTAGCCTTCTTACCGGATTACTAGCGGATGTCAGCGAGGTGATCAATCTTCGCGGCACCGATACCTATTTCCTCTCTCCAGTCGACTTGTTGACAGACAGCCACTCTGAAATCAATCCCAGGTTTCACTTCTGCAGCATTCATCACAACTTCAGGGGGAACTCGATTTTCCTTGTCTTCTGTCTTATTTTTGTCTCCTTCTGTTTTTCTCCTCAGTTTTCTGTTTTAGAATCTTATCCCTTATTTTCCCTCTGGTCTCATTTGTCGTCTTTCTATTAATTTTTTACATTAAATTCGTTTTCAAATCATTAACTTTACTGGCAGCAGCGCTGTTCGAACGTCCTGCTCGCGAGCAGCAAGCAAAACTGTAAAATTCTACGAGGTGTTTACGCAGTCGTTCCTGCACAAAACAATTTATGGCTTAAAAGAGAAAGTAGATGTCCCTGCTTTATTTGTAACTTCTCCCACCTCATTAAAAGAAAGTTAATGAAGTTCCTTCAGAGTTGATTCTGTAACTTTATTAATTATAGATGCATCCGATGAACCATCCATGTCTGAGTTTCAAGCTCTCTGTTGGGAGGAAATTACAATAAAAATACCCACTGCTTCAGCAGCATTCAAGCATGTTAGGTACTTAATGCCATCTGAGCTGACACCTCTTTAATATAACATTATACACTATGGGGCAACAGTGAAAAGAGCTAAAATTAGAGCAGAGAAGTTAGAAAAAAAATAATGAATACAAAGTGAAACAAATCAGTATTTTACCAAGTAGCCATGAAGCCATTTGAATAAGGGACATCAAGTACCTGAAAAAAGCAACAATTGTCCTGCGTATGTATGAACGAGACCTTTTAAGGCAGCATAATATGGAAAACTTGGGTTTAACATGCATTAGTTGCTTCCCACACTATCTTTTATTTTCTTATGCCAAGGACACGACTCTGTTTGTGATTGTTGTCCACTGCTGCAGCTTGAACTGGGAACTGATCACAGGCTTTGCTGATGCTACTGTGGGATCAATATCATTCAAAAGCTAAAGTAAAATAGAGTATCTACCTGATGACGGGGAATTGAAGAAGAGAGCCTGTCGGAGAGGCACAGATTGAGCAGAGATGGGGGACCACAGAGATTTAGGGTCGGAGCACGCGAGGAAGCAAGATTAAGACATCGAACGGTGATGAACAGGAGAATAAAAGAGAGAAAAACAGAAAGAGGGACAGAGCGAAACAGAGAATAAGAGAGCCGTCCGGCACTCGATCACACCAAACAAGAATGATGTTAAGGCCTTAAGGATCTTTCACACAGTTGATCGATGGTTTCGTGTGTTTCAGTGCGTGTGTGTGTGTGATGTGTGTATGTGTGTGTGACAGAGGGAGAGAGAGTGGAGGGCTGACAGTGTGTGAGCCGCTGCTGCCTCCAGTGGCAGGAAATGACAGACATGATGACTGCAGATCCTCCAGTTCATTAATATTAAGCACACACACTCAAAATACCCACATACAGTACGTTCATGCCTTCCAGCTAGACTACAATAACTTAGATTTATTTCCTCCTGGCCACACACACACACACACACACACACAGCAATACATAGGAAAGAGCATCCTAGTCACTCCACCAGAGGGCGCTCCTCTCAATCATGCCAGTCATAGACCAAAAAAAACAAAAGGATTGTTTTTCAGACAGAAGTAGAAAGATGAAGAGGGAGCACTAATGTTAAAGCTGAGAAGGAGGAGAATCTGAGATAAATCACAACTGAACTGCTTTTCCAAAACTTCCACTGTTTCTGTTTTTTTTTTTGCTTCTAATCTCAACACTGCCCCCTTCAGTGACCGGCGGTACTGCTACATTTGGTATCTGTGGTCTGGATTCACGATGATCTGACGTCTGTTGATCTCCCGACAGACAGATAACCCCGTGCGTATCCGTGACTCTCTAACATAGAGCGTAAACGAGCCTTTACACTAAAACACATCAGTAACGACTATTTACCAAACTCTTCTACTTGAACCTGAAAGTACACACTTTAATCAGTATGTTCCTCTTCTCTGCATATGAGACATTTCAGTCTATAAATATTATTTTTGGAACATGTTGCTTTTCTCTTGCTACAGAGATATAATTGTAGCAGAGAAACTTTTTTTTTTTTTTTGCCAGACGACAGCATAACAAAATATGACAAGTCTCTACAAACAAAAAAAAGAAAAGAAAAAACAGAACGTCTCTTCTCCCAAGCTCCACACCGCCACAGAAAAGGTTCCCGTCGCACAAAGCACGACGCAAGTTTCTTTTAGCATCCCCCAGAAGAAGTCATTAGAAGGAGAGTACATTTTCACCATAACTGATCTGGCAGAGGAAAACATGAAGCTCGTAAAAAAAAAAAAAAAAAAAAAAAAAAAAAAAAAACTCAATATTTTGTATTTACAAAAAATTCACTTAGCAATCAGCTGGAGAATAACAGCAAAAACTCCCACTCTCTTAACTTCTGCCTCACACAGAACTATGCCTCTTCTAATTTTCATGATGATATTTTCCAACTCCGTTTTGTTCTACATTTCATCAAATTTGCATGGATTCCAAAATATCACAGCTAAAGGTCATCTCTGTGAGCTCTTGTTTAGGGAGACTCACAGGGGCCCCGAAATGTGAATCATTCAACATTAATGTGTGATGCTGGATCTCAAATCACAAACAATGCAAAACAAAAGTTAAACGATGGAGTCACTGTGCACGTAGTGTAGGAGTGTGTGCCTGTCAGAAAGTCTTGATCGTGATAAACCTACAGAGACTGTGAAGTCCATAAATTACAGTTTGTTGGTTTAGTGAGCAGCACGGTCAGTTTTTGTGGCAATTTTTGGCAAATTAGGATCAACTGTGGCAGGAGACTAGAATACCTCCACACACAGGGAAATCATGGAAACTCACAGAAAGGCTCGCTTGGACCAGGGATACTCTCACTATTCAGCAACCATGCTAAACACCATTTAATCGCCATTTCACCACTAATTTAGATCATTAATCAATATCAACGAAGAGCATGTGAGCATTTTCACGAAAACAAGGTCACTTTGGTGGTTGGCTTTTGTAATGTGACACAGAATGTTCACACGAAAGAGCAACAAAACCATTTTTCACTTTTGAATTTGTAATTTGTGGGAACAAAACAAAACAGATAACACTGGCAGACATATTCATGGTTTATTTTTCTTTTGCACCTCCAGAAAGCGTTCAGTCTATTTTAAACAGTTGAGCTTCTTTGTCTTTGTCTAGTCGGTAGGGAAGTGGGAGAGTTTGGAAAATGAGGCGGAGAAGTCATCATGACTGGATGTTGCTGGAATCCATTGTTTTTGGCGAAGAATAACTTCGCTGGAAAATATTGAAAGTATTTACTGAAATATGGCGACTTTATCCGCCGCACAACATGAGACTGTCACACTTCCTTTGGTTAATTAGCATCAACCTGTGACCTTAAAATCCCAGTGCAATTCCTAAAATCACCGCTGTTTGACTCCACATGATCTCCGATCGTGCAAAATGGCCAGTGTGTGAATTCAGATTTGTGCGAACAGTAAAGTCAATCTGAGGACTCCTGATATCGCCGCTTCCTCCTTGAAGCACAGTCTCACTCCTTCTGCTGAATTCAAGGTCTCTTTCTCTCTCTCTTCCAGTGTGTGAAGTTGTTTAGAAGTGTATCATTCTGTGGCTTAGTTGTGCTGCCACTGGCTCAAAACTCTGCTCATTCATCAAAACGTCCCTCTTCAATACCCCCTCTCTCCCTATATATACTTGCATAACCACTCCACTTCTTCTGTACGTCTCTGTCTTGCTGGCAGCGTCTTAATTTTAAAACGAAACATACTTTCTTGGAACTTCTGTCAAAAATCAACAACATTTCTTAAACCAGTGCATTTTTGCACAATAGCATCACAACAGTATAGAAAATTGAGAAAGGATTGTTAACGGTAAAAACACTTGCTGAACTTTGAGAAAGGAGCGTCTGCGTTGTTGTGAAAACTTTTCAGTGACGGCAGCAAAGGAAAGAATCTATTACTCACAGAAAAGAAATGTTCATGTTTCTTCTTTCTGTCCACAAATATTGAACGCGTTTCTCTATCTTTTCTATCTCTCCGCCGCTCCGTCCATCAATCTTTACTTATTTATGATGTGTTTCTGCTCGTCTCATGATGTAAATTTCAGACTTTCTGTATCTGTCCTTGCCTCTCTCTCTCTCGCTCTCTCTCTGTCTTCAAGCTGTGGCAGGAATTTGTAATTAATTTTCCTACGAAACTCATAAAACATGTTCAGTTTTAGCCCTACGACACAAATACACACACATGCGTGCGCGCACACGCGCGCACACACACACACACACACACACACACACACACACACACACACACACACACACACACACACACACACACGGACATCTAAGTTCTGTCCTGTTTGTAATTATCAATCCATTTGGGGATTTGAGGATTTTCTCTGTAAAACTTAAAGGCTTGTTTTTCTGTTGAACAAAACCACATCTGAAAACATGCACGCACGCACACATACACACGCTTAGAAAAAACAAAAAAGGCTTCATTGTCTAGCATGGAAATTATATGCACAAGCTCATGCACTGACATAGACACAGGCGCCACATGAATCTCCGAGGAGTGGAAGCCACAATGTTTGAAGATAAGGATTTTTCCTCTCCTCTTCATCTTCTTTTTTTTCCCCTTCTTCTTGTGTGTCTGTTGTGTTAGCAAGGAACTCTGGGACTTATGAAAAATGAAGGATGAAAGCTTCAATATTATGAAACATGTTTGTCATAAAATTGACACTCTGCACTAACTCATTCTTGGTTGATCTTACTTTTTGCACATGTGCATGCGAGACGCAGCTCGAAATCACGCATGGAAAAAGGCAGAGTAGAATGTTCATGAACCTTGTAACAAGGACATATAACAGCGGATATTCCTGCCTTATGACTATGGTAAATTGGGATATATGTCAATACTCAAGACTGAATAAATTATGTATATCCCTGATTGATAGACAGTGAGTTTTCTTTTTCTGTTATTTAGATTTTCTTGATTAATGTCTTTATTTTTAATAACAGAATCCATAACTCTCTGAAGACCAAATGCTTAAGATTGAGAACTGTGGTACATGTTGCATGCTATTAAATTTGATGATGGCAGCCTTGATTAGATTTACACGTGAACTAAATGTTCTACTCATCTTTTCTGTGACAAACTGAGTCACCATATCCAGACAAAATAGAAAAGAAACAGAAGAACTTGACTGTTGCTCAGCCCGCCACAGTAGAGGTAATCAAGTTAATTGTTCAGGCCTGAGCAGGTAAAGCAACAAAGTCCATCGACCAGTGCATAAAAAGCATTTTCAGTGTTTTGGTGCTTTGTACATACACTCAGGCTCATGCAAGGTGCTTAAAAACCACTGAGAGCAACTTAGAATCAAACTTTAAACCTCAAAATTGATAGATGAGCCACTCTATACCTCCTGAGTAACGACTCATGTTTCAGAGGGCTAAAAATGAAGTCAAATTTAAAAAGAAATTGAATTATTTAATATGTTTCTGGGCACGTATTTCAGTAGATAAGGTATGTCAAGGTGAGTGACTTCATCTAAAAATGTCAAATATGTGATTTTAGGTCAAAGAAATTAGCTGAAATCATCATACAAAGAGGTACGGGTACGATGAATCAGGTAATTGAGTAAAAGCACGTCACCCTTTCAAGAAATCATCAGGAACATGCAGACGGTTGTGTCACCGGAGCTGTAACAACTGGATGTTGCAGTAATTCTTCAAAAGCTTTTCGCAGGGAGACTGATTTCCAAATGGGTTGTTTGTGTTCACCTGACATTTTAGAGCCTGGTAGAAAATGTTCCCTTTCAGGCTAATTCAAAAGTTTGGCAAAACTCGGCGGCCTGACTTTAGGGAGCTGAAGACAGCAAGATAGCACACACACGACATGGTCGCTCAGATTTTACCCTCCAGGCAAGTGAAAACACACGTCTTGCATTGCATTGTGAGTCGTCCCTGTCCGCTGCGTCTCTAAAACAAAGGCATTAACAAACACACAGGGGCTTTTGTCCCAACAATGGAGGCAGATACACAATACACTGGAACCAAGCCAAAAACACAGCGGGAAAAAGGTTTTGTTATGACACTTTAAATCCCCCTGAATTGATGATACTCCTTTACAATATACCATTAGCGAGCTACACAATGAAAGCCACAAGTAAAAAGTGCACATAACTTCTCTGTGTGTGTGCGTGTTTTCCATATTTCTACGTGTAGAGAAGAAATGAGGCGCGAGCGAGAATCAGCAAAACAAGAACAAAAATGTACATAATGAAAATTATTTGATTTCACATGATAAGAACTTAAAATATCTGGAAAATTGAAATGAAGTAGGAAATCAAAACAGCTTAGTTTATCACGTTCAAACTAAAGAAGAATGTTTGGGGATTTATCTTTCTCTCATTTGTATCCAAGAGCATTAAAACTCAAGTGAAAAATTAGCATTTTTGCAGAATGCCAAATTAGTGAATACATCACAGGATACTGATCGGCCAAAACTATACGACCACCTGCGCAACGTGGGTCTTTTAATTGCTCCTCGTGGAACAAAATTTACTGTCAAAATTGTAATTAACTTCATAACATTGCAGTGGCTATAGGAATTTGTTGGATTGGACCACACAGTCAGACATTTGCTAATCACTTGCATTAATGGTCGGTGGAATTTTCCTCATATCTATCCATCTATCTATCCATCTATCTATCTATCTATCTCAATGTGCTGCTTCAGCAGTCTCAACACGTTTCCACGGTCCGACACATTCATCCTTTCAGACACACTCACAACAGTGACAACAGCTGCCAAGAAAGGTGCCTGCTCAATATTGGGGGCAAATTGGGCTTCAGTGTCTTGCTCAAGGACAATCTGACACGTAGTTGGGATCGAAAGACTGGAAGGTTCTTTTACCAACTGAGCCACAGCAGCCGCTGATACATCAACGAGATTGTCACCAGTCCACCGTTTCCCTTTGTCTTTGATTCATCCTGACCACTGATGTGTTCTGTTTCTTTATTTTTATTATACAATTCAATTTAATGTACATTTAAGACTTTGAGAATGCTTTAATAAATTTCCGCTATGTCAGTGGTCATAATGTTCTGGCTGATCATGGTCTCTGTTATTGCTCTGATTAACAGGAAAGATTTACCACCCGTGGGTCCACTTTTTCTTTCTTCTTCTTTAAAATCTAATTTCTTTCTTTATTCAAAGGTTTGATCACTCTGGGGCTCCTTCAGTAATCATAAGGTTTTATCAATTGACCATTTAAAAAGCCTTTTATTAAACAGCAATGCAGCACAGAGAGGAGAAAAACTGATGCGCACACAGGCTTCAAAAGAGACGGAGGAAAAACCACAGGAAGAATGACCGCCTGCGGCATTTTACTCTTGCCACACTTAAAAATTTGTGATTATGCATTTTGCTTGCATACATTTCAAATTTAAATTATAATCGGCTGAATGCTCCTACTGAAAATCACTTAAACTGCATCTTTCATCTGCTGTCATGAGAAACGAAATTCAGTGTAAGTAGAGCATATGGATATGAAAGAATTACATTTCTAGCATCTTGGAAGTTAAAAAACACTTCTCCACCGCAGACTGAGGTGTTATTTCTTACCCATAATCAAGATCTTGACATGGGTCACGGGGTACTTCTGCTGGCTCCCTACATGATACAAGTGCTATTATAATTTAATGAGCCCGAGTCCCAGGGTGACAGACTGCACTTACTCAGTTTGGGTCCCCACACGACAGGAGAAATAATATCTTTTAATGAGTATGTGCCAGGCAAAGTGACAACATTTACTCATTCAGACACCGAGGCTGAAATCTGAGAGACTCCTCCTCAGATGACTCCTGCACCGCCGGAGCCGGTTCTCACATGGGCTGCTATTATTGACGGGAGCAGCAACAGAGAAGTTCAAAACGCTCCTGTTTGTTTAGATATCAAAGAGGGAGGCAAAGTTTGGTGAGATCTGTCAATCTCAGAGATGTTTTCCAAAAAAAAACTACACGGTTTCGTACAGTTTCGGCTCTGAATCAATACGTTTTGACTATTCTCTTTGTTTCAGATGGCAACTCCGCTGCATTTTAATCACTTAAACGTCTATCTCAGCAACTGAAATGGTGAATTCATGAAAAAAAAAAAAAAAAAATGCTCACAGAAGACTCATGACAAATCGCACCATCACTTTTGAAGTAACTTTAAAACACTGCGTCACTGCTCTGATCCCCTTTGAGAATTCACACATTGCTGAAAGCTCATTTTCATGACATGAGGCCACTTGGCACAAGCGATGTGGGCATCAATTCATACAGTTTCTACGCAAATCATCAACCTCAGAACATTATCTCATATGGTGGCTTTGAAGCGGTGGGAACATGGCATTGATGAAATATGAGCTGTGCCACTTTGGCCTGCTGCAATATTTATAGTATCTGAATCCGTTTCGGGTGGCAGCTGATACCTCAGTGCTCTCATCTGACCTCACATGACATCTTAGTACAAGATCCTTCTAAAACAATGTGGGCCTGTAACACTGGCACCACTAATTGAAGTGAGGAGTTCTGAGACAGCATGTAAAACTCAGCTTAGAAAAGTTGAAAAGTATATTAATACATATATTACAGACATTAAAGAAATGAACAAATTGTGCTGTAGTGCATTTTCAGTGCAAATAGCTGCTTTCAATAGTTATACTGCACCTATGGGAGGCATAATTAACATCTATCTCCGTCAGTGAACACCGATAACTAGATATCATCCTTTTATGTATGTGTATCTTTTAAGCTTAGTTTTTTAAAGATTTCTTCTCTGCATGGCAGTTTTGCAAATTTGGCTCAAGCTGTATTAGTTGAATATGATTTGGATTTGACTTTGTGATTCATCCATCTTTCTCAACAATCGATCCCTCTGGGGATGCAGTGGCAATATGGAGTGCAAAGGAGCCAAGATCCCCACGTCTGCAGCAACTTCCTCCACCTCAGAATCCAACCAGATGAGCTGGAGGATCTAATCTCTCTTCGGCGTTAAAGCAGTCGGTACATTACTTGTGATGCCGCTCATCAAATGGATATATGTCGACTAAAATGGTGCCACTTCGGGCTGATCAGCTCATGCTTCAGTGGTTCAACGTCTCCAAACAATTGAAGCAGGGGTTTTGACATGCATGTGGGTCAGCTGTCTCGGAACACACCGCATGAATACAAATCATATCTGGCAACTGTGGTGCCTGACCTAAACCGATACTCTGTCTTGCAGAGAGAGACTAACACTAACCGACTGACTGTTTATACATAAACCGGCAAACAGGTGACAGCCAAAAACTATATTTAGTCGTCATTGGCTGGAAGTTGCCCCTGGCGGTGCGGATTACCACGGCTGCAGATGAGTACCCCGGACAGCTCCTTCGCTGCACCAGGACGCTGGTCGGTGTCATCGCCAACACAAAACCCGTAAAGTATTTGTTGTGAAAGTATGCTGAAATGATCTGAGTAGTGTCATGTCACTGGCAAGAATGCTTCGCCCCGGTTACGAAATAACACGTTCGGTGGGGGATTGAATAAAAGACTTGTTAAAATGGAGATTTGTTGCAGCGACTCGGCACTGTGAAGTGAAAAAGGATTTGTGACATCCAACGTGAGAGGCACCGTACCCAGACAAACACCTTGGCAGATGCGGGGCTGTCACGCTTTAAAGGCAGATTACAAATGCGCAGGTCGCACCGGATTTTAAGAACGTGAAATACGCAGCAGAATCAGCAATTAAAACACCAAAGGACCGAGCTGAACCGTTTCCTCTTTCTCTCTGTCTGGTCCTCTCCTGCTCTCACCCTCTCCCTGCCCTTTAGTGTCAGTTCTCTGTTCTGGCATTTATGAGACAAATGCTACTGTGTCACACCTTGTCACTCATATCACACACACACTCTCACACGCACGCGCGCGCACACACACACACGCACAGGCACACACGCACGCACACGGGGCTAAATGCTAGAGTGTCAGCAGGCCTGTCAAATCGAGTGTCGGCGTGCGGGGGGACCTCTTGACTTGAAATTGGCGGGACGCACACTTGCACACACACACACACTTGCACACGAAACGCACAGAAACATGCCGAGACGCTCAGCCGGAGAGTGTGAGAGGAAGAAATTAACAATATGCAAACAAGTAGCCCACCTCGAGCTGTTGACACCTCAACAATGGAAACACAATCACTCCCACTTCCTATCAAGTGTGCACACAGACACACACTGAGACGCTGCAGAACAGCAGGCTTCAAAGGCCGGGCGGGAGGGAGACAAAGATTAAATTCCCCTGGCGTTTGGGAGCAGAAGCAGATGGTGACAGAACTTGGCAGCAGAAGCAGTTTGGTACCTGAGTGATATATGGACAGGGCCTGCTATTACTTTATACCAGACAGTTTGAACCATTACACTTTGAGTAATAGTTGCCCTACTTACTTGCACCTTTTGCTTGTTTTTTCTGTGGGAGCATAAGGATGCTGACTAATTTACACTTGGCTGGTTCATTATTCACACTTTTTTTTTTTTTTGTGAACAGGTTTAAAGTAAATTCGGACTTTTTCCAGCTGGAGATGCTTATTTTTTGAATGAGCCTGTCAGAGAGGTTTCAGTTCAACTTCAGGTCAGTTTCTGAGGTCTTACTTTGTGGCTGCACTGAGCTGCATTATACTGGCCTGCTTCCGACTGCACACAATATGAATAATAAAAATATTCATCATGACACTCAGAGTAATTTTACATTTTTTTACTGTCTGTATTGATGCAGACTTGATGTTCTCTGAGGCCGTGCAAGACGCTGACAAGATATGTGTCAAAGTAGGCCTCGAAGTTTCAACTAAAAGTTTCCAATTTTACCAACACAACTTTTCTTTGGCTCACACTGTCTTTTCTCTTTTTCCCTTGTGGGAAGCTGCAGTTGACAAACAGAAGACAAATAGAGGCCATCACCACCCTAAACAGAGGACCCAGTTGGCATAGAGGTTACAGCGCGCACGCACGCACGCACACACACACGCAGATCAGTGTCATCACTTGGCATATGCAACTTGACAGTGAACGAGACAGGGACCTGCAGGGAGACATGGAGAGAAGCAGGCAAATACAGTACTGTAGACAGTATCTAACTACCTCTCAACACACACACACACACACACACACACACACACACACACACACACACACACACACACACACAGAATGAAAACAAAAAAGTTTTCCTTTCACTTTCTTTCAGACACACTCCAGATTTTAGGGCAGCTTATGCTGTAATGTATAATTCAAATGGATGTGTGCGTGTGTGTGTGTGTGTGTGTGTGTGTGTGTGTGTGTGTGTGTGTGTGTGTGTGTGCGCGTGAGAGGTGAAGCTGTATTTTAAAAGCAAGCATCAGGTAAATTGAGGTCAAGTGAAGTCAAAAGAAAAAGCCACACAAAAGGCAGTGTCCACACACACACACACACACACACACACACACACACACACACACACACACACAAAATCTATAATTCTAAACAGCGGTTGGCTTAGTTCATTGGCTCAGCATATTTTTGGGTACATGGTCAAAAGACCATTCTCCATCATTTTGAGAGTGTGTGTGTGTGTGTGTGTGTGTGTGTGTGTGTGTGTGTGTGTGTGTGTGTGTGTGTGTGGTCTATTCCTCCCATTGTGACTGTGTTCACTGCAGTTGGCTCTGAACTATCAGACAAGCCAAAAAAAAATGCTTTGTGTTGTCTAAATAACGCTGGAGCACCAAAATGTCACCGTCTGAACCCCACGAATTCAAAATGGCCCAAAAAATTAGCCACCGATACAGTGTGATGATAATATTCAGTTATAACACTTGTGGCTAAGTGCACTTTGGGAGACATTGCCTGCTAATTTCTAATTTAACATTATAATATGCAATTTTTTATGAGTGTTTTATCATGATTTTGCAGTTTTGTGATGGTGTTTTCACAACACTTTGAGAGAAATCAGTCCAAGCATAACAGACTCGATGTAGGTTCAGGAAGAAACACTGAACATTACAGAGTTAATCGACTGATGGTTTGAGTGAGTCAGGTAAGGAGCCATCATTTTGTGAACTCTTTATCATGTTAATACCATTATTTCAAGATTTCCTTCAAATTTTGAGAAACATCAGCACTTTATATGCTGCCAAATGAGGCGACCAAAGTATTTGCCTGAGCTTTGCCTCAAGTTGAGGATTCAGAAGATTCCATGATGAATGCACCAAACACACTTTAAGAAAATGCTCCGTAGGAAATATGAAAGATTGATTTTGTCACTTGTAATCCACACATTATCATGGTCGACACTCTTTCCTCACAAGGAGAACAACCGCATGTCAGAATGGAACTTTTCCTTTGTGTATGGAGTTGTTCCAAAAGTTTGAATTTTTTCCTATTTTTTTCTGCAGTCCAAAGACATGCTGAAGGTCAGATTTAATAGGGCGATGAATAGTAAAATGAATGTAGGTGTAATGTTCTCAAGTGGAAATCACAGTTCTACTACATTTGTATTTTTACTGTACGACATTTTTCTGTGGTGAAGTGTATGTATCTTAGTGGAGACAAGAATTGAAATCCTAAATCAGGACTATGTTCGGCTTTCTTTCTATTTTTGTGCGATATCTGTGCAACATACTGATTCTGTAGTAGTTGCTACGCTTCCCTTCAGGTCAGGCTACTGTCAAACAATGCAGCTGCTCTTAAATTTGGATAAACAAACAACCACACTTGATTCCTTTTGTCGTAAACCCAAAACTTTCAGAGTACTGCCACCGTACAGCACCTGTGTCTTGCTGTTTTCCTAATAAACATCGATTGTTCTCCCTCTTTTTGAAGGACGTCTGATCTGGATGCAGATGAGTTTCATCAGAAGTGGATGAGGCAGTGATTGGCTGGAGGGCACCACAGACCAATGAGCCAGTCATCAAGAGGGCATTCAGTTGGTGCAGCTGCACACCACAATGTCTCAAATATAGAAAGGTCCTTCAGCACGGGACAATAAATGACTGTCAATATGCACGCATGAGTGTGATTGACCATGTTTCCTCTGATTAGTTGGACACACAGCGCTTCACTCTTGCTGCTAAACTTTTGTCATCAAATACTTTTGTCACGTGATCTTCTCCAATTCAAATTTATTTATTTCGAGTCAATAACAACATCACCATCTCATTGCACTTTTACGGAAAAATAGAGAGAAATAGAATATTATATCTTCCAAAAAATGTGACCAAGGGGGAGCAGATAGATCGTAAAGACGATGGGGCCTTGGACAGAGCTCTGAGGAACACCAGAGGGAAGGGGAGATGGCTGGGATCTGAAAGATTTAACAGAACAATCTGAGTGTGACCAGAGAGGTAGGATCTGAGTGTGTAGACCTTGATGAGCGCTGTTTCCCCTGCTATGAGGACGACGGAAACCAGATTGAAATTGTTCTTAAAGGTTGTTAGTCTTGGAGAGGTACGCATCAGTTTGGGATGCTACTATTTTTTTTTTTTCAGTGTCTTTGATGAAAATGGTAGATTAGAAAGGGGACTAAGGTTTTGAAGTAGTGAGCCGGGTTTCTTTAGAGTTGGGGTCGTTTAGAGAGATGAAGGAACACAACCAGAGGCGAAGGAGAACCAGATGACGGTGACTATCAGAGGTGAGAGGGAGGAAACACAGGGCTGTTGGCAGTGGGTCCAGCTGGCAGGTAGATGATTTGGTTTTCCAGATGAGATCAGATCTAGAGGTTGTGGAGGAAACTCGGAAGTTGCTGGATGAGAGGAGGTAGAAAAATGGAGGGAGGAGAACTGCAGGAGGTGGGAGGGGTCTGCTGCCCGTGGATTCAGTCTATTTTTTTGTGCAAAATTGAGTTACAGTTGTCAGCTGAGTAAAAATAGGGAGGAAAAGAATCCTGGGGGTTGCAGGGTGTTAGTGACAAGCGAGAACAAAGCCTGAGTGTTCCCACTGCCAACACTGACTTTTTTTTTCTGAATAGTATTGTGTTTAGACTGTGGAAAAAGTGTCCTTGAATAGCAGAATTCAGCTGTGGTACATTTCTTTATGAATTGTTAGACCAGTTTTCTTCTAGACTCTTTCCATCTGGCGTTCGTTCACCTTCAGGAGGCGTCAATGAGGTGAAAACCAGGGCGCAGAATGAGTCAGTTCTGGTTTTTAGTGGGGCATGTGGGTCCAGCATGTGAGTAGCTGAAATGGAGAATTCTCAACCTAAATCCTTCTTTGGTTTGTGGGTGGGCAGCAGACAGTGGACACAAAATTCAGAGTTGGGCCAGATATCTGCAGTCAGTGACTCAGAAGATGTATATTCCAGTGACAGGTGAGACCATCTGATTCACATGGTATTAACCCATATTACCCCATGGAGAAGGAAGAGTTCTCCTGGGGCAATAAGGGACGAACAGCTCTTTAAGATACAATGGGGCCTGATTATTAGGTCCTTTTTAAATTAAAAAAGGAATTTTAAAACCCGCTCTAGTTTTACCAGAAAGGCAGTCACGAGAAGCTAGATTTGGAAACCTCCTGCTACGTCCTGTCAGTATTCCCACTGCAGCATTTTGAATCAATTGAAAACGTCTAAACTGATTTCTGGACACCTACATAATAGTGAATTACAGTAGTTAATAGTAGTTAATCTCTCAATGTCACTCTGAGCTAACGCGATCCTGATTTTAGAGAAATTAGGTTGTGAAATCCAAGGTTCCTCAAAGTGCTGGGGGGCATGTGTTTCGGTAATTTCTCTCTCAGATGTTTTGGGCTTTTGTTTTATCTGAGCACAATGGCAAAAAATTATAGCTCATCCAGTCTTCAAGACAAACTGTGTTTGTCAAGGTGATCTGTATCATACAGTATAGTTCCATAGAAAAATAGATTTTTTTCATCATCTGCATGTCAACAGAATATAATACAGTGTGTTTCTGTGGGGATGTCATGGTCAAGTCAAGTTTTTTAGTCGTCTTATTCATATACTCGCATTGCGGTGAAATGCAGCAAGTGCCCACCAGGCTCGACAACTGAAACATCAACTTGCAGGAAAAATATAAAGTACTAAAGAAAGACATAACAATATGAAAGCACAAATAGGTAAAGAACCTTTAAATTAAACACATAAATCACAAACAGGCAACATCATCATGGTACAAAATGCAGCACTGAGATCTAACAGGACAAGAACGGAGAGCAGTCCTTTGTCCGACGCTATGAGAAGATCATCAGAAACTTTGATCAGGGCTTTCTCTCTTCTCTAAAAGGCTCAAATCATTTGTCAGTAAGTGGGTACACTATAACTGACTTGTAACAACTTTTTTAGAAATATGGGAAGGTTACATATCGTGATATAACTTATTAAAACACCAAGATCAAGGGAGGGACTTTTAGTAAAAGATTTGATGACCACCAGAAGGTCTGTGTCTTATAGCCTGTTACTACAAACACACTGATCTGATCTAGTATCGATCCACTAATCAGGTGGGAAATGACCTGAGATAGTCGAGTTGAGACTGGATCGAGCAAAGTGACATTGGTGTAGATGAAATTGAGACTAATTCAGATGTTGCACAGATCAAGCTCTATTCACAAACCTGGTGAAGATGTGGTTGATTCTGAATTTTGCAACTGAAGAAATTCAGAAAGTTTTTGTAGCTCAAGGTTCATTAGATTTAAGGCTCCATGGAGCTTTTCACCTTTTGCCAGCCTGTCTATGTGTTCCTGTTTTTTTCGGTTAAGGAGGAATGGTAGGCAGTTAGAATTTTGCGAAGTGTAGATTAATAAATCATATTCCCAGGCAATACAAAACACTTTTAATTGTGGTGAATGAAATTTCTTCTCCAGTTCTTATGTTGATTTCCTTAATTTTCTAAATTGTTTATAATTCCAGGGTGTTAACCTCCTCTGACGAGTCGCTCCCACCATCCAAAGTGGGACGGATGCCCTTCCTCTTCATCAAATCAAGCTTTTCCTAAAATATTTTTCAATTGGTAAAGTTGGTCAAATTGTTTTAAGGACACCATCTGGACAACCAGCGGGCCACAGCATGTCACCACTGGTCAGATCAGGTCAGGGGATAAGAGAAAACTCTGGAGTCTGTCAAAGTTTTTGCAATTTCACACACTTTAAAAAAAAAAATCTTTTTCTACGTGCATCACATCAACTTGACTCACAACTCTCGATAACTATGTTGCTTGAAAGACAACAGCCTTTTAAAAATAGGCAATAGCTGGACTCTTGCAGTAAGGAACACGTGCTTTGATCCATCAGTGGAGCAAAAACAGTGTCATTTTTGGCCTCCTACTTCTGTTAAAGTACAATAATCCAGAGGCAGACAAAAGAGGGAATCAAAGATTGAGCGAGAAGGATGAAAAGTACTCACAGCCATGATAAACACCAGGAAGAACAGATTGGATGAAGATCTAAAGGCATCGACTGACACTTGAGCCTCAGCAGGACAAATAAAAACTCCTCAGCGGCCATTGTGCAGCTGGATAGGAGAGGTGGGAATGGAGGAGTTTACAAGATAAAACACAAGTGAAAGATGGCGAGAGAGGGGAACCGAGGAGAGGTTTGCTTGATGATTCTACGAGGGCGAGATGGATCAGGGCTTTAAAAGCTGGAGTGGAGACAGAGTCATGGAAAGAACGCAGGTGTGACTGTACCGCCAGCCATAAAACCTGGGAGACAACTGCTGTTATTGAGCTGTCACTGTGAAGGTAAACTCAGAACCACAAAGTGTGCGGGGGGAAAAAAAAAAAAAAAAGAAAAAATCAAAATAAAACTAGGTGTTTGTGTCATTCAAACCCATACTGCTGACTTTCGCACCACTAAAAAGAAAAACAGGGTAACAGCGGTTTACATCAGCTGACGTGTCACTGCTTAACAGCAAACACACAGATAACAAAAAGAGGAGGGAAAAAAAAAACACTCCTGGAGGCTGTTTCTTTTTTGGAGTTATCTCCTCCCCGACCTCCTCCTCATGCTATTGCCCTGTCATCTCTCATAACACACACACGAGGATATTATTTAGAGGGTGCAGAAATTATTGCTGCGGTTAAATGTTTTTTTGCAGGACACTAAACTTGCAGCTCTGACCTAGAAAAGTATAAAACCGGTAAGCCTGTTACAGGAAACATGAATCTTGCTGTCTGCCTGTGTCCAAGCCTCACATGCACTTTAAATTTGTACCAACCTTTTCAGTGATTATATATATAGAAAGTAATAGCAACTATGTTATTGCTGTAAAAGGTCATTGTGTATGGATTGCACATGCTGTGTGAATGTGAAGCAGTGCATGCAGGCCTGGTGTTCACGTAATTGCGAGCACACATTTGAAGTTACTGCAAAAAGCCACATAAAGCCATCGAATGTGGGGTTTTTTTCCGTGTGTGTATGTGTGTGTGTGTGTGTGTGTGTGTGTGTGTGTGTGTGTGTGTGTGTGTGTGTGTGTGTTTTCGTTTTGGGTCTGTAATTGTGTTGCTGCTGGAAAAAAAATCATTTTTTAATGCAGGTAAAATGAATGAAAAATAAATCACAGCAGCAATAACAGTTTTTTTTCTGCACTCACTGATCCCTCCTCTCTCTCCCTCCCGTGACACATGCCAATGCTGTAATGTTCATTACCAGTATTTCCTTGGTCACACACACACACACCAACATTTACAAACGCACACTGGCTTGCACACACTGCTAAAACAGCATTTTGTCCATAAAGTCTATTTCCATGGTTAAGTTGTGATGAATGGGGCTCAGTTGAAGTCAATGAGATAGCGCAATGCCATAATTCAATTCAACACACACTCTTGCGTGCACACACACACACACACACACACACACACACACACACACACATACACAGACACCACGGTGTCTGGGCCATAATTCAGCACTTATGGATATACACACTCTGAGGCACACACACTCACACATTTGTGCACAGAGTCAATGAGACCGCAGTGTACCATAATTCACTGTAAAGATAAATGCCCAGCGTGCATTATCATGCAGACGGAGTGGCTAGTTTTTGGAGTGTGTGTGTGTGTGTGTGTGTGTGTGTGTGTGTGTGTGTGTGTGTGTGTGTGTGTTAGAGACTGAAAGGAAGTTAGTCCGAGGTGCTGAGGCTCCCTAATGGGATGACATCAGCACACACTAGGATAAACACACTCATACATTTATAGTATTGTTGTAAAAAAAGGAAAAATATAGCCAGCTCTACAAATTTCTCACAACATTTTCCACACATTAATATCCATAAATAATTATTTAGGATTTTTTTTTAATTAAAGCTTGAATGCATACATTGTAACACATAACCTGCAGCAAGAGAGAAACTTTGTATTCTTCAGTGAAGTGCGTGGGTTGTGGGTTTAAATCTCCCAGGCAGACATGTCACTTCCAAACTTTAAGATAAATTAGCCTTTAATGAGGGCTTGAGGGATAAAAACTACCTTTAAACTGTAATAAGTGAAGGTAAGTGGTTTGGGTGAAGAAGAAGGCTGTTTCTTGGTGTGTTTTAGCTCTTTTTCTTCCCCCCTCTTCTGTATCTGATGCGACACCGAGTCCCTCACAGGTTTTGGGAGTTCATGTTAACATCCAAAGGTTGTGTTTGGCTCTTCTATCTAGTGACTGCCAGAAATGATGAGGGGGAAGATGGCAAGACTGAAATGATGTTATTGAAAAAAGAAGCAGTCTTCGGAATAACAGACTCTGGGATCAGCATCTGTTATTTAACGTGAGTCACCAGCGCACCAAGACGCAAAAGCTTTTCAGATGCACAGCATGACTCACCCCGCATGATTTGCTACCAGCTCGTGTATTAATGGTGGTTAATCCCAGACGCCGAGCCAGATGACCTTATTTACTGAATTACTACACCCTTACACTTGGATTGTAGGAGGCCACTTCAACTAAAGTGCACAGGAAATACTTCTGAATAGCAATTAACATGCAAATTAGTACATGCATATGAGTTACTTACCAGCAGGCTGCAAGCAATATCGCTCTGCTCAAAACTTTGAGCAGAAGTTTAAAAAAAACTTCACAAAACCACAGCATCTTTACTCAAGTTTACAAGGGTAGGGGGGAACTGCTTCAAGCACACTTTGTTTTGGGGAAGAAAATAAATAAATAACCCCCCCTCATTGATTTTTGGATCAGTTACCTAACTCTCGTCTGGACCACTTATGATTTCACTTCAAACCAACCCGGTTGAATCATCAGCCCAAAAGTTAGAAAACTCTCAAAATATCTGTCTGTCAGAAAAAAAAAAAAAAAAAAACAGAGCAGATGCAGCGAGAAATACTGTTTTTTTATGATTGACAAAGTAAAATTATTTTCATAATCTGGACTCATTTGCTTGCAGCCCCCCCCATTCAGGATAAAGTGGGTATAGAAGATAGATGGATGGACTCATTTGGGAGGAATTGAGCAGCAGCTGTGCCCCATCACAATCCAGTACGTGACAACAAAATGCTGTGATTTGAACCTCCATCTCACTGCCTCTGTCCTGGATTGGAGCTCAAAACTGATGAGTGACATTCAGAGAGGACCAGTGCGAAACGAGAGACAAAAACTGAAAAAAAGGCACAGAACTGTTCCACACCGCAGTTTGGAGAGATGTTGAAACAGTAAAAGTTCACCAAAACAAGGTTTCCAACCTCCCGTCAAACCCACTGCTGTAAAAAGTAAATGGACTAAACATTTATATTTCACCATTCGTGCAGTCTCAATACATTGCATCTGTCCACTGATCTAAAAATAGACAGAAGCTGGGGTTCCCAGCGGTGAGGCGGACGGAAGCCCATTAGCAGTCATATTTCTGCTCCCAAAACAAAGTGATGAAACACACTGTGATCTGTTTCAGCTTCAAACACTTTTATACTGAAGATTCCAGTTTGTGCAGCGTTTGGATGTACAAACATAAGTCTGGCAGGATTTTTCAAATCATTCTAAGTGACTGAACACTGTGTCTGTGGAGCATTTGTCCTTGTTGCTAAATAGCTAAGAAACTCCTCGTTAAATTGTTTGATTACTTTCTACCTGGTGAATAGTTGTGGCACAACCAATAAAGTAATTTTAGTGGTAGTTTTGGCCATTCTGAATGTAAATGACTCTGCCAGTGGGAGAGAGACACGAGGCCACTGCACGAGGAGCTGCGAGCTTCGGTCAGAGAAAAGAGAACCAGGAAAGCAGGCCACTGAGCCAGTGTGACTGGGGTCAAGACCTGATCATATAATTTTGGTCTCCGAGTTGAGCTGGTAGAGGACGGTCCGAGGATGGCTGGATGACCAGATGTACGCTAGTGGAAGTGGCCATTAAGCGAGGCATCACAAAGAAGAGTCGTCAATTACAGCGTGGTGCTAGAATGAAAAGTTTCCAGACGAATCTGGTTGAAGAAGGGGAGAGCAGTGGAGGCTGGAGGACGCCACCTGGATACAGGCAGAGTCACGGTCAGCCTTGGTCGGGTTGCCTGAAGAGGGTGTCTGGTGAACACATTTTAATACCAGACTGAGCAGCTTTTGGTTTCTATATGTTTAATATTGTTCAATATTTTGTGTAACTGACAATAGACTGTCGAAGGTTTAAATCCTTGAGTCCCACCAATAAGCAAGATGAGCCAGCTTAGTCAAAGGAACAGCATGAACCGATAAAGCCACTTAAATACAGAGCAACACATCTTCCAAGACATGACAAAAGCCAATGAACCTGATTCTGTCTTTGATTTGCCTCCTACCTAATATGTAGAGATACATTTCTGAAAATGTGATAAAAACATTCTCTAAAACACCGACATCTGATGATTCATGCCCCTTTTCTTACTTGTTTCTAGTTGCGTCCCCACCAATAAACAACACGTGATTATGCCTCCATGAAACTTCAGCAGATGCTTGATTTGAATTATGAAGGATTTCGCCGTCCCTCGGGGGAAACACGCCGATTGGCTTCATCATGCTGCATCTGACATAATTGCGAAAAGCCACAAAGATGCATGACTCACTTAAACAAATTACAAAAGGTAATAAATGAGTACGTATGCAAACACATGATTTCATCTGCATTCATCTCCTCCGAACCACTCAGCCCAAATATGTACATCTACAACGTGGCGTGCGCAAAGTGTTTGGGCACGCAAACGACAACACTTCTCTCTCTGTGGTTGTTCTGTGGCACTAACAGTAAATAGTGTATCACTTTCCTCTTGGGGAACGCAGAGTTTAGCTGAACTGCTGTCAGTGAAAACAAACAATAAATGGGACAACAACTCTCTTCCTCTGAGCTCAGTGGGGAAAAAAAAAAAACTCAAATCAGGTCATCCGGCTTCACCCTGCAACTCTGGAAGAGATGTTACTTGCAGTTTATTGTTGAACTTTTTTCACTGCTACAGAGTGTGATGCCAGACTCCCCCACTCTGAGGTGCAGTGCGTCTGCTCGGTCCAGGCCAGAGGTTCAGACACAGAGGCTGTTAATCACACTTTTCTTTTGGCAATCCCTCTCCGTCCTCCACTCATTTGCTCTCTCTGTCACTTTATGCCTTTTCAGGGGATTAACTTTATTACCCCGGGAGGGAGATTCTGTTGGTCAAAAGAAATAAAAAGGGAAACACAATGAATTATAAAGCAATCTAAAGCCGGGGGCTTCATTCTCATTTCCACTTGAAACACACACTCTCACCTGCGCTCACAATCTCTCACACCATTGCACAAGAGAGATTTATTGTCAATAAAATTCATAACACCTGAAAACAAATTCTGAATTTAACACCAGCCACACTCTACCTCGCTCTCATCTCCCACTACCCATCTGTCAGCACTCAAATTGCGAGTCTTTGAGTAATGAGTTTGCTTTTTGAGTCATTTCACAAAGGTTTATCAGCACTAAAACTTCTAAAAGAACGGTGAAATGGACTCATCTTTTTTGTACTTGAATGACTGCAGAACTAAGCCGCGCACCAAAGCCGACATCTGCTGGGAAGCAGGATACAATCTGCTGAGTCACAGCCAGTGGTATTCCTGTCCCCTCACCTTCTGCTCATCATGATCATCCATAATTCAAAAAGTCAAACTGAAGATTTAGTAGCACCCTTCTTTTTTGATTGCGTGGGTGCAGCAGCTTCTTTTTTTATTTTACCTTGACAACAGTGACGCATAAATCAACCCTAATACAGTGTTTAATTTACTACTTTAACTTTTTCTGTGAACGACTTATGAGTTATGAATGAGAACGGTGGAAATGCAGGCGCCTTTAAACAGTAATCAGATTACTGTTGCATGATGATGTAGAAAATACAAACCTAACTGAGCAGTCTGACATTTTGAGAGGTAAAATTGCCACTTAACTTGAGAGCTACGGAACGTTCAAGAGCAATTAGGAAGCGGGACATTCAGGTCAACCATGTCTTTCCTAGCGGGAGGTTTCAGTTCGCTCCAGGAAGCAACACTTCACGGGACAGAGTTTCAGGGAATCCAGGAAAAAAATGTATTCCTTGTTCATGGTTACCGGGAAGAAACTTCCAGAACAAAAATAAAGGGGAAAAAGTAGCAGCTAACCTGATTCTGTCCGTCCATCTCATGACCTCTACTTACATAACCAGGCTAATCGGAAAAGAAAATTCCACAGTGTGGTTCAGCAAGGGGTTAAATACTGGACCAATTAATTTTAAAGCCGATAAAAAAAAGAAGACCTATAACCACATGTGATATCATTCCACCCGAAACCACATCTTAGCTATTGTTTATTCACCACGTCAATTTCTGCCCACAACAAGTGTGACAGATAAAAGAAGAAAGTGGAAATTTGAGAAACACTGCAGTGAAAATAAATGCCGGGATTGAATGTAATTCTTGCAGAATTGTCTTGAAATTGGTGTTCTTATCTGGCCAACAAGGTGGGGGTGGAGAGGAAAACAAAGGGAAGAAGATGAGTTTTCAAACTTTGCCATCTTTGTGTGGGCTCCTCTCCGTCTCTCTGTTCGCTTTTGAGATAGCTGCTTTTCTTCCCACCACTCTGCCCACTTGTGTCACTCCAGCTGTCTCACTCTTTTCCTCTCTCACTCTCATGCATCCGTCCTTTACTCATGCTCTACATTTCTGTTTTATCTTGCCTATCCGTTCAGATTCAGCTTCCATCAGTTGTGTGTGTGCGTGCATGCACACACACACATACACACACACCATTGTAAGGGAAACAAATTATTCCAGGACAACAGAACTGTTTTGTTTGGTTCACTCTTGTTTGTTCTGTTTTATTTTTTCCGTCCTTCTCCCATCTCTCTCTCTCTCTTTCTCCCTCCCTCCCTCAAACAGATGGGGTATTTTAATGAAATCAGCCTTGCCGGTTCCCATCTGTGTGAGAAATGAATTTCACCATTTTTAAAATGAGGGAATTTACAATGAGACAGGCGAGAACGGAGGGAACCCCTGCAAGTTTTTTTTTTTTTTTTTTTTTTAACGCTCCTTTTTTCCTGCGACTCTCCTCGGCTCTTGTAGCTATTAGACTTTCACTGCATTTGTCTGTGTCTCCGGGAGCCTCTACGCCAGTCTTTTTCTTTCTCTTCGGTTGTCTTTAAGCTTCTGTCTTTTATGATGTTGCTTCTTCTGTTCTTAAAAAAAGGCTGACACATTGAAAACTAATTCATTGTGTTCTTAAAATTCAGATATCCTGTACCAAAATTACCTCATAGTTCAAAAAAGAAGTTGCAAAAACAAGACGTTGTTTCGTATTCATGTGTTCAGCGACACTCAAATATTTGATTTACTCAAGCATCACTGTACCACCAGTCAACCTTCATTTAGCCAGAAAAATCCCCCTGAGCTTCTAAACCTTCTAATTCAATATACTGTTGGTCTGGACTGGCAGCAGCACAGAGGCTTCCAAATCACACCGAATGTATAAAATCACAGCCGATGTGGAATTACGTTAAAGCCATCGTAAAGTGAAAATGAAACACTTACAGCCAGATGCCACTTCACCAAAATTACATTCAGGGTTTTCATTGAAAACTGCCCCTCAAGTGAGGAACATTTCATCTGAATAAAGAATACATACATTTATACCCATTTTACCCAAGTGGGTTTTTAATGAACCAAAATAAACTGGTTTTCAAAATAATTTTCTTTCCCAGCATTTATTATTTCAAGTGCGTTTTTACACAAAGTTAAAATGAAGATTAAGTGACGTTTAACTCCAATATAAATTTTTACAAGAAAGGAAGAAGAAAAAATATTCTCTAAATCTCTGAATGCCAAGTTTAATGAACAGAAGTTAAAATAGACAAGAGGGATCACAGCAGGACCCATAGAATAGATTGTTCTTTTTAAAGTCATAAATTCCAGACATAGCCACAAAAAACATATTATAATGTCAAATTCATCAAGAAGTCCAACATTAACCAAAGTTTTGTTTTTGTTTTTTTTTTAAATACAATTATTCAATGCATTTCATCGCTGTGAGAGGCAGATAGACTTTGTCCCCCTGCTGATAATAATTATTCCGGAGAAGAAGGGATGTGTTGACCAGATGGAGAGCAGATCCCTCCCATCTCCCCCAGCGAATCAAGACATGCGTTTATATCAGTGCTTTTGTTTTTCTTTGTGCCTGATTGCATTGTTACTCAGCGGACTGGAAGCCTTGCCGCACATCGAGTGTTTCAATCTGCCGTCGGCTCTTGCTTGTGTCGGCTGGAGCGGCGGGGATGAGTCTGCTCGGGAATGTGCATCTATGTTATGACCCCGGGGTCAGGGGTCAGCGGAGCCTCACCCCGCTGCACTGCGGCCGTCACTTCAGACGGCGTCCGCATCAAGCTGCCGCCGTTCGCTTTTTCTTCTGTCCACTGGCTGCAGCTGTTGCTGTCAAGGTTCACGTGTCCACAGGAATCAAAGCGTTTTGTTTTTAACTTCAGTTTGCTCCATGCATTTTCATTCTGACCCTCTCGGCGTTTATCAACCTGAATATCCTGTTTATTATTTTATTAATGAAGAAGGCAAAGTCATCATGACCTACAGACCCAGAATATTAAAGTAGGTTGAACAAAAAAGTCCTCAAAAGCAAAGCTGCAGCACATGTTGCTGAAGCTGTTGTTTCTACATTCGAAAAGGGAGTTTCTTTTAAAGTCTGTGTGTGTTTTTCTGACAGTTCTCCTTCACAGTGTGTGTGTGCTTTTGGGAATCAGAACTCACGCACCCCCTTTTCAAAACCTCATGAAACTGTGTAGTCTCTGCAACAGGGCGATCGCTCAGAAAAGACTGCGGACCGAACTGTTGACTTTTTGGAGACGTCAGTATTTTTCATCTGTCAGCAGCCTTGAGCGTGTCGGCGAGTGTTTGCGCGCCTGTTTTCCTGTACACAGGCGTCCGCGCCGGAGAAAAAAACTTCACTCCGGTTTTTCGTGAGGGACCGTATTTGCCGGCACATATGTGCACAGCGGCCTGTGTTTTCATAGGTGTGTTTTCAGGAAGGGAGCTGTCAGACATGATGACTAACGTCACCCTCATTATACACACAAGCACGCGCGCACAAATCACACACACACACACAAGTAAGTTGGCAGGTTAAGGCAGTTAGCTATACCTCGAAGACAGAGGAGTCATTCAGATGAACTGCACCTGCTTTTGAAGCAGCTTAACAGGCAATTACACATGCACACACACACACATGCACACGTACACACACGCAGATAGCGGAATTCAATTCCAGCAGGACATTGGGAAGTAGCCAAAAATAATTAGAGATATTATTTGCAAAGTGAAATAACAAAAAATGGAAGAGGGTGGGCTAGCACTTTGTAAAGAAAGAATCATGATAATCATCTGTATTTATTTTGTATTTGTTATGCGAAGGATACACATGCGCGCGAGTGTGTGTGTGTGTGTAAGACAAAAAGGCAGGTGATGTGTCTAATACACTCATTGCAGCAGCAATTAAAATATGTTAATGTGGAGGTGTCGGGGCAGAATCTGATAGGCTATGCTTAACTGCACTCACTGCTGATTGATAATGAATATACATGATTTGAGGCAACATTTGATCAGAAAATCACAAAACCGCACATATCAAAAGTTTTATGTGGATCAATACATGGGTGTGTGTGAGTGTGTGTGTGTGTGTGTGTGTTGTGAACTTTCAACAAACATGCAAGCCTGCATCTTCCTCCATAACGCTCATCATCAGGACTCGGGCTAGGTGCCTGGAAAATATGCAAATAATTTTTCTTCCAAAAATATGCTAATGAGTTTTGAGCAGAGAATTAATTAGACCTCCGTCGTTCTACAGAGATTCTACAAAACCGAGCAGCCGTCAGACTGTGTGAAGTGTGATTATGGGGTCATTTGCATATTAGTCCTATTAAGGGACATTAGCGGTCCTCCGGGCTATATTAGACCTAAGAAACTCTGTGTTTACTTGTTAGGTTAATGAGGGTTACGGAAGTTCAGCGGATCCAAAAAAACGGAGGTTTTTCAAAAGTCCGGCAGGAGCACGAACGACTCAGTCACTTATGGTTAAGTAAAATCTACACTGCGAGACAATTTGCCCTTAAAGTCCTTTAATAGTAACACTACAGCAACGATGCAGTTCGGCTGAAATACTGTTAATGAATGGTTTATTTTTTTGGTCATAGTTCAAAACATATCTAGTGGCTTATTTATGCATCCCCTATAAATTTGATGGAATAAACTAAAATATTACTGTTTTTTAATTATTACCAGTGTCCTCGATCTATATTTCACGTGTTTCTCATTCTGCTGAACACAAAACTGTAACTTTAGCGTTTGACGGTCGACTGTTCTGGTTCTTGCGTGTCAAACGTTTCGTGCTCGTCCACATCGTTGATCTCTGCTTTCAGCTGCGGCGGGCAGCTGTTTTCAGCTTTTAAAAAACCTCAGATAAACCCAATGGTCCGAGCGCTTCAAGGACCGAGAGGCAGACAAGGCTCCACACAAGCAGGTGAGCGAACTGGGTGGAACATTTAGCAGCTGAAACCGCAGAAACATCCCAACGGGTCAAGATCAGAATACAGCCGGAGTGCGAGTGAATTTATATTTGTCAGTGCGCAGCCTTGGAGATTAATGTACAATCCTGATATAAACCTTCTCAATTAGCACGACAGTAGGCAATGTGTAAAGAAGCTAAACGAAAAACAATTCAAGGCAGTGGTTCACAAACTACAGAACTAAACAACACATGGTGAAAGAGTCAAACCTAATTCACTGCAAAACCACATTGAAAAAAATAAAACACCCATCACCTGATCCCCAAACCAACAGAAATACATTCCATATCCGTGTACATTTGAAATTTTAAATATCATTCATGAAAATTAACAATACAATGAACTTGAACTTGAAAAAGAAGAAACGTTCACCTGATCCAAGCACATTGTTGAGTCTCCTAGTTACGATCTTGTGGCCTTCACCATGTGAAACTGCAAAACGTGAAGATGTTCAATAATGTCAGTATATTTTCTTAAAATGAGGCACATGGCTGTTTTCTCCAAATGGACATATTACAATATTTTTCAGACAGAAAACTACCTCATACACCGCAAATTTTAATATGAAATAATACGTTCGACTTGAGTGTTTACTCTGATTTCACATGTAGTTTGATTAAGAGCTCCTGTTCGATGGAGTACATGAGGTCTGAACTGCACACCGTCCGATTCAATATTGATATTACCGACACTGATTAATGCAGGTTTAAATGCGCCGCTCTACCTGTAAAGCACTCCTGAGCAGTTTAATGAGGCCACAGCTCCTCTGGCGGAGCCGCTGTGATTCCACTCCTTTCTGAGCTGTTTGAGGTGTGAAGCGAAGCGTCGCCCGGGAGGAGGTCGGACCCTCGGCAAACAGCCGCCGGGTAAATAAAAGGAATCGCTGACGCTGATTAGCATTCAGATATGCGCCTTAACAAGGTTGGCTTATCTCGTGTCTCGGTGTCATTATGTTCAGCAGCTCAACTCTCTCCGTCTGTCATTTAGCAAGTTTCAGGTCAGTGGGCTCCGAGCGGGCTTTTCAGCGGCACACGCTCATTCAAATTACCGGCAGGAAATGTAGACATGAATGATAACCAGCGACAGGCGCCGCACTCATCGAGAGAGAGCAAACAACATGCACTGATATCCCTGTGTGTGTGTGTGTGTGTGTGTAAAGGTGTGACAAAGAGAGCCATTAATTATGCTTTTCTGTAATCTGGTGTGAATGAACTTGTGTGTGTGTGTGAGTGTGTGTGTGTTTGTGTATACTGGTAGGGGAGGGGGTTAATCGGGGGCTCAGCATAATGCTGTGGTGTGTGTTGGGGGAGGATAAAATGAATCATTACTACAACATGAATCATTACTAAAGTCTGCCATTACAGCGACTTCAGGGCCTGAACTTTTAAAGCTGAATTAGAGAAAATGGATTCAAGTCTCTTTTGAGGGGGGGGGGGGGGGTTGTTGTTTGTCAGCTATTGTCGTGTCGTTGTTTTTGTTGTTGCTGCAGCTCATTTGAATTAACATTTTCAATCAAGTCCAATAAACACAGGAGGTTGTGTCTTTCACTTTTTTCTTTTCTTTTTTTTTTTTTTCCCCCGTAAATGAAAAGGAGTCATTTGTGAGATTAGGCAGCGTCACGGCACTCGAACGCCGAGGCCTCTGGTATCACCGCGCAATTAATCCGCTTAGCTTGGAACATTCCTGCCAGGCTTCGGGTGGCGTTCTCACGCTGGGTGAGGAGCTGTACATCGCCATCTGCGGATGGTAACTGGCAAAAACAGAAACACACCAATAAATCAGGCTGAAATGCCATTTTACTCGCACTTTATTATTTCATCTGACATCATGTTAGTCATTTTCTGTTTCCGAGGCGGAGTTTTTTTTTCTTCTTTTTTTTTTTTGCCACCGCAAATCAGCGGTGAACGATGTTCCCGTCCTGGCAAAGTTATTTCCCAGCTGACATGAGAGTCGTGGCACCAACTGCCAGGAGTAGTTAGCGCTCGCAAGTGAGTTATGTTGTAAAACGGGGGGGAGAAGGTGTAATTAGGATTCACTCTGAGCGGAAAATACAAAGACGGGTTGTGTTGACGTCTGTCGCTCCGAAGGTGAAAATCCTCCATTAACCAGAATTCTTCGCAACCTGCTCCAAAGCTGCTTCACAAACAGCTGCTTTTAGATTCGTCTGACCTGAAGCGAAGCCTGGATTGTGAAAAAGCTCCACCAGATGACATGATCTACACTAATTTACAAATATATAAATGGCTTTCAGAACACAAAGTCCTTATAAGAGCTATAATTCCCACCTTGTGGTTGTTTGATGAATCATTTCATTTATGACTGCGGCTCCATGACCTTTCAGTGTGTTCAGACTGTTACATGTAGTGAGAACTGCTCCTCGGTGCAATAAAAGGGATTAATTTTAAGCCTTTTGGGGAGACTGCACTCACTAATTTGAGTCAATTTGTAAAATAGGGTGACCATGACCTTCGACCACCAAAATCTAATTTAGTCTATTTTAAGTGAGATTAAATATGCATGTCAAATTTAGAAAAAAACACCAAAGTGTCCTGGGAATTAAATTAAATTAGCATGAAATTTTAATTTTTTTCTTTTTTTTTTTACTTCTGGTCATTAACATCATGATCAGTGATGAACATTCTTTTTTTCCAAATTTGGAAAAGATAAGGCCTTCAACGGGCACGTTAGTGTGTGTGTGTGTGTGTGTGTGTGTCCTGTGAAGTCTCCCAGCCTTTCACTCACAGTCGGCTGGGATCAGCTCCAGCACCGTGCGACCCTGAGATGGATAAAGTGGAAGATGGATGGACGGAAAACGTCTGCAAAGTGTTTGTGAGACAGAGAACAAAATAAGCTGGAGCTCTCCACAGGCTGAAACTCAAACATTTTGCCAGAGGTGCCGATATGGAGACATCATTATTTACACAAGTAAAATAATAATTATAATAATATTCAGACATTGGGCAGGGAAAATGTTGAGTGAAACGTTGCTCTCCTTCTCAAATGATTGACCACCGTCTCTCTTACTGTGAAAATGTATGGCGCTGCAGTGATAGCAGCTTTCATGACCCCCATTTCAGGAAGTTCCCAGGAAAACGTCTTCTTTGAAATATGAACTCATATGAACTCCCAACCTGCTTCCTTAAGAAAGACCCCACTGTGATGCATTTATTCAGTTGTCTCTGTGCTCCCATGCTGTACGCGTGAACTCCTGGCTGCGAGTAAAACTTAGTGAAACTTAAAATAGACCTCAAGACTATTGTTGCTGTTTTGTTTTTTTTTCTTCTAAAAATTACACTACAAAGTGTCAGAATTCTGCCATGTCTCAATAAAAGTAGATGCAATTTGCAATTTGTCCACCTTGATTAATACTTCTTCATCCTCGGTGTCTGATTTAAGGTCTAAAGTCATCTAAACCTTTGCACATGTAAAGGTTCTTCGACCGATTATGATCATTTGAAACATGTTTTGTTTTTATGAACATTCAGAGTTTTCATGGTTTAAAAGGCCGCCACTCTGGACTCATCTCCACCCTGCTTCTTTAGGTTTCTTCTGGCTTTTTACACCAAAGATATCCGACACCACTATCAACAGAAAGCTACAGTATATATGTCATCTTGATGAATCTGTCATTTAGTGAATTTAATAGTTCCATCATCTCTATCAAGCACACACACACACACACACACACACACTTCGTTGGAGTTCCTTATTATTTACATCCGTACCATGCCAAGTGGAAAAGTAGTGACTATGCAGATGTCCCCGTGTTTATGTGTGTGTATACCTCGTAATCTGACCAGGGAATTCAATTATGTCGTCGTAGAAACGAGGATTAGGTTATGGCATGTTTAGCAATGGTCAGTTAGTGCTGCTGCCATGTGTTAGCAGGACTTCCATGAGTGGAGGAATACAAGCAAGGCAGAGGTGCACGTGGAGGAAGAAAGTGATACAAGTGCTAAAAAAAGGAGCAGTTGAAAAAAGAAACAAAAGAAATAAATATTTATAAGAACCTCCTGACTGAATGTCTACTCCAATATCTAACCTGTTGAGAACAGAGGAGTAAAGGAGAGTATATTTTTAAAAGATCAAGAGTGAAAAGCCTTTCGGAGTGCCAGATGCATGCGAGATCAGTAGCTTGTTGGTGAAATGTCTGAAACAACTCGACTCGCACAGGCCGAAGCAGAGGGTGGGGCAAGGAGGCAGAAACGAGGGGAAAAAGAAAAAAAAAAAAGAAACGGGGGGAGAAGAGAAGTGAAACAGTCATCAGACTTCAAAGGCTCCTTTTATCCGATCTGTTTAGAATTTTAAATCGTCAGTCCAGATCCAGCAAAACAAAAGATGAAACGATAATCCGATAATCGTTACAATGTTTCACAGAGGGGAAATATTTCAAAATATATTTATGTGTTTACATGGTCGCTGGAGTGAAATGTGCTTAAAGCATGATAAAATGTTTAATTTCAATTTAAGCGGATTTGTGCTTGTTCTTTTTGTTTGTTGGATCAGAGTTTCTTTCTCTCTTTTCTGGTTTCGGGGGCATCTGCATTTATGTGTGCGTGAGAGCCAGAGAGAAAGCGAGAGTTAATGGAATAAAGAGCCATTGTTTGCATGTGTGTTTGTGTACTCTGCATGCTGTATACATTGCATCTCATCTGGCTCTGCCGTACACAAAACTGACAGTTTCCATACTCAAAAAGAGTCATTTAGTGCACATAATCAGATTTTAAATGCAGGCGGCTACCGTCACTCCCCATGTTTTTGGATGAAATTTAACATTTTGGAGGTGGCCACACACTGACTCAGTCCTCTCATCTCACTGTCTGCTCATCTCTATGTTTCTTTACTACGCCGTAACACATTTCAAAGTAACATGGCACCGTATTGGAAACGCGTTTTTGAACAGCCAATTATTAATATTCATCATACAGTTACTATTGCGAGAGCGACTCATTACTATCTTAATTCAAATGGTAGAAGAGCGTCTGTCTCTCTCTTGGCTTCAGCGTCCCCAGACGTTAGCCTCCTCCCACATGTCTTCACATAAATATTTATCTTTCTCTGCATTCTGCTCATAATGTATTTATGAAACCAGTGAAAAGACTGGATTTTTTTGACTGATTGACCCAAAACGTCAGCTGGGCTTGATGAAGGTATTAATGTCTAGATATTCTCAGTCAGAACGGAAAGATTTGTTCTCTGAGGCTGCGAGAAAAGAGTGGCGCCGTTTTTTGGGGGGGGTTTTTTTACAGCTTTGGTTTGGAGGGTTCTCGCAGCTTGTTCTCAACACATCGTTTGGGCAGAACGTCCTTCTCTTGTGGTCAATAGATTTCACTTACAGAGCACGCGGCCTCAGTAAACTATTGTGCAATCGGCCAGAAGTTTTGGTGTGGTCGATGTGGAAAAAGCCACCTAAGAAACTCAAACACAGAAATAACTTTGTTCTCGTTTCTGCCACCTTGACAAACCAAATGTGTTCCTCTGATCTGGTGAAGTGTGTGTCTGCCTTTAGTCATGACACCGGCTTACAGCAACAATGCAAAAATCACAGCTACATGGATGAGGGCTGCAGGATGTACTGCAAATTTATCGTCATCAAAACATCAATATTCACAATACGGTGTACATGAACCTGCCTGAACTGCATTAAATGTTTCAATGCACGGCACATTCATGCTCAGCATGAATTTTATTTATTTGGCCAATCAGACGGAGTCCTGCTGAGTCTTATATTGTACCTCACTTCATTATGTCAATGTTACATCAAACCTTGCAGCAGAGGGGCAATTCACAAGAATAAAAACACAAAAACTCAAGGGAAACTGCTCTGCGTTTGAAAAGCTGCTCCGGGAAACAAGACATTTATGTGCTTTAAAAAAAAAAAAAAAGACCTAAAAATGTGGGAAAAAAACGTGCAAGTCATATTTAGATCACACACACCATTACTGGCTACTGTCTGTTGAACTAAAACCATCTAGCCCAGATAGAGAGGACGTCTTTAGAAAACTAAAAGCATCACACAATTCACTTTTCCACCTCTTCCAGTTAAGCGACTCCAATATTCAAAAGGAAAGAACTCGGAAGTCGATTCAACTTTGCACTTTTTTCAACAAACTTGTCCAACGCTGCTTTCAAATTCATTGAGACATTCGCACGACTCCAACGCAGTTTGTTATGCAGTCAACAGGGAGGGTAATTGTTAGTCTCCTCATCATTTACAGTCCCGCTCAACATTTCTGGCAAAAATGGAGAAATATTATCACAAATACATGCAAATGAACCAATAGTGCATCATCTGAATATTGAGGAAAAGCTCCAAATTTACTGAGAAAAACAACAACAAGACAGAAGAAAAAAAAAAAAAAAAAAAGAACATTCAGTGAAATAAACAACCCAAATGAACTGTTCTCGTTCTGGCGTTCCTCACTCCTATTTGATAGTTTAATCTCAAAAAGTTAAGTTTCCTAATGTGTTTGTATCCGTCTAGAAGATTCTTGCACTTAACTTGTCTGCTGGTACTTTCTGCCACTTCTCCACTGTGATGGTTTTGTCGTCGTCCATTCCGTCAATGCGACGGCAGATCTAAGACGTCAACTACAGTTTTCATTTGGATTTCAGGTTTCACAGCTCAGATCTGATTGGTCGGTCGTTTTCAATTCAACCCCTCCTCTCAGCTGCTTGATGCATTTTTTGTTGTTGTTTGTTTTCAATTTATTTCATATTTCTTTGAAAGTATTCAGTACTTCCGGTAAAAAGGGCAGCATGCAGCCCCTCAACCTGATGGTACCTCCACCATGTTCGGTGGAGCAGGGATGGAAGAAAACAAATCACCAAATATATCACTGTAAAGTAGTTGCTGTATCTTTGTATTTTGTTCATATAGACATAAACCTCACACCATGTAATGTCCGCTACATTTAAAATCATTGGTCATGACTGAATACGCCCCATAATCTGAATTATAATATAAACAATCTTAAATTATGTAGTCAATAAAATGGTTTCTTAAAGAAATCATCTTTATTGTCGATCATGGTGTGATTTAACTAGAATTTCAGAGAAATTGTGACTTGAACTGAACTTGAACTAAGTTGTCATTCAGTGCAATTCAACAATCCACACACCATTCATATTTTAAAGCAATAGAGGAGTTAAACTTCTCACCCTGTCTATTAAATGAAACTGAATTCCTCAAACCATCAAGTTGGTCTGAGTCTTTTAAACACTGCTTTGAGGTTTTGTGGTCCGTCTGTGACAGTTTTTACGAACACTGTTGCTCAGTTGAGCTTTTCTTCAGGAGAATGGATCTTATTGAGTCCTACTCTGTTCATCATTCAGCTCTTTAGATCTTATGTTTGACGCTTTTTCCTGAATTCACAACAAGTTTTGTGAGTTTCCCACATTGAGCTTCACGAAAACGACAAACAATATAAACCAGTGAAAAGGGATTTAAATGGTCCTCTGTAAAGAACTTGTAACATTTGAAGTTGCCTGTTTTCACTACTGCATTTCTAAAGTTCTCTGACCTTCGTTGTCTTCAGTTGTGAAAGAAAGAAACAGGAAAAGATTTTTTTTTCAGGGTTATTCAATTTTAATAAACGACTATGCTTAGAATATATTTTACAAGTGTTTGTTATTTTTTTGATGATTGAGGACATTCTGTTATATTAAACTATCTTCTTACATAATTGGTTCAGGAGTGTATTTTTTTAAAACCACCACTTTACTTAAAAATAAATAGAATAAGAGGTGACAGTAATTCTGAAATTTTATTGCTTAAAAATGTCCCCCAAAAACCAACAGATTTTTTTTTGTTCTGCAGCTCTGAGCAATCATTGAGAAATAAACCGATTAATTCAGCTTTTGTTTTTCGTTTCCTTCTTTACTGTAAACAGTAAATATTATCCATGCATCGTCATTTACATGGAAACCGTCGTTCAGATAATGTGCGTCTCAAAACACCATGTAATCTTGCATAAAGTGGACAAGGTCAGCGTTCCCACTCTTGGGGTCAATCACATGTTGTGAGGGCAGCCTGGTGCCCGAGGGGCCGAACGCGAGAGGCAGAACGAGGAGGAAAAGGTGGAAAACTGGACATGCCAAAGAGGAGAGAGTTATAGGCTATTAAAAATAGCAAAGAACAGCATGTTTCGAGGCGGGCATTATGCGGCTTATGTCCCACACACACACACACACACACACACACTCTTCAGGACATTGCTATTGGCGTGAGTTGCTCAGCAGATCAATGGGAAACTGCCTCTGTGGCCATGGAGTGCCTCAGCCTGCGCAGCGCTGAAAAGTGAGTCCGCTGGTGTTCAGAGGCCCCCGTGCACGTGTCCGAATGCACAAAGCGTGCACGTGCGTGCGCGTCACTTTAGCTCCCAAACCTCAGTGAATACATCACAGCATTATGCTGTCATGGAGCCCGAGGCGGTCGTCCCCCCGCAGCGGAGGTCAACACTCACCGAAGAAATGATATGAGACGGGGGATGAAAATTTCAATCACACAAGATTATGCTGATACCAGTGAGAGCTGGGGATGCAAACATCTGGCCTACGGGCCAAATCCAGCCCACCACTTGGTACAAACATGGTAGAAAACAAGAGAACCCAACGCAAAAACAAAAATAAAGTTGAGGAACAGGTGGCAGCGATGCAGCAAAAACAGCTTCTCTATCGCTACAAACAATGAAGCATCATGGGAGCAAAAACAAGTTAAAGGCAAAGGACAGAACAGGCTCTGTGTTGGTGTTCTGCACAAAAGGCTGCTCTTTATAAACCATGAAGACACATTCAGAAGTTGGAAAAAAAATGACACAAATATAGAAGATAAGACAGAAAAACGATGCAGAATCATTTTCATCCTGAAAGGAGAAAATGCCTCTATTAATCATCCTGAAATCAAAATGATCATCCAAACTACTCTACATGTACGTACACACACACACACACACACAGACACACCACACACCACATACACACAACACACACACTCAATGACTTTTTTATTTAATTTCAAGATCATTTTATTAAAACCCATGGATAGATTTGTTTTGCACAAAAAAGAGAAAATTAGATTGGGTTGTTTTTTTAACTGGGGCAAAAAACAACAACATAATCTTGTGGATTAAATATTATTTACACTTTCTAAGCAATTTGTTCTAAAGTATCTCTAATACCAATGATGAGCTGAAGTGAGAAGATCTGACACAAAAAGTGAAATCTGCAGTGAAATGAAAACCATTTCTATCACTTGTGTCCCAAACGCTGCAGTCCAGATGATTGCGGCTCACCTCACCAGAGCCATCATAATTACCGCCTCTATAAAGAGCCATTATCAGAGCTATGCTAATAACTTGGCGAGCGCAGCGGTTGTTACGGCGTGCTGGTGGGATATACTATCCCAGTATTTTATTTGAAGCGGCTATGTAATTCCGACAACTGCTGAACCACTTCAACAGAAACTAATCAGCCAAAAACTGCAGCTACGGATACGTAAAGCGAAAAAGAGATTGGCGGTTTATAATATTGAAAATAAATACAAACATCACTTTGACATATCCACCAGGGAAAAGAAAATGGATGGCAAGGACATTTTATAGTCACAAAAAGAAATGTCCACGAAAGGTGAGATTTATCCATTAAAAACTGTGCTTCAAAACAAACATTCCGTCTTTTAGACGATTAAATTTTCACTTGAGTTGTAAAAATGTTCAGAATCCTACTGAATGCAGGCAGTGCGGTTCAAACGCGAGGCCAGCTATTTGTTTTTTTTATTCTAGTGAAGATGTCGGTCTGAAAAGATGCACAGATTGATGGTTGAAAGGGCGGCAGTGGCTGAATGCGTCCCTGCCAACGTACACGCTCGCCGTATGCAAACATACATAATCACGTTCTGTAAATGCTCATGCCTCGAGTTGGCACCGGGGACAGAGGCCGCCTTTGTCATCTCCGCCGTCGCCCTGTGCGTTTCTATTTCTGTCGCCCGCCCCGGTCTTTGAAGTGGTCGAACCATTGCGTGTTAGTTTTGATGCTCTAATGAATGGACTGTTTTCATGTGACGCACTGGAAAATGGAAACTCTGATTCTTTCTCCCAGTGTCTTCATCTGTCTTGGTATTTCTGTCACCCCGCAGCAATTCTCCTCGTTTGCCCTGTCACCTTCGATCACTTCGGCCCATTGCTTTTATTTTTATCGTTTTCGGTTCTGTAATTACATCTGTCCGAACATCATCTCCTGCTTTCTTTTTTTCCTCTACTTGCTGATTCTTCCCATTTCCCTCCTCTTGTATCATTATCTTTACTTTGCTTGTTGTCTTTTATTTATACTCTCATATATATTCCCTCACTGTGTACTTCTTGTGTTCACCGTTAACCTAAATGGCAATTTGAGTTCCCGCATATCCCTCGCTGTTGGGGACAGTTGTGTGTCCGTGTGCGTGGTTTTCTTCCCGTAACTGCGTGATTCTTTCAGGGCGACCCTGCAGGACGTCATGCTGTGCTTATCATTATGTTTGCGGAGCAGAACCTCATCAGTGGCTTCTAATGATCGAAAATGATCAAAGAGGGGAAAAGATACAAACAGAAAAATAACAGCTCTGTAGTTTAATCTTGTGGCCGGATTGGCACAAACTATTTAAATTACTTATATTCACTGTGTTGCATATGCATTGGTATTTTTTTCTTAAGGGAATATTACATTAAAAGAATTTGAACCTTTTTCCTCAAACAATGTTTCCTTGTGATGTTTTTCTGTCCACTTCTCTCCTGTTGACTTGTTTTACATTGTTGGACATCTGTTTAGTAGTTGTGGCTTTGCTTTAATGTCAAATTTGATTCGGTTTCAAGGCCACTAAATGCCGTTCCAAAGATACGGGATCGTAACTTGTAACGATCACCGACAGGAGTTCCTTTTCTTTTTGCCGCCGAGCTGAACGCACCGACAAGACCTTGGGTGTGCACTAAACATGTTGCTTTTCATTATGTTTGAACAAGAAGTGTTGAGCGAAACCATAAAACACGCTTTATTACTTCAAAATACATAGGCGTATTTATTTATCTTGGTCTCTCCTTCGCCGAGGAAAGGGACAGAGGCTGGAGCCAAACCCAGCTGAACTACGGTAACGCTCCACTGTTCTGACACTTTCTTACAGAACCGGCCAGTTCCCAAACTTTCCACACTTGTCATCGGTCCAGGTCTGTGAGTATGCATGTATGTGCACAAGAAAGAGGAGAAGAAAGAGGGCCTGTGTGTGTGTGTGTGTGTGTGTGTGTGTGTGTGTGTGTGTGTGTGTGTGTGTGTGTGTGTCTGTGTGTGTGAGTGGGAGAGATTGCGTTCCTCCTGTGTTTTGTGATTACAGTTGTCTCCTCTACCTTCGGGGTTGTTGTTTTTGTCCGTCAGCCAGCGTATAAAAGCTGTAGGTTTACACACAGACAGAATGCGTGTACAAATGCGCGCACACACAAAAATCACACACACTAAAGACCTCTGTGGCACAGCAGCGCACATTCATGGATGGCCGCCAATAATTCATCTATACTACAATATTACTCATGTAGAACGCATACGTACACACACACACACACACACACACACACACACACTAACACATGGCAAATCCATTAGTGGCTCTAAGCTGCAGACACTCAAAGCTTTGTAGTAATAACAGCTGCTTTTGTCGAGGATAATAAAAGGTTTATAGTAATGAAATGTCTTAACATTTTTGACTGAAGCTTTTAAAGTTCTTAGGTACACATGCACAGCAGCAGACAGACGGCAACGCAGAAATAAAGTGGGGGATTCATTAAATGTTTGATTAATGATTGCAAAAAAAAAAACAAAAAAAAACTGTATTTTTGCCTGAGACAGGAAATCACCCACATATTCATCTCACCTTAATGAGTTTACAGTCGTCTATGGAGCTCAGCGGGAGTCGTACTTTTTGATAATTTTGCTCAATCTAATTATGAACTGAACCACAAAGAAACTATCTTATTTTCTGTAAAATACCTTTAAGGAATGTCAAAGATAATACACTGCATTACTGCATTGTTGTTAGGAGTCTAAATACAACCTTTCACGGATAAATCTCATAAAACCTCTGCGTTCCCAGGAGGCCGTTTGCATCGTCCATGACCAGTACGCTTCCGCTGTGCATTTTGATTTGTGCGGCACTGCTGCATGTATGTGCGTGTGCCAAGGACATGTAGGGAGTGGAAAAAAAAACAATAAACAGAAGTGAAATGTGAGGCGCGCCACCAGAAATAAACATTCGGTAGGAGTGCTCTTAGTTTTGTGTGTAAATCTGGAGAAAGGTAGTTGTCAGACAGAATAAAGCGAACACATCTGATGGTGTGGCTGTTTACACTCTCACCTCACAGAAGGAGAAACTGTTTGCATGTTATACCTGTGCCTACCTTCAGTCTGATAAACTGATGCTACAGATGGATTTAAGGATTGCTGGATCCCAGCATCAAACAGATCCCTTGATATCTGTTAATTGATATCTGATTATGGTTTCACACAGTTTTAGTCACACACCGAGAGTTGAAGAGAGGAGCTGAAATGCTGCCCTCTTTCTCATCTCCTGAACTATCGCTGCATGACGTTGTTGTGCTTGTCGGATTGTCAGATTTATAAAGTTAAAAAAAGAAAAAAATGTCAGGCAGAACTCCTCCGATTCCCGGTGAGACGTGTGCGGATTTCAAACTCTGCCTGACAATCTGACAAGTAATTCTAATTTCTTAGAGACACCTTTTGGCTGTTTTCACAACAACAATAATACTGCATCGGAATTCTGCCTCCTCATTGATTTCCACGCAACATTATCACAGCAGGGTGCTGACAGGGCCCATCGCAAAGCAATAATAAACTGCTGCTCAGTGTTTTCGGTCTGATATCCTTCCAAACTCATGAATGTTTTACTTCCACTCAGCTTCCTACACCACATGTCACATTTTCACATCCAAACCAGAGCGGCCTCCTGCTATTTAAGCACCGAGTAGCCAAGACCGGCCAGCAGAGCGCACACAAACAAATAATGCTGTGGCAACTAAACTTTACAGCCTCGAGTGAAAACAGAGACAGGTCTGATGCTACAGAATCAAATAAAACATGAAGCTTTTAGTACTTTTCTGATTAAAAAAGTTTCACGTGTCTGTAGTTGTTTTCTTTAATACGCGTTTTACAGCACACACTTTGTTTTTCCCTCTAAATTCTGTGACTGATGACAGTTTTCTGCAGGTAATCAGTTATCTATAATGGATTACACACGCGGCCTCAATTTACAAGCTTTTTTTTTTTTTTGCTGGTTCTCGAGAAAAATCTGCAAAGCAGAAATGGGGATAATTCATTTTCAGGGCTGTTTGCGTCTCGAACCGACATCGTTAATTCTGCCGCGGCGACTCTTCTCCTGCAGTTCGGTCACAGCTTGTTGGGTCTTTCAGAGGTGCAGTTTGTTCCCAGTCTGCGCTGCCATCATCAGCGCTGCTTTCACACACACATACACACACACTCGTCACCTTGTCTCACCCGCCCGAATCATGTGGGAACTCAGTGGATGTTGACTGCACTTTTAAAAAGAACCCTCCCCCCCCTCCGGTCCCCCCTTCTCTGTTACATCCCGTCAGTTTGTGACGCTCCATACATTTCGGCGGTGACTCCATGATGAAGTGTTGCAATTTACTCATGCGGCGCGCCTCCCATCTTGTCCTCAGCGAGAGTTAACGCTTCCCAGCATCTCTCAGAATGACTTCAAGCAATCCCCCGCTCTGATCCCAGACCGACTTGTTGCTTTTTAGCCGGCCCTGCGTGGGCGGAGAGAGCAGCAGTCAAAGCATGACAGCGAGATTTGTTCCTATCAAGAAAAAGTGAGTCATGCTCCTCGGTCAACATGCAACGTGTCTGAAGGTTGCGATGCATTGTGGACTTATGCGGTCGTGGGCGAAGAAATTCATACCCTTCTTGTGAGAGATGGCGCCTTTTATGATTGCCAACTTACAGTAAAAAAAAAAAAAAAGAACAATTTCTCTGGCTCAATTTATTAGACACTCATCTGAAATTGGGCAGAAACGTTTGTTTGGAAGCACTGAAA
This sequence comes from Salarias fasciatus, assembly GCF_902148845.1. Classification (NCBI taxonomy): domain Eukaryota; kingdom Metazoa; phylum Chordata; class Actinopteri; order Blenniiformes; family Blenniidae; genus Salarias; species Salarias fasciatus. Next base: position 16,480,560 of record NC_043765.1, on the reverse strand, counting down.
ATGCCTCAATTTCATTTTTATTTCACTTTCGAACCCTCTCAACAGAAGACGTACGAGTTTGGTGAGAAGTCCAAGACACTGAAAGAATTACTCAACCATAAAGCGTACAATAAAAAAAAAAAAAAACCTTTACAGATAAGAGAAGCATCAGTGTGGATGGATTCTACAAAGACATGGATGATTCAGAAACCCTTTTATTTTAGTTTTTGTGCAGCTCTCTCCAACACCAGCAAAATGCTCTCTTTTTCTAACATCTTGACATCAATTCTGATCATGATCAATAAACCGCTCATGGTATCAAGTGTAACGATCCTAATCCTAAAAGCTGCTCTCATTCAGGGTTTCTTGTTTTGTTGCTCTCAGCAGAGATCACCTGTCATTTTCTGCACAGATTTGCACAACACCACCTAATTTGAGCTCTGCCATCATATCAAGAATAATCACTGCGAATTAAATCTTGAAGCACTGGTCAGGAGACCCCGTTTCCCCACAGATTTCCTCCTCTCCTCTCCGTTTTTGAGCGCTGAATGTCAGAAATGCCGCGTGGTGATTTTATTACCGTTAACACTCTTCAGCGAGAGCGGGGCTGTGAGCTCAGTCCCAGCCACACGTTTTATTAACGTAAAGCGAGAAGCGAAGTCATGTTTGACATGTGGTTTGAATCCAGCCGGAGTCCTTGAGCGCTACAATCAGAAACAGCAGTCGGTGAACGACACACAAAAATCGACACCTATTCTTGAACAACGCCGCCCGATTTCTCTTTCAAGCACACAGGTATAACTTGTGTATAATGACAGGTTTGTTCATCTGGCTCCAATCATGGATTTATGATTCCTGTTGTGGAGGCGAGCAGACCGGACGCTCATGAGGGTGTTATGGGCCAGACAGGCAGATTTGGAAATATTACTCATGTAATCCCCGTTTCAGTGAGAAAACTCCACCGCTGCCCTTTTTTTTTTTTTTTTTTCATTTTACAACTTGACAGTGTTTACCACATGCAGCCCAAAGTGTCATTAAAATACAAGTCTAAACGGCTTGACTCCAACACGTGTGTGTGTGTGTTATTATTGCAGGACAGAGTTCGAGGGGTTGACTGGACGCCAGGGTCAACTGAATCACCCTGCGAACACAGGAGACAACTGGTCTCATGAAAGAACCACTCGTTTTTATGACATTTACAGCACCACAGGTTTAAAATCATGCAGACATTCATCACTTCTCCCAAAACTTAGCAGCACGATCTGAATCCCTCACGTTGATTGTATTTCTGAGATAATCATGCGACCTTGGCCAGTTAGAATCAAGGACTCCTCCAGACGTTTATAGCGTAAAAAGTTCAGATCAGATCATTTCTTGATGCTTCTCTGCTGAAAACATCTGCCATCATTATTTTATTCTGGGTCCCGACGCCGTCACGTCCAGTCACAAAGCCGTTTCCATCCGAGATTATGGATTTCATTTAAGTAGTTCTTTTCCATTGCTTCAGCTGTCCCCAAAGCACTTTACAATGTTAGGCTCACACACACACACACACACACACACACACACACCTTGCTCAAGGACACTGGACAGAGAGAGGTGGGGTATCAAACCTGAAACCTTATGGTTCAATGTGATTATACCGATTGGTCAAGACTGAACAGACCATCAGATGAACCAGGTCCGTCAACTGAGCCTCAGCCATTCATGTCTGTACTTTAAAAACTTGTGCTGTTTTCTACATATAATTATTATGGAACTATTCTTGTGTCTCTCCACTCTGAACACAGCAAGACTCAGACGCTTGTTCTTTTGCTCATCCCAGATAATTTCAGTAAATCAGATTTTTTTTTTTTGTCGAGAGCAGAAAAAAAAAACCCTCCTTCATATATCATGTAGGGTTGGATCCACAGCATTTTTCAAAGTTAATGAACTAATTTCTCTCCATAAATTGTGCACTGTAAACATTAATTTGAGGTTGGACATGTTCCCTTGGTTACACTGTTCTCTTCAGCGTCTGCCTCTTCAGTACAATTAGTCAAGAAACTATTTAGCTTTGGTAATCGTCAATTTTTATATTAAAAAAAGCATACAGAAATACCCCCAAAATCAAATGACTCCAATAGTTTTGAATCGTAAACTAACCTTCCTCTTAAAGAGAGCAATAAAAATTCAACAACAACTGATATATTTTTCGATTTTTTTTAAGAAAAATGGATCAAAGCAGGCCTGTTGAAGGGAGCATGTTGGTGTGAATACGCACCTAACTGCCTACACTGGTAGTTTTGGTAAAACTCTGTAGAAATTGTGCTCTGGGCTCACTTTCAAAGGTGCTTGGCTGCTTTGTTTTAAAGGTGCATTGTTGAGGAGAAGTCAGCCATAAAAACAGAGCGAAGGTTTTTCAGAGTCACCAGTGGCATGCAATAGGACCCCAGAGGCCTCCCCTTTCTTTAATATATCTTCATAATGGTCTTGTTTCATCACCGAGAAAAAACATTGAGTACTGCTCCATTGCAGCTCCGCGCTGGATGGAAACCTTTGACTATAACCATTGAGGAACACCGAGGCATTTCTCATCCGCTCCTTTCCACCGGCCTGGGAACGGCAACAGTCTGGCCTCCGGCCCATTTTCCTAGTTAGTGCGCGGTGTAAGGGATTGCATTACCGTATATTTTATTTATCTGCCTTTGCATCTGTGAGGAATGGCGCTATTCATTGTTGTTGTTCGCCTTGCTCGGCAAAATGGCTCAACAAATAGCATCAAGAATGAATTGCCCTGCAGATTCTGAGACAAATAACTCTCTCCGAGGTGAAGGTACTCTCCATCTCTCTACTTATTCTATTTTTTTTATTCTCACCTCATCTCTCCGTGGGCCATTTGGTGAGTCCGAGGAGGATTTCAAGGGCACTGAGTCATGGCCTGCTGGCTGGAGCAGATGATGATTTAGGAATCGATGTTTGTTCTACCGCTGTGCTCCTTGGTAGTCAAATGGGAAACAAAGTGGCTATAATTCTAATGTAAAAAAAAATAAAAATTTTATGTGCTGTGGCAAAAAGGCGAGCCACAAAGACAAAACGCATCTTGTCGACTGAGCAGATCTACGACTGCGCTTTGTTTTGTGTCTTGCTGGTAGTAAATGATGCAAATGTGAACGTATGAAAGCACAAAGCATTTCAGGTTTTCCACTTTTTTTCCAGGTGATAAATTTTTACGAGCACTGAGGTACTTCATCTGAAGTTCTTTTGCCAAGATGCTGGAATGATTAATAATGATGATTATAACAATAATAATAACAACGAAAAGGCCACACGGGGGTGTAGTGGTTAGCACTCTTGCCTCACAGTGACAATTTCCCCCGTTTGAATCTGGAATTAAGCTTGAATGTTAAATGTCTGCCTGTTTTTTTTTCCCCCTACAGTCTAAATACATACATGTAAGGTCCATTGGTGAGTGTAAAATTGCCTGTAGGTATGAGTGCATGTGTGTGTGTGTGTGTGTGTGCGTGTGGGTGTCATACTGAGTGTTTGCTCCCCGTCCAGGGTTTCCCCTTCACTCAGTCATCTGGGATTTGCTCCAGCGCCCCTCAGCTTTAATTAGATGCAGCAGTGTAGAAGTTGGACAGATGGATAATAACCACGTCAGGACTCATTTCTCCAAATTGAATGTGTTTGCCTATATTGTAGCTAAACTAGACCGTATATAAGGCAGAGCAAGGGATTAGTTTCTCTATCGAGGCATAAAGTGTACAGACATTTTGACTTTTCTTTTAAAAAAGAGATTTTTAATGTAACTTGTATGTCACCCACACACACATAAGTATATAGCAATAAGAAATGAAACGTGTGCAATTTGGGAATTTACAAGAACAACTGAAAAACATGCTTAACTGAGCAAGTTGTAAAAGTAATCACAGAATGACAATTATGAACCTTAAGAGAAGCACAATTCAAATTCTTTATATTTCCATACATTGCACATCTTGATAAATGTTTACTTAAATCGCAATAGACTGATCTATGCATTACTGAATGCTAAAGTTTGACTGAACGGTATTTTATTGATCTATCTTCTGTGTGTGTTACAAACCGAGGGCAGTCAGTTCTCTGATGTTGCCCTGTAAGAACCGGCTGTCTGCTTCTGAATATTTTAATTTCATTCTTATTAGACTTTCATCATAAAATTGACAGTCACCAGCTACACCTGCATCTGCACTAATCAATTTCCACCTGATTGTATTCTTACATTTATTCAGACCTGGACAGAGATTATTGGATTATTGGATCATCAGCTTAACCATTTATCACAGGAATTTCTGGAACCAAGATTGGTCACCAATTACTGAAAGCTACTCTGAGTGTACACATAAACAATAGTATCAAAGCATAATATTTGGTATCCTGAGTCTTGTTTTTCTTTATGACCGGTTCCACCATGTTATGATGAACAGATGTTTTTAGTACAATCAGAGCGCCGCTTTAATGCTGCTTTACTGATACTGGAACAGTAAATATGTGCATGCAGGGTGTAAGATCTGATGACATCTCGAGGTTTCAGAATGAACTAAATACAGATCTTGTCATCCTTCACTTTCATGCACCAACTGTGGCCAAGAAACCCGGAGGAAGGAGCTCGCCGTTGAAAACAGAGCGTTTATTTCTGGATGCTGAAATACATGACACCTGCTACATATGGGTTTTATTATAGAAACAGGCATTTTCCTGTTGTCCTGTGACTATAAATCACATAAATTACATGCAGCAGGTTTAGAAGATGGATGGATTCATATTTTATGTTTTATTACATTCCTGGAAAAAAAAAAAAAATACAATTCCAGACAGTTATTCGACGATTACACAGCGGTTCAAGCTGCATATAAGCAAACATGTTTTTGCTGCAGTTTCTCCTCTGAGCAAACACTTTCAAAGTTTCTGTTTATTACCTTTTGCATTGAACAAAAGTAACTCATTGTTTGGTTTATGTATGTGACTTTAGAATAACATCCTTTTTTCCTGACGTGCAGATTAATTAGCTGCAGTCTCAATACAGAAAAATTAAGCAGAACCTGCATGAGATTGTGTCTTTTACACCTGTTTTAGATGCAGGAACACACGCTACATGGTAGATGCTTCTGTTACATGACAACACACACACACACACACACACGTTCACACACGAAAATACGCAGACAGTCCAGCTCATTGCCAATGATGTATGTGTCCAATAGACACACTATTGATTAGAACTGCATGACAACAATGGATAGTTGTATAATATCCTGCTCTTTGTGTGTGTGTGTGTGTGTGTGTGTGTGCGCGTGTGTCCCATCACCATAAGTAATGTCTGTAACCAAGCCATTCATTCCAACAACACACAGCCGTAGCTATAATTTGTGTCAAACACACCCGATCCACAGTACGCCAATATTTATCTTCTCATTCTCTGAACATGCTAAATTAACTGTTCACACACACAAATAGCCACATTGTAGAAAATAAATCTCGGCGCTCGGGCTTTATTACTTGCGTGCCGTTGTTAGCGCGGTGCATAAAGCAGTGGCAGAAGTTGCTGGTCGCAGGTCTGGGGCTGCAGAGACGAGGAGGTACTGGAGAATGTTAAAGCATCCACAGCCTTTTACAACATGAGGGGGCTTATAAAACAGGGTTCGAAAAGAGGAAAAAACAATCACATATTGCTCATTCTCGTGCACGCCAACAAATAATTGTAAGAGCAGGTAACAGGTGAGTGCTGCTGCTATTTTTCATGTCTCTTCAGAGGAGCTGGTGTCATAAATTTGGCTCATTATTCTTTACGTCCGTAAGTTACAAGCTTAATGTGGCCAATAGCGAGAAAACAACATGGACACTCGAGACAACACAACATAAAAATGTGTAGCTATGCATGTTGTTTTTTTAAATCACATGAAATTTTTTATTGTGATTGCAGAGCACTCTTGCCGAGGAGGCATCAGAAGAGCGTCGATGATGCAAAACCGAGACTTTCACTATTCAACGTCTTGTTAGGAGCATTGCCTTCCTTGGATGATGTGATTGATCACAGGCCCGTGGCTTGCTTTTGGATGACGAGCTCCGAGCGCCAGGCTAATGTTACTCAGTATGTGTTATGAACACAAAGTCGGTGAGATCTGCAAAGTCATATCCTGCAAGGCGTCAAACTGTTTGTCAATTTTCTGCTAAAAACGGCAGTTTTGACAAGACAAAAAAAATAAAATACACAGCCGCAATCACTGTTGACAAATGTTTCCTATCCTTGTTCTGTACAAACTCAGAGCACGCGCACACACACAGACACACACCTGCTATGATCAAGTCAAATTTGCATGCTTCACACATCTTTTCAAGAAACTACTAAACAACTGCTAAGTTTATCAAAAAAATTCTCTTGTGGTCTATTTGGATGAAGGTGTTTGTTGTAATCTGAGTCCAACTGAACACAAAGGAGCAGTGAGACTTTACTACCCTTCAGTTTCCATGTTCTTAAAATCAATGTATTCCAAAGAATCACATGCAAATGTCAAAAATTAATGACATGATGAAAATGTATTTGAATTAATTTATGGCTATATTGGAGGAGGAAGTGGAAACTTGTTATGTTGTCGAGACGTCACATTCTCCTACATTGCAACTGCCACATTTTGGCTTGACCACTGCTTGGCACCAGTTGGTTGTTTGCCCCCTAAGGACGATCTATTCACTGTACAGATAAAATCTCGGTCAGTGGGAAGCCTAAAAGTCAAGCCAAAATTCATTGAAATGGCTTTTCGATGCACCCTGTTTTTTACATGAAGACATGGGATAATTATACAGCTTTAACAGTTTCAGAAGTATAAATTGGCTGACAGTTCGTCCCTCCACTCAAATGCCTTAAATTCTCAAGAAACCAGGGAATTGTTGCTCCTTGTGATGTGTTTTTAAAGCTGCATGAGTGCCTTCGGGGAGGAAGCGCCACAGGTATTTACTGGGAATCACACGGGAAGACTCCTCAAGGCTCCGCTTCGGCTTGAGCCAGAGGTAAGGGTGGATTTAATGCCCCCCCGGCATTCCACCGTATGTGGCAGATAGAAAGCCAACATGAGATTGATTCATTGATCTGTGGATTCCTGTCAGCTCCTGAACCTCTGACACGTTTCCCACAAAGTGAGGGACTGAAGCGTCCGATTCCACTGAACGGCTGACAAATGTATCACACTGCCTTATCCGCCATCTCATCAACTTGTGCATTCGAGAGGTGTGAGCATGAGCCGGCCTCTCCTGAAGCTTGGAAACAGCAGGTCATCTTTATTTTATTATACCATCAGGACATAAATCCCCAATCTGCAAGACAAATCCTTAAGCTGCTTCGGTGGTGATGAAAGGCAGGCTGGGTCTGTGGTCACAGAAGCAGCGCTCGCTGTGATTTTCCAGGGACACGGACATAATTTCTGGTTTATACCTGTTGGCTGCGTAATGACTTCGAGATCAATGGTGGATAGAGTAGCTCCAGGTGAGAGTGTCGAGACAGGGAAAATTCTGAAACACATAAACGCAAGTCAGGGCTGAGAGTCATTTGAAGGAGAGAGGGGGAGTTTTCCGTCTCTTTTCTATATTTAGTTTGATATCACCTGATCGATTCATGTCTCAAAGCGTAACATGAATGACGAGTGGAGACGCGACACGAAGAGACAACCCTCCCGTCCCCTGAGCATCCGTGAGAACACCGTCCTGACTTCAGTGGTTATGATTTGATTAAAAACAAACCGCGGTTATAAATAAAAAGGATTTACGTCAGTTGAGAAGTGACTAACTGAAAAGCCAAGTTCCTCACAGGCAGTGGATGGATGGATGGATGGATGGATGGTTGGATGGATGCCCAATGAGCTGTGCAGCTGGAACCAACACGCCAAACACAGAGTCACATTAACAGTTTGCAAAAACAGATTATACACACAAAATAAACACCAACACACACACACGAGTGGTTGTACCAAACTCTTTCGAACAGTGGGTTTTCAAAGACGGCCTGACATGGAGACGGCACAGAGCTTAAGAGGGGATGAGCGAGAAAAGTTTCATGGGTCAGCCTTATTTCCGGCATATTTTATTTTTTACTTTCGATTTTTGAGAAGGAATCATGATGGGAATAAATAAATTGAGGCAAAAATTCGATCCGATTTCACTGAAACATGCATGACAAGAGTTCTGCTTGAAATCGAGACAGTGAAATATGTTGTAGTTCAGGGGTCACATACAGCCCAATTTGATCATGGGTTTTTTTTTTTTTCTATTTTTTGCGGTGCAGAGTACATGTGATGAAAATATTGCCTCATGGAGAAAGTACCCCAAGTTTGAACCTGCCCTCTGAAAGGTTTCTTTGCTGCACAGTTTGGATCAATCAGGTGTCAAAGGAGGACATCTGCTTGGAAAGACGACACGACTCAGATCACAGTGAAAAGGTCCGGAGGTCTGCTGGATGCAACGTATGATTTAATTCATCACAACACAACTGAACTTTCAACACGACTCTTATGAAGTCAGGTCCATAAGCCGTTCATCAACACACGAAGCAACTTTCACTTGAGCACTACTTTTTTTTTTTTTTTTCCTCTAACCATCTGTTGGGGGAAAACAAACAATCAGTGAACGAGACGGTGATCTGATGAAGCGGGGCAGGTGTGAGACATTGTCAGTCAACAGGAATGTTTTTCTCATCACTTGCTGGAACAAAACTTTTGGGAGAAGTTTGCAAAGACGAAAAAATGCTCAGTCCGTGATGTCTAACAGTCATTAATGGAATAATGGCCAAGAGCATAATACCTGCTAATATCGTACTAATATTGGCCATTTTACATGTGATGAAGCCAATGATGGAATAACACTGAGGATACATACTCGAAAAAATAATTTGCTGTTTTGACGTTATTAGCTTTATTACGCCGATGATTTTAACATTTTTCTGTATATTTGTGTTTTACAGGAAGCCACTGCTTTTTGCCACACAGACAACTAAATACACAACAAAATTCCATAGTTTCAAGTATGTAATACTGAAAAAGTGATGTTTGATGGCAAGATCAAATACTTAAAGTAAGACCTTATCATTTAATGTATAATGTTCACTGATTCTGAAGTAGGTACAAATTTCGTGCCGTTAAAGAGACCCTCAGAAGGTGAAGGGGTGCAAACCAAGGTACTACCAAGGTATGACACCAACAGACGACAAATGCCTTTCATTTAATATGCTTCCATGTAGCCACGATATGATAATTATATTTCAGTTTGAATGAAATAGGTTTTCTGCCAATTCTGATTAACTGTTTTTGGTTATATTGTGCAAATCAAACCAAGTTTTTTTTTCCCCAGCTGAAAGAAAAACTCAGAGTAATGGACAAAGATGAGATTAAAAGTGAGTGAAACTGAAGAGAAAAGACAAGATGATAGAAAATAGAAATTGAAGAGGGTGAAACGGTACAACTCTAAATGTGATTGTTCCCAATTGATCAAAAGAAATGAATTTCCACTGATTTTAATAATTCAAAAAGTCATTAGTAATTCATGAGCAGAGGAGACAAAGTGGTTTTATTCTTGATATGAAGCCTGATTGTTCATGGTTTGCTGAAGTTTCATGGTTTTTGTTATTATTAAACACAGATCTCCTGTCTCAGTCAGACTGACCATTTCGATACTTGTGAAAAGGAAAACCCTTTTTTCAAACATATTTCCTTTCAAGGAAGCACAAAAGCAACAAACAAACTTTTTGTTAATGAATTTATTTCAACTCTCGCTCTGCTCTAATTACAATTATTTGCCTCCTGTGTTTCTCTTTCTCTTGTCAGCTCAAAAGTCTTCAGATGTTTTGACTGCCATCCTGTTTGATAGTTATAGTATTACCAAGGCGAGAAGAAGAGATGCTCGAGCATACTAGAAAAAAAAAGAGGAAACACCGAGCACACAAAGGTTAATTGAACAACTTGTATTACGTTTTACTTGTTTTGTGTGGGACAATCTTCCCCCGCTGCCTCCATGGCTGCTCAGATGAATAAAACTAAGCTAAATTAATTTGTTTTTTTGTTTTTTTCAGGGGCGAGCTTTCAGCTGTGTGAGCTGACGTTACGTGACGGGGGAGAAACATTTCCAAGTCCTTCAAAAACAGTCCCGCTATCAAAGTCAAAATGTTGTCGAGACCTCGTGGAAATGTGGAGCTGATGACTCAAAATGGGAAACACACACACACACACACACACACACACACACACACACACACACACACACACACACTTATGCCATTTCCTCTGTCATGCTCTCTCGGTTTATTCCCCCGCTGCCGCCATCCATCGCAAAAACATTCAACATCAATTCTTTATCCATTCAGTCTTTGTACTGCGTTCAAACAGAAATGTAATTTTAGAAGACTTTATACCTTGAATAGTAATAAAAGTAAGACAGAACAATCGGTGCAGCTAATGCGTGGAAGGGGTGTGAAAGTGAGAGACTGAAGGAAAGTGTGCTAGATCTAGATGAGACGGCCTTTATAGCAAATCAACACAAACAAAATAAAACGGTCATGAAATCTCCTCATAAAGACAGCTTCATTACTCCAGATCAGGCCCTTTATCTGCCTCCTTTTAATTAATCTCTGTAGTCATTTTAGACAATCCTGATGAATGCTATACTTATTCTGTAGGAATTATGTTCGGAAAAGAGTCATTTTTTATGATGTCCAACAATGCTTGGATTTAATCAAGGATCCCGAGCTTTTCGTGACCACGCTGGTTTTCCTCACAACTTCACGTTCAGTTAAACAACATCTCAGGATTTATGAGATGAGGCTTGGCTGGATGATTAGTTCAGCATGAAATCCAAACTAATTCCATATCAAATGACATGTCTATATGGTGGTAAGTGTCCTGACTTATCTGGAAGTTGGGGGTTTAAATCTTGGTGCAGACGAATGTCATCCAGTGAGGGTCCTGTGTGACAACTTCCCTCAACCAAGAGTCAATATGAGAGAAATAAGAGTCACACCAGCTCAGACGTCGTCCTGGAAAGTCGCTGGGGAACCAGCTGGGATCAGTGTGCATGGAGAGACACGACCGAGCGGCCGTCTTACAGTGTGCAGAAACATCTGCGTTCAGTGTGGACTCAAACTACCCAAATCCCGGCGGAGCATCCGATGGTGGCTGAGAACAATGCCACGAAGCTCTGGTGGGACAGCAGCTGCCGGCTAACCAGCCGGACGCAGTGGTGGCTGAGAAACAATGGAAGAGGTGACGGATGTGGCGATACCAGCTGACAGCAAAGAAACAGCTAAGATGCTGCGTAAAAACCCTCAGACTCCCAAACGTCTGGTTGAGGACCCCAGCTGGAGGATGGCTCAGAGACCATCCTACAGGAGTGAGAGGGTGAGCTATATTAATCAAAATGATATTTTTTTGTGTCATTATATGTTTTCATATAGTAATCACTGTCAATCAACATGAGTCTGCAAGAAATAAACAAAAAAAGCAGAAATATAAAGAAACAGAGTCATCAAACATGAAGGGCAGCGACTGAATGTGACGTCTGAAAGGACAGTCACGGCCTGCAGGTTAGAGAAGCAGAGACGCCACTGCGGGTCCTGATATCTTGTTGTTCACAACTATCAGCAACTCCACTCCGATGATGCTTGTGCATACTTCTGTTATAATAAGATGACAGTGTCATCCCACTCCTGTCATTTCAAATTACTGCAGTGTGCATTTGAATTAATCGAAACCAAACAAAACTTTGAGGGAATCAAATTCTACTCAACTTTTTATTATCAGACCTAACATTGTCCACAAGGATGAATGCGTTGAAAACAAAGTGAGCAAGTGGTTGTGATGGCTCTAATGAGATACTTATGAACACTCAAATGGATTTGCATGCTTCTACACTCCTGTTATTCAACTGAGCCTTCAGCTAAGCTGATTTTTTTTCTTTTTCCTCGACATCTGGCGTCAAGGGTTTATATCCCTATTTTATAAGAGCTGAAACAATTGAACCTGAATAATTACTGACGTGAAAGCAGCAGTCTGGGGATGTTATTAAGCAGGAATATAAACAGCAGCCTGATCAACATCCTTAATGAGCACGTCCTGAGTGGAAATCGAAGGAACGCTCACCTAGAATGTTACACAATTGACCGCTTCTATATCTTACGTGCTCCCATTAGGAAAAAGGAGCAATAAGATATTCTGAGACAAATTACATCGTCGAGATTTATTCTGACATGTCGTACACTCACTATTAGCAATTTGAGGACAAAGCGGATTCTAATTGCTCATGCACTTTGCACTCTGATGAAAATGTGAGTCGTCCTCTTCAGTGACACCCGGTGTTTAAGGAAAATGAGTTTTTGCAGTGCAGCTACATCTCTGCTTTGTGATGCCTGAGTGTCTTGGAGTGAAAAGCCTGTTCCATGCAGATAACCGAGTGCTACTGTCCTCCACACATCAAAGAGACTGCTGACCGGATCTGCTGGAGCGCCCGGCTAAAATACGGCCCTGGCAGTAAATCCAGATAATGATGAGCTAAAACACTGATCTGAGATACAAGTTCACCCAAGGTACTGTAACGGACAGTGCCAGCTGCAGGCGCCCAGGGGAGCAGCGCTCCACTCGGCCTACCAATCAGGGCTTATTGACAGCAGGGCAGTAAATAGAAATCCAGAGAGATGGCTGGGTACAAAGGCAAGGACTTACAGCCCGTAAGAAAACTTGAATATTCTGCTGATATGTTATCCTCAATGCAGCAGTTTGATTTAATCCATGATGCTGCTTGGTAATCCCTGAACAGACAGCAAGCACATATTTAAATATGTTTACATGCAGAGCGATGTACTTTATGTGATGTTCGCATGACGCGGCGCTCGTCTGAGTGGACGTCATGAGATAGCTGCTGGTAAATTCACACTCTCGGGGCCTCGGGCTGTGTGCGCATTCATGTACGCTCACATTTTCCTCCACCAGACAAGACTCGCGTTCAAGCTTTTCTCCATCCGCAGACAAAATGTTGCAACTCAGCTGAAATCGGAGGTTATTGCTGCAACTGGGACTCAGCACAGATGAGGAGCGGTTGTGGTTCAGGTTAAAGAAAGAGAAATGTAAGATGAACTTACGTGAGTAGCAGAGTATCTAATGTGTTCAAAGGAGAAGGCCTGTGAAATAAGAGGCAGAATTTGAAATGGAAGTTACACGAGGAGACAGGTGGAGCGAGAGAACAGTGGAAAGTGAAGAAAAAAAGACCTGAAAAAAAAAAAGTAGTTGAAAAGCAATAACTCAATCCAGCACCGCAGGTTTTGTAAAATATTTGCAGGGAGAGCGCTACAGGGGAGGACGGTGAGAGACAAATAGACTGAGATAGAGGAGGTAATGAGAGAGCTGATGTACATGCTTGCATTAAAATGGTGCAACAATTTACAGTGAACGATAACGACAGAATGATGAGCTGCCTGAAAGAAATGTGGTCACTGCCAGCAGGCGGGGTGTCAATGTGAAACTCACTTTAAAACTTCCTGCAATGCACCTTGACTTTGAACTAGCGCTTCACCGTCAGAAGTCTCTATTGGTAAAATTCAAGTGACTTTTATATATTTGACCCGCAAAGTGTCGTTATATGAATTGCTCATTCCTCAACGGTTTGTCTCGGGGGTGGCCTCGTTTCACATGCTCTGCTGTGTCAGCCCCGTGAAGCCGGCCTGTGTGAAACGCTGTCCGGTTTAATGGCAGAATCAATCCAGTGTGCAGTGAGGCTCAGCAGTGACATGGGGCAAATGTCAGAGCTCCAGATGTCCGCAGTAAAACTGATAGCGGTCAACACTAATGATCTTGTATGTTGTCACGTACTCGGTTGTACAGAGCAGGTAAGGCAGTGCTTGGAATGTGATGTTATGATGGCAGGACGTACTGCAGACCCACTGCAGCACAGCAACGGACCAGAGTTTCTTGGCTGTGTATCGTTACGGCTCGAGACCATTGGTATAGGAAGGGCATTCGGTCGACAAATGAAAGCACCATTAACATACAACCTCAAAACAAAAAGACCGCTACATAAATACTCCTGCAACACCCCAATATAGATATGATTTCAGGTTTGTTGCAACTTGAAAAAGTTCATCATTGTTTGCAGAGATAACAAGCATAAACAGAAAACAGGCATTGCAGTATTCTGAAATACTGTATATCCTACTATATAGTTAGAAACCACATTGTTAAAACTCTATCTTGTCAGCATTTGCATTCTTCATGAAAGATTTAGTTGCATTGCCTTATTCAGTATTTTATATATTTACATAGCCCAACCCCTATAATCACCAATGATAAACTCCAGTGGCTGTACAGAGGTGCAGTGGTTAACGTCATTTCCCAGAGTTTGAGTCCAGGTTGGGATATATTCTGTGCACTGTGTCATGCTCTTGTAGGTCACTCTCAGGTGATTTCAGAAGTGGAGGTACAAGGTGTGATGTTGTGAACTCCAGCTTTGAGGTGAGCAGTTCTTGGTCTGCATTTTTATCAAAGAGTAAGTGAGTCATATGTCTTTTTTAACGCTATCCTGGAGACAATTGTGGAGGACGGGACTGAGCGCTCATGTTTCTACGCTTTCATTAACACCTAAGGACTGTTCTGAATTTAACGACGTTCCTTTCTGCGAGCGCGCATTCCAAAGAAGAGAGAAAGACGAGCTCAATTCAATAATCTCCTCCCGAGAAAAGAAAAAAAAAATGTTCGAGGGCAGGTTTCTTATTACCTTCTTCCAAATGCTGAGTGGAAAATGTTCAGTCCCTCAGTCTTGAGGACAAAAGATGCATCAAGTAAAAGCGCAACATCCATTCCAGATGTTGTACCATGCTCTGCTCACCTTCAATCAGTTTCCAAACCCTTTTCCCCCCTCTTAGATTTAATGCTGTTACTAACAGCGACATCGATTTTCCATTTCTTCTCCATTTTTCCACATTTCATGCGTCCACTTTGGATCGGTGTTAGTGCACATTTTGATATTGGATCATTACACAATGAGACTCAGACCTGAGGACCTCTGGCACGAAAAGCGACGGCGGGAGAAAGGTGGAGAAATGGCCTCGGAGATGAAAACTGAAAGAAAGAGGGGAAATAAGAAAATGAGGATTTGGAGGAAAAGGGGAGGAAATTAAAGTAATGAGGATGCAACGAGAGAAAGGAGTTGAAGAGGATTAAAAAAAAAAAAAGCATGAATCAGCAAAATCCTGATGCATTAATTTTCAGTTTTTCTCACAAGCATCACTGAGGCGTCTTTCGGAGGCTGTACGTTGTTGTTAATACATGAAACATTTACAGAAAGATAAGAAGCAGATCGCAGTCTTTAGTTTGTAAGTCATGGCTGTTTCAGCACACTGATCTCAAGGTTGCTCTTAATAATACCCTGCCATGCTTCTACATCCACACTGGCATTGGGATGCACTCCAACATCCTTGTAAAGGTGATTAATTAAACTCCTGACATTCAATTAAATATTTTCTGTTTGAATGAGAAAAACAATAACACATCAGATCGGACTGAAAATACAATGTTTTTAGATCCTAAATGAAGGAAGAAATAAAAGAAAATAATCCTCCCTGGTGAAACGTGGGTGGATTCACCCTCAAAGTTGCCACCAAAGACTTTCACAGTGACACCGAAGCCAATATTTGCAGCTTCCGTTTGGCCCCGCTATGATTTGAGGGCACAGTAGGATGTGTGAAAGAGGATTATGTGTTCAGCGACAACACGCTTCTCTAAAACAGAGAGTACAATTCAGCATGAAGCCGAACATCTTAATAAATTGAAGAGAAAAGGCAAGCCAAAGAACATTAAACTGGGATCTCATGTTGAATTAAAATCAAATTGACTTCTGTCCCTTAGAGAGCCATGAGTAACAGACATGTCGATTTTGGCTTATTAGAAATACATAATAAATGATCGTATCATCATCTCCAGTGCAGACATAGTAAAACCTCCCAGTAAGTGTTCAATACTGATTAAGAAGCACATTGCTAAGTGGAAATAAGCTTTTTGAGAGGAGAAGCACACCCCCCCTCACTTAAAATGAATGAATAAATACACGCAAACAGCAATCAGCCTATTACAACGTCACAATGCAATTCAGACTAAATTAAAAACCAAACTTGATAACACCTTTATTTCTCTCAATCTGAAAATTATGTTTGATATTTGTCCATTAAAGTGCTGGTTAATATTGGTAGTTTGGGTTTAACAGTCACACAACAAATAATTTGATAAATCAAACTGAAAAAGACTTAAACACATGAAGTAATCAGAGACAATACATCTACAGTAATGCTGTTTGAATGAAAACAGCATGAAATATCAGTGTTGCAATGATCATTTCTCAGTGGGGAAATAACTACCCAGACAGCATCGAGGCATTAATAGATCCACAACAATACGGAGAAAATCAGTTCACGCGTTGTTCGTCATAAAACACCTTTCAATTTCCATCTCATTTCTGTTCATTTAACTCAATCAACTGCGACACAACACAGAGTTCCAAAAGACGACAAACCGTTACTCAGCAAAAAGAGCGAGGTAACACGAGGATTATCCTGCAGTGACTGGCTCCAGTCCAGAGCCTCCTGGCATCGATGATGGCGCCGCGGCCCGAGCGCTGATGAGGTTTTCCGGGCGCATCAACAGGTGGCAGGACGCCGGCGCTGCAGCAGCTCTGTGCCGCCCAGCGGAGCAACTTCAAAGTCTGACTGCTGTCTGTCTGCCGGTCGAGCCCGGAGGGGCTGGGAGTCTCAGCTCTGAGTCCAAATTAAGGTATACTCCTGTGGCCCGTGACACACTGACACACACTCCCACACTCCGCTGCCAGTGTGTTCACTCCAGAGAGCGCTCACTTGCTCTTTAAAAAAAAAAAAAAGAAAAAAAAAACTTGCAGGAATGACTCACTGCATGCCTGTTTTGTGTTTGTGTACCTGGGTGTTTTTATATCGGGATGAATGAAAGTTGGACTCTGTTATGGCAATTTTATTTAATAAAGGGCTTCCGCCGGTGAGTTCGTTTTGGTATCTTTTATTATGCTGTACAGCAGGAGAAGTCACGCAGTCAACAGAGTAACAGAGTGAGTTCTGCCCTCGCAGGGGCGTGCAAGCCTCTAATAACTACCTGCTACGTTCACTCCCAGGGGCCTTGACTGCACCCAGCCGTAGGCTGGACACAGGAAGACTCCCACGAGTGCCGCAGCTGCTACGCTAAGATTATCAGGAAAAGTAAATTCTAGACAAAGCATTCATGGTTCCCCACACATCTGAGTGTGTGAGCTACGGTTGTTTACAAAAATACCTCTGCGAGCACTACAAGTGAGAAAAAGCATGCATACATGAGAAATTTCCATTACATTCCCCCCTTTTGATTAAATCAACCACGGTTTAATCAACTTCAACACATGGGAGATGCCAGCAGACACCCCACATCAGTCAATCAACCCCAAATCATCAGCATCATCATCATCAGAATCATCAGAAAGGTGAGCGAACAAGGATGCAAACAGTTCAGTGGAATGAAGCAAAGTATAATGAGCCAAAGTAGTTGTGAACATGCGAGCAACCAGACAACGGACCAGGGGAATAATGCAGCAGGAGAAAACCCCCAGAATCGACAGGAAAATAGCAAGCATGCCAGCAACCTTAGTAAGCCAAGCTCGCCAGCTGCCCTCAGTCAGCCATCCCAGAAGTCCCATCCGGACAAGGGGACACCCGTTTCCTGAGAGCTCAATTCAGCAAGCAGAGAAGACAGCTGAGTGTCTACGTTAGTCATGTTCTCTGAGATGTCAGGAAGCCAGGAGCAGTGCTGATCACCTATGAGAGGGCAAACCCCCCTTTCTTTTCAAGAAGGAGGTCCAGGGCCACTCTGTTCAGCAGGCCCAGGACACACAGCCTTCTGCTCCTCCATGAGGAGGTCAAATCCATCAGTAACAAGACGAGTGAGGCTCTCATGCTCTCATGCTGGTTATGAATGGTGCCATGCTAAGGGAAGACACCTCCTTAGAATGCTGCTGAAAAGGAGAGGGAAAGGGTAAGGGTAAGACTAAGGCTAAGGCTAAGGCTAAGGGTAAGGGTTAGAGTGAGAACCAAGGATGTTGCAGCTCTGTGCCAGTGCTATTCCTGCCTGCATGCAGAAACGTGTAGAGAGAATCCTGGAGAGGAACAAGAACAAGGAACAAGGAATGGTAAAGTGTTAGCGGAGGCAGCATAAGTCTTAAAAGCACAAACAGTACAGTTGGCATCATGTGACTCTGGAGCTACCGCAGGGGCAGCTCTCCACCACAGGCTGTCCTGGAGTCCTGTGAGGTCCACCATACGTCTGCAACGAAGCAGGGGGGCCACTGCGGTGTGGGCAGCAGCACCCTCAGGAGCAGGAACATCTTCACCGTTGCCTGGTGGAGGGTGGACTACCTCACACAGGAGCTGATCTCAGGGATTATTCTGCCCTGTGGCTGGGAGATCAGCTGTTGGAGTCAGGGTGGTGCTGGGAAAGGCTTACAGTGACTCGCCTGGCTCCAGGTAGCTTGCTTTGCTACCTTAAAGGCAGCATGAATCCAGCAGGACCTGGACCTGGCCACTGCCTGGCCTTCCAGTGTTTCCTGCAAAAGTCCTTCACCTGGATCCAGTCACCTGGGTTCAGCCAGAAGAGTGGAGAGGCCCTTCAGCCAGGAGGGGAAGGGCCCTGTGATGGTCTGTCTGATCTGAAACAGAGCAGCTCCACGAAGTCCACCATCAGGTGGTCACAGGGTACTCAGGTGGCGTTCCCCATGGCGTTCTCCTCGCCTTGCCTTGTGAGCTGCACACACCAAACACTCTATAGTGCTGTTCTGCCACCACTGAAAACCTCCCGGAAAACCACAATGATGTAACCTGGTGGGAATGATAAGGCCTGATGTACCATTCCCCCCTCAGAACCACCATGTACACCAAGAATATATCACACCAGAATGGGTTAGTCTGTTAATCGAAGCTCCGAGCGAGAAAAAAAACTGTCCTCATTCCCCAGAAAGTTGGTGAGAGTGTAAAGGAGGGGCTGAGCAGTCTGAAGAGACAGCTCAATGAAAACAACCTCAAACACAAGCTGCATGTTATCAACATGTCCTTCAACACCGTCCATTCCCCCGGCGTGAATCCCAAACAACCTGAGCCTGGCGGTCAAAACAGCGCATCGTGAAGCAAGCTGCTAATATAGAAGGAACATTATCATTTTACCAGAACTATCAGAACCATAACATCACAGTTTGTTCAATATCAGAAACAACGAAATGACAGGTCGAGACAGAAAAGTGAAGGAAGACTGCAGGGCCCGGGACGCGTCCAGTGCATCTGGAGTCCAGGAAACCTGCAAACATGCAGTCAGAGACCTAATGGGAGCAATAAAATCAAAATCATTTGGAATAAACTGTCGACAGCAGGAATACATTCCCAGGAAAGAGACAACCTGTTTCCTGGTGAGCGGATTTGGTGTGAAATCAGGTGTATCATATGGACCGTCCGTCTCAACTAAACACCTTCAGCAGTTATTCACGCCATAACACATCCAATACCTGTAACCACTGTCATCATCCAGGACTTGCTAATGTCACACTTGGCCTCAGTGTTACTCAGCAAGGTTTAACCGAGCCTATTAAGCTACATAATCTTTGTTCAGTCCACAAATATTCCAGCTAAATCAGATGGAGGTGGAAGTTCCATCTGTGTCAGTGGATCTTGAAACTGACATTTGATTGAGGGTTCTTGTAGCCAATCACAAACAAACCTTCACTTAAAGGTCCAATACACGACTTTCTCGAAAAGACGAAGCCCCAAGTCTGTTACTCACTTTTGAACAACGCCATGCGCCAGACCATCCGCCCGGCTGTCCTGCTTCTCCCAGGAAACGCGGAAGTGTACGAGTGCGATCTCCGCTTCTCCGACATGCACGGCTCTGTTTACAGTTTCTGCGATCCGCCTCGCTCATAAATAAAGCTTTTTTCCCGAAACAGTTACAGTTTCATTATGTCAGACTCGCCATCGGTAAGTACTAGCTCAGAAGCTCACCGGCTACATAAACACTCTGAATGCGCAAAAGGGAGAAGCTGATTGGGCGCAAGCACGTAGAACCGCCTCGCGAAAGCAGCTCGTCAGAATGACTGACAAACAGACCCACCAGTTATTTAGGTGATCCACCCAGAAATCAAAATCATGTATTATACCTTTAAATAAGTTCTCTTGTGTGTTTAGCATTGGTATATTTTCTCCATAATACGTACAGATAAACATAAAGTTCAAAATATTAAAGCATGACATCTTAAATAATTTCACTAAGACGATGAGCCTCACAGCCTGTGGTCAGAGCCACAGCGCTATGGGGGGAGAAGTGACCCATAAGGGAGGCAGCCTGCTGCCTCTTCTTTCTCCCTTTATCAGGATTGATCAGTCCTGTTGACCCATTAATATTTCTCCCTTGAGAGTGACGAGATACAATAAACACATCATCATTTGAAAGTTGCTAAAATAACTTTAGGAATTCCAATTACCTCTCTTTTTCTCTGTCTGTGTGGTGTTGTAAGTGTCCGTGTGTGTGTGTGTGTGTGTGTGTGTGTGTGTGTGTGTGTGTGTGTTCATGCTCTGACCTCGGCGATCAGCCAGCAGTCGACATGTCGTCACTACGTCGGAAGTTTCCACGTTCGTAGTCAAAACCCCATCGCCTCCACAACCTCCTCAACCGCCAACCGCCCCGCCTCCAGCCTCTGGAGCAGCTCTCTCCATTATTGTGTCCACTGCTTCCACAGCCACAACAGTTCCTCCTTCTCTCCTGCATTAAAAAAAGTCTCAGCAGAAAGAGAAGAACAGAATCACCACATGTCCTCACAGGCTCAGAAAAAACAATTTCTCCCTAAATCTGTGTCAATCTGAGTCCCTCTAGTTGTGTGTGTGTGTGTCTGTACTTCCCGCTGCTGTGAAGCTGCTTCCCTCAGGTCGGTGCAGTGCGGCTGGCAATGGAGGATCGGGATTGTGGATCGGAGAGATGGGCGTACCTGCAGGAATTTTCTAACAAAACAAACAAATGCTTCCCAGACAAAAAACAAAACAAAAACACATTAGTATATTATTTTGTACTAAACTGTCTGATCGGTGCATCTTCAACCTCACATCATCAGCTCACTAGGCTGTGTGTGTGATGCTGTTTCTCAGGCCTCTGCAGTTGTTTCTTGTTCAGCTGTCCTCAGCTCCTCAGCTGATAAAGATGCAGCTACTGAATGAACTGTTTGTTTTACAGTTCGCTTTGGAGGGTCTGAAATAAAAAAAAACCCTCTCAAGATTAAATTAATAAGGTTTTACATTCTGATCCTAACAAAGTGAACTTTCGTTCCGTTTGTTCTTGAAAACACAATTGCATACGTGGTTATTCGAGCATGCTCATTGGCATATCATGTCAATAGTACAAATTGCAGAACATGTACTTCAGCGGAGGTCTTACGATATGCTGAGAGAGATGGCGAATATTGGAGGGTTGGATCAGCAGTCGACTGAAATCACACGTTGTCGCACGAACCGTCCCAAATCATTCCATTGCCCATCGCGGGATTTGGCAAGGGAACTTTGGAAATATTTGTGAGAACCTGAAACATTAAACAAAGACATCTGGACAGTAGACAGACATACAGACGCTGCGCACTGAGTCCTGTCAAAAAAATGTTGATATAGTCAAATCACTGTCAAAGTCCTGGAAAAAAAAACATTGTTCATAGTCAACATCACGTCCTGTATGCACAGTGCATATAATATGCACTGGGGTTTGTCTGCAGTTATAAATTTGCGGTTGATGTGAGCACCATCTCCAGTTTGATCATCGACTGTCAGTCAATCAGAGTCATCGGGCAAAGTTTAGACAATAAGAACATGTCGCATCTCAGTGGACATGGAAAGCTTTCTTCTATTACCAGGAGCCAACATCCAATTCACCGTCCCAGAATCAACCAAGTTTATAAAAATAAACTAAAATAAAAATCCCACAGGTTTCCGTGTTATCTTGAGCGTGATGTACATCAATAATTGTGCATGAAATACAATTAATCAGTGTGTTGTTTTTTGTATTCTTTTCAAGCTCTGCTACTCTATACTGACCCTGTGCAGCTGTGTATCAGTGCAAAGCGCTTCTTCATTGCGGTTAGCAGGTTGTGTGTTGTTTTGCGTACGTCACCCATGCCATCAGTGGTGATTTCATCTTCTTAGTCAGAATTTCCTCCGTCAGTTGGATAAGAATTCAACGTGACCCGGTGTCCCCCCTTCTTGTGCTCCTCTGCCTGGTTCTCCACACCATCGTCCATGTCCACAGTTCTTATGTGGGCAGTCACGGACCCAGTGTCCAGTCTGTCCACCAGCCTCACCCTGGCGTCCTCCGTCCCCCTCAGGGTGGTGCTTGTAGCTTGAGCCCTGAGGAGAGTTGCTTCGGAAGAACCATGAATGATGTTGTGCTGTTGGCTCGGTTTTTACTTCCATCGTTCATCCAGGAGGTGGTGCTTTCCAGCGCCGATGTGTTGGGAGTGTCTGACAGACCAGACCACTCCTTCAGTAGGAAGCCGATGCAGAGGTGGAGTTCGACACGTCAGAGAGGGTGGGAGTAGAGTAGAGCAGAGGCCACGGTGGTTGGATGGATCTTTGAAGGGGAGGAGTCCAGTCACTTTCCTCACACATCCGACGTCCAGTACGAATCAACCTCGAAAGAGAGCAGATGGCACGGAGACACATGTATCTGTAGTAAAACCTTTTCATGTCCCTCATGATGTTTTCTCTCCCTGTTCTCTCCCTAAGCGGATGTCCCTTTGCTTTCTATCTCTGCTTCCAGCTTCACTCATCCAAAGTGACTTCTCAATCTTATTTTTATCCCTGGTTTTCCTGTTTCCCAGTGAACATTTAGCAGAATGAGAACACTGTCTCATGCTCAAACTTCCCCCCTTTGGGGAACCCAAACCATTCACTCAATTCTCTCACACGTCCCACACACTCGGGCCCATACTTTCCTGACATGTCATTACATATTGGGGTGTCTGGAGGACTCTCCACTAGGAGACCAGGTCCCTCCAACCTGTCTATCAGACGTACTCTGACAAACAGATGAGCCTGGGCAAAATGACTCCTCTCCCGTCCGACACCGGGACAGGGGACAAATGACCC
The DNA here is from genome assembly GCF_902148845.1 of Salarias fasciatus. Lineage (NCBI taxonomy): Eukaryota > Metazoa > Chordata > Actinopteri > Blenniiformes > Blenniidae > Salarias > Salarias fasciatus. The sequence goes on along the minus strand of NC_043765.1, from coordinate 16,457,387 downwards.
CTTTCCGGTCTCCTAGTGGTCAACAGATCTGTTATCTATTTTCAATTGGACGTCTCCAACGGCCTTTTCGCCTCTACGGTCCCAGCCCAGACCCGAGGGTGCAAAAGTGCTAAAAAAACCCTCTCCAATCTCTCTCCCACTCCAAACACTAAACACTCTGGGAGGATTGAAGTTTTATGCTGTGTATTATAGTGACCGGCACTACATCAGTCACTCGCCCTCCAACCAGTCCAATATGGAAAGAACTCACCGGGTGCTTGTAGGAGTTTCCCCGAAAAGGAGGGAAACCAGTTCGTGGATCCTAGCGGTGGTCCGGACGGTAGGCTCAGACCCGGTCCCCATAGAGTCCATCAATGGCGGCGGGGCTGCAGCAATTTGTCCGCAGGATGGCCAATCACCAGGTCTCTGTCCTCCGCCGGATTCCACTCGTAGGATCCTGTTCGTGACGCCAACTGTTATGGCAATTTTATTTAATAAAGGGCTTCCGCCGGTGAGTTCGTTTTGGTATCTTTTATTATGCTGTACAGCAGGAGAAGTCACGCAGTCAACAGAGTAACAGAGTGAGTTCTGCCCTCGCAGGGGCGTGCAAGCCTCTAATAACTACCTGCTACGTTCACTCCCAGGGGCCTTGACTGCACCCAGCCGTAGGCTGGACACAGGAAGACTCCCACGAGTGCCGCAGCTGCTACGCTAAGATTATCAGGAAAAGTAAATTCTAGACAAAGCATTCATGGTTCCCCACACATCTGAGTGTGTGAGCTACGGTTGTTTACAAAAATACCTCTGCGAGCACTACAAGTGAGAAAAAGCATGCATACATGAGAAATTTCCATTACAACTCACACAGGGAAGCAGCAGACAAAAGGGGAAACATGTTAAATCAGAGCGAACCTTTTACAGCAGACAGCTTGACATTCCTTTTTATTTGCCGACACACACGGTTGCATGTGCGGCGCTTTCTTATTGGCTGTTCGGTGCCCTTCACTCTGCACTGCTCCGTGATCTCAGCGTGCAGTTTATCCACAGCAAGCGTGTACAGTGTCTTAAGCGTTTTGCCATTGAGATAATTTATCTGAGTGTATGTGTGTATGTGTGTGTGTGTGTGTGTGTGTGTAAAACGTGGGCTTCCGGACAATTCATCTACATTAGCAGGAGATTAACCTGCTCACCTAACGCATCCATCACCTGCACACGCACTGAAACACACACACACAAGCGCTTAAGTATAGACACACCGACACCCACGCAGCCAAAGGCAAGGGCAGGGGAGTACGTGTGCATGCAGATCTGCAACGAGCGGCGCAGGAGATCCAACCGCGCTAACTCTCACAGAACTTTTAAAAAGAATTCCACAAGTCATGCATCAAAACGTGCCAAATGTGACACATTGAGACATGCACAGATTAAAAACCAGCCAACTCCTGGTGAAATCAGTGTATCAAGGCAAACGTGGTCACGTATACAGCAACGACGAATTCAGGAGAGACAGGTTTGAGTTATTAGAATAATGCTGCAAAGAGTAAGCAGGTTTATATGGAGTTAAGAAAAGCAGCAAAGAATGAAGGTGGATGATAAATGCTGTGCATAACTGAAGGTAAAGTATCACTGTAGCCCGATCACTTTAGAATGCAGGAATTAGCTGCTCAATACTTGTGTTTTCGCATCTTTTTGTGAAGAGAGTTGTTTTAAGTACAAAGCTCAGTGATTCTTTTAAGGCTTTTGTAATATTCCATCATATTTATCCTCTTCGGTCCAGCGTTATTTTGTTAATTTCCTGTAAACAATACATCTCGATACATCTGTTGTCTTGACACAAAGCATAGGTCGAACAAGTATAGATCAGGCTTAAGATTGAAATACCAAAATATGAATCTATGCAAGTTTTAAATCTATTCAAAATGTACAGCAGTCTCCACTTCTCCACTTTTGATGCACTGATGGTAATGACATCACCATAATGTCCAACTTTGCAAGTTTAGCTTTAAAAATAAATAAAACTTTTGGTATAACTTCGATCCAGTCCTAAACTATAAGAGCTTCATTAAAAATGTTAATTTTGTCCTCAAGTTCAAAAGATGGACTTAATCTACCTGAAACAATCTAAGGTCTTTTTCTTTGTTGAACTTTGAGATTTACTCAAAATGATCAATCTACTATAGAGTTCATTAGCATCCAGACTCAAACTCAACACGAGCCAAAGCAGCACTTCTACAAATCATGCATTCTTTTAATATCACCAAACTCATAACGTTTTACGGCTGCATTAAATGTGCAGTATGAGCAAACTTCAGCTGGTTGCCAGGAACGGCGGCACCAGTTATTGATAGCAAGCAAAGTTAGAAGACTCTGCTCAGACACTTGAGGTTACACACAAACTTTTCCAGCTTTCTTTAATTTGTCACATAGCGAACAAACAATCAGTGGCCCATTACATCCTAATTAAGAAATGTCATCTCTGAGCACGAGCTCGCACACTGGTAACACAGATTTCCAGAGGTCACCTAAACAAATCTTTGTCTCACTGAAGAAACAGCAGAATAAATTCATGTATATTCAGAGAAGGAATAAATTTGACTCACATGGCAGATGTCCTGAGAAGTTTAAATCTACTTTTTACATTGTGGTAAACCAGACGAGTAAAACTATTGTATAAAAAAGAAAAAAAAACATCACAAAGACAACCGTCTTTAAAATGTAAGTGAAACAGACACAGACAGTGGCAAAAAAAACAAAAAAAAAAACAAAACAAAAAGACTTTCAGACCCTGAAAAAGGATGTCGCAATTAAAGTTGCACTAACGAGAATTTCCAAGTTAAAGCTCAAAGAGACGGACCGCAACTTTCATACGGGGACAATCTCATTCAGGATGAAAGTTTATACACGGACAGCATGGATCAATGCAAATGTTATCCATAGACACTTTCTCTCCGGTTTCATCACCGTTCCTTTGTCCTAAATGCGTATAGATAACACCACGTCCTCTCCGTTTCTGTCTTTGTGTGGAAAAACCATAACTCTTTCTCCATTTCATGTCGAATGCAGAAACAGAAATTCAATTTAGGCGTGCGACTGGCTGAGTCGCCTTTGGGGGAAAGACGGGCTGGTGAGGAAGAGGAGGAGAAGCGCAGGATAGAAGGAGAAAAGAGGGAAAAAAAGGGGGCTGAGAGTCAGGAATAGAGACAAAAAACGAGAGGCAGAAATCTATATTGAGAGGAGGGAAAAGATAAGAGGGGGAAGCTGGGAAAATTGTGAGTGAGGAGTCGACGGCTGGAGCGATGACGGGGGCCGCGGAAGAAATGGTGCAGAGGAGTGACGGATGGAGGGAGCCGGGGATGGAGGGATTAAGGGACTGAGGGAGTGCAAAGAGAATGAGGGAAGGAGGAGAGAAAGACAGAGAGGCATTGTGCTGTGTGGCAGCCCCGAGTTACTGTTTGCTTTGTTTGCCAAGGCAACCACCAGAGAGCGAGGGCTGATAAGTTATCCAGATGGTTCGAGACCGAGAGAGGAAGACGAGCGTGTGTGTGTGTGTGTGTGTGTGTGTGTGTGTGTGTGTGTGTGTCCCATCAGGAAAATCACCAATTATTTAGGTGAAGACATCTTTACGCTTCATTGTGGATGTGTTTAGGAAGAAACTGAGTTTAGAGTTAGTCTCCGTAGAAGTCAAAGCAACATTCTCAGTAAAAAAAAAAAGAAAAAAAGCCCACATTGAGTGTGTAAAGTGACTCCAATGTCATGAAGGCCCTTAAATCTCTGGTGACGAAAGGTGAAAAGTGACAGCTGTTTGAAGCTCTTATTAGTCTTGTTGTTTCAACAAGGCCGCAGATCACGCGAAGAACTGGGACGCAAGTCCTCTGTTTCAAACTGCGTTTCCATTAATCTTTTTTCAATATTCTTCTTCTGTTTGTGTTCCTTGTCTGCGATTTTTTTTTTCTCTGTAGTTTTGTTGACACTTTATGATTTTCAGATTACAGCCGCATTTCTGTCTCGTCCTTTTATTTATTCCCCTGTTTTTCACCTCCATCTCCTTCCTCCACAACTCTCGGAGGCACCAAAGGTTGTCAGGGGATTTGACACAACAGCCTCAGAAGAAAGGAACAAAAAAACAAAAATACATCCAGGAAAAAGCACATTTTTTTGGAAGGGAAAAAAAATAAACTGGATCAAATCGTGAATTGGATGGGCCCGACTACGGAGCTACTTCAAACCTAACTGGACTGTGCAGAGATTTATATTTCATTTCATGAAACAAGGAAAAATGTGAGAAACAGGGGCTTCTACTCTGGAAAAACATCAAGTTCGGAAAGCAGCAACAAGCAGTTATGGTGAAATCACCATATCGCGTTTCAGGAGGTGTGGGAGCAGTGATGGAGCAGACATCAGTCCTCTGATGGAGCCAGGCAGCAGACAGGTAGGTGGAGTAATGTTAGATAAACTGATGACATTTTGATCATTGATTCAAACTGTGTGTCATGTTCAAACAGCAAAAATTTAAATCTAGTCAATATTTTACAAAACCAATGATAATATGAATAAGTCAGGAAAATCAATTCACTTAGCTCAGAGTGTTGCTTCTCAAATTATTTCTGACTGTTTTACTTGAAGCTCTTTCTCTTTATTAAAATGAAGGTATTTTTGCTCTCTTAATGGCATGTATTGACTTTGATGATTAAATATGTGTTTGACTGGCTTAATTGCCATTTCAGCATCAATAGCAGAATTCAGAGGACGGCATTTTGGGAGAAAATGAGTTTGCCTTGGTGTTTTTAGTTATAATTTACATTTAAAAAACACACACACACACCTTTCACTCCTTTCTTGTACCACATAAGCTTTTGTTTATGTTCACCCAAAAGGCATTTTTCCACAATATCGCTATTGTACACTGATCATTGATAAAAGCTTAAGTTTTAGTTGGTACCAGATTGGAAATGAGATCAGCTTTATCGCACATCAAGAGGAGTCCGTCGAGGTGCGGAGCGCCTACGTGCAGTGCCTTGATTTTCTCATGTGAGGGGGAAAACAGCAGATGCATTCCTGTTCATTTTGGATGATTTACTTTATGGTACAGGTTTCAAAAAAACCAGAGAGCAAAATACGAGACGTGCCTTCAGGCTGGATTTAGCCTGCATGTTAAACATTTGGAAGTAGATGTGAGGATATACAAGAGGCATGCTGAATGTTTGGAGCTTCTGTTTGCACAAGTGTGTGTCTGATCCATGATGAAGGTGAATTAATGCACTCATATCGGCATTGCCAGACTGTTTCTGCCAGTGCTGCAGTCCCAAACTCACTGGGCCGGTTGGAGACAGAAAAACAGTAAGAAAATTCACAAAAAGAATGAAACTCGAAAGTATTCTATGTATGTTGCAAGAAAGTCGAATTAATTCTTCTCAAATTTTGGATTAAAATGGAAATGAAATTTCACAGTTGCTCAAGAAATCGACCCTGACTGTGAAACCTTTTTTTTGCAAAACAAACATTTTTCAAGGCAGTGGTACAAATATTGCAAATCTGAGCATCATGTTTCTGAGAGTCTGCGGCTCACAAGAGGAAACTCCAAACGTGTCAAGACATCTCTGAAACTGATTCGTGTCTATAACATGTTTCAAACTGGTCTCAAATCACTCCACGGTACTCTGTGTTCATTAGATTATCTAGACGTTGACCTTTTCATTGAGGTCCCAGTACAGCATGTCATCCGCTATGTTTTCTGCTGGGGGGGGCAGACACCGTGCATCTTTATTTAATTCTCTATCCCATTGCTTATTTATGGTAGAAGGGTGGCCTGTGCCAAAGTAGGTAGGTGTGTGTGTATGAGTGTGTGAGAAAGAAAGCGCAGGTCATTGTCAAGGCCAACTAGAAAGGGAATTTTATCAGTTTAATTTAAAAGCGCAAGAAAATGTGTGTGTGTGTGTGTGTGTGTCTTTGTGAAGGAGGACCAAGGGAGATGAAAGAAAAAAGTTTTTTTTTTTTCTTTTTATAAAGATTAATTTTTACAACCTGAAGGCCTGAAGCAAAGGGAGGGGAGGAACAGAGAGTGGTGGAGGTGAAGGGGAGGGAAGGAGGAAGGAAGGAAGGAGCAAAGGCTGCAGGAAGGGGAAACTACGCAAAACCAGAAGTGAAGAAAAACTGAAGATAAGAAATAAGAACTGATGGGAGGGAAGACATAAGTACAGGTGAGGGAAAAAAAGTTTGTTTTTTTTTAATCACTTGTTTATAAAGTAAATATCCACGTTAATCAGTTCAACATGTGACTGCAACTTTTCCTGCATCCAGTAGAAACCCCAGTTTATGTCTCAATGATGCCTATAACTCCAAATTGGGCCAGAACAAATGTAAAGGCAAGAGTCTAATCCCAGAAAAGGACAGAATTTCAACTGACGATAAGCAAAATATAAAGCAATAAATAGAAACCGGACACACAGACTGAGACTGAAGAACCCAGAGAAACCTCACATACTGTACACACAAGGAGAACATGCAAACTAGCTTTACCTCAGAGTCTTCCGGTTTTGTTTTTCTGAAACAATTCACATCACATCCTCTTAGTCCACTGTGCTTCTGTGTTCTCACGCCTATGGAACTGTGTCTGCTCACGCCCATTGATCGAAGATCTTCTATAACTGTGTTCAACTCTGTCCACGGTGAAACCTCCCTTTAGTCAGCCGGGACCGGCTCCAGCCTCCGCTGACCCTGAATTGGGTGAAGTTGTATAGAAGATGAATTGACAGATAAATTGTTGTCATAAAGTGTTTGTTTTTGCTGCATATCACCGTCTGCCATCGTATTGATGACTGTCTTTGTACCCTCCTGTTGTCACTGATGCTGTTATATGAGGAAGCCTTCAACAGGAGGCTTTACATATCAAGAACTTTATCCTTGTAAACACACTTCAAGCAAACAATTCACAGAAAGACCCGAGACCAGAGTTAGTGAGGCCACTTTCCTCCATGCTGCCACGCAAAATGCAAGAATTCAAACGCAAATTATGAAAGGGAAACTTGAGTACAACCCATAATTATGTCAGAAAGGACTGCAGCTACTCCCATGTCTAATGTGAAGATTACTGTAGTCCAGATAGAGAAATCTATCAAAGCACAATCTTGAGGAATGTTTAGAAGAAGTTTTCGCTGTAGTATTTTACACTATGTAAATACAACATCTTTATTACATTACATATGTTACCTGAAATGTATCAATATGGATTACTGGCATGAAAAATGAATGAAATATAAAAGAAAGAAAAAGTCACATTTATCCAGTGAGCATGTGTGTCTATGTTTCTAATTCGGTCCGTCTCCAGTCTCTGAGGTGTGCCACCCTGATGCCAGTCGGGCTGCCAGGACCTCGAACACCCATTCAACCACACACACGTACAGCTGCTTTCACAGCAGTGATCAAACACAACACACACACACACACGAGAACATATATACATATAGTTACAGAAATATTAGTGTTTCGGTGAGAGCGCCACACACACACAGTTTAAGACTGCATACGCACTGAGGTGTGCTGGTGTTTCACCGGCGGACACGCAGTCAAAGACAACTTTGTATACAGGAAGGGAAGTGAGGAGGGAAGGAGAGAGAGGGCCAGAGGAGAGGAAAGAAAGGGATAGACGAGTTGGAAAACAATAACACAGAAAACAAATGGCTATTTTTAGTTCTTCAGAAGAAAAAAGTAAACTCTGCGTTCCTCAGTAGGCTGCAGAGAAATCTGGTTGAAGAGTTAGAGACAGGTAGATGAACTGTAAAAATGAAAAGATGGAGAAAGAGTGGAGAATAAATCGCAATTGTAGAGATGAAGGGCAAAAATAGAGGGAAGGGGAGTGAGATAGAAACAGAGAGCTGTGTGTTAACAGTACAGCAGCAGTAGCAGTAACATTCCTGGCTGAACAGATCAGCTGGCCTGAGGAGAAAGACAAACACGGGAGAGGAAACCATGTCTAGACTGCTGCCACACACACGCACACACACACACAACCTGCAAGTAAGACAAGGTGGGCGACTGCCAAGCACTGCCAAGAACCCGGTGGGGGGGAGATGGGAGGGGGAGGAGGAGACGGAAAAATGGGTGGAATAGAGATAGGAGGAAAGGCAGAGGCCAGGAAGAGGCGCAGGGAGAGGTGGGAGAAATGGGCAGAGCGTTACTGTCGATGGGACACCGGCTCGCCCTCGAGTTTCTAAAAGGATACTGATGATGTGGAAACTTACCGTGGGTGGTTCAACAACACCATTCGGAGTCGAAAACCGTCCCGGTGACATGTCCTTTGGTTTTCCTTGACTGTGAGAATGCTTGGTTACTGAGGAATGTCAGGATTTCACAATAAATTCACCATTTATTTCTAATCTTAACTTAAAGACATCTGTACTTACTTCATTAAGAATCTAAACAACATTGTTTGTGGGGTACAAGTGCTAACCACTGTTATTTATGAACGCAAGCCAAGACTGAAGCAGCAGGTTTCTGACCGTAAAAGTGTTGTGTGTTGTAAACAAACACATTAGTGTAACGCCACCATTTTAACACACACACAAACGCAGACACAGACACACACACACACACACAGAAATGCCTGCTGTGAAATGTGTTACCTCAATTAGATTAGTTTCAGTCGGCTTGCTGCTTCTTACTTTTTCAGTTGTGGAAGCTGCGAATCTGCTGCCTGTCTCTCTGGTCTGACCAGAAACAGCAAGACTGTTATTATTTCACTGAAATCCTGATTACTAAAGAACAGATTCAAGCGTATTAATCCTGAAGGTGAATCGGCAATAAAAAAAAAAAAAGTGTTATACATAAAATAACCTTTGTTTTTAGTGTGTCGATTGCCGTTTGTTCTGCCACTTTCTCCTTTAAACATGCGAACTGATGGAACGTACAGACACCATCTGTCTGAACCTTCTCTCCTGGCTGGTTTTGACCCATTTTGGTCTCGCCTTTCTGACAACCTTTAAATAAATCTCTTAAAACTATGAGCTTTATGAGGTCAGACCAACATCTCAGCAGCAAATATATTTGAAGTATTTACAAAAGACATAAAACCCATATAAGAATGACTTTTAGTTTATTATTTCCATATTATTATATATTCCCAAAAGGACGCAGTCACAAGTCGAACCCAAGAGGGAATGTCAGTAAATAGTCGGCAGCATTAGGCTGCAACACATCATAAGAGTCAATTTGCAACTTTCACTCTATAATATACTTTATGTCCATTCAGTAGTGAAGGCCATACGATGTGTCTGAAAGCTGTGAAGTATGATATTTCCACAAAGCTGATCTCTTAATGTATTTTGTCTACCTGCTGCTTCAGAGGTCAATAATGAACCTTCAAGCTTAATCAAAATGTGTTTTGTTCGTGAAGCCGTTAAATGCAAAAAAGAAAGGTAAGCTACTGTGAATGAGCTGTGAAATGAAAACGTTCCACAGGTGGCTACAAAGTCATTTGCACATATCCAGTTTGTTTATCAAAGAAATGGTGAATTTTCTTTTTTTCATCGTCCAAATTACTCCTTTTTGTTATGAAGTGGGTCTTTTCTATGTATCAACATTCAGTAAGGTCCATTGTCACAATTCTGAAGAGAACATAAAAGAGCAATTAAAGTTTGTTAGGTGGCAGCAGGGCCAACAGTCATTTATATCTGCTTCTACTACACACTGATTTTCTTCAGCATTCACACGGACGAGGCTACTCTCACCATGTAAGAAAAAAGTAAAAAAAAAAAAATAAAAAAAAAACAGGACAAGATGTCTGACATTTGAACAAGAAGTGGGATTTACTGATAAGCCTCCAGAGCGAGGGGCGGATGAACGTCCAGCTGAAATGAAATTTGGCTGGAGCACCCCTCTGTCAGCGAAGAGCTCAAAACACACAGAGCCATTCCCAAAAAAAATTTACCAGACAAGATATGAGGCCTGAAGGTTAGGTAGAATTAAAAAAGAAAAAAAAAAAAAAAGCAAAGTAGGATTGTGTCATTAAAACCAGGAGTCACTGACCGGGTGTGTGACACCGGAGGGCGGAGAGATGAGCCTGTGGCCGCTCCGTCCCGCTCTCTGGGAGAGTGGCAGGTCAAACATGTGCACGTTTTGCTAATTGGCCAAAGGTAAGTCTTACTCCAAAGTCCAATCAGCAACAGCACCTGAAGTGGAAAATAGACTTCCTGTGACACTTGAGCAAGTCTGGCCGGGTGTCGTCCTTGAGGCTGACCTGCTGCACTCCGTCACCTTCTCGGCGTCGGCTGCCTGCTGGAAGGACACCAGCTTATTACCACTTTCAATCCACTCATTTTGTTGGGGTTTTTTTTTTCTTTCCAAACAGTCGAGGGTTGAAAGAGCTGAAGGTCATGAAACAGCAGAAAAGAGAGCATGAGCAGAGAGTCAGCAAGTGACTTACTTACAGATAAACAGTTAAGAGAGTAAAGAAATGCCTGCTTGCAGCAGTTTACGATAATGAAATTAATACTAGTTGCAATTATTGAATTTTGTGAGCATTAGCCTGCCTTTACAGATTTTTGCAGACCTTAAAAAACATGATGAACTACTGATTGATTTTTAAAAAACATACAAGACCTATCTGCTATTGCATGTTGTTGTTTTTTGTATTATTTCCATTTGTCCGTTTCTTTCCTCAAGTTTTAAGTTTAATTGTCACTGCTTAAAATGATATTCCTCTATTAGAATGCTTGTTTTGATAGACATAAGTTGGTCCATCATTGTTTAAATAATAAAAGACAACAGAAAAAAATATGCTCGGTTCAATATAACTTATACATATTGGACAGCTTTTCAGATATCTAGGTATATAAAGCAATTGTGAGTGGTGCGAATCAATCAGCCGAGTTGTTTTGAAGCCGTTTGATTTTCACATCAGTTTCATGTCAACGTGATGAAGAACTTTAATTTTTCAAAAGTTTGATTCACCGCATGATTACTTTGTCAATATACAATTTCCAAACTATCAGATTTTTGAAAAATGCATTCATCACCATGATATAATGCAAAGTTTTGATGTAATGCAAACAGTCAGTTCACTGCGGCGAGAGAAACTGAGAAAATCCAGTATTGTTTACAAGAAGATCATCTTGAAATTAATTTAAATTTCCTTTAATGTCACCCATTTCACTGACAACTGATTTTTTTTTTTTCTGGCAGAACAAGACTGTTGTTGCCGCCAAGAAAACCCCTAAATCTTTTTTATTATGCGATGATCCTTTATAACGCTGTCCATTGCTATAAACATATAATCAATGGCCTCGGGGCACAGCTGTACAACAATGGAAATATTCCCCCGCTTGAACATTCTTGACTATTGTTCCACTTCAGTGACACATTTGTCTTGACAGCATTAAGTTCTCCAACTAAAAAAATCCTCTCATTTCACAAAAGCAGTATTTAGACAATTTAACTTTATTTAAACACTGAAGTAATGCTACAGTTACTACAGTCACATTTGGATATATCAACATTATGAGGGATATTTACGGGTTACGAACAAAATCAACACCACACGGCACATTTTTAATCTCTGGACATGATGGTCGTCAGAATCTGAATTTGCAGGAGACCTCAGAAGAGCGCTGCCTTCCTGTGTGCCGTTGTTAAAAATGACAAAGCCGAATCAAAGTGGTTATTCATTGCCCACAGCAGCTTGGTGCGACTGTGCCTCGGGGGGACGAGCAGTCGCACATGGATAGCTCATTGACAAATGTCACCTTCCTCCTGTTTTGATGTGCCAGGTTTGTGGAAATCCATTTGCGCGCCGCTACAAGGTACCAGACGATCTATCCAGACGCGGCTGATGTTTCAAATCTCCAACTAAGCTGGAGCGAGCGGCTGCTTTAAAGAGCCCAGTTTACACCGGACAGACCGTTTCTTCTTCGTTGTCTCTTAATCTGGAAGTGCTCATGTGTGAAGGTCTCTTTTTTTTTTTTTTTTTTTTTTGAAAGACAGGGAAAGGTTTGGAATCAGGCAACCAGCCCAAAAGAAATAAAGTGTTTATTATCTGCACAGAACTGGCAGGAGAAAGGGTTACAACAAGCTCTGACAGCCTCCGATCCATGCTTGTTATATCACATGTGAACATGAGCCTGTATGTGTTGCGCTGGCGGCCTCTCCGAGGTGGCGTTCCACCAATCGACAGCTGGAATAAGGTCCGACACCTTCCAGCACCAAATTGGATTAAACATTGATACAGACAACTTTCCATTGTATCATTCTCTACTCTCCTGTTAAAGGTTTCTACAGATATTTTATCAGTCTTAGGAGTTTGTTCAGTCTTTCAAGTAATTAACTGAGATACAATATGTTTCCCTGCGTGACATCCTCCATTAAATCGGCGTCACGCTGATCTTCATCACCATCGTGAACAGTAACACTGCAATGTCGCCATGCGGTGATCATAGTAGATGATACATTCTACTGGCAGGGATTCTGTTGCCACAATTCTACAAGGTCTCCCTCTTTTTTTTTGGAATCCCAAAAACTTTTATTCTTTTATGTTTCACCTCAGCTACAATCTGTCAACTCGGTTGTTTCGCTGGTATCGTATTGATCTCCGGTCATATTCTGCTGCATTTTGATCAGTCGGCGAGGAGCTGGAGGTGGGAGCTGTGCGTTGCGAGTCGGCAGCTGTGGAGTTTCTGGCACCGTCAGAAAATTAATGCAGGTGGGCCAGTGGTCACACAACAGTGGATTGGTTTATCTGTGAATCCCATCGCGGCGTACTTCATATGACCACAGATTTTAAGTCGCAGAAACAGATACTGTCACGGCTCCCCGTCTTCCATCTGAGACAGCCAAAATCACAGACTGTAGCTGCTCCTCCAGACCTAGAAATCTGATAGTAGATCATATCAATTCCTGATTGACAGGGGAACCAATTGTTCTTCCGTTTCACCAAGAACACTACAGTCTTTCTTGTCTCGATGGAGGAGAGGAAAACCAGACAACTGGAGACAACGTGCAACCTTTCCTGAAGTTTTGGTCACACCTAATTATTGTGTGTTCAAGTTTATCCAAATTCATGCCTCAGAATCGGTGTTGTATCAAACATTGTCTGCTATGTTACTTCTCAAAGTTGGTATTGGCGTCAGTGAAAATGTATAAATTAAAAAAAAAAAACCCATCAGATTTCCAACATCGCCAACAGTTCATTACTTCAGCTCAGCTCATTTTCTCCACAGCTGGTATTGAAGATGAAGGCATCAGAAGAAATGTAAGTTAGAAGTAGGCTACCCAAGACGTGTATACCCGATTCAAAAGGGGTTTTCCTAATGACACCGATATTAACATTTTACAGTCTCTGAACTACTCACAAGTGCTTTCCAGCATTGCTCAGTGATTAACAGAAAGACAGAATCCCATATGTAGATGAATCTAGGCTCTAAATGTGTGACAGTAACAGAAGGGTGTCAGTGAAGAGTTAAAATTACTCTGGAAATACACTCTTTAAGAAGGTTACGGGGTTATTTCCTCACACCAGCGCTGATCTGACTCCACTCCGACCACGGAGAAGAGACGCTCTCCTTCTCAGAGATAAACTACCACCTTTGGTGTGTTTCTTTGTGGGGGGAAAAAAAGGATTCTGCATTATGACAACCATCCCCGACACACCTCGAAGCTTTGCCAGAACTTCTTCAAGATCAAAGAGTCTCAAGGAGTGCTGACAGCCGTGGACTCGGGTCCACAGCTGCCCGACCTCAGCCCCACTAAAAATTTATATGAAGCCACTTGAATGCCGAGAAAGCCAGGCGCTCTTGATATGTCAAGAAGTTGTTTGGAAAACTGTCAAAGCATCACAAACTTGTAGAGTCACCGCAGGTCATGTTGGTATGACAGAAAGAACGGGTGCTTTAAAGCCTTGATGTTCATTGAATCAGACTGTTGAGCTTTTTTTTTTTTTTACTTCAAATCTGTTCATTAAAACTGTGTTTAAACAATTAGTTCTGTGTCATGGGACTGCGAGCAGCGAGCAGCAAATTAATAATTGATGTATTCCAGTTTTCTTCTATGTAGATTTGTTCACATCCCTCCAGATCAAATAAAGAGCACCTGAGCATTTTTTCCTAATGCTATAATACATTTTCAAATCAGTTTATTCTCGGGTTCGGCCTCCTCAGGAAATTCATATCTTTGCTCCGAAACTGTTTCGGTTCTAATCCAATGTTTAGGATCACTGTCAGCTTGGAAACTACCCCACCGTCTCAATCCAACATGTTTGGCAATCTTTGGCAGGTTCAGCTGGAGGATTTGACAGCAATTGGCTCCTTTTCTTTGCTTGATCGTTTCGCACAAGCTTCACAGTCGCCACCATGGAAATGTCCCCAGGAGCGACGTAACGCCACAACTGTGCTCCGGGGTGGGATTATTGTTTTATAGACGATGACCTGAGTCTGCTACCCAGATATAACACTAATCACAACAGTTCGGTTCTGACTGCAGCGGAGCACCAAAAATCTTTTCGCTCCGTCTCATGGCACTTCTCCAGCAAAATCAATCACAGTTCTCAGCGGTCATTTCTTTTCTCCAGACTGTTTATTTGCTGGTCTCTCATATCCAACATGTCAGATATAATCAACCATTCTGCCACAAACAGGGTGTAGTGGTTTGATTAATACCTGTAAATTTGGGCAAAACAACACATGCAGAGAAAGATTTTAACATCTGCACACTATGTAATTCAAGAAAGCTAAATTACTTCTTGTAATTGATAACGGGCGTTCACCACAAGTTTTTTCCATTTTTAGTGACTGACTCAGTGGATTTGGGGACAAAATCCTCGCTATTCTAGACATTACAGAAATAGAAGTTTAATTACAAGAAGCGGCAGCAACAGAGCGGCTGACATGCAAACAGTTCTTCTGGCGGGAAACGAAAGCTTTACAGATTACCGAGGATGCAGACTTATGTTAACATGACTCACAGACATCCTTCAAGGTGCCATCAGCATTTAGTTCAGAGGGGACGAGGTGCTCCTCCAGTAAACGTGAGTTCAGCGAAATAGTTTCAGACCTCTTTCTTTGATGTTAAAGCCAACAGTTGGCTCATTGAGACAAAACAGCTCTGAAATTTTCCTGTGTTTTGGTTTATTTTATAGACAAGAATAGCAACAAGGCCTCTGAAATGCCAGTCATTGTAGTTACATGTCAGATTTCAGCCATCATCAGTAAGTACTGTGTCATTGCCAACTGTATAACAGTAATTCAGTACTTTATGATTATTCACAACACTGCCAAAGATCTTTTACCTTAACACACATTTTTGAAATATCTATCTGCCGTGGCCTCTCTGTCAGCGCCGATGTAACCACGTCAGACTTAAGTAGAAAGCGTTCAGCCTCGATTGTATGAATTTGCGCAGCCAATTTTCAACACAACTGCAGGGTGTGTTAGTCACCGCATTCGAGATACCAACCCCTGCTGCCGAGGCCAATCTTCTGAAGGATAAAAGTGTGTGTGGTCCCTCCAGACAACGCCCGCCACAAACTCCCCCGACACCGGGGTGAGATATGAAGAGAGACAGAGCACGGCGGAGGAAATATCCCAGTCTTGACGTGCTAAAGCACACAAACTTTTTTCCTCTTCTCGGTCTTACTCCTCTTTGCCACAATTTCCTGATGTTTCTGCAGTACCGCTGTATCGGATGAATCCTTCAATCACATTAAACTATTTAATCTTTATCTGGATGCAAATGTGTCAGTGGACATCTTCATGCAAGTATTTGCTCGCTAAGCAAGTCGTTAAATTCCAGATAATGTTAAATACACTGACTGACTGTTATCATGGGGAAATTAAAATGGCAAATCTGCACGTAGGATTTTTCAAGGTATAAATGATAAAATACTGGCAAAGCGACCAAAGTTAAAGCCACTGCGCCGTGTAACTTGCTGCCTTTTTCAGCCCTGATTCACCTGAACTTTAAGCAAGACAAGGTGACGCCAAGGTAAGACGGACTCAGAGAACAGAGAGCATGAAAAATGCTCTGTTTTTAGGCCCTGGCTGTGAAGATAGTGAGGGTTTCTGAGTTTTTTTTTTTTTTTTTGCAAAGTGCTACAATACAGTATGTTTGAATGAAAGTAGCCTGGCTCCTGAAGAGGGGAGGAGGAGAAACTGATTTGGATCTCAGCATGTAAAGCCAAAGAATCCCTGACTTGCAATACCGCAGATGGTCAAACAGCAGGTTCTGCGACTGTTATTGTTGACAGACAAAAAAACTTGAGAAAAAAAAAAGTTTAAAGAGTGGGGTTGAGGAGTTTCGTGCATCTCACTTAATTTGAAGTGCTGTCATGCAAAACTTGAAAAACAAAGGTATCAGTCAACAGGGCATGTAAATCATCTTAGACAAGATGTCAAATGCATTTAACTATAAAGTATGTCATACACAGCTAACACGATGCTTTCAAGTGTCAAGGGTTAGGGTAATGGATAAGAAATTATTCACAATACTTTTATAAATGCATTTTCTAGCATTGGCACTGAGCGCATAAAACCCATGGGGCAGTCAAGTGAATCCCAGATTAACAGTTTAATACTCAGCACTGCTTGTGAAGGTATTTGAGTTTTTTAGGGAAGACTCTGAACCTCCAGATTTCCGGACAGTGCACAATTAGTGCATAAGCGTGCACATAAACGTGAGAATGGATAACTGTGACTAATTGTGCATTAATTTTTCACATCTTAAATTAAGTTCAGTCCGAGAAAATTGTTGGGGTTTGTTTAATTGAAATGGTTTATCGCTGACAAATGTCATCTCAAGTTCAGTTTATTTATGTTTTTCAATCTTTGATTTAGTAAAAGAAAGAGCTGCTTTGTTGAAGCCTCAGCTCATGGAGTGACAACAAGGTGAAATCCATGAAAGATGTGCAAATATGCAGGATTCATGGAGGCGCTGACGCTCCTCCTTCAGGCGTGGATGTGGTGAAACGGGACGTATGGTCATTCCACTTGCCTGAAGGGTCAGCGGTACCAGCTACTGTCAGTGTAACGAGTCAACCAGCAGTCTCTGTTCAGTCTGATCAGTCGTCCTTCAGCATCTGAGACCAGACAGTGCAGCCATTTTGTGTCCTGTTGAAGCCAGCAGTCACTCAGACGGTTCTCACTGGCTTCTTCACGTTAAAGAAAGTCTACAGCCTTCCAGTCAATTGTTTTTAGGAAACTCTGTGGTGTTAGTTTGAGAGTTACTTGTTTACTTCTATTGACCTGCTCCAATATGAAGTTTCTTGGCAAGCATCTTCGTGTTGTAACTGTCAGCGCCACAAAAGAGCAAATGTGTTTTGCTTTGCTGTTCCAGTGTGTGTGTGTGTGTGTGTGTGTGTGTGTGTGTGTGTGTGTGTGTGTGTGTGTGTGTGTGTGTGTGTGTCATTTTCTGGCTCACTGATGATGAACAAAGGTCAAACTGGATATCTAGGTGATAAATAGTGGACCTGTCTGCAAATTCTGATGAGTTGTGTGACTTAAGATTGACTGTCATTGCTGTGTCCCCTTTGTTTACTCATTTATTTGCACCTAACTGAAAGCAGCGTACAGGAACCTGTGATGGATCCCAGGATACAGAGTCAGTTTGTTGACTTAGCAGTAAGTGTTAGTCTGTCCTCATCTGAATCAACCGTTAGACATACATCCTGAACCCAAGAAATTCATCTTTTAAAAAAGTTTGAATTTCTCGGATTTGAAGTCAACTATAACTGTTTTAGATAGGTTTGCGCAATGAAAATCTTATTTTTAGTCGTAGTGCGCAGAAGCATTTTTCACTACAGTAGTGAGTGAAAAAGATGAAACAAGAGATCTATCGTTAAAAAATATCATAGAGCTAATTGACTCAAAACCATGTTGAAACTGAGGGACTGTTGAGCAAATAAGCATCCAGTTTGATTGTGCTTCGCCTTTGGCCAAAATCTTCTCTCTGATTTTCCTCAGCCTTTGCAGAAGATTAGTTCTTATACATATAAACTTGATCCGGAATGCCACTTGCGCCTGGGGCAGCTAATGTTTTGGCTTTCCTTGTGATGTTTTGCAAGTCCTGCCACATTTGGTTGTTCATGTTCAGCTCTGAGTACACATGGTTCTCAGATTTTCCGACTTGCTTCGGGGCTTGGCGTTTGGATGGGGTCTATATGTGCATCCCTCAGGAAAAGTTCCCCCCTCTGAGTTTGAGCTGAACAGTAGGCCAGACCTCCGCTGACTGAAAACACCTCTGGAGTAACAAACAGCCTTCACACCTTCTTCAAGATATTCTGTCCTTTGAATCTGAACAAAGTTTACTAATCAGGGCTTGACGTTCTTTTTTTTATTTTTTATTTTTTTTTGGCGGACTTAAAATGGCTCGTTGAGAGTCTTGACTTAAATTTTCAAGTGGCACATCTTCTTTCCCTCCTGAGGATTCTGCAGAAGCTGATCTGACTTCTCTGTTCCAACAGGACTAAACCTTACTTCGCTGTGTGTTATGTGAGCAGTTCGGTCTATTTGCAAACAGAGACTGTCAAAGAAAGTTCCCACGATAATGTCAAAATCATCAACCTCTACCTTTGAATCATTTTTTGAATTTGTCCATCACAGTGCACAGCACCTGCAAACGCTCATTCTGTTCTGATATTTCATACAGTTCATTATGTTTAGGGGTTAAATATTTTTGAGACGCGGTTTGTAACAGCTCTGCCTCTCACCGACGCTCACATGGCTGAGATTGGATCGGAGCGCACCGTGCGACGCAGCAGACGGCAAACTCACTCAGACTGGTCGTATCGGATTTAGCCCCTTTTCATCGTCGGCCTCCTCAAAAGAAGAGAGGTGATTTGGTGACCACGCAGAAAACACTTTAAATCCCCACAGGCAGAATAAACTGTGGGAGCAGTGACTGAGAGGTAATCCACTTTCCTGAAGTGCTCTTCAGCAAAGCACTTTAGAAAGAAAAAAAAAAATAATAAAATGTAGCGACGCTGACAGCAGAGGACTGTGGTTACATGCAGCTCGAAGGTGTGAGCAAATGTAACCGATACGCGACTGCATGAATGTGAGGAGAGGCTCCTGCAGCCCGTCGCAGCTGCAGCAGCTTTTGATTACATGCTACACCATTTTGTAACGTCATGAATCACAGCGGACTGCATGCCGACCGTAAATCTTTCACTTCTTTTTTTTTTTTTTTTTGGGATGCGGTAACAATGGGCTTTAGTATTATGGGGTGTCTGTTTTTGTAATAACGATACATTACCGTGGATGAATAGGCAGAGGTTAACTAAGAGAGTGTGAGAAGGAGGGAGAAGGAAGAAGAGAATGCATATTAGGAGAGAGAGAGACTCTCTTGAGCTCTGGGTACCATTGTGTTTGCCAGTCTGCTTATATTTGTGTGTGTGTGTGTGTGTGTGTGTGTGTGTGTGTGTGTGTGTGTGTGTGTGTGTGTGTGTGTGTGTGTGTGTGTTAGATTGAGATATGGCAACAGTGCCATCTAGTGCACAGGCCCAATGCAGTTCTATTTGCGGGATCTTTTGCCGTCCTGAGTGATGGGGAAACACACACTGTGCTCTAACCTCAGCTTAGAGGAACAACCATGATTTCATTTATCTTATTTTCCCCTTCTGATCAGCTGCAACAGACTCATTTCAGAGTGCTATGCAGATAATTTTGCAAACACCGGAAATTCACTTAAGATGAGGAATTCATCATCAGGCTTTAATCGCCCTTATAGTATTCTTTTCAGTCAGTGTTTCACTGTCATTCTACAGTACAGCAGCTGCCAACAGACTGTTTATCGACTGTACTTCTTGGTGCTGTGAACACTGACAGGACACGTGACATGCAATGTGCTTGTAAAGAACCTTCTGGATGGTTTTGGATTCTTTTTGATTTATTCCTCCCAAAAAAGTAGCAGTCCATTCCTAAAATTTTAACCTTTAATGAAGGAGATACATTTACTGCTTGGAGCTGACATGAAGCGAATCACTCTCCACTAAAACATTTAAGAACATTCTGTTTGGATGTTCAAACGTTAGGATTTGTTGCAGCATCCAAAAACTTTGTGCTGAAGCAACAAGCCAGAAGGACCACAAATTGCGTAACTATCCAGATACTTACAGTCTGGACTGTTCTGCTCCGTCCAAACTAATGCTGCTCTTGTGATTCATCATTCACAAGCAGGCTCCAGAGATCGGACTGCCAGCCACCGGATCAACTGGACCGACTGGAGCCCCAGATGTCGCTTTAAGAAGATGGGGTAGGCATTCGAAGAGCTCAGTGAGAGCAGATACAGGAACAGGAAGGACGTGATGATCAATATACAGTCAGGGCTTTCATTATCATTTCACCAAGTGAAGAATACCCATGCCTGGGACAAGGCAGAAACTAAAAACCAATAAAATCACCCTAAAATAATCCCAGTGCAGAAAACACTGAATTTTTATAATGAAACCAATGTAGAAACTGCATATATAATGTTGATCAGTCAGTCAGGCCCATTAATCAGGTCAGCAGTGGCACCAGTGGATCGAAACGGCTCTATTTACCATCATGATGCCAGAGGAGGTTTTGGCAGCCCTGCATGAAGAATGACCCAAACAATTAATCGCTGATCAAATTTGTTGCCGAGTCCCTTCATCAACAACTAACTAATCACTTCAGCTGTGAATAGGCAGAAAAAAATAAATGGGTAAAAGAAAGAATGAAGTGGTAAGACATATATACACACACCCACACGCAGATCAAAAGAAGCAACAAGCTGGCACAAATGGCTTTCTTATTTGATTTTCCTTCAAGCGTGCCATGCTCCACTCCAAACACGCTGCCATTACACTGAGGGTGTTTGAGCAACGTTGATACGCACAAAAACACTTTATCTGCTGCTAAATTAAGTTATTTTATCCTAAAAAGGCAGGATATAATACTGATGAATGCCTGAGAAGGATATTTGAAACATGTAGGGTTTATTCTTTTTCTGACAAAGCAAGAGAGACGAGCAAAGGCACAATGTCCGACGCCGAGCGGTTTCAGTGGAGTATTGCGGCTGTCGACTGGGAGCTGCCCAGTGTAGTCATGCTCTTTTAGCTGCCGAGCTACTGGAGCACTCGAGGGTCAAGTGCCGGGCCCAGAGGCACTTCAGTAGCAGCTCAGAGGCCAGAGAGTGTGGCTCACTTGCAGTCTCTAAAAGTTGTAGTGCTTTTTCCTGTCCCTGTCCATCAGGTCTCTGACGCCCGACTAACAACAGCAACAATACGCTCATGAAGAACCTACTCTGCTTTAAAAACATGTGCCAGAATTTTATTACTTTCCTATGGAAACCAGCAAAGTCTTTGGAATGCATCATAAACTTCATTGTATTTTATTCCTAATAGTTAAAACAGTGCTTACGAGCCAAATAAACAATATCACTGATCTTGTTGAACGGAATGATCAGCATGGGCACAATGACTGCACACTGCCTGAACTCCCAGTGGGATGTACCGTGCATTTGGAGGTCTTTCTGGCAGAATCAATGTTAACTTGCAGCAGTTTGAGCTGCAGTAGCTCCTCTGTTGGAACACTGGCTGTGATATAAACTAGTTTTATTATCCACTTTATGAGTTATCTTGATGTTTGAGCTGAACGGGGAAAATACCAACAATACAATAGACACATTTTTCATGGACAGTCATGCCCAAATCGTCACACGTATAATAAAATGTAAACCATTAGGTTTATTGAATAATTATCAGAAGTTGGCTGTGAAAGACTGAAGTGACGCCTGGTTTTTGCTACTCATCGTTCAGCATCACGCTCGAGTCACGGCGCATACACATCAGTCCATACAAAACAAGATGCTTCAATTTGGTTTGCAAAGACTTTGCAAATGTGAATGAAACACACACTAAGGAGGAGAGTGTATCTGAGAGTACTATACTCTTTTGTCGTGTCAATGAGGAGTTTTCAGAGCTCAGCTTCTTCGTGGAGATCCCTTTAAAAAAAAAAAAAACCTACTGTTTTGGGTGCTGAAGTCATTGATGTTTTAGAAATCTAAACTTATAAATATGCTGATAGCTTTTCCTATTTGAAATGAATATAAATCGTCTGCTGCGCGTTTGTGTGTGCGCCTGCGATGAGAAAAAGGGGGTCATCAGCGGTGCTCATGTTTCCCCATCCTCCTCCCCGAAGACACACAACTCTCATGCACGCACAAACATACTTTGTCTTTGAGGCCTTTTCCCTTCACAACGCCGGTTGCTGAAAGCAACGTGCCCTGGGCTGATAAACTTTATCGAGTGACTCACACCTGAGCTGCTGCACAAACACACACACATCCACACAGGCATGTTTCCTGCTCCCCTCCCTTGACAAGGCAGACGCTTGCCACCGTTCGTGCACGTGCGCGCATTAATGTTGAAAACTGTATAAATGATATTAGGAGGCCTGGGGTGACAACAATGCACTCTTGGCTTGAGTACACGACACACACGGCTGCACACTCGCAAACACAAAGTCATAAACACTGAACACAAGTGCACACACATAAAAATGGGAACACACACCGAGCGAGCGAAATTAACATTTGCACACCTCTTTAGAGCTTGTCATTATCGCTGCTTTTCCAGAGTGCAAATACAAATTTGTGTGACTGTGTTGCTTCGGATGTGCGTCCAGCCCCACACTGTGTGTGTTCGTGCACATATGGGGGTTGGACGGCCACAAATGAGGCCGTTAACATAACCGCTACCCTGCTTGGTCTCTTAGAGATTGTGCTTTCCCCGTATTACCTGATTTAAATGGAAAGTGCAAATAGAGAGATATGCATCAGTGAAGTTTTACTGAACTCGTCTCCACTCGATCATATCGGCTACACCTTCTCCATAGTGTGGAAGATATGCAAGGAGATGAAATGATGCACGTCTTGAGAAAAACGCTGCTTTGATCCATGAACTAATCAGATAACCTTAAGACACATATGGCAACATCACAGTTCAGCCAATAACAATCTCAATGTTAGAGTTAATACGGCAGACATACACCATGACTGTGACACAACTCTGTAGCTTCTATGACGCGTGCAGTGAAGACAGGATTTAAACATTTTAAGAGTGGACTTTCCGGAGGCCTTGCATTTACCAAAGCAGGACACACGAGAGGTCAGGATGACCTCCGTCTCTGACCATCAAGTTTTAATCAAATCAGTCATGAGCAAGAGCAAACATGTGAGCCAGATTGGATCAAATTTTCCTGAGACATCATTTTGACAATAATGAGACACAGACTAGCGTTAGAGACACAAAAATGTTTTATGGTGAAACTAACCACACCATTTTTTGGAAAAAAAAAAAAAAAAAAAAAGCTTATTTTCAGTTTATCCACTAAAACTAAGTTATTACATCAGTAGTTATGTTCAAAATTTTGTACCTTTTGTACTTGTAATTTGCCTAAACCTTGTAAAGATCCTCAATTCAAACCTGAGACATAACTGAAAACTGAATACGCTCAGCAGGTCAGAAACAATGTCAGACACATAAAACTGTTTTGTTTTTTTTTTGATGTTGTGTGTGGTGATATGTTTGACAGTGAATTCATTTTGTTTTTGCAGTGCTGTGACCTGAACCTCTAAAGTAACCAAAGCAACCCAGTGGTATTAATAAAATGATAAGTTGATGTCAGATGCTGTACAGTGCATTTTCACCACTTCACTGGCTTCAGAGACCCCGTTAGTTACATTTACCCATTCAAACATGCACTCAATGCAAGGTTATCGACTTCCACTGGGAACAATTCGGCGTTCAGTGTCCTGAAGAAAAGATTTTGACGTATGGACAGGGGCAAGACGGGGCATCGGACCACAGACGCCGACCCTCTACCAACTCAGCCACAGTCAGGAATTCACAGTCGTCCCAAAGTCTCCAGCATCTTCACTCTCGGGTATGTTTTTTTTTCTTGGGGGAAAACGTTGAAAACATGCTAATAGGCTAAGCTTTTGCTTCAGCCCGTACCTATTTCAGTGGTCCACTGCATTGGGATTAGTTTGCATATTGTTGTTGATAATCGTTAAGCTGACAGGAAGACGGTACAGCCGAAATGTTATTTATACACACTACATGTTATCTGCATCTCTATTACCCAAAGGTGCCCCGCTCTGCAGGATGTTCCATCTGTCAGTCTACCACTGAGCAATACACACAGGAGGAAGTCTGCACATGCTGGTTTGATAACGGCTCATGGTTTGTTTAAAAATGTTGAAAAAGAAGAAGAGGATAAGCATCTTTAGGGTTGTATTGTATTATATTTACAATAAGAGAAGTGGAAGAAGGAAACCTCAGACTCTTAACTGTGTAATGTTTGGGCATTTAGCATACAAATGTTGTGCCACTTTTATTTGCAGCATTTTATTTAAGTAGCAGAGTCATTTTTATTGTTCAAAAAGCTATTCTTAGTTTCACAGTGCTGGAGGGGCCAACATCAAAACAAACTGGAGCATTTTGTTGTATTCTTAAGCTGCAAATACACTCACACTGTGATTACTAAGTTTAAAGACTTCTTGGAGCATTTTTTTTTTTTTTTTTTTTGTAAATAGGCAAATTATTAGTTGATTGTCGCCATCTCTGCGTCAGTCAGAAATGTTGCAATGAGGAACAGCAGTCACTCTGCTTTTGTCACTCTGTCAACCTCTCCGTCAGTCACTCCGTCAATGTCAGGGAGCTCGGTAGCCCCGCATGAAGGGAAAGGTGCATCAATCAGGCTCTGTCAGCAGCAGGAGCCATTACTTTAGAGGGATTATGATATCGGAGATTGTAGGCCTGTGGGCTTAGAGACCCAGAGACAAACAAATGTTAAACTTATGGAAAAAAAAAAAATCCTCCATTAACACCTCATAGAGCTCATCTAACTGTGCAAATATTTGCAGTCATAAAGCCTGTTGTTTCCTTGCACGCAAGGAGGGGGGACCTTGGTGTTTTGTTTTTCTCTGCACATACACACAGCAAGAGTTTTGGCCTTCAAGTCGACATTAAGGCGGCATTATGGGTTCTAACACAAATGGGAGGAACATAAAGGAACAGGTCACCATAAGAATGTCATCTTTTCAATGGGGATGGTGATTATTTCAAATTGTTTGTCAGATTGCAAGGCGCCATCATGACACTAGTTTGTATTCAGGCAGAGCTTTGGAAACACACCTTCATACACACACACGCACACACATATGCAGAAGCATGTAATAACCTTCACACACCTCTTCCTTTATATTCACGCCGCTTCCATTTCTCCTGAAGACACGGTGCCACAGTGACCCTGACTGGCGGAAAAGCAAAACTGCAGCGAGTTGTGACTGGTCCACGGTCTGTATGTGTTTGTACTGTAATTACTCGCGGAGATAAATCTTCTTAATGAAACAGACGGGAAGGAGAGCACTCCTGAGAGGCGAGGGAAGAGGAAGAACAGAGATGAAGGGCGAGAGAGGAAAGAGGGTGGAATGGAGACAAGCAACAGCAAAAGTTCTTTTTAAAAGAAAAGAAGGGGAAAAAAGAAAGAGGATGAAAGAACAAGAAGAAGAGGAGGGCTGAAATTAAGGGAGGTGGTAGACAGGTCTGAGGGGAGTAAAGTAAAGGGGAAAAAGTTGACTGTCACATTTTGCTTCATTGCATCATACATCAGAATTGAGGGAGTGACGCAGAGGAACTGCAAAGTAAGACAAGGATGGCGGGTTAAGAGAAAGATTGAGAGAGAGTGAGCACAGACACGGAGAGCAGGAGGAGGAGGAGACAGATGAAGAAAGAAATACACAACCTGGAGAAGTCACATTCTCTTCAGAAAATATGGATGAGAGCGGCTGCCGAGGTGTGCTGGAGTGTATCTGGCCGTGCATATCAATATGAATGAGTCGGACACTTTACAAGAGTCACCTGCAAGACACATAATGTTTAACCCTCAGCAGATGGACAGGGACGAGTCTCCAACTGGGGCTGTGAGGCTCCATTTAGACAAGGTTTGGAAATGTTTTGGATTTCCATCACCTACTGGACTATTGATATTTAATCCACTAGTTTCTTTCTGGAGCTACTGAGCCTCCACCTGTGGAGTCTGAACCATCTGTTCAAGAAGTGTTCATAAGGTTAATGAAGGTATTCATCAGACGTAAACTTCCAGGTAAATTAGCTTATGCAAAGTATGTCTGTGATACTCAATCACATAACCAGTAAGACTACTAAAATGATTAAAGGAAGCCTTTAGAGAGGAACTGTAAGTGAAAGAGAATCCCCAGACGGGCGGACAGACCCTCTGAGACAGACGCTGTCAGTATCACCATGACCCACAGGCACCCGACTGTGACATGGATCTCTGTTGGTGCTGCTTTACAAGGAAAATTCACCTTTTAAAACATCTGAAGTACTCTCTTTCACTCACCACATTAGATGGGGGCAAGGTCAGGATTTTAAGAACATTGATCGGAATTATGTACACCTCCATACGCGGCAATTTGGGACTATTATTTTAAAACAAATGCATACTCCAAAAAAACAATTACGTAAAAGACAAAGGCTGAATCTGAATTCATTTTAGGCATTTATGGTTTTTCCAGCTTTGACTGAAAAGAGTACTGAGTACTGAGTACTTAACTGTTGTGATGAAGTACTGAATTCACTGATTTTCCCCTGCAAACAGAAAACACTGAATCAGAGGGAGACTTTCCTCTGATCATACAGACACATAACTTACTACACTCTTATCCACCTCCTTAAAATAAAACCACATCGCAGAGTTTTACTGCAAACCTTCTCCTTCACAAGGACACAAATGTAGCCCAATGCCTACAACTGTTTTTTTCATAAAACCTACTTTGGTGGCACCCCCAGACCTCCATTGACAAAAAAAAAAAAGACCAATTCAATAAGAAACCACACCGACTAACACAAATCACAGGTTCCAACAGGGCTACACACCTGCATGGTGCTCAAGTGTGTATAACGTGCATGAAAATGTGCCTTCAAGTGAGGATATGGAGAAAGAAAAGTGCGGGGTGGGATTGGGGGGTTGTTTCATCACTTACCGGTATCATAAGAAGACCGTCGTTCTCGGTGTGCGGTACAGTCACGTTACAGTATTTCCTCTCGGATTTGAAGTTCCACCTCAGGAGAGCCGCACTCTGTAACATTTCATAAGCACGCCTCAGTCAAGTTTCAGTGTGACGTCCGCAAAGTTTTCTCTGTCAGAAAAGCAATTCTGTGCAGTCATGGAAAGTGCAGAGAGCCAAACATGAACAGCAGTTTACTCGTCTTCCACAGTGGCAGACACCGAACAACAACCATCAATACAATGACAAGTAAACCGTGATGACTTGTGATTTTTTTTTGTTTCATTTCAGAGACATTTTCACAGCAGTTATGCCTCATTTGAACCCCCCCTCAGGAATATGGGAACCTGATGTCCCAAAATGCAGCTGTCAGCATAAAACTGATTGCCTTGTGATTGTCATGAGAGAACAGTAATTGAAAATGTATGCCTGTGAGGAGGCATCCTGTCCATATGTTCACTGAAAAGGGTTGCAGGGCCCGGCTAATACGAGCCTTGATGGTTAAAAAAAGACAAGAGCTGCGTTCATTGTAGAATTTGAGCCATTCACGATTGCAACATTTCACTGACATGATACCAGCACCACTCACTTTCTGGAGAGCGAGAAACTGTACTTATGAAGGTGAGTCACTCAATCCATCAGAGACATCAATGCAGCAGTCATGACGCTGCTCTGAGATGTAATTTAAAAGGTTTAAAGGGATGAATTTGTTTTAATGCGGTGCACAGAATGGTGCACACTCACCCATCAATTTCTTATATGGTGAGGTACAGACTGTGCCATCTAATGTGGAGAACCGGCATCAAACATCCTGGACAGGATGTCTATTTAGAAACACCAAGTAACTGATTTTTGTTTTTCTTTTTTCGAGGAAGCCATGATACCAGGAGAAAACCCTCACGAGAAGGCAAATGAGATAATCCAACAACTGCGATATTAACTCAAACAGAGACTTTCTGTCTGGATTAGAGCACGGGGTTAATAAATACTGCACAATCACGACCACATTTAGAAAAAAATATGATTTATTCTTCGCTTCTTTTAAAATAAATATGAAAATATAACAGTGCTACAGGTAGTCCTCCCTCATCTGTGCAATGGTTCTATTTCTGCTGCACAAAGTTTCTTAAAATCTACCTGTTTTTGCTGTGGATGTGAGTTGGCGGCTGCCGCTTCCGCCACAAATTATTTAATCAGGATAAAAGCTGCCGGGGGTTGATAGAAACTGGGTGACGGGCCACAGCTTTGAGAGCAGCAGCCAGACCTCCCGGAGACGACAGTCCGTTTAGCCAAACCGTCCCCTCCCGGCGCCGCACCTGAAAACACAGCTGGAATTAACGAGGCCCCGTTCCATTAAGCATCTCATCAAGCAGCGGCAGTGAATCAGCACACACTAAAGAAGGTTCTCCACTAAATGGAACGCAGCCGCCCATAGCCGCCAATTTTCATAAGTGAATATGTTGCCAAGTTGACAAACTTAATAAAACGTCTTTGTTAAAAAAAATCAAGTTTTCGAACTGAAAATAAGCCCTGATTATGTGATTAATCAAAATTAAAGAAAAAAAAACTTTAGTCATCCCTACATTAATTAATCACGATTGATGTGATTAACTCTGACTGAACTTTGAAATGTTGCTGTTAAACATGAATTTATGCTATGCATTCAGAAGCTAAATGAAAAGTTACAGGACTTCTGGTCTCTTCAAAGTTAAAGTCAGGGCTGCAAAAAACTTCTGCGATAATGAAACACTTCGACTCCCTTGAAGCTGCTGTAAAACAATCTCAACTCTGTTGAAAAAACTGTTGGGGTTTCAGTGTCTTGCTGAGCGACATGTGGAAGGCTGGAGCTGGCAATCAAACGGTTGATCGTGGTGTTGAAGGACAACCTACAACTTGAGTCACAGCTGCCCCTGGATTCGGACGTCAAGTGTAAAAAAAAAAAAAGTTAATCTGTTAATATTTTACCAATGAATGAGTGAATGAATGTGCATCTGCTGTCTAGTTGTGTGAATCCTGCTCCGTTATATCCAAACGCTCAATAGGAAAAAAAGAAAAAGTTCAAAGCTACATCATCTGTGATAAGAAGAAGACCAGAGGCTTGACTTGACCTACTGGTTTAAGCAAAAGGACACAATAATGGCGATAGTAGGTTTGCAATGCATTTGTATTCGCAGAAAAGCAGTTGCTGGTGCTGTGCGTGCATGCTACGGTAAAATTGAACTGTCATGGCCGGAATGGGCGCTTTGATCATTTTATGTTCACAGGAGAGCAAAAGAATATAGACGATTCACAAATGGTAGGAAAAGGAAAGGAGATGAGATGGGAAAAGGAAACCAAAAAGGACGAAGGGGGGAGACGCATAAAACAAGGAAAAATAGGGAAGGAAAGAAAAGGATTGTCTGAGGAATGAAAAAAAAAAAGTAAATTGAATATGGGATAGAGATGAGATTTTTCCAATGGTAATAAGAAGGGATACAATAACAAAGAAAAAGTGAAAAAGTAGGAAAGAAAAAGTCATATATAATGAAAAATGTGAACAATGTATTTATAAGGAATAAAAGAGAACTGTAAATGGAAAGAACGGCAAAGAAAGTAAAGTAAAAGAGGACTAAAGGACACTGATTCAGAGAGCTGAAAGGAAGGCAGAGAAGAGGAGAAGCCTCAACAAGAGGGATAGTGAAACGGGCCGAATGGAATAGGTATTACAATGAGGGAGGGACGAGGAGGCGAAAGAAAGACGAGAAAAGAAGATACAACAAAAGTATAAAATGAAGAAACTGAGGGAGAGGGAGGGAAGAAAGAAATGAGGACAAGCACGAAGAGACTACAGAAGAAGGGGATATTGATAGAGGGAAGGGATAAGGGATGAAAGTCTCCTTTCACTGAGTGATGAGGATGTACTCACATCACACGCCACTTACCCAGGATTCATAGCGTGAGATGAGTTCCCAGCATCCCTTTCATCTCCGCAACACCCAATAGTGGTCTATCAGAAAAGAGCCCGGGGAGACACTCAGCCGCAGACAGTTACATGTGGACACACCAAAAAAATACAAACACACACACACACACACACACACACGCACACACAGCTGAACAGACACACACATGAGCAGTTGTCCTCATTTCTCTCTTGTTTTTAAATAAATTCTCAGTTTTGTACGGCTAATTGAATTAGGTGGAAATCCTCATGCCACACACAAGCACGCACGCACACACGCACACACACACACACACACACACACACACACACACACACACACACACACACAAACTACAGGCAAACGGGCACTACAAAGTGGTCAGATGTCTCACCGTATTCGCGGTGATCACAGAAGCTCCTCGTTTTCCGTGGCGTTTGATCTCTCAGTTGGCTCGGTTGTCTGAACAGTCTGTCGGAGCTTTGCAATGGTGGAACAGGGGGGGAAAAAAAATGCAAAAGTCTGGGGGATTTTTTTAAAAGTGCGGTATGAATTTGCTAGTTTGTAACATTTCAAAAGAGCAGTTTGGGGAGAATGTGCTTCTCTCTTTCTGATGGACTGTCCACATTTCTATGTTCGATAAAATGCAGCAGCTCTCGGGACACCTTCGACATTTCCATTGAAGAATATGCTTCCGATGTACAAATGAAATGTACAGT
This sequence comes from Salarias fasciatus, assembly GCF_902148845.1. Lineage (NCBI taxonomy): Eukaryota > Metazoa > Chordata > Actinopteri > Blenniiformes > Blenniidae > Salarias > Salarias fasciatus. Next base: position 16,426,738 of record NC_043765.1, on the reverse strand, counting down.
TAGGTTGAGTGGAAAGTTGGCATGCTAATTCATGCGGCCTTGAACTGACTTGCCTGCACCGAGAGAGCAGCTGTGCATCCATACCGGTCAGGTTGTGAACTGCCTGGTTAAGCGAGAATGTTAATTTTGTGTGTAAATTGGTTTTCAGAGACAGTTGAGTATCCTGAGTGTCAGTGGGCTTCACAAAATCAGTGGTCGTATTATGTTGGAGGGTGCAGGCTGCAGTTTGACATCATGATATGACCGGGATGAGTGGAGTTTTAAAGGGATATTGCTTTTCCTTCCATCTGCTGCAGCAGGGTTGTGGGGTATTGTAACCAGTCCCAGCTGACGAGGGGTGAAAGCGGGGTCCACCTTGAAAAGTTCACCAGTTCGTCACAGGGTAAAGAGTTGGAGAAGGAAACCTGAGTCACTGGAAAAAAAAATAACCTCATGCATGCACAGAGAGAACATGCAAACTACACACAGAAAAAGCCTTGCTCAAACCCACAAAATAATTTAAGACCATGTAGCCCCAATATTGTTTTTATAGATATCTTAGAACTGAGTGTAATGAGGAAATTAGCAAAAGATATGTCAGTACAAAGCCACAAAAAGACTTATTTGTCTTTTTCCTAACTGTAACGCCCTAACGCTCTTCCTGTGTTTTATTTCTCTGTGAAAAACAACAGTCATGAACATATTTCACGGTAAAAAAAAAGACAGGAAGGCCTGAAGTCACAATTGTGTTCTGTGTGTGTTTTGAATAAACAGCACCATGCTTGTGAACATTTTCTAAAAGAAACAACAAAACCACACCACACCAGGCGATAACACCGAAACACAAGATGAAAACTTCTTTCAGCATCGATTTGGGTTAAGTAGCTGGGGGTTAAGGGTCTTGCTACAGCGGTCAACAGCAGCACTTCTTTCACAGTTTAGATTTCACATAACACTTTTCCAAACTGTTACTGCTGCTTGAAGCACAAAATGCAGTGAGTGTGTGGATGTGTGTGGTTTTCCACCTGTTAAACTGCACACAGGGGAACACAGCTGTTACTTTATGAATGCAAAAAAAAAAAAAAAAATCCTTCAACCAGTACATGAGCAACAAATCACCATCCTTTATGGACAAATGCTGCCAAATCGGTGGAGCTTCCAGAAAATTCCAGCTGAAACACCAAATTTTACTGAAAGCTTGTTGTTAGAAACAATTAAATTTAGAACAGTCTGAACTGTAATACTGTCAGTTAACATTCATTACAGTTTTTGCAAATGCAAATTAACAAGGTCTCTAAAACTACAATATAATTGAGATGTTTAAACATTCAAAAATTAACGGTGACTAATGAACAACATGGGAGTATTTCACTGTTTAACATGACAAAGCAGACATGAACATGTACGCATAATATATTCGAATGAGCATTTACTATGATCGTGAATTATTCAGGAGGAAATCTCCTGAAGAAACATTCATTAAACCTAACATGTCTCACATCAAGGAAAAGAGGATCATATTTCCCAGAATGCCTTCTTCCTGCTTCTAGTTTGCATGCATTATGTCACCAACCTTTCAACTTAAGGGCTGGTAATTGTTGACGACATAAAACTCTGAAGTACGATCGTACAGCTGAAAGACATGAGTGGCGTGAGAGTGTGAGTTTAGAGAAAGACATGTGACTCTCATGGTTAATGCATGAAAGTTTGCAGGATTACATAATAATAACTAAGGAAGCAAGCCACCTTTACTGTCTCTGTCGGGGCTGATCTGGACTGGGTCTGTTGGAATATGAAAATGCAGCTGGTTTGATCACAGGTGGAACGGAGCGGTATCCACAACAGTAGCTGAAACTCTTTCTAAATACCTTGCAGTAGACTGAGAAAACTCCTCTAATTTGACTGAGGACAACTGTTCTCCGCAGCGACTCATTTCCCAACGCACATAAGTGCCATTGCCTAAACTTTACTGTTCCTTCTCAGTATGTAAAGAGATGAAAGTGGATAGCACACTGGGAGCTTTACAGTTGAAGCTTATGCGCTTATTTATTCTGCACTCTCGCGCCCGTTCTCGGAGGTAAGCGCCATCCCTCCATCTTTGTTTGGAGCTAAATAAATTACACATATCATTTTGTCAAGGGATATACTGTCACATTTGCACAGAAAGCAAAAACCAATTTCCTGTTGTGTTAATTTTCTCTGTTTGAGAGGCTACAGATTTCCCCGGTGTTCGTGTCCCAATTGTACGTGCTTGTGTGTGTGTGTGTGTGTGTGAGTGTGTGTGTGTGTGTGTGTGTGTTTACAGATTGTAACGACACTCATGGCTGCCCCAGCGAGAGAACATCAGATGTCTCTCCATCTATCCTCTGCTATCTCTCACTCGGTGCATCTGTCCCTTTGGCCCTCCATCGTGCCTTCCCTCCATGATCCGCCCCTCTCTGCATCGCCATGGCGACAAGACCCAGTGCGTCCCAAATTGACACACGTGTCGAGATGAACAGATTGGAAGCTGAAGTTGAGAGGAAAAGAGAAAGAAGGAGGAGGAGGAGGAAGGGGGGAGAGGAAGGAGAAAAGTATGGCGAGAAACAAGGTGATGAGTAAAAAAGACCAAAGGAGGCGCCAGGCAGAGGATGAAAGATGGCGAGATGTGAAGGGGAAGTGAAGGGGAGAATGGGAGAAGAAAACAATCAAAGTTTTACTTTCACACATAGGCAACAGTATGCAGGCCGGCGTTCTGTGAAAGTGTTGAAGTCACATCTGAGCGATGGCTCAGCGGAGCCGAGCTTCTGAATCACTGAGAGCAGCATCATCGAAAAACAAAGAAAAGAGAAAGCTCAAGAGAGGTGAGCAGTCTCCTAACTGTGGGATGAGTTTCCATCCACCTGTTTGTTTTTTGAGAGAGGCATTTGACAGCAGCACATAAATCTCAAAAACTGCCATTTCTGGCAGGTCATCCTCACAAGAAATAGCCTCATAGGTTGAAAAAAAACCTTTATGTATATAAGCTTTAAAATGGGAGATGTGGTTATCTTCAGATTTTTAAATAATATATATTTTCAAATGAGTGAAATAACAAATGCTCTTTCACTCTGCTTGTTCTGGTGAGCACCAGGTTATGGTTGGCAGCATCCAATGAACCACAAGAGCACAGCAACCGAAGAGAGTCGGTTTCAATTTCGCTAAGTGTGACAAGCAGGAACACACTCTGAGATGAAACCAGGAAACTGACTGAGACCAAAAAAACTGTCAAGTATGCCTTTTACTGCAGCACAACAAGCCAACAGGAGGCATCCGTGTTGCTTCCTGGAATCTCTAGGCGTTTGGGTCTTAAAATAGACGCATTTAAATTTTATTTTTGTAGTTGTGAAGTGACAAAATGTAGAAAGTCTCAAGAGGTATGAATAGTTTTGCAAGCCTCTGTAACAAAGTTTCTCTGAATTTAGGAAAATCAGGAGATCTTGGAGCTACTTTATTGGAGAGATACTTTATTGGGCAAATGTTGATTTCCACTCTATCAGTATTTTCCTCTGTGATATTCAAGATGTTAATGCGACACACAGAACTCTGACCACATGTGCAGCATTTCAGTAAAGTTTGGTTTTTTGTCTGTTTACACAGAGGCTTTGAAAACGTTTCACTCTGGAAAGTGCTTTCAGAAAGTTCATTTTTCTGTGACTCCTGACGTCACTGTCATGTAAATGAACAACCAGCCCTGGAGTGTAATCGGACTGAACTTGGAAAAACTTCAGACTGGTTAATAAGTTCAAATAGAGTCAATTTTCTCCTCATTCTGCACCTTTCAGAGCATTTCTGATCTGATAAATTCTTCACCTCGGACAGACTTGTGGACAAAGAAAGGGGGAGCGTAAGAGAACGAGCTGACTGATGTTTTGAAGAGCTCCTGCTGTTGTGCCTGGAAGGTGACTTTGCTGCGTGTGTGTGTATGTGTGTGTGTGTGTGGTTTCTTCTCTCAGATCACTGCCTGGATAGATAGCTGACAAGTCAAATAAGGCTGTGTCCATTTCTCCACTGGTCTTCTGTCCTTCTGCTATTCCCTCTCTCCCTCCCTCCCCCTCTTCCTCCTCCTCTCTCTCTCGGAGCTTGTTCCCTGAACTGTGTGACAAATAATTGACGTATTATCAGCCAATGACCTTGTGTCACAGGCGAATTCCCACCAATTAAAAATGGAGCCATTTCCTTGTCAACTCTGCATAATGGAAATTCATCTGTTCTACAACCCAAATGAAATTGCCGTACACACACACACACACACACACACACACACACACACACACACACACACACACACACACAAACACATATAAATACAGTCTCATACATATGTATGCGGGCAAACACGCAAAAACACACACACCACACACTCAAAAGGTAATTGCTTTAAAATAGATGTTCACTGTACATTAAGCCGAGCACGTCAAGTACCGCCATGAGCAGAGAAGCTGTTATGCTCCGATGAAATGAGTGTACACAAAGAGGTCATTCTGTGTGTGTGTGTGTGTGTGTATGTGTGTGTGTGTGTGTGTGTGGTTAACCTTGGAGGACAGTAGAAGGATATCCAACTAACTTCTCAACTCACTCAATCACAAAGAGACAGAGCGAGGGTGGCTGCAGACCGACAGAGAGAAAGAGAAAGATGGAGCGGGACAGACGGAGGGTGACAGAGACAGAGGATGACGGAGAGAGACAGATTGAAAGAGGTTAAAGATTCAGATAGACGGCGAGAGCGCGGGGCAAAGAGGGGAGAGACAGGAGAAATTAAAGAGTGCGGCGGTCTGCAGGTGAGTGGCAGTGCTGCAAGGATGAGAGAGAAATCTTGAGTGTGTGTGTGTGTGTGTGTGTGTGTGTGTGTGTGTGTGTGTGTGTGTGTTGGATCGTCACTGAAAAGCAATGCAGAGACAGATAGGGGAGAGAAAAAGAGAAGAAAGAAGTGAGGAAAGATGAAAGACATAAATGTGCTCCAGAAGGATAATGGAGGGAAATGGAAGCCAAGGGGCCAATGAGAGAGAGAGAGAGAGAGAGAGAGAGAGAGAGAGAGAGAGAGAGAGAGAGAGAGAGAGAGAGAGAGAGAGAGAGAGAGAGAGAGAGAGAGAGAAAGAAGAGCAATGAAAAAAAGATGACTTGTGTGAACTTGGAAATAGTACAACATCAAGTGAGAATGCTTGTATAAAAGACGAGCCATTAATCTATTGATTTTCCTTCTTTCTCTCTTCTTTTCGGGGCGAAGCAGTCCAGACATGTGTCTCTGCACAGATTTACTGCTTGGGAATCACGAGGCATTCAAAGGCCAAATGAGATGTCTCTCCACTGTTTTTTTTTTTGGATCCCACCTGATGTGTCCCACCAGTCGGATGTGTCCGAAAATCCTGAAAAAGGAGCCCAGGAGGCGTCGGATGACTGAACCATCTCAACTGGCAGTTTTTTTTTGTTTTTTTTTTTCTCAGCCACAACCTAAAACTCATGAGCTCTGAGAGCTGGGGCACAGATTGACGGGTAAACTGAAAGCTTTGCCTTCCGGGTCCGCTCTCGCTTCACCGCCGCAGCCCCGATACAACATCTGCATTATCCCTGACACAGTGCCAATCTCCCTGTCCATCTCCCGCTCGTTTCAGCCATGCCGGCGAAGAAGACCCCGGGACGCTTTAAATTTCTTCACCTGGGGGCTCGGGCTTCCTCTCAGACGCGAGGAAGCAATCCGCCCACGCTTCAGATAGAGGATGAAAGCTTCTCCTGTGCAGCCAGACCGCGGCCTCAGACTCGGAGGTGCTGACTCTCATCCCAGCTGCTTCATACTCCGCTGCAGACGGCCTCGGGGCATTCTCCAAGTTCAGGTCTGCGAAGAGCAGAGAGGCAATTCAGAGGACACCCTCCTCCCACCAGATGTGATAAAAAAAAAAAAAAAAAAAAAAAAAAAAAAAATCCTTGAAAGTCACAAACAGAATTTGTGACAAGGGAGACCAACACCAACTGGAAATGTGTTTGACTTGCAGCCAAGAGTGCGGACGCCCACCGCGGTCGTCTGAGGGCAGGGGTATGATTACACCCCCAATATGAATTGCAAAGAAACCATTGCTCTGCAACTTAATGGTGAATAAAACATGTATAGTTTGTTTAAATGCAGCCAAGAAAGGGGGGGGGGGGGGGGGGGCACTGGACCAACAACACTGTCACCTCAGACAGAGGACGTGATTGAGAGGGGAAGCGTCAGCAGTGCGGACCGCTGCGTCCTGTATATTTATGCAGCACCGCTGGGCCACAAAAGACGCACGAAGAAAAAAAAGTCAGATCTGTGAGCTTTCACACAATATATTCCATACTCTGCCAACCTGTTGCCATTGTACTGAATCTTCAGCAGAAGACAAATTAGCATTTAAATGAGGCAAGTTATTTTTCCTTTTTATGCTTGCTCTAAATTACTAACGCAGCGGCTTTGATTGAGATGAGAGGAGGCAAACCGGTGGGTTTCTTTAGCGTTATTGACCCAGAAAACATTCAGTGAACACGCTGCCTCTTCCTTTTTTTTTTTTTTTTTTTTTGCAACAGCCCTGCATCAAACTCACAGGGTTCCACCGACTGCCGCAGCTCAGTAGCCCACAACCACGTCTGTTTGGCGTGAAACAGCTTGACTGATGCAAGCTGTCTTGCCTTAAGGAGCACTCTGGTGATTTTCAACCTTATCTCCACCGCGTACGTGTCACAGGGAGGTGCGTTAATGCACCTGTACACTTGGCAGTACTCTCTGTATCTTGCAGGAAGGCTCTGCTCATCTCTGCAAATCCTGCATGGGATGACGCAGCCCAGACAGCGAGAAAAAAAAAAAAATTCTCACAAAGTTTTACTTTTGACAAGAACAGAGGAAAGACATTTTCTCTTGCCTTAGTGATGAGTAAGTTTAGGGTTTCGATAATGACTTTCGTGAATATAGAGACCACCTACTCAGAGACTGAGTCAAGATCAGGACCAAAACAAGACAAGACTTTGAGGGGCGGAGACTGATTCAACGCCAAGGTCTGGAAAATGTGGTCTCAAGCCGCAGCATCAGCAAAAATGTACATGTTATGCAAATTTACCCAAATCTTTTTTCTCCCAAGCAAACATGCTCAACTGATTATTAAAGGTCTTGTGGGCCTTGAAATTACCTGTATAACGACAGATTCGTCAGTCTTCATTTATCCACGAACACTTTTTATTGTACACGTACATTTTAAACATGCATGCAGCAACTCGGGCACGTGTCACGTTTGTTATTTTGTCAGAAAACAAGCACGGCGGCATATTTTTCCACGCCGCAACACAAACACGCACCTGAAGCTCCCACAATCTGCAGGGCTGCTCCTCCCCTGCTGGCGTGACTAAACTTTGCTCCACCAGCAAGAGCTTTCATCAAAGTATTGCAGCAGCCTGGCGCACACGACCGACTGAAGTGGAGCATCACATACATGAACCTGACATCCGCTTGCATCGTTTGATCAAAATGATGCAACGCTCACTCTAACTTGTTTTTTTTTCTTCTTCTTCTTCTTCTTTTTAATGTAGCTCTGTAAAAGTGGTTGAAGATCTGGGATTGCTCTTGTTTGTCTTCAGTTTGTCTACACACTGTGCAATAATGACATAGTTTCGTAGATTCAAATACAGTTACGTATGTGAATTGAATTGAATTGAACTCATAGACCAAGTGTCTGTATCTTGGTGAAATAAACTATTTCTGTTATCTCTCCGCAAAGATTTGGGTCTGAAAAACTATGGAGAGGTGACGTCTTTCTGAAGCCCTGTGTTTGTAAAAAAAAAAAGTCAGTTTGTTCAGATAAATGGAGCGGGTCTTCTGGGCTTTGCTGGCTGGAAGCCAAAAAGGGGTCTCGTTGCATACAGCAAACCGGGCAATTGGAGATGCGTGGACAGGGACACATTCTTTCTATCTGAGAGGTCATTTGGAAATAGAACGCAGGGCGACCTTCTCTCTGCCCCTGACTGGAAGGCTGTCTTTTTCTCTCCTGCAGATCGCTCTGCTCCGCGCCCCGACCGAGAAAGTCCATAAAGAATGATGGATGCTGATGGAGACACACGGAGAGGTGATTATGGATCATGGCAGAGTATCGAGGAAGGACAGAGATAGTCAGAGAGATGCACAGAAGCTGGAAAACTGGAGCGGATCGCAGGCTCAGAATGTTTAATACCAGAATGGAATGGGTTTGTTCCTTGCAGATGGAGCTGTTGCGCCACTGAGTGGTGGAGGGTTTAACTACTGCATGCAACATCCTTAAAAAACGTGCATGAGGATCTCCAAAATGTAACATCATATTTTAACATATTGCTTGCAGCAGAAAATATTTGAAATGATTGTCTGATTGCTTTTTTTCTTGATTTATGAGTAAAGGCAACAGTAAAAGCGATTTAAAAGACACAGAATATGTTGGATCTGATTTTTGAACCGGAGGTTTCAGCACTCGGGGAGCCTCAGAGCGGAAAGTCTGTGTCACCTCTTGTCTGGAGCTGAAAGTGAGGAGGAGTTTGAAGAACCTGCCCGAGGATCTCCTGGCTTATACGGGACAAGAAATTCAGCAATTTAGTTAATGTATGTGACTGGGATTCCTAAGGGAAGAGAATAAGTACATCCCTGGTACGGGATAGGCTGAAGCTTTTTAATCATATCTGACAAGCCAATGGGTGTGGAATGCATCAGGGGAAAGTTTTGCCCTTCACTCGGCCATATATTTTACATGGCGCCATTTCTTCTTTGCATGTCTGTCTTCTGTCATCTTCTTGACATACTGTTCCACCCCAAGGCTCAGAAACAGACAGGGCTTTACTGCTGTGCTTGATTTCAGTGCACATTACCTTCATTGGCAAACCCTTCTTCTTTGAATATAGTAGTAATATTACTCTGTAGGAGTGATGGTAATCTTATCAGCAATAAATCATGAAGTTAATATCACTGTTACATTAGTGTGTAATCAGCATTTCAGTTGAGGTGGAGCTAGTTTATTCAGTTGTTCATATTTTCAACACTTTTGGGCCTCAAACTAACGCAAAGCTTCTGTGAAAACAGCAGAAAGAAAACTGTTTTTTAGAGGAAATACCATAAACAAGAAAGATCAATTAATACTTTTCAAGTAAGATGTTGAATTTTCATCTAAAGTTATCTTCCTATAAGATATTTAAGTAAAATGCACTTGTCCCCTGTACTGAAAATTCATAATATGATTTCAGAGACTTGAAGGTAACTTTTTTTTATGGTTTCATGCAACAACAACAACAAAAAAAAAAAACCCTAATAAAGCTGAACTGTATTTGCAGGTGGTGAGTTGAGGAACATTTTTAGGTCTGTATGATGGCTGTTGATGAGCCGTGGAGGACTGAAGGACCCCTGCAGCTATAAGCAGGAAGCAAGACATGCAGGCACTGGTGTCGAGGGAGCTGCGCCAGGGACAGACATACCAAAGACAGGTGGGGGTCATTCTGGATACAGGAACTATAATGACACCCGACCGGAGATTTATGGAGCGATGTTCAGCTGGGAAATTCGCCCACAGAGCACTTTAAGATGATGGCGCTGAATTCACTGTATTTTCTACTCACCATATTGTGATGGCAGTGTCACCGAGGTTATAGTTCTCACACAAATTATAGCCCCGCGGCAGAGACTTCAGTCTGCAGGCCAGATGCAGTCAGTCAATAAATGGGACGGTGATGGAAGTGATGGAAGACAAAAATCAGGAAGTTCAAGGACTTCATTAAGATTAAGGTCAGTGTCACGAGTCTGGACTCACGGAGGCAGACGAACTTGGCTGTCTTCAGCACAGGAATGACTCATTATTAAAGTGGGCTACGGTGCCATTTCAGGACAAGCTGTGGCCACCGGGTAAATGTCACAGTCGCTATTGTGGACAAATATAAACAAATGGCTGTTTCATAGCACAGAGAATATTTCACGGGGTGTGGAAAAAAAAAAACACTTATGCTTTTTTTTATTTGTTATATTTTCACTGCCAAAGGGTTAGTTGAGATAAATTGCTTCTTGTTTTTCAATCATTTTATCACCAGGCAACCTTTCACGAGCCTGTATACAAAATGTTATTATTATTCTCTTTGATAATGCACAGCCTCCCTAAAATTATTACATGGAGTAAATGAAATTAAAGCCAATGATGCATTTATAAACTGTAATCATTATGAATAGAAAGGCTGTGAAATAATCGTTACTTTTTATGAGGAGAGAAACTTTTGCGATAATGAGAAAACATATTGTGGGCACAATTAATATCTTCTTGGCAGGGCCACTGCGGTCAGGGTGCTGGATTGTTTTTCTCCACACAGACAACAACAGAGAGAATATGAAAAATAAGAAGCAGCTACTTCTGTCCAATTATAAGCTTTAAGATATTCAAGGTCACAGGTTGCCTTTAAACTATTATTAAACCACGATAAACATGTTTTCATATTGAAATGATTAAGTTTAACATCACAAAGTGTTTTTTTTTTTTTTGTGTGCAGGTAATGTGGATAAATAGGGTGTCTTCTTTTGTGGTGCTGTTAAAATGAATAAGGGATTCCATATTGATCAAGGTGTGTTTTATCTCTTTAACTGATATACCTCCTTTAAATTCCTAAAGAGTCTCCAATATCTAGAAACATTCTAAACTGCTGTGTTGAAGAAGGATAAAGATGACCCTCGGTTGTTTTAATGTAGCTCAATCCTCAATCTGATTTATTTATATTCGGAGTATATGGGGTCAAACTGGGGTCACCAGTTAACCCCACATGCATACGTTTGGGCTGAGGGAGGAAACCGCAAACATGCAAACTCCACATGAATCCCAGATGATATTTGAACCTTTGGTGTGAGGATGAACCACTGCTCCACCTTCTTGCCTGCTGAATGAACAACAAAGTAAATTTAGAAAAAGTGTGATTACAAGTTGGAACATAATAAGCAATACATCCTTCCATGTTTATATATATATATATATATATTCAACCCCCTAATTCTATATCAAATGTCCTCTTTTAATAAACCACGCATAATTCTATGACCAGTAAGAAGACTGCATCAGTTTTTTCTTATAAAAACAGCTTGGCTCAAACTCCATGGTTCTTCGACGTGAAATCTCGCGATACTTCCCTCAAATCTCGTCCATCACCCCAACCACGGAAGTGAATGGCGGACCCATCGAGCCACCTCACGCTTTTTGCTATCAGTTCTGGATCTTTCTGCTCTTGTTTTTCTCCCAGAGAAGAGGAGCGGCCAGTGAGCGTCTGCCGCATGAGGGCGGAACCAGTCGAGGAGTGTGAAGAAGCGATGATCGGGGAAGCGAGCGGACTGATGCGCAGCCGACGATCCAGCTGAGAGTCCTGTCACCGCCTGCCCGACACGTTCAGCACCGGTAACGTTTATCTCGCTCTACACGTCTGAACGTAAGATCACGGAAAGCTTACAAAACTGTAAAAATTCTCACCGTGAGTAGAGTACAGACAGCTATTCGCCACAGCAACCTGACGAGCAAAACCTCTGATATTCCCCGATGTGAACAGATGTTTATTTATAAAACTATCAGTGCTTGAAATAATTAATGGGCTTCGATTGTCTCCAAACAGCAGTCAATTTACTTTCTCCTGAGCCACATGATAAAATCATTGCTACCTCCTCAGTCTACCAGCACTTGTTGAAAGTCTTCACGGTATATCGTGAAGTTGTAAAAACAGAAAAACACCCAGTAAATAAAGAGTGTAGGACCTTCCTTCTTCTGGCTGTTAACCGTCTGCTGAGCATCACAATGGAAAACTGGAAGGACGAGTTCAGGCGGTCAGTAAACCCGAGCAGGTCAACTCTAAACTACAGTTTCTTATTTTTGAAATATTTTAAGTGTGAAAATGCAACCAAAATCTCATTCACAACAAAATAAATAGAACTTTTTTTAAAGGGACAAGGTATGTATTGTTAATAATTTCTACACAATGAAGTATGAATAGTTTGTAATGTCTGTTGCAGTGTTCCTACAACTGACTCAACAAGAAAAAACACAAGCAACAGTGTAAGTTTACACACACAGTGACAAATACTGAATAATGGACCATGTGAACTATACAATTTAAGCGCCAAATTACTTTATGTCACTGATTCCCCTTCAAGGAAATCAGAGTAACCAGAGACAACCCTGCACACTCAGGAAGTATTCATGGAAACATTCTGGTTTAAGTGTGTCAACAGTTTTAACCACAACAACACCTCTGTTCTAACCCCATGTTTTGTTTTCATTTGTTTTCATCTTTAACATGAATGTGAGCCCAAGCTGCCGTTGCACTGCAATCATTAACTGTGCAAACTGACAAATAAATAGATTGATAATAAATATTGTTCCGTATTAGTAAGCCTCAATTTTATTAAATCCGACTCCTAAACATTATAATTATAAAGGCTGAATCTCAGGCTGACTTGTGTTAACCTTGACATAAAGTGCAGAGGTTGACCGGTGGCCTGTCCGGTCACCCGTACCCTCGTAGGATCGGCTCCGTTGCTCCTGAGTTGAATAATGAAGTATAGAAATTTGATGGGTAGATATATAGCAGATTAAAATTCTAGTATCCTTTTGAACTGTTCTCATAACGTGTGCTGTAATCTACTTCTTGGTGTGTGACGGTGAATTTCCAGACATATGGCCCCGCTGCTCAGCTAGCTGAGGGAGACGACCACACCGAGCGGGCATCATGTTTCTGAAAACGTCCTTCACCTCGCTGATCGTGGGGGTGTTCGTGGTGTATGTGCTCCACACCTGTTGGGTGATGTACGGCATCGTGTACACCAAACCCTGCGACAGCCCCAAGGGACTCAACTGCATCACGCCTTTCCTGGCGGGAAACCCCAAACTGCAGGTCAGTGGCGTGCATCCTTTTACAAGCAACCGATTTGTCAAGTTTACATAATTATTGTGATTTTTATTTCTCCCCCGTGTATTAGCTTAGTATCTTCACTGCGCTGCGGTCCAATGCAGATGGCGGTCATACCCTGATCCACAAGGAGGAGGACTTTGATGTCAGCAGCAAGTTTGAGAGGTTGGTATATATCCGTTTGTTGAGATTTTTTTCTCTTAAAAATAACTTGTATTGTAGACTTTTAGCCTGCTGGTGTATCCGTGAGTCTATTCCAACTGCATCAAGCCAAATATATTCCACTGAGCTCTTTTTGCTTTGGTTTTTATTCAGAAGATTTAATCAGCTTGATTACATTTGCTCCACTTGTGCACATAAAAAGAGTACGACTGCGCTGGTGTAGAGGATCAGATCGGGGTAGAATACTCAGTGTAACTTTGTAGACGCCTGACATTTTCTCCACCATTAAGTCGGGTAACGCCTCACATCTTCACGGTGTATTAAGCTGGAGAGCTGCGACCTTGTTCCAGCTGCTCACATCAGCAGTGACAGCATACTGAGACCCATCGTAACCTGACTTCTTATTCATATAAACTCAGAGCTGACGAACTGAACTCTTCAGTGGCGGAACAGACTGGCCAGATGTTAATGCTTACATTTCTTATGTGCATGGAACACTTTCAGGCCACTGATGTCTCGTGCCATCTTCTTTTCTAGGACAGTAAACGTGTCTCTACCTAAGAAGACGCGGAACAATGGGACGTTATATGCACTAATATTTGTCCATCAAGCTGGACTCAGTCCGTGGCAGGACCCACGACAGGTGCACCTGGTGGCCCAGCTCACCACCTACATGATCCCAAAGCCGCCCGAGATCTCTCTCATATCAGGGGAGGATCAAGCACAGGTACCGTGACGTGAACTTTTGACCTCTGGCATCTGGTTGTGTTATTATGAAAATCAAAAAAAAAGGTCAGCCCTGAATTGAAAGCGGTGGTTCTCATTGTTTCCTCTGATCACGCAGGGTGAGAAAGAAGCGGCGCAGAAGAAGAAACAGCCTGGTCACCCTGCCGCAGGACGACCGGCCACGTCTGCGTCCGACCACCCCGTGTCCCACTGGCGCTCTCGCCTCACGCTCAACATCGTCAGCGACCACTTTGTTTTCGACAGAGAAAGCCTCCCGAGTGACGTCCACCGATACCTCAGAGTGTGAGACATCCGTTCGAATCGGACTCGCTTGACTGATGTGGTGAAGATCAGAGAGCATCACGTGTCGTGTTTGTCCATTTCAGATTCCAGAATGGAAAGAAGATGGTGTATCTACCTCTGCTGTTTGTCGACGAGCTCAGCAACCGAGTCAAGGACCTTGTGGTAAGCTTTCGCTTTTGAATTTGGATTACGCAACACGCTGCAACAGCATTCCAGGTCGTCCCAGCGGTGAAAGTTTCAAATACACTCTATCTTATATTGTTCATCAGATTTTCCTCCTGAACTTGTGTCGAGGACGCCGAATCCGGCCTGATATCTCACAGACCCAGCTCCCTTTTGAAGTGTGTGATGACAGGGAAGCGTTACCGTGTCAATTTGCATAAGTTTGCATGTGTGTGTGTGTGCGCAGGAGATCAACAGCACCTCCACTGAGCTCCCCCTGACCATCTCCTATGACTCCATCTCTCTGGGAAGGCTGAGATTCTGGATCCACATGCAGGACGCCGTTTATTCTCTCCAGCAGTTCGGTATGGTTCCCTCTCTGCCCCTCTCACACATAAAGTGTTTTTTACTCTTCACTGAACTCGTGTTTGTCTCGGCGTCGCCCAGGTTTCACTGAGAAGGACGCTGATGAAATCAAGGGGATCTTTGTGGACACTAATCTGTACTTCCTGGCTCTGACCTTCTTTGTAGCAGCCTTTCATGTGAGTCTGACTGCACGGCTTTACAAACTTTTTGCATTTAAGTAAAGATCTGTTCATATTCAGGAAAAAAAAAAAAAGAGAGAGAGGAAGTTATGTCTCAAAGGGCCGTGTTTTGAAGTCAGGGCGTTTTTGATGTGGAGTTCCTGATAAAGTATGAAATGTTCTTGAATACTTATTTTGTTGTTGTTGTTGCCATCTATCAAAGAACAGAAATAATGTGTGTTTATGCGGAGCACACATCCGCCTCTCGATGCAATCTTGTACTCTCTTGTGCTGTTGGGTGATAACTTACATCATGTGTTTGCAGCTCCTCTTTGACTTCTTGGCCTTCAAGAACGACATCAGCTTCTGGAAGCAGAAGAAGAGCATGGTGGGAATGTCCAGCAAAGCAGGTGAACGGCATTTTAAGACGATAACAACCAGCCCCTCTGGTCACTGTGATCCCGTCAGAAAAGGCAGAAACGTTTGACGTCTTGCTTTGTGACGCTGTTTTCCAGTGCTGTGGCGATGTTTCAGCACCATAGTTATTTTCCTCTATTTGTTCGACGAGCAGACCAGCCTGCTGGTCCTCATCCCTGCCGGGATCGGCTCAATGATTGAAGTAAGCGCACAATCACCCGGCGCCGACGCGCTTCCATGACATTTCGCTTCTGCTTACAGAATTGTATTGTTACGATTTTACAGGTCTGGAAAGTAAAGAAAGCCTTCAAGATTCAGGTTTCCTGGAAAGGAGGCAGACCAACGTTCCTGGTAGGTGTGCTTCTGTCTGCTGGTGTAATCTCTTTTCTGAGCGTCGCCATCCTCGGTGGAAAAGTAGATGGAGCATGAAGCATAGCGCCAAACTGTCAGTGGTAAATGAAGTGACTCTTATCTGTGACTCCTGTGCATGACTGTCTGCCAGCAGCTGTCTGGAAGAGAAACAAGCCTGAACAGTGTTAATGTTTATTTTCTGTGACACAGTTTGGGAAATTGGACGAATCGGAGAGGAGGACAGAAGAATATGACACTTTGGTGAGACCCGGCACGGTTACACAGCCTCTCCATTTGAATCAGCAGTACTTTGATGATATTTTGGAGCTCATAAGCTAACTGTGTTTTAATTTTCTGCAGGCGATGAAGTATCTTTCGTACCTCCTTTACCCACTGTGTATCGGTGGGGCAGTGTATGCACTAATATTCCTACGATACAAGAGGTGGGAGTCTGTTTGTTCTGCACTGTTTTTATTATGTGATGCCGATTTATTCACTTTTTTTTTGGATCTTTACATCTTTGTCTTTCAGCTGGTACTCGTGGCTGATTAACAGTTTGGTGAATGGTGAGTCCTTTAACGCCCGCAACACACAATTTGAAAAAAAAATCCAATTCAAAGCAAACTGGCTGCTTTATCAAATAAAGAAAAAGGTCGTTCCTCGCCGGGGTGCGTGCTGTCCTCTCTGCTCAGCTGATTCTGTCAGTGAGGTGTTGACGGGAATTCAAGCCAAACCGCAGCAGTTAACAGGCCACAGCTGAAGCGGAAAACATCCAACTAGAGGAATGAATGCAACTCGCCAATGGCTAAATAGTCAATAAATTATATTTGGTAGATTATTTCTTAGGTGTAAGAATGTCACAAGCAGCCCGACTCGCATAAAATATGCATTATAATCAATATTAATCAAAATATTTCTTTTTTTTTTTAATCCTCACTGTCCTGTCTGCTGCAGGCGTTTATGCATTTGGCTTCCTCTTCATGCTTCCTCAACTGTTTGTCAACTATAAGGTGAGTTGTACTTTACAAAACAAGAGAAACCTTCAGACACTAAACGTACAGGAGTGGCTCCAAGATGCTGCACGTGTTCTAAAAACTTTGCCTGCTCTTCGTTTAACAGCTGAAATCTGTGGCTCATCTGCCCTGGAAGGCCTTCATGTATAAAGTAAGATTTCCTCTCGGTGTTATTTGATTGATAAAATGTAGAAAATTGCTGGTATTTGCATTAAAGAATTGGCCTGTAAAACATGACTTTTTCCTTTCAACAGTATTTAGCTTCTTTGTGAGATTGTTTACAGCTCCGTCAGCTGTCCGTGTTTCACTGGACAGGACGGATTGTCTCCCATCACAATAAATGGAACAATGTTGACACTGACCGATCTCTCCCAGGCTTTCAACACCTTCATCGACGACGTGTTCGCCTTCATCATCACCATGCCAACGTCTCACAGACTGGCCTGTTTCAGAGACGACGTGGTGTTTCTCATTTACCTCTACCAGAGATGGTACGCAGGCACTCGCCACACACATTCACACATTCACAAAGCACCAAGAAAACACACTGATTGCTGTCTTCCCCTCTTTAGGCTCTACCCAGTGGACAAGACCAGAGTGAATGAATACGGAGTTTCCTACGACGAGAAGCCCAAAGGGAAGAGCCACAAGGACTGAAAGGGAGCTGTTGACGACGGACTACACTGATTGGGTATCTGTGGGTATCTCTGCCGGCGTCCAGTGAACCCAGCCGGAGGGTCCAGTGGAGCTGGCTTATGACTTCGGGCCAGTCAGGGCTACACGGACCAGAAGCATTACCGTTTTTATGGCTTCCGTTTAGTTTTTAGTTTTTTTTAAACTCTGCAAATCATCTGTGTAACCTGCAGTACAGAAAAATCCAACAGTTGAATCTGTGCCCCGATTCAAACAGATGCAGCAACTTGGAAGAAATGTGCGAGCCACATGACTTGGCCTTTTACGTCGATTTCTGGATTACCATGGCAATTTCACTTTCATATCTGCTTAGAATTTGTTGTTCTCTTTGAACAACTCAATTCTCTTCATTATTACTATTTTTTTGATTGTTTCATCGACCCAAATAGAAAGCATTAATTCCAACGGTTAAATCAATCTCTGGCATGTAGATTTAATTCAGTTTGCACTGAAGGAAAAAGTTTAATTTATTTTTTCTGGACCTACCAACTTTTAAGAAGGGACTACATCTTCACAACTAGCAAAAATAGTTATTCTTGCAATTAAAAGGGAAACAATGCATTTACAAATCGCTGCCACGCTCACCGACACTGTGTGGGAAAAACTGAAGCCTGCTTCAAAAAACTAATGCAAACGGAACATGCCGGCACTGCAGAACTAGAGCTGCTTTTATTCACTGAGAAGCCTCATGATAAAGCTGTTTGCTATAAAACCTGCCAGATTAAACAAGAACTTTAAATTAAACTGAAGGTGAGTCAACTAAAGGCCTTTGTTAAACCTTTGCTAAAGCCTTCCAAAGTGGAAAAAAAAAAAAAAAAAATCTGATATTAATTCTATTTGAAATGGGTTTATAAAAGCACACGATGAAGCATGATTGCAGTTTGTTGTCATGGTAACAGCGACTGTGATTTTCCTATTAGATGTTGCAGACACCTGGTAGAAGATTGGGATATGTTGCCATGGAGACATTTAATCTGCCTCAACATTCCAGAATTTTAAGCTTGAAGGTTCCAGAATCTGTGACTTTGACTGGTGTGTTTTTAATTTTTTTTGTTTTTCCCTGTTCTGTCATTGTGTGAAATAATAGTGATTTTCTGTTGCACTGTAACACACAGGGGTATCGTAGACAGCCGGACCTGCTCTCCTCCATCTTCTCTGGTTTTGTAATACCTGCTCAAGTATTTTTATACATGTCCCGGCCAAGCAAGTATGTTGGTGCCAAATGTGAAAATAAAGATTTTTTTTTTGGAACGGTTCATGAGCTGGGTATGTTCACTAAAAACTGTAAATGCTGACATTGTGGGAGAGGCAGTGATGGTAAGACTCGAAGTATTACTACATCTGGATTTACACAGTCAGGTTTAAGTTTCTGTAATAGTTCTAAAGTTCTGATTCATTGAAATTAATTTGATTTCAGGATTTCTCTGTACATGAAGAGAGAAAAATGAAACCCAGACAGATTTGCCACATTTGTGATTTTCATTGAAAGGATATATAAAAATATTTGAACACATTTGCCATTGATTTTTTTTGTTTTCACATGTATTTGCAATTTCATTTTCAATGAAAAGATTAAAGATGAAAATATCTGCCTTTCCTTCGGCTGTATGTCACATCACAACTGCTGCATTGCTGGGATGTTCACTCAGCTGTCCCTGGGGATTACCTTAATGTGCTGGAGCCTGAAATCCCACAAACCATTCTGAAGAAAGTTAATTCGGAGTGCTGCTTTGTCTCTTCAGCACTCATTGTTTACTCTGTTTTGAGTCCAGTCTGTCCATAACACTGAACACTTCACTCAAACTTTAACCCTTGTTTGGATGATAAGCTTTAAAGATGTTTGGAAAGTAAAGGAGGGAAACCCCCACCCCAATATGAGAAGTAGTAATATTTAAAATAAGCTACAATATCAAAAGTAGCTCCTTCTGAAACCAAACCGAAAATTAGATGACTTTGGTCAAAACATGACATCCAATTAAAGTCTGAATTTGTGATTTGATGAAATAAAGAGCCTATTTCTTTTTTTTTATATCTAGTAGTTTGGTGGTTCAAATCTTCTCCGTTCCTCAGCCAGCTCTCCTCTCTCAGAACAAGAACACCAGACAACCAGTCATTTTTTTACTTTTATTGCGTTTTCTTACAAAAAAAGAAACTGCTGTTTTAGTCGAAGAGACCGAAGCCCATGTCGTCATCGGACTCCTCAGACTCCTCCTTCTTTTCTTCCTTCTTCTCCTCTTCTTTGGCTGCAAAGGTGAACGGGAAACAGTTACAATCAAAGCTGCAGATTACAAACACAAATGGCTGCATTTGACATAAGTCGACATAACTTCTATCATGTTGTTGAGTGTATTAAAAAAAAAAAAAAGAAAAGAAAAAAGAAGCATCTGGTTGATGTACCTGGAGCGTCACCAGCAGCAGCAGCAGCTCCGGCAGCGGGGGCTCCGGCTGGAGCTCCACCTCCGGCTCCCACGTTGCAGATCAGACTGCCGATGTCGATGCTGGACAGAGCCTACCGGAGGACAACACACCCAGAGACGCACACAATTCAATAACCTCAGCACAACACAATCTCCTGGAGGGATCCTGAATCACGCCTGATGCTTATTGTTACAGAAGTGGCCTGAGCAAGTCAAAATGACAATTTATTGAAACTGTACTTCAATCTATTTGCACCAAAACTGGAAAACATTAATAGGCAGAAATCTGTGATCACACTTTAACAATCCAGCCAACCTGAGACGAAACTATGCCGCATGGCCCCTGAATTAAAATGATCTTGACAAAGTTAGTGTTCACAGTAAC
Organism: Salarias fasciatus; assembly: GCF_902148845.1. Lineage (NCBI taxonomy): Eukaryota > Metazoa > Chordata > Actinopteri > Blenniiformes > Blenniidae > Salarias > Salarias fasciatus. Next base: position 16,406,706 of record NC_043765.1, on the reverse strand, counting down.
AGATTACAAATGTCCGACAAGTGTTTTATCAGTGCTTCCATGACTCATGTAGCATCAGCAGATAGTCAATATACAGCTTTTACAATAGAGGGTCAAAGTTAGCCAGCTGGCTCAGGAAAGTAGAAACATCTCTCCCTATTCATCACGTTTGATTTTATTAAATCTTGAAATAAAACCCACATGAACTTGACACACCCCTGCTGTCAATCTCCAAAGAAACTTCTTCCAACAAATGTCATTAAAATTTCTGTAGGTGATCCACTCTGCATCACTGATGAAGTTACCAACATTAAAGCTGTATAGTTCATATGGCTGTGACATGAAGGCGGGAGCATCCGTCTCACCTTGGCGAACAGACTTGGCCAGAAGGGCTCCACAGTGACTCCAGCAGCCTTGATCAGAGCGTTCAGCTTGTCCTCCTGAAAACACACAAGGAAACACACTTCAATACACAGAACTCCTCCTTTCATATTATCAGTTCAATAAATTCACAGGTGACTGTTTATAGCACTTGTATAACCATATCATACTGAAGTTACACTAAGAACTGAAACACTGCAGATCTAACTTCAACTCTACATTTCGGCTGGAAATATTACTGTTTTAACAGTATTCACAGTGCCATATAAGAACCTCTAATCATTGATACTCTTCCACCTTATGTTAGACATCAGGACGACATATTGATGCTGTGACTGAAGAACTGACCATTAATAATTATTTACATTCAGTGTTAGCAAACTTGTACATGTATGTGATGTATTATTGTATTGACAGATCTCACAAAGTTAACTTAGAATCGCGAATAGTTGAGATTTGCAAATAACCGACCTGTCAACACTGAATCAAACCTGCCTGTGTGCCGAGATGACAGATCTGATGGGAAAACGTGGCCTGATCGTGGGAATTAGCTTGCCGCCATTTTAGCCGGTATGAGTGTTAGCTCTGAACCATACACACATTTCTCCGGATTACTAACGTGGTATCTCGTAAATCAAATCTACGCCATCTCCGTTTAGTATATTATTCACATTTGGCCTGGGAGCCGTTGCTCCGGGGATCCGGTTCCGTGATACTCAGGCTGGTGTTGACGGACATCGGTACTTACGGTGACGGTGACTTCATCGTCGTGGAGGATCAGAGCAGAGTAAATGCAGGCGAGCTCGGACACGGAGGCCATTGTAGATGTTAGATTTTATATTTGTGGCGTCGGATGCCTAAATTTGACGGTGCTAGTCGCCGGATTGCGAGCCTTAGCTTCGGATGAAGAACCAAGCACCTTAGGCACGACAACTTCCTACAGCGGAAAAGGAAGGAGAAGGGCGGGCTCAAGGAACATATACTGTACGTAAAAGGCTGCGTGCACATGTCGTCATTACGCACATTACGTACGCTAGGGTTATTGGGTTATTGTACAACCCTGAGGGAAAAAAAGGTTTTTATTCTTGTATTCTTTCATTCATTTGTAACTTCTTCAAAACCGAATAAAAAAAATTAAAAAACTGACCTCCATTCAGTCGCTCTGTCTCGTCTCCACTCAAGAATGACTTCAAACGTTCACGCCCGACAGGTGGCGCTCTCTGCCCAAAAATGCGGTCCTGGCAGTGCGGTCCTGACAGTGTTGATTACGTCATGCAAAGACGTCCTAGCTTTGCCATCAGCTCCTCGTTAGTATAGTGGACAGTATCTCCGCCTGTCACGCGGAAGACCGGGGTTCGATTCCCCGACGGGGAGAGCGAAATCTTTTCGTCAGCTCCAGGAAACGTAAAGTACAGCTCACTGAAGACATAATTTTAGTGTGAGGTACCGTTATGGGACATAATCCACTTTTAACTCTCTCTCTCACTCTCACACACACACATCACGGATCTCGTGTATACAGTACTATGATCACTTACACACAATTTGCATTTTGAAGCAGATACAATTCGGAGTTTTAAAATGTCTATCGCAAATCTCATTGTGTCAGTATTATTGTTATTAATAAAACGTAGCTTCGTCATAAAGCAAGTTTCTATTTTAAAAGCGATCAATCACTTGTAACATAACATAGCAATTGAAATTTCAAAAAACACGAAGAATAAAGTCAGTGGTTCATTTTCATTCATCAATATTTAGTTGTGTGTTTACTTTTTATAAGTACCTGATTTGAATGCACCCTAAATAGCTTCAGGGATCAGGGTGATGGACTTCAGACTGTGGCTCTAAAGGATTCTGTTGCAGCTAGCCAGAAGGATGAAGAAGAAACTCAAGCCCGTCTTCATTTATTTCTAAATAAAATAAAAAGATATAATAGATAATGTTGTTTCTTACCAGTCATATGTGGTGTATCACCTATTGCTTTATAACACTGATAAGAAATATACAGTATCTGTTATGTGAAAAAGTACCTTAACTTTTACTTCTACCTGACTCCCCACTAGCGCGTTTGTCACTGTGATGGAGGAGACACCTGTATCGTAGTCTACAGTAACTTTACCGCATTCATTTGGATATTCAAATTCAGCACAGAATCAAAGCTTTCTGGATGTGTCAGTTTGGCACTGATTCGTTTATGAGTTCTCCTTTAACACTCACCTTTGTTGATGCAAACGAACGATAAAAGTTGTGAATCTGCTGGAGGTCGACGCTCCTCTCTCTCTGACTGAAGAACACACAACAACCGCTTAATCAGCGACACAGCGCCCCCATTTTGACATTGGTGGTCAAAACGAGTATTGCATCCGTATTGTAAGACACTACCGTTGGAAATGACTGGGAAAAGTTAAGGGAGCTGTAACGGCCGCTGCGCTGGAGAACGGGTTTCGAATCTTGGAATTTACATTACCGTGTTGGTATCACCTATATGTGAGACAATTTGGAGTGTTAACATGTTTGTAGCAAGTGTCATTGTTATTGTTATTAATAAAACGGACCTTTCGTCATAAAGCAAGTATCTCTTTTTAAAGTGATCGATCAGTCCTACCATAACACAACAGGTGAAATCATGTGCTGCTTTATGATATACTAGGAGAAATTGCTGGACCACGATGTAATCACAGGTTTCCGTAGTGTAGTGGTTATCACGTTCGCCTCACACGCGAAAGGTCCCCGGTTCGAAACCGGGCGGAAACACATTTTCATTTTCTTGCTTTAAAATATTGCATCTTACATTCATGACACCACAGTTTATTTTAATAATAACAGAAAACTGTTGTAGTGGTTTTAATGGGGGGAAATAAGCATAAATTTGGATTAAAAAGTGTATTTTTACTGATCAAGGAACAAAATGAGGATGGATGTGGCTTTAGATTTTCACATTGATGGTCCATCATAGAAATGTGAGCAAAGACAAGAAAAATAACCAGAAAGCAGTTTGTAACATTTCTTAATAACAGTGTTTTATTTGCTTGGTTTAGCAACTGTACATGTGTCTCCTTCCTGAGAATGCTGCTCAGCTCAGGGGGAGGGAGCAGCCCGAGAGTCCGAGAGGGAGGAGAGGAAGGCCCAGATACAAGAAAGGACAGAAACAGAGAGAGAAGGAGCATGATAAACCGGAGGGAAAATGAGGGATACAGGCATAAATAACTCCAGAGGAGGGAGGTAGAAAATTGGGGACGATCAGAACAAGCAAGTTGGAAGAGAAAACAATAGAACTACTCTATTACTCTATTATTCCCAGAGGGCCGAGGAAATCTAAATCAGAAACCGAACGAACAAAGCCTGCTGCTCACATGCTGACTGACAACACAGAGCTGAAATAAACGCAGTCGAAGGAGTCCAGACGTGAGCTCCGCTTCACTTTTCAGTCCAGTCACATGTAGAATAAATGGCAAAGAATCGAAACTTGCAGTTAACGAGAACTGTCTGAAATGGAGCATCAGTGTATTTTATGTCGTTACATTTCAGGAAAGTTCAGCATAAAAACTACATGTGAGCTGTTTCTCAAGTTTTTGGTTGTTTTTGTCTTTTTTTTTTTTTTTTTAAATAAAAACTGAAATTTGAATGAAATGATGAAGTGTAGTTCAGTTGGCACAGAAAGACAGCGCATCATACAGTATAATACATAATAAAGAATAAAGAAAGTATCCTCCCTCCATCATTCAGCTCTTCATCCCACCCCGTCCGTCTCTCTCCATTATTCACTATTCATGCCTCGAAAAGGTGTTAAAATAGAGCTTCTTTGTATATTTACTATGTAAGATAACTTAAAAAGTGGCCCGTGGCATACATTTTATTTTTATTATTTAAAAAAACACATTTAGTTTGTTCTTCAAAATTCAGTTTTTACCTCATCTCTTAGTGCCTGAGATAAAGAAGTCTACAGGAGGAAAAAAATAGATAAAATGAGGACTTTATATGAGCAAATGTACAACAAATCAATATTTTTGCTCATAAAAAGTTCAAGAACCTTATAGAGAGAGCAAAGGCTGAAAAGAGTAATGATAATATAATAACGATTAAAAAAAAAAACATGTTTCAACAACAACACTGAAGTCATGTTCATTATCCTCCTCATGCTGGCGCTTCACTTCCAGTTGTTCCGTCCTCCACGTGCAGAGTGTTCGTCGTGTGCTCACCTGGAGAGCGGTGGTGCGTCCAGTTGCCAAAATACCTTCACCGTCCTTCAAGCGAGCCTCGGAAGACTTTATTTGATTCACTTTTTTTCAGTTTGTTTTTTTCTATTAACCTCAGTTCTTCAAAAAAAAAAAAAAAAAAAAAAAATCTTGAGGATACGTGATGAGAAGAAGGCGCGTTTCTCTGGATATAAAAGCCAAATGTTAAGTTTAAAACAACACAAACTCATGTTTTGAGAGATGGCGAAGGTTAAAAAGAGGAGAAGAGGGAGCTGATTGTTGCAGTCCGTCCACCGTCTCAATGTCTTCTCTCCGAAACGTCCGTGGACACGTGGATGAGCCGAGATCGAGCCGCTCCTCCTCTTCTCCCTGTGCTGCTGAATAGGGAGTCTGCACACACGCTGGACTAATGTGGGCGGGTCTGGTTGATCATCTTCAGCCGTGATTGGTCGATGACGTCCAGCAGGTTCTTGGCGTCGACCGCCAGCGCATGAGCTGCCATGAGCATCTGCTTCTTGTAGTCCTTCTGTAAACTGTCCGGAGAGCAGAAGAGAGTTAGCGACTGACTGACTGACTGACGCAGGATCACTGCCGCCAACCGCTCCCGGTCGCGGCCGGCCCCCACCTTGTCATGACGTACTGCTGGGCCAGTTTCATCTTGGCTATCAGCTCGGCCAGATCGGAATTCAGCAGCTTCTGAGCCATTTCGATCTGTGGGGATGCAAACGGAAAAACGTCACGTACTCCTGCCTTCAGCTCCAGGATGGATAAGGATGAAGGGATGGACTACCTCTCTGTGCGTGCTGGCCGGGAGCACAGGAATGGTCTCATCCACTGTCGCCAGCAGAGTCCTCAAAGCGAGACCCACCTCCTTCAAAAGAAGAAAGAAAAACACCCACAAATATTAAGTTTGTTAACTCCAAACCTGTTTTCAAAGATGACACTGAAGGCGAGACCCACCTTCACCATGGGGACGTACTCCTCCGGGGCGGCGGGCTGGATCCTGTTGGACATCTCGATCACAGCTTTGACCAGGCCCGTCACGTTCTCATACACTTTGTCGTTGGAGCGGTCCAGGTTGGCAGTGGGCGGCGGGCTGATCTCCTGAGGCTGCAGCTGCAGCAGCGCATGAAGCACGGTCAGGTGTAACGAACTACAGTTCTATAGCTCCAACACTTGGTGGCAGCAGTCATACAAAAAAAACAACAAGTTTGCTCCACATGCATTTTAAAGCTACAGACTCTTCTAAGGATGTTAGTAGTTTTATTTTTTACAAAATGAGTTCATTAATTGAGCTTCTATCTAAGCGCACACGTTCAGACACACAGCTGTGGGTTTACTACACATCTACTGACAGATTCTACAGCCTTTACAGCAAATCCTTTACTGGAGCTTCATTTTTCTTCACCAGAAATGATGATCAGCTGCAGAAATCCCACTCCAGTTCCCTGATAATATAATCAGTGGCGTTACAGACGTAACTATCAAAACTGAATCGTGAAGGTAATGGAGTCTTCTGTTTCCAGTGAAGAAAAATAACATTTCAAAAGGACGCAGCGTCTATTTTACAGGAAAGTGATGTGACTGACAGCTACACTACGGAGGTAACGGACACACACAGATCGGCTTACCCTCCACGGCTAAGAGGGGAGGATGTGGGGGGGCAGGGGCGGTTTGGTGGGGGGGATGGATTTGGAGAGTGTGGGTTGTGAAAAGAGGGGTTTAAATGTTGAAGGGGTGGACGTGTGGATGCAGGAAAGATAAAGACGCCAGATGAGGAGGAGGAGGAGGGGGAGGGGGTGACAGGTGTGTGGGTGGAGGTTATAATAGCAGGGGAGGGGAGGGGGGGGTTGAAAGGGGGGAGAAAAAGGAAAAGCACATTAGGCCAAAGCCAACCACAAGCAGGGCATGACGAGACGCCGCATGCACCCATCAGCAGGATAACCCATCATCTAATGAAAGACCGTCAGCCAGAGTGGGCGTGTCTGAATTAAACATGCAAATTAAAACCATTTCAAAGAAAAAAGGAGCCAAACTTTTAGAGAAGTTTAATGTGCGATTTGTACCTTGACCCCTTCGTTGTAGCTGTCCACGGGGCAGAGGCTGGCCAGGTTGCCGAGGTGACCGGGAGCTCCGGGGCGGGGCGGCTTCTTCGGAGGCGCCACGTGTTCTGGAAACACGTCTGATTCAATAAGTATCCTGCTAGAATCCGCTTTAAGTTCATTTCTACTCATCAACTTGCTTCCACTGTAAGTGTAACTTAGTGACAACTACAGCTCATGAATTCATTTTCTACATTACTACAGTAAAAAAAAATCCATCCTCTGAACAGAGCTCCTGTCACTTGTCGTGAGTGTCACCAGTCGTCTCACCTGGTTTCCCGACAGGCTGGTAGATGTGCTGACTTCCTCCCTGTGCAAAGACAAACGCGGAAAAAAAACGGCGTTGGTACGAAGAAAGCGAAACATGTTTATGAAGAGAGCAGAAACCAGAAGAAAAGTAACCTTCACACTTAATAATACATGCAAGAAAATCTTCTCAGTTGCAAGCTGACAGGATTTTCTATCTGCCAGAGCTCCACATGTGGAGACGTGGAGGATAAATCTGAGCTTTTCTTCCTCGCTTCAGGACGTTCTAACCCCGGTTTACAGTCATCGTGCAGCGTTTCTGGGTTTAAAGTTCCCATGTGTCCCCTGTGGTCGGCTGCCTGGTATGTAGGCAGTGCCTCTCATGGCTCTCAGACAGAAATACTTTCTCTTCTCCTCTCGCCGTCTGCATTTCCTCCGCTGTTCGCCGAAGACGTTCCCTCCGGATCTCTTGAACTCTCTCTGCTCCTTCTCTGGCTATGCTCGGCCGTTTCCGGCGCTCGTTCTGCTACACTTCACCTCCCGTCTGACCTGCACGTTCATCCATCCTGCAAAGCCTTTTGCTCATGTGACCGGATCGCGAGAGCAGCGTCTCAGAAGGTCAACAGACACCAAAAAAAAAAAAAAAAAAAAACATATCGACACGCTGTTTAAGTGACTGACCGGTGCTTGTAGGATGCCGTCCTCTTTGTCAATGCTTCCTCTGCTGTTCCTGGACTCTGCCTTCTGCACGGAATAGAGAGAATTGATGAAGAAAATTAAAAAAAAAAAAGCAAGTATTTTAAAGTCATTGCACAAAAAACTATTTCAGAAAGTCCAAATCAACAGCAGCAAAACATAAAAAAAGAGCAGGTCACAATTCCCACAAATTCAGCTTCTCAACTGTTTCTGTACCGTCTTGGTGAAGCACGCCTTGAAGAGATGCATCCTGGGAGAGTAGAGGTTAATGAAGACAGGAGGAGGAAGACAGAGAGTGGAGGCCATCGAAAGAAAGAAGGGCAGGGATGGGGATCAAAGGGCTCACGGAGAGAGGGATGGAGGACAGTAGAGCTGAGAGCATGGAGGAAAGTGAAGGACAGCGCAGAGCAGAGGAGGAGAAAGTCAGAAGAATGGAGGGGGAGGAAAAGAGAGCGGGAAAAGAGAGAAAGTTTTTCCAGAGAGGGAAAAGCTCCACTGAGCCACAAAGACAAATCCTGGGGAGAAAAGATCCAACCGCCTCTCTCCTCTCTCTCCTCCTCCCTCCCACTCTTTCCATCTCTCTGCTGCTCCCTCTGTCTCTCTGTCTTCGGGTCGGACGGGCCACTCCAGGCTCGGTCCTCCCACTCCGCGGCTCCTGCCAATCCCACTTCCTTTCTCCCTCCCTCCCTCTGTCCGACCCGAGTCTCTTTCTGCATTTCTCCGTCGATCCTGCATCCATTAATCACAAAGTTTCCGCCCGTTTCACCCCGGAGAAACTCGCTTTTTTGGTTTCTCGTTTTGTACTGAGTAAGGTGAAGCTTGCTTAACTAACTGAAACACAGCGTACAGCAACTTTTTACATCCAATTATGTTGACATGCATCTGGGTAAGACTTGATTCTCTATCCGGTGCACAAAGAAGGAGCAGAAGGCAGCTGGTACACAGGAACAAAATCCAAGCCCAACGTTTGCACATAAACAGGACATCAAGTGATCATCCTCACAGTTTGTCCAGAGAGACAAGCTGTCAAAGCAAAAGACGACACAATATGATCTGCAGAAAGACGGTTTTTAGGAAAACAAGTCTGCTTTTTTTTTCTCTGTTTTCTCTCCTTCAGTGTCTGATGAGATAAATCAAGCGCGCTCAGCTGAGCCAGTTCAAAGACCTGAAGAGGATTTCCTGCAGCTCTTCTGGCAACAACAAGACGCAGAACATAGTTTTATCAAGTGGAAAACTGCTCGGGCTTTTAACGTCAGGATGTTTGGTGTTTTCGGTCTTCATAAGGTATTTTCTGGACTTAGACTGCAGGTAAGTCGTGATTTTCTTTTCAAAACAAAACACAGACGATACGGTAGTGAGAAATCATTCATTCACAAAACATTTCAAGACAGGCAAAACTGTGTTTTTTGCTTTACCATGAAGCTTTCCTCCTGCTCTAGCCACCGCTGGTCGTCCTCCATCTGCTGCTGCTGCATCATCAGCCTCTCCTCCATCAGAACCTGACCCACACAGCCGCCGTCCTGTGGAGAGGAAACAACCGGCAACCGATGTTATAAGTTAGTCAAAATAAATAATAATAATAAAAAATAGAAGGGCGGGGATCAACAGGCTCAAGATAGCACAGTTATCACCGTGAAACCGACACTCTGACAGACAAACTGGAATCTGTCATTGTTATTGTTGCTGATCTGCTCATGCACGTGTGCGTACTTTTAGTTTTGTGCTTCAGGGCGAAAGCTCAACAGTAATGGTCAGCGCTCAAATCAGTGACAGGGAAAATACTGTATATGTTGTTGCTAAAATAAAATATGCCTTCTTACATAAGGTTTTAGCTGTTTTTTCAAGGTCAGATGTGTAAATTGATGCGTGTACCTCGAGGCTGGGGTTCCACAGAGCGGTGTGCTCCGGTCTGTGCTGATTCCAGGAATCAGTAGGAGGATAACTTCCTCCAACTCCTAAAACACCACCGTGAGCCGACGGCTGCAGGAGGGGGAGAGAGGAGGAGGGGGGGGCGGGGGAGAAGCAGAATCTATTAAAACCTGAAATGCTGAGAATTAAATATTTGTACTTCAGAATGTCTTTGTTTCAAGTTGCAACTTTTATTTACATTAAGTGTGTCAAGAAAGAAAAAGTAAAGTTTCGGATGTATAAATACATAATAAAATGAAATCCTGAGGTATTAAATAAATCATAATACTCTGGAGTTTAAGTATCAAATCAGCAAACTGTACCGACCAATCAGAGAGACGACAAGTAATTCGGAAGCAAATACGAAATGATACTGGCAAACCTTATTAATGCAAGATTAATGATGATAATAAATAACAACATGATGCATGCTCCACCGACTCTCAACAGCAGAACAGACTAAATATTTATGCAGAACTTTGTATGAGAGCAAGTTGGACTCAAACTAAACTTAGAATTATATGCTCCTTATAAGGACGAGGGAGAGAGGAGCCTGCTGCTCCGAGAGCCGCATGGTGGCTTTGATTTGTGTGTGTGTGTGTGTGTGTGTGTGTGTGTGTGTGTGTGTGTGTGTGTGTGTGTGAGTGGCTTTCAGCACTACAGGAAATGCCTGCTGTCTGCTCGGTTTATGAGGAGAGGAATAACTGCGCTCGGGGCGGCTCGCGTCTTCTCGGCCCTCGCATTTCTCCCTCCGAGTGCGACACGCGCCGCGCACGCTCGAGGGCCGGCTTGACTGAATCCAGACCCAACCTGCGAGTCTTTATGGCGACGATAAAGCTCCCCTCAGAGACGCTCTTCATTTTAGAGCTACTGGACGGTTTCAAAAACATGAGTACACACATGCAACTTTTTCAGTGTTTTTTTTGTCTCCAGCCTTGATCAATAACACAAAAAAGTGAAAGTTGAATTCTTTATATCATAAGATTTTATGCGATATTAAAGTCAAGTCTTAATTTTTAGACCTGGATGTCTGTTTTAGGTCTCGCCTCCTTCCCAGTTTTCGTGTACTTGACGTATGAATGAGACTAAATCAGTCTGCTCCACATGCTTCCTCAGTCGGTCCATCGCTGCTTCAGCCATCAAGGCCGAGAAGCAACAACAAGGCATGCATCTGTGTGTGTGTTTACCGGGAAGTGGTTGTGTTGGGGGCTGGAGAAGAAGCCCTCACTGGAGCGAGGACTGGGGTAACCGGGTCTGCTGGGCTGCAAACACAGATTACAACCTCTTTGAGTTCTTCAAAGAAATGAAGGAAGAGAGAGGAACGGGGAGAAACTGATGAGAGAAAGACGGCTGATGTTACTTTAGGCGGAGCTTCATCTGAACCCCCGGAGTCCCAGGAAACCGTGACCTGTCTCCTCATCTCCATCCGGAGTCTCTCCTCCTGCTGAAGCTTCTCCTCTTCCAGTATGGTGCTGCGGAAAGAAGAGGGGGAGATTCCGTTGACATGACATGCTTCAGAAAAATAAAAACAAACAGATTTTGTTTGGCTTACCTGAGCTGCGTTTTGAGCTCGGTGAAGCGCGGCCTCTTGCTGGGGTCATACGACCAACACTTGGTCATCAGGCTGTAGAGGGTGGGCGGGCACTGAGGGGGCATCGCCAGGCGCTCGCCGTTCTCTATCCTGCCGATCACGTCGTTGTTCTTCACGCCCTGGAAGGGCTTGATGCCGTACATCAAGATCTCCCACATGCACACGCCTGAAGACCCAGACGAGAAAAACGCACGTTTGAATCGCTGCTTCTGGAAGTGTTTACTGTCGATCCGAACATGACTTCAACTCACCGAACATCCAGACGTCACTGGCAGAGGTAAACCTTCGAAAGTTGATCGATTCAGGAGCCATCCATTTAATGGGAAGTTTACCTTTAGAGGCTGAGAGAGAAAAACACAAGTTCAAATGACAAACCAACAAACTGAGCAGGGAAGCGATGTCGCCAGTAGGTGGTGGTAAAGTTATTTGTAAAGAAGCTTGGAGGCATTAAGCAGACACCAGAGGACTGAAAACCATTTCAGCAGACTGAAAGTTCGGCCTCGCGATGCTGCTTCGCTACCTTTGTAGTAAGAGCTGTCCTCCATGTATCGCGACAGGCCGAAGTCTCCCAGCATCACACAGTCCACTGAAGACACCAACACGTTCCGTGCAGCAATGTCCCTGCCAAACAGCAAAGGCTGCATTCACGCCTGGAAGTCAACTGTATTAAAAAAAAAACTAAACTAAAGAAGAATCTGGTCTCTTTCACAAGCATTCCTGTAATGTTTCAAATCTGTCAAAGACCAAAAGGAATCAGAAGTTCTTATTATTAGTTATTAGAAGTGCTTCTAATAACCCATAAACGTTGGTTTTCTGAGTCATTACCAGCCGTCATGATATAATCTGAATCCGATTCTTAGACAATCCAGTCTTATTTAATCTTGGTGTGTGCAGGTACCTGTGCACAAAGCGTTTGCTCTCCAGATAGGCCAGAGCTGTACTGAGCTGGTAGGCGAACAGGATCAGAGTGGCCAGGTCCAGACTGTACTTCCTCACCTGGAGGAACGAACGCAGCTGCAGGCAGAAAGACACAGACCAACGCACGGAGCGGGTTATTACTGAGCTGCGATACAAAGTATTTACAGTATGCTGCATTCAGCACAACCTTTAAACAGTGATGTAGTCTGTAAATATGTACATATAAACAGTACAGTTGTGATTGTGAGTGAGGTTGTCGACTTGTACCTCTCCAAGAGTACAGAGCTCCATGATGATCCACACTGGGTTCTCTGTGATCACTCCGATCAGCTTGACTATGTTCGGGTGGTCGAACTGGCGCATCGTCACTTCAGGGAAATCACAAACAATCAGTGTTTTTCACAAGACAACTAATAAAAAGCAGGAAAGCTCAGTCACAAAACGTGAGGTCTTACATGCTTCCTGTAGGAACTTCTCCCTGACGCTGTCCGAGGTGCAGTTCTTGCAGGTCTTGATGGCGACGGGTAGAGCAGGTTTGTCCTGCACGAAACGCAAAGTCCAAGTGAGCTGTTTGCTGAACGCGCAGCATCGAATAAGCGTAGCTTTAAAAGTGAGAATGTTTCGTTTCCACGTACCGGGCAGTTGTAGACTCCTTGGTGAACGTCGCCAAACTGACCCTCTCCGATGCAGCGGCCCAACTCGATCCGGTCTCTCTGGATCTCATAGTCCCGTGCTGAGCGGAGGAGGGAACCGAGGAGGAGGGAGAAGAAATGGAAAAAAACAGACATAAATACCCCTGCCTGCTGTTTGTCATGCGCTGGAAAGATTCCCTCACACACGACATGCCTCTCTCACACCGCATGGATGGGGCCGAGCAGGACAGAAATATTTGGATGCTGTCGAGTCTTTGTGTCGGAAGAAAGATTGTAAAACTGCTCGAATATTATTCATGCGCTTCGGCGCAAAGCTTTCTGGCAGTCGGATCGCTGTCCTCTCGGTTGAACCCCATCCACTGGCATCAAGTACCGCATTAACACGAGACATTAAAAACACGACATAAACACGATCTGACCACATTCTGTAAAGTCCGGCCCGAATCTTCTCAACCCACATGTGTACTGCACATGCACTCTGCAATACAAATATGAAAACACACCGACACAGAGGTACGGACATGCACAAGAACCGTCCCAACTTGGTGAAAATGTATTTAAAGTCATATATTTGTATATATGGGATATCTAGTCTGGATGCATTTGGACTGAACTGGATATGGTCTGCGGGGCCCTTCTAACTCTCACTTGTGAAACAAACTCCACCGCTTCCAAACTGACCGGCGCATGCTTTCACATTTCACCGCCTGACATTTATGTGTTATCAACATTTCCGCCCCGTTTGAAAAGGTCAGGAAACGCTGCTGCCGAGGTGTGTTAATGTCAGCTGCACTGAAACTCGGCTGAACACGGAGTTCAAGGGGTTCGCGCAGGAAGTCGACCATCGGGAACTCGTCCTGTTAAAAGCTGAATCATCTGCGCAGACATTTTCACAGACAACCCAGCCACTGCACCGGGACCCCGAACATCCCGCTGAAAAAGATGGATTACCATTATTCCGTGCTGCAGTTGACTTTCAGTGTATTAATAATTACTTTAAATATAAAAGACACTACAAATAAAATACCCTTGGCCATAAATCAATATAAAAAGACATAAAGATGGAACAATAGCAGTGGACTGAGAGACCAGTAAACAGCTCAGCTGCTGTGAGGTTCTTAAATACTGATGTGATTTGTAGTGTTTTTTAATGTATGAATATACAGGAAATAGCAGAAAGTCATTAAAATAGTGCAGTCTGAAGCAGCCAGCCACATTTTGGATTATATACAAATGCTTCAGATGCTTCTCTGCTGCTGTTTTTATTCAGTAAGGCTTGAAACTCGGGCTCCAGTGAGCTACTGAAGTGGCGTTTTGCACTCTGATTGCACAGGAAAAGAGACCCGATTCTTTCTGAGTGGAGTTTGCATGTGAGTGCATGAGGCCGACCGTGTGCCTCTCTGTGTTTATGGACTCTCAAGCTGTTCAGGAAGTGACCTGCCTTCACCCACAGTCAGGTAGGAGAGACTCCAGCGTCATGTGACAGTTAGTTAGCTGAAGCGACAGAGAAGATGCACGGATATGAACCCCAATAACGTCGCAGTTTAACATCCTAAGACGGTGCGAGGATGAAGAACACATGAGAATAGCTGGTGTCACTGTCAGAGCTGAGCCAATGACACTGTTTTGAGTTCGGCGGATATTTGCAGCTCATGTTCCAGAGGGGAAAACATATTCTGCACGGAGTCTACCATCAACAGATGAGCCTGTTTCCACATACTGATGTCCGGATTTCAAAACACCGCAGCTGGTTTGAGAGGCTCTGAATGACTCAGGCCCAGTTTACATCTCTGGCTTTCTGCTACATTATAAACTGGTCAGACCTCTCAGGTCCTCTGAATCAGTTCTGTTTTCTGTTCCCAGAATCAGAATCAAACATGCAGAAGCTGCTTTTCGTTTGTATGAACCAAGTATTCAGAAGGGGCTCCCAGAAGAACACGGTTCCAACTCTTTTTAAAACAAAGTTAAAGATGCTGTTATGCAGTGGAGCATCTTTAACCGTTTTATTCATTTACAATTTAGCTTGTCGTCTCCTCTGCTCTATCATACATTTTGCATGAAATTAGTAATTTTGACAGTAATTTTGATAATATTCCTGTCATCTTCCTTGCATTCTCAAAATGTCCCTATTTGCTGATAGTATTGTATAAATACTCCTTTATAAAATGTACATTAAACATGAGAAGAAAAATGAAAACAACGACAACATCACGACCACAAATCAACTCGATGTAAGACACCTGAAGTCTGTTTTTTCTTTGCCAGGTACAAACTGTTGCAGAAAACATACTATGTGTTTGCTAATTATCAATAAGTGATAACTGAATGAATGCAACCAAGAAAAAGAAACTGCGCCCTCTGAGTGACACTGAGAGCCTGGCAGAGAAAAACGATGAGTAAACGCAAAGCATTCACAAAAGGGACAGAATGAGAGAGGCTGTGAGTTTTACCTTCAACTACTCCATAGCTCACTGTGTTGGCGATGGGGGAAAGAGGAAGAAAAGAGAGTTGAGGAGAAGGGGGAGCAACGATAGCTGCTTTAAGATTGGAAATAGCTCACAAACACACACACACACACACACACACACACACACACACACACACACACACACACACACACACACACACACACACACACACACACACACACACACACACACACACACACACACACACACACACACACACACACACACGCAATAACTGACCCACTTCACTCTGATGTTTAGACAATAAAGGCGTTAACTCCTGCAATGTGATTGAAAGTTGGCTACGTTTTTCTCTTTTCATGCAGCAGACAGAACGACATGAGCACGCACACAAACTCAGAGACGGAAAATGTGTCAGGAGTCTGCAGAAAGTCCGATTAGGGGAAGTCGCACAAACAAGAAGATAAAAAAGAAGCAACAGGGAAAGAAAAAGAAATAACAGTATATAAACACAGAAAGACAGAAAAAGACTGGCAGGAAAGAAGAACAGAGTCTAATTTCAAAGTTGGCCACTAAATCCATAAGTACTCGGGACTGGCCAAAACATCCACATTAAAAGGACTTGGGCCACCGTTGCTCTGGGAGCTGCAGCCAAATGTGGCCCAAACGTTCAGGATATTGATGAAAGTATGAATGAATCTGACAGATGTATCGTGTCTCCGTGAAGCGCGGCGGCTGCGTCCTCCGGCCAGTGTCCAGACTGTTTGTGGGAGATGAAGAGACTGGCCTGAATTCGACAGCCGCTGCCTAACCGACTGCGGTTTGATCCGGCTCTTCTGGTCTGCCGTGTGAGTTTGAGTTCTTGGAAAAGACTCACACCGCATTCGGCTTATTAGGTAGCAGAAAGAAATTAATGTCTCCGCGAGAGCGGAGGCTTCTGACCAAACAATAACACGGAGAGGAGAACTCTGGAGCTGCCTTGACTCGGATTTCTTCAAATGGGCAAAGGAGGAAATCGAATAGGCGACTTACTGGAGGGCATGGTGTACGTATCCTCTTCATCAACTATCTCGGCATAGTCGTCAGTCTCTGTAACAATGACACAAACACAGTTAAAAACAAAGAACACAGCAACACAAACAACACGACACACATGTGCACGGCTGGTTCACCTTAAGTTCACTACAACGCTCGAGCAAGAAACAAAAATGAGTAAAAAAAACTAGGAGTATTGCATGAAGCTAGCAAGAAGTTTGACAACTCCTGTGAGAAGCAAAAAAAACCCCGCGTCCGTCCCCGACCTCCGTTTTTCTCTCTCCCGCTCGGCTCTCACACGCAAAGACACTTGGAGGGGAGCGTCAGCTGAGCATGTGTTGTGAGTATCTGTCTGTGCGAGAGCAGCTGGGCTGCTGGGAGCTGCTGCGGTGGAGGAGGAGTGACTGAGCGAGCGAGCGAGCGAGTGGAACAACAGTAAAAGAGAGAGGACGAGAGCACAGACAGGAGAGACAAATACGACCGGCGAAAACAGAGCAGGGGAGAAAGAGAAATATATGTCTCGCTGTCATGCGAGCAGACGGAAAAAAAACTGTGCGGAGGCCGACAGATAAGCGGGAGGGGAGAGAGACGGCCAGCAGCGAAAAACAGACGGACTGGAGCGATCCTAACCAGATGGCAGTGTTTAAAATAAAATCAGTGTGCAGACTCAGCTGTTGGAAACAAGAGTCAAACATCTGCTGTCCTGAAGGCTCCCGCCGTCGCCCTGCTCGGGATTCGTCCCGCTCCGAGGGAACGCGTCCCCAAATCGACCGCACATCTTCTGATGCTTTACGGATGATTTCCACAACATACATTCCTGTACGGTCTGACATAAAGAACAACTACTGGCCAGATGTTTAGAAATTTAAATATAGCAGACTGAATTAAATTAAAAAACATCAAAGTTGTCAGTGTAGATGCACTGAAGAAATCCTGAATGAAAAAAAAATTAACAATTTTGGGGAAAAAAGCCCCATATTTATGCCCCTGGTCAGAAAGACAGATGAGAAGACTGACGGAAAACTCACATCTGCACAGCTTAAACCCGTTTCTATCTATAATCTACGATCTCTGGTCAGGGTCAAACTGTCTGTTCCCTCCTGTATTCCATTATTACCGCTACTATGCTACATGAGCTTCAGCCCTGAGCGGAAGGGAAAGGAAAAGGTCCGGCTATAAATCAAACAGCCATGAGTTTCACTAAAACTACCGTCATGACTTTTCATATAAGAGAAAATAAGAGCCTTCAACGCATCTCTTAAAGAGAGCTTCATCCGAGCTTCTTGGCCTGTTGCTGCAAATATTCATTCTGGAAATTCTTTTATCAGTGTTTCCATGCCTGCAAATAACTGGAATTCTTTAATCTTTTTATGATTTTATTGTTGCATTGAAATGTTACCTAAACCTGAAATCTGAGTTGCGAAATGACAAAATCCTCTGTGAAACTATTGTTTGAGTCGCTCTCCGTGTGGTTTGGGATATGTTTTTGAGGGAATGACCATTTCTAAGTTTGACTGGTCTAACTTTGTCTATTTCTGCTTTCTGCAGCGGCAGTGTGTGAGTATGTGTGTGTGTGTGTGAGTGTGTGTGTATGATCAAACCGGCCCATTATAGCCAGGAATGCACTCGCTCTTGAATCCAGCAAGCCTCTCCCTGCTCCGCTCTGTGTGTGTCTGTGCGTGTGAGTGTGAGTGTGTGTGTGTGTGTGTGTGTGTGTGTGGCGCGAGAGAGAAAAACTTCAGCAGAGATTCCCTTAAAGAGAAATCATGCTTCATTTACAAATTCAGCCTTTACTGTATTTAGATATGTCTTAAAGTTACCACACTAACAGGACGCGCAAATCCAGCTACGCAGCTTATTTTCCCCGATATGTAGACTGACAGCTAAACCGCAGCTCCCTCTGTTGCTCGAACCATAGCAGAGCATCCACATGTCGATAAAGAGAAACATTTGAAGGTAGGGGCGCATGCACGAAGCGTCAACCCACACTGCGCGGCGGTTTGTTGGAAAAAAAAACACACGGCAGAAACAACAGAGAGAATGATAAACAACAGCGTGACTTTACCATCCCCGCTAAGATCCTCTGCAGGGTCCAGGAGAGCATGCAGGAAACGGGACAGCGGAGGAGGAGGAGGAGGAGGACGGCAGAGAGAAAAAGCCACGAGGAGAGAGAGAGAGAGAGAGAGAGAGAGAGAGAGAGAGGGAGAGAGAGAGAGAGAGAAGTAGAGGGCAGAGTGAAGGAGAAAAAAAAAGAGAGAGAGGAGAGAAGAGGGAGGTTAAAGCGTGGCGAGTCTCAAACAACACGGCGATGATGCAGGATCTGCAAAGCCGAACACTCAGCAAGTCAGTTAGTTACAATACAAACTCCTGTTGGGGGGATAAAGCTTAACAGCTCGGGTTAATGCCGGACAGACACATTTTGGAGAAATGGAAAAATGGAAGCATTTTATAACAAACTGCACATGAGTGAGAGTATAGTAGAGAGAGAATGGAGCTGAGATGAAGACTGACTTGAACTCAGAACATCTGGTTTTAACAGAGAATCGAGCGTCATGAGGCCATTAAGCACAAAAAGAATTAGAACTACTAAGGAAATGAAACAACTAAATGTAAGAGTTTATCTACAAATGTAGTGGCAATTCTGAAAACTTTGTTTGTAAGGAGCGAAGAATGGAGTCTGCGGGAGATAGAGCGTGAAGCTCGACTGACACGCAGGAGCTCCAAGCAAAAACGCAATAATTCTGGACGGAACGGCAGCCTGTCACGTTCGGAGGCTCCAGCTGAGGAGGTTTGCACGGTCGCTGGAGAGTCTGAACAGCGAAGCAGCTGCTGCTCAGACTCACGGCTTCTCTCCTCTTAGCTACTGATGGATGGATTAAAGAGTATTTAATTAGCGGGGTAAATACTCAACAGCTGAATCCCACATCTTTTCATGGAAGATCAGCTTCTGCGGCGATTTGGATCAAGCACTCTTGCTTTGAACGATTCAGAAAAAAATGACCTCAGCTGCAGAAGCATGTGAGAGAATCGCTTCTATCTGCGTGCCAGAAGAGAACAGCTCCACTCCACTCCAGTGAGAAAACGCAAAGACCGAGAGGGAAACAACAAACCTCGCGGCTGATGTAAAATATCTCTTGGATTCTGATTTTAAATATCTGTCTTAGTGTGTGACGTGTGACGGTTTCAACACAGCATAGAGTAACCCAAGACTGTGGTTAAATGAAACGTGTGCATTAGAAAGCAGTGAGTGAGGACAGAGAAGCAGAAACACACTTCACAGTGAGGAGAACTGTGATGCAGCAGATACAAGAACAATCCACAAAATACCAACATTTTGAAGTTTTGAGAGAAAATAAAATTCAAATCTATGTGGCAAATTGGTTTTCTGTCAATGTTCCTATTCGAAGAGAATGTGATTATCAAATAAAAGGTTTTACTCCGCCACATCACAATTTTGCGGTTATTCTCCGCACGAACTGTCCAACAAGAGCCGAGGATACCATTGGGCGGCGAATCGGAACAGAAGACAAAGGGGAGGAGGAAACGCCGCGCCTTGGTTGGCTTAGGGGGTGTCGACGTCGCCAGATCTTCAGCCAATCAGGCGGAGAAGACCAACAGCGAGCCAGAGAAAGAAAACAAAGATTGAATGGATGAGAGTGAGTGCAGAGGAGATCCGAGCAAAGAGGAGGTGATGGGGAGGGAAACGACAGAAAGCGTGATCGGAGAAGCCGTCCCCAAAGAGAGGGAAGCAAAAAAACAGAGGAATAAACGAAGCGACAGAGAAGAAAAAGGACTGGAGCTGGAGCCGAGGAAGCCGTCAGACCGATCTCAATTCGCTCCTCACCTCCGGCTCTGTGAGTTTGTGTGCATGATTCTTTGTCTTACCTGAGATGGAAATCGCTCGAACTCCACTCCTTACTGCTTCTAACTTTTTCTCATTGTTAGAAAGTCTAGGAAAGAAACGGAGAAGAACCACAAAACAGGAAAAAAAATCTTTGATAAAATTCAACAAGCCGGAGAAAAAGTACACCTTTACATTCATCTGAACACTGTCAGGTGGTCCATCTGTTAACTAATGCTTCCTGTTGGTTATTTTTCTCCATGTGCAGCGTTCTCTCACTCTGTGCCGGCTAGATCTACTACTACCTTTACATCAGAGCGAGGGAAATGTGGCAGAGAGCGAGAGGCCGAGAGAAAGAGGAGGGACTATCAGACTGTTTAAAAACCCCTAAGTGGAAAATATCTGGCTCCCAAACTTATCTCCTTATTTGAGCAGAGAGAGAGAGAGAGAGAGAGAGAGAGAGAGACAGACAGAGAGAGAGAGGAAGGGCAAGAGTGAAACAATCAAAAGTAAGCAAAGCAGTCAGTTTGAATTAAACAGCTGAAAACCAAATGTAAACAGATTAATTTTTGAACCGAGACGTCAGGGCATTCTGACCACCAGCATGGTTTTGTGAGGGTCACCCTCGTGTTGCAGCAATACAGCAGTACCCTGTGTGGTCTGACAGAGCTTGTCCGTCCAGTCGGACCTCACAAACACTCACTGAACACAAGTAAATTTCAACGCCACAGAGTCTGTGACTCGTTCTAATTAGGTTCTAAAACCACGCACACAACGGTGGAATGAAAATCATCACAGTCTATCAAAAACTCATGCATCAACAGAAAGAGGTAACCCTTCTCTGTAAACAAAACAAAACAAGAAAAAGTGAAAAAAACAAAAGACTTCTGAAGTACTGAAGTACGTGTGCATGGCACAAACGTTCAAGATAACACAGACTGAATGGGATTATAATCCTGGACAATATAAACCGGTAAATGTATGATCTTTGACTATAGACAGAAAGAACAGTCACTAATCTGTTGAATTACAGCTTATTTACACCTGGCAAGAAGAGGAATGAGACCAGGGCTTACTTGGGGATGGATGGCAGAGCTCTCTCTCCCTCTAGAGGACAGAATCAGACAGGGTGATGAAAAATATAACTCCAATGAAGAAACAGAACATTTTATTTTCAGTTGCAAAGAAGTGTGAGCACATAGCTTTAATAACGCTGCTTTAACGTCACGCTTTACCTTTCTGAACTCTGACGATGAAGGAGTGCGTTTCCATGGAGATGAGCCGACAGTAACCATCAATTAAGTCTGCTAAGTTTTCCGCCGTGGTGAGAGATGCTGTCGTAACGGTGAGTGGCTGCGAAAAATAAACACGGACACAAAGCGGCAGAGAGAAAGAAAGAAACATTAAATTAATATAAACCATTACCA
This sequence comes from Salarias fasciatus, assembly GCF_902148845.1. Lineage (NCBI taxonomy): Eukaryota > Metazoa > Chordata > Actinopteri > Blenniiformes > Blenniidae > Salarias > Salarias fasciatus. Next base: position 16,385,304 of record NC_043765.1, on the reverse strand, counting down.
AAGAGCTTTTCAACTGCCTCTGATATTACAGAGGGAAAAAAAATCATTTTTCTTGTTCAACCAACGTTCAGCAAAGAGGACAAACTCTGGTCTTTCCATCATATCTTAGAAGCAGGCGTCACATATTTTTTAAAAACAAATGTCAGTGTGTCGTCGTACCTCAGCCGCTCCAGCTACGTTCACCTGGAGCATGCCTTTCCTCTCCTTCTCCTCCATGGCAGAGTACTGGATGGACTGGATTTGGTTAAAGTTTGCTAGATGCGTGGGCTGAGGGCCAAAAGAGAAAACACAAAATATGAGTTCAGTCCTTTTTTTCAAATCTTCATTCCTCTGATCACAAAAAAAAACGACAAAAGCTTTGTGATCACACACTGGGATCACAAATACTACACTTGGACATAGCAGAATATCACAAATGCCGTGATCCTACTGATTAAATAGATGAAGACCAGGTGGATTTTTGTTAGTGGGTGAAACTGACCGTGGATCCTTTGTCAGTGAGGTAACTGATGCCTTCCTCTGGTCCAATGGCCAGCTCCACCTGGATCACCCAGCTGGACTGTTGGGAGAGCAACAGAGATGTGAGACAGGAGAAGCGGCCTCGTGCAATACCTCAAGTCAGCACAAGGAGTCACTCTAACACAATCAACACGCGCTCCCTGAGCAGCGCAGGAGGAAGACCGACCCCGAGGGCGCATTTGAAACACTCCTTGTCGTAGCGGTAGATCGGTGCCAGTATCTCCAAGAACTTCAGGATGCACTGCTCGTCGTTGAGGTTGGCGACCTGCTTGAACGTCTGCTGGATTAATTTTCGAAGAGTTTTTGCCTGAAGAGAGGAAAAAAAAGAAGACAAGAAAGAAAATCAGGCAAATTACAAACAACCCACTGCTGATGCAGGAGAATCTCTGTGTCTCGGAGGAAGTGATGGAGACATGATGGACGGTGTGTGTTTGTGTGTGTGTGTGTGGGCCAACAGAGACACTAAAAGTCATCGATTGACTAATAGTCCACTCTGGCTCCGATCAAACTGACATCAGCACTTCAGTCTGGCTTCGGATCAATACGTTAACAAAGACACATCGGCTGCTAGTTACGCAATTAAACACCAACAAATCAGACCATCCGTCCGTCAGCATTCTCAGCGTACAGTATGAGACGGAGCTGAGGTGGTGTCCAGCCCCCACTCACACAGAATAAACCCTCCGTTTGTCCACATACACACACACACACACACACACGCGCGAATGAGTTTTTCAATTGAAATCAGCTCCAAGCTCAAAAAGCAATTAGATTTTATTCAGGTCCGTTATGCCGGCGCAAAGGAGACAGATGGAAAAGAAAATCCATCCAGGAACGTCGTTCTGTCATTTACAATCCTGCCGTTATCACTTCAGAAAAGTAGAGCGACAAGGCACGCGCACGCACACACACACACACACACATATATAGACACATTAAAAAAAAAAGCACAACCCAGTACAATCCCCATCCACGTGCACACTTGAGATTCTTTGAAATTACACACATACAGTGCAGACAATCAGCAGCTATAAATAGCTCTCCGTATATAGATTGAGATGAAAGATTAGAGGGGATTTACTTTGGTATAGAGCTGGCTTAAAAAAAACGTGCACGGATTTGCAGTAAGACTGGCGCAGCACATTAAGGTCAGTCTGCACAATATAAATGAGCAGTTTGACAACACAACCACGAGCAGGATTTATTGATTTATGGACGGTCAGTGACAGACGCAATGAACCAAAGACGGGCCGAAGAACAGTGTTTAAAACAATCTGCAGTTATGATGCAGTCGTTATTGACAACAGGTATTCGCACAATTTGAGTCGTTCACTTCAGTTTCTACTTTTTCCTTAATCTTCAGTAAATAAAAGCACGAATATCGACACAACTGCTGCATTATCAGAGAGCTTTGCTGCCAGCTGTTTGCTTATTAAGCCTGTGATTGAAAATTCCAAAGACACACACTTTATCTCTAATGTCTGTGTGTGTCAGTCATGATGTGAAAGCATGTGTGTGTGTGTGCATGTGTGACAAGATCACTGTTCTAATTCCTGGAATTCCAGACACACACACACACACAGCGACAGAGATATTGTCGGAGCAGAGAGTGTCCACCCTTCCTGAGGGGAAGCGGTGCCAGCGGTGATCGCCCTCCCCGTCGGCGTGGCGACGGTCAGGAACTAACCCACCGGCTGTGATTCTCTGCTGTAAACTTTTAAAACACTTCTATGAAAACACCAAGTTTTCCCGAATAGAAAGTCCTTTCATTATTATTATGACTCCAGCTACTCCAACCCACGATTATAGTAAACATACAAGTTCTTAAATATAATGGAAAAACTAAGCCTTACATATACAAGTTGGTAAATACGATGTATTTTCATTTCTATGTTTGGGAAACTAAATGAAGCATTTCTTTGAACACGTTTTCCAAGAGAACGATGCGTTTTGTTGCATCATGTTAGGATCAATGCTTTAATAAGGTGTGACGGTATTTTATTGCGTTATTAATCTGACAAGGGAGACGAGCCGGTCGCCTCCCGCCGAGGCTGATTGATCCATCTTTGATGTCTAAAGGTCGGCCGCACTAAACCTGCCGCCCGGCCCGTCGATATGAATGAACAGCCTCTGCTCTTTATAACGGCTAACATCAGTCAATGTGTACTACAACGGCCATCTGCTCTGTGTGTGTGTGTGTGTGTGTGTGTGTGTGTGTGAGCGGAGTCCATTGAAGGAGAATAATCCCATTAAATGACTACCATTCTCTTTCACCACAGTGAACGACACAAACATAAATGACAGCTGCTGCTCTCTCTCCGTCCCTCATGAGCACGCAGCAGGGAAAAAGCACACTTATCAAGTCTGAAATTTAATATACGATCTCCTGCTGTGGCGCTGCACCAGTAAGTTTCTTCGATTAAAAAAAAAGGAAATAAAAAAAGATCTAGTCATATACCAAGCGACCACTGAAACTATTTTCCATTAATGACTCTTAAATCTGCTACTTCCAGCTTCTAGGTATTTTACTTCCTTTTTTTTTTTTTATATGTGAAACAGTCAATAAAAAAAATCTACAGGGTCTGTACTGTTGGTTAGTTAAAACGAGCAACTTGAAGACACCGTTTTAGAAACTTCTGGAAATTCCTGGCATTTTAGAAAGTCAAATGATTTCAGTTTTATCAAGCATTCAACTCATTGTGTGGGACACACAACTCATTAGAGCTCCAGGATTGCGTATTCAAAATCTGAATAAGTTAATCATTTGCATAACTAACTGCCTTGCAAAATGGAAAAAAAGCAAAACGTCTTAAAATGACATGCCTGGCCCAAACAGCTCCGAGTTTCATAACGTATTTTTCTAAAAGCCCAGCCAGAAATAAATGAAGTCCATATTCATTTTCCTGTCGCCTGCTTAATTTTTTGACCGTAGGCGACAATTCAACTCGAACCGAGATGATCCTGTACCGTAAGAGTATGTCAAAATGGTCGCAGTGAATTCCTGCTCAACATATTATCAGTACAGATGTGAAGAATCGAGCCAAATATATCAATTTATGATGTGTGACTGCACATGTGTGTCACCCATGGCTTATGAAGCAAAGCCTTGTGGGACCGAATGTTGGCGGAGAGGAGAGGAGAGGAGAGGAGAGGAGAGGAGAGGAGAGGAGAGGAGAGGAGAGGAGAGGAGAGGAGAGGAGAGGAGAGGAGAGGAGTGAAGTTGCGGGATGATGAGGGGGGAGTCAGCAGGACCTGGCAGACAGAGGAGTTGGGGGCCCAGAAGGAGACGCACATGGACACCTCCCCCTCCCTCCACATTGTTTGAAAGAGAAAGTGGGTTTAAACATGACCTGAGGGTCACGCCCATGCACACGCGCACGTGCACGCACACACACAGAGTCTGTGCCTCTGCAGAGCATCTGTCTGCCCGCCTGCTGACATCAAGACCTTTGTGGGTCACTGAGCATTTCACGCGCGCGCACACACACACACACGTGCATGCTCGCAAAGGCACAAACGCCCCTCCAAAAAAAAAAAAAAAAAAAAAAAAACGCGTGCCGTAAATTTATCACTGACATAGACACTGCTCATTATGCGAGCACACCCCGGCTATCGCAAACAGACCTGCTCAGACATTTTGACAAAACAAATGTTCCTTGAGGAGTGAACGTGTTAATTTATACCTTTTATCTGAAGGATGACTTATCAGAAAGAAACACACTCATCCGGACTGTAGTCAATTCACACATGACCAAGAACACACACCGCTGTTTTAGTTGAATTTTACTCAGAATCCTTCACTTCCTTTTTAGAAGCTGTCTAAACGTATATAATTTTGAGAAGTGAGCATCTGCGGTGTAGAACTGCGATAACAGCTCAGTGCAGAAGCAGTACAACTCAGCCAGCATGTCAGGACACCAAACTGTGGATCAGTCACTCCTGGGCTATTTCATCCGTGGCTGGTTAAAACGAGCAGCTCGGGGTCATGTGGAGTGAGAGCCGACTGGAAGTGACAGATCACCAGCTCATTACAAGGCAATTTCTGAGCCACCCTTTAACTTCAAACACATTTTCTTGGGTGGAAATTTGAGCACCTGTTATAAAAAACCCAACATGCTCAGGAAGAACATGCAAACTCCACAAAAGCTCGAACCAGGACTTGTTAACTCCAACGCCAACACACTCCCTCCACATAAATATGAACGACTTGATCTCACCTTGACTGAGTCCAGCAGGTCTTTGGGGAAAAATCGCCTCAGGCCAACATCCTTCCTAAAAAAAAAAGAAGCAGAGACAGATACCAGAGGAAATGTCAGAGGAGGAGGAGTGTTTATTATTCTGTGATTACACTGAGGAATGTTAATTGGAGAGTGCTTCGGTCTTTATCTGATCTCTGAAGCATATTTCTTCCTGGTCCTGATATATCAACTAACAGCCGACGCAGAGAATGCACTTGAACAAACGAGCGAGTCGAGACGAGAAACAGAAAGCTGTGAGTAAGTGCCGACTACAGGGCACTACTCATCTTTTCGAGAAGAAAAAACAGCAACATGGGAGAGGGAGAGATGACGTGAGGCAGGGAGGAATACAAAGAGGGCAGCCGCACAGGCAAAGGAAGACGTGTGGAGCTATACCAGGAAGACGGTTAATGACTCATACTCTTCTCGAGAAAGGACAAGCGGGGAGAGGAAAAAAGTGAGAATGGAGCAGGAGAAAAGGTCAAAACCTTACATCAGCTTGTAAATATGATGGGCAAACATCAGGCGTGCTGGAAATGTGACAATTTGCTTATGATGAGAACAGAAAATAAGGGGGAAAAGTTGGCGCAAACAATTATTTTGTCAAAAATTCAAACCTTTCCAAACAAACTGCAATCTCAGCGTGCCCCTGCTCTAATTTAACTTTCCCACGATAGCCTAGTTTCTGAGTCACCTCTGAAACCGAAAATCTGCGTCGGCCACAAAAGCAACAAGAAGGACAAACGATCTGTGAGAAATTACATAATCAAGCTGGCCTCAGAGGACAAACACTGACAAAGGCCCACTGATGAAACGCACAGCACTGGCTGGAAAAAAAAGAGCAAACCACAAGGACGGCCGGTACAACGCCAACCCGCACACAAGTTCTACAGCTGCTGCAAACGCACATTAAAGCAATCGATCCTGTTGAGGCAACTACAACATACCTGGAAAATCCATCAAGAATCTTAAAAAAATGAACAAATCGATGTTTATTTGAGGTGGAGTCTGCGTGACAATAGCTTAGAAATAAGCAATACTTAAAGAAAATGAGTGACTGGTGCACTAATTGTGGGTCATGTTTTATTTGTGTTAAACGTTGCACCAAATTAGAAAGATTTTTTTTAACCTCAGTTGTTTCTTTCCAGCGTTGCCACAGTGAATCATGCACTCCCCATGTTTGTGGATTTGGTTTTTTAAGCTTTATGACGGACGCAGCCTGAACAGTTGAGGGAGAGGGGTCTTGCTCAGGAACCCACAGCGGAGACCTGTCAGCGCTGGCATTTCAATAAGCAAATCTGTGGTAAGTTAATTTCCAAACCTCGAAGCCACCGCTGCCCTTTCTAAACCCCTTTAAGCACATTTCTCGGAAAAAAATACAAATACAAAGCAGAGGTGAACCATTTAAAAACAAATAAAATAGCTTTTTTTTCCCCCCAACACAGCCATATCACGTCAAACGTTCAGCAATATGAGCAAATTCCATCCAAATGAGGTTTACGGCTTATTCATTACAGAACCAGCAGCACCTGACGGTAAACAGCACTCCAACTCTGCCATATTAATTAAAAAAAATTCATGCAGCAACTTTTTTCTTTTCAAATTATAACCGAGATGCATACAAAAACATGAATGAGCAGAAGAGGAAAACTCTGACTAAAAACAAAGATGCGAGCAGAATCGAGAGCATGAGAAAAGAGACAACGCGAAGAGTGGTGAGAGAAAGTGGGCATTCTCGTCCCTAATTGGGGAGCTTGTTAGGCTGATGGACAGAAAGAGAGATTTCAGCGGACGAGGGCAGCTCATTAGGACTGGAGCGAGCCTCATTTAGGCCTCCGAACGATGATTCCTCATTGACATCAATTTTTCAGAGAGCGGGACGACACATGGGGAGAGCAGGAGTGCGAGCAGAAGTAGAACAAGTTTCACTGGATTGGAAATGAAGTTTCCCTTTTACAATGTGTCAAATGAGCCTTTCTGCATTCAACGGCAGACTCCGCTTAATGTGCAGGCTCAGACTTCTGAAACCCCCCCGCTGCTTCGTCGCTACCCGGACCTGTAAGAAATGCAAAGACCTGACGTGGAGCAGTAACTCCTCCAGACAGCAGTGACCTTGTCTGCTGGGTGTGAGGAACGTGTTTTCAGGTGGAGCAGTGACATGAGTGAGAGGGACGGCGAGGCTGGGTGCTGCCCCGACAGCAACGAGGACGCGACGGAGCTCTTTCCCCGTGAAGAAGATACTTACTCCAGCAGTTCATAGTTGGATTTCTTGTCCAGGGCGTTTCCTCTCATCTCTTTGAAGAATCTCCTGGAAACAAAGCCAGTGTCAGAAAGAGAAGCAGAGAGAGGTCAGGCGTAAAAAGAAGCATAAAAAGTTGTTTTTTTCATTCAAATAATTTAGATTTAAGACTGTGCTCAGTTTTTAACACACTACAGAAAACAAAAAGGAAACTGCTCCTTTCCTTAAATAATGAATACCGAACAGTAACTAATGCTGGCGGAAAATATGAGTGTAGCTGAAGGGCAAACAGCTTTCCCATCGCGAACAGCGAAGATGGTAAAGAAAACAACCCAAACTGATCTAGACAGGAACGGCTCACATCCATTTCAGAAGACATGGTTTGTTATTTGAAAATGAAATAGAGCAGGCATTTACATGCAAAGGCACAGAACGAGAAGGTTAGAAACAAAGCAGCGAGGTAAATTCTGAACATTTTATACCTGATTTCTAAACAGCCCAGTTTGAGAGCCACATCCTGTTCCACCTGATCCCCAATTTCTGTCATGTAGTCATTTTTCACCTGGAAACACACAAAAATGTGCTTATTGGGACAATTCTTTCCTCACGGCAAACAGAAAGCCATGTATCGCACACACACAAACGCACACACATACTGACCTAGATTATCCAAAGACAAACACACACACAGACACACACAGTCTTGCAGCAATGCCATATGTCTTGGTGCAGCCTGCCGGCAATAAATGAAATATGCTTGAGAGTCTGGGCGCCTTGTCGTGCGCTCAGTGGGCGTACCTGGTGGTAGAAGCAGTTGAGTGTAGGTTTGTCTTCTGTAAACTGCTGCACAAAGCCCTTTGGTAGATACCGGATCCTCAACTCATACCTATGGAGGAAAAAGACAGCCACACGTATAGTTAGGAGAAGCTGCATAAACACCATTCTTGCAACGTAAACAGAGAGGAGACCTGAGTTTTAAGAGCTCCCCTTCTCACATGGCCTGAAATGAATTACATGCCAGACTCACTTTCAAGAGTAGAGCAAAGTGTGGGAATGTTGCCGGAGCTACCAGCTTCGTAATAAATACTTAACATGCCCAATGTGCCTCGAATTAATTATGCAAATTAATGAAGACAGCAGAATTAGAGGAGAGGAGAGGAGAGGAGAGGAGAGGAGAGGAGAGGAGCTGTAAGCATGATGCACAGGTGAGCAGCTGCAGGAGGCCCGGGACAAGACATCAACAGAAGGAGACGATAAAAAGCACAAGAATGCAAATGAGGTGAGAGTTTGTAAAATCGGCACTGCAGAAACAGACAGACTGAGAGAAGTTGTTGACTTAGTGTCACACAAAGCAGGCATCTGGTTCTCTCTCTCTCTCTTTACGTCCGCAGTGTAAAGAGTGTTTCCCTCACAATGGCTTTACCACCAATGCCGCCACAATAAAAAGTAATATATCCCACAGCATTAACATCTAAACAGCGACACCGCAGCGCGCAGCAGGCCTCTCATCACCATACAGCAGACGTTTTTCACGGCGCTGTTGACGGTAAATCACTTTGGCTACTTTGGAATAAAAGAGGACAGACTGCTGAAGCGAGCGATTTGGGGAAACACTGACTTTGAATGAATTTACAAGGTCAAATAAGTCATGTCAAACCACAGTAAGGAGCTGTTTTCAAAGCATGACTTCACACACTTAACGGTTTGCTTCTACAGTGATTTTTCCAGGTAGTAAAAGCATGGGGGCAATCATAAACTTTAAGATGAAGAGACTGTACTGTTTTGTTTTGTTTTTTTTACCTTTTTGAGTTTGGAGAAGTTTACTTTTATCAATTTAGAGATGACAAATAAAAGTCTAGTAACCTGTGCATCCTCTGAAGTGTCTATTCAGTTACTTTTTACTGGATTTATCACAGAAAGTCACTGCATCACGCAGCATAGAGTTGAATACAGCAAACCTGGGTTGAAGAGATTCAAGTATAAAAACTACACAAGGTCAAAACTTATTATGATGCACGGTCAAATATATGGATGTACATGTTGGAAATAGTTTTTACAATCATTGTACACATTAAACGCTCTTCATTATGACACCTTCTCAAAGGTTTTGGCTTTCACTGGGCAAATAACCACATTGGGTCTGTGAGCCACACAATCCAGGAGGAAACCGGTGAGTTGAAACAGGAGATGGGTGCTTCTGGTATCGTATTTGTGAGAATTCAGGAAAGTGTGACTGTTCAATTTGACATTTTTAAGATTTTTCTTGCTGAATTTTCCTTGCCCTCAGGGTCGGACGCTTTGAAAACCACTTTTCTAGACAATACCATTTCTGTAGAAAGCACAGGGGGGCTGCTGCTTCTGCTATCTGCCCTTAAAGGGGTATTACACTGAACAGCTGCGCAAAGTGTTTGTAAACAGCACAGAGAACAGAGGGGCTTTTTCACTGAATCAGAGGTTCCCAAAGTGAGGGGCGCAGTCCCTTGGGGGAGCCTGGAGCCATTGTAGGGGGGGTAGGTCGCAGTCTAACAGAGGACCAATGGGATCGCTATAGACAACTTCATTAAAAACTAAACCTGTTAAAGCCCCACACACAGCTGCTTCATTTCACAGTCCTGTGTGAGCAAAGCTAAAGTTCAGAGCTAGGCATGGGGTTCATGGAGGAGGGGTCTTCAGCAGAGAGGAACTGTTTTTAAATATATCTTGAAAGCACTGACTGTTGAAAACTGCTAAATATTTGATAAAATGCAAAACGCACAGACGCTCATCTCCTCTTACCTCCACTCCTCGTTCGGCCGGACTTGCTCATACTTCTCTCTGACGTGGGACACGCCCAAATCCGGGTGGAGCCAGTGCACCTGGTCTCTGGACTGGCAGTTTCTGAGACGCAGGCCAAAACAGGACGTCCAGCGGACTTTGTGAATGTCCAAAATCTTCTGGATGATGCCCTGCAGACAAAAAAGTGAAAAACTGTTACAGGCACATAAAGCTGTATTTCCTCTGTGGTGACCAACTATAAACTACAAATTTATCCACTACTGTTGGTAGCTGAGATGGACCCACATGAATGGAATGGTAGCTTGGATTCCATGAAATACAAAAAGGAAATTCAGTTAAAAAAAAAAAAAGAAAAAAAAAAGATCACAGTCTTGCATCTGGCCTTTTGCATGAGGTCAATGAGTGCATTCTTGTGTTATTCAGAAAACGTGTAGGTGACATCGAGAGATTTCACTTGACGTTCCCACCCAAACAAGTTGACATCTTACACACACACACACTCACAATAATGCTCAGAGAAGCATGTGTGTTGCTATGCAAAATGCTGGGGGGTCTGACCCAGATACTAAAGAGGAGAGTGATGAACACGGAGGCGAGGAGGGGAGAGCAGATTTGCTGTGACATATCCTGGGTGACCACTAAAATTTGAGCGGGGCAAGGTACTTCTCTGCGTAATGGCGGTGCGTCTGAAAGCACACTGCTAAGTAAACCTGCTGGGGAACACACACACACACGCAGAAGTGGCGCCCTGAGGTTAAATGTATTTGTAAGCAAAATATTGTCATTGTGCTGAGAGTACTTTAGCAGAGTGGGCAGCGAGGATCTGAAGCTGTGGACAAACGGCATAATTCATTCACCGTCAAAACGAATTCAGGACGGGAACGGCGACATGCTGGGACAGGGTTCAGGAGAGACTTCTTACCCGGACATCAGTGGCGTCTCCATATCTGATATTGGAAGACCACAAGCTGTCTTCGGTGTTGGTCTCGAACGGATGGAAGACTTTCAGGACCCTGTCCATGGAGCCAGCCATGGTCCGGTCCGTTCCCCCCGCGCTCAGCCGCGACTTGGCTCCTTCCAAGAGGGCATGGTTCAGGTTGGGGTCCAGGTAGGCCGTCGCCATGTTTTTCCCTGCTGACACCGCCGCTGCTAGGTGTCTGTCATATTCTGTGGAGCAGAGGAGAAAAAGGGCAAATCACAAGTTAATCTTCTCTGAGCAACTCTTTAATCATATTTATCTCATTATGAAAGAAAATACGTCAATGTCTTTGAAAACTATAGTTCTGTCGCCTTAATACAATTTGCTCATTACTTCTTATTGGACTGCAGAGCTCAACTATTTACTCCAAATGCTTTCCTACAGAGAAACTTGACCAGACTATTCTTTTGCTCAGTAATTGATCATCACAACACTTCAAAATCTTCAGCTGGGACAAACCACAATCACAAAAACATTATTCTACAACCACTACAAAAGTGGCTGGGAGACATTTTCAAAAAGTATGTTTTGATCTCAATGTTTTAGTAAAAAAAAAAAAATTCCCATAAAAGATAAAATGTCTAGAAGAAAATTTCTTATTCTCAAAATTGTGTCCTCATTCAGAACATCAACACAGAAAATGAACGTTCAAGGTGGATATATATAATCTTTGGTAATTTGTACAATTACCCTGTAGAATAACTGCTTAGGAGAACTGACTGTGGAAAACAAACCAAAAAAAAAAATGCCACAGTGGTTTTCCAAATCAACAAAATCCTGATACTGAAGAGAACAGTTTTATCATTGAGGCAATCGATTAAAAATAAATGTATATATTTCTGGAACTCTGCTTTGTTATCGTTCATCTGATGATTAGATGTTGTCGGTTTACTGCAGTGATTATTTACATTTCAGGGCTACAGCAAATGTTTATTCTTCACCCGTGTTACTTATTTATTTATTAATTAAAAAAGAAAACCAACAAAGAGCAAAAAGACATGGGAGAGAAGGCAGAAGAAGCATCAAGGCTCACTCTGAGAACACCGTGCCTTTAACACAGAAGACAGTGCACCGCGGGCTGCCTGGTTTTTTTTTTTTCCAGAGAAGAGGTTTCTTTCGTTGGAAAACTTCCTTGAATTTCGTTGCAACTTTATCTGGATATACCCAGAGAGAACTTCCTTCTCTTTGTGAGTGTGTCATGATACTGCAGGGAGATACTGAGATCTCTTTCACAATCCGTTTCTCTGCTCCTCTTTCTTCCTGAGCCTCCAGCCCATTAAAGGGAAATGGATATGTTCTTGCAGGTAATTATACCTGAGCGCAGGAGAGGGAGCGTGCACACAAGCACAACTCAGCAGAAAAGACCGGAGAGTTGTTGAAGGATGTTTTAAACAAAGATGAATGTGTGCGCCAAACTTATGTTTTCAAAATAATAGGTTTTATTTTAACAAATCTTCACACACACACACACAAAACCTCTGCAGAGCATTAGTAGCTTTGTATATAACAACTCGGTTCCCATGGAGTCAGATGTCAGTGTGTGTGTGTGTGTGCAAAGAAGATTTCATTCATACCTCTGTCCCAACACATAGGGAATGGGCTACAGCCACTTGTCGCCATGGAAACACATGTCTGTCCCGACCGCTGTCTGTCCGCACCGAGTTCAGCCAGACAGCCTGCAGCTTCACGACCGCGCATCACACTCCAACGTCAAATAAATAAACACGCGAGGAGGAATCAACAGATTTCAAGGGAACGCTCACATAATCCACACACTGGTTCGCGTCCCGTCGAGAAATGTGGCAATCTTCAGTCCAACTGCTGCCAAAGTCTGTTTGCTAACATAACTTCCACGAGGACAACAGTAGAAATCCAGTGACGCTTCGCTCTGCTCAGAGTTCACATGCAGCTTGAAAATCCCTCCATAAACACATCTCAGAGATAAAACTGTTTTTATTAAAATGCGTCTTTTAAAGAGATCCCTTTTTTTCTTTTCCAAGGCTCGCCCTCGTCAGCTTTTCCTGTTATCCAAAGTTGCACAAGATAAAAAAGATCCCCCGAGACGAAGCGTTACTTTTATCCACAAACTTCTCTCCGCCTCTTCTTTTCTCTGCAGTGCTGAATTACTCCTCAGCAGCCCCTCTCTGATGACAACACACTGTTTGTTTTTTGCCCGATTTCTGCCCCATGCCTGCACTCCGTAGCTACAGAGTTGCCGTGGAAGTGTCGGGCAACTGTCGCTCAGGAGGGAATTTGGGTTATTTCACCCGGTGGAGTCTCCTGCGCCGGGGAGAGGAGTCCTCCTCCAACAAAAGTTTGAAAGGCAAACTCCCAGCGCCGATCCAGAAGGCCTTCAGTCAGCCGGCGGTGACAGCAGGAGAGACAAGAACTGCGCTCGACAGGAAACAAACACAGACACCTCCTTCTTTTGGGAAAATGAAAGTGAGAGGAAGAAATGCAACCAGTGTTTCAGAGTGAAAGGGAGGAAAATGAGGACACGGCAGCACAGCAGAAAGAAAGTTGAGTGGGGAGTGCAGGCGTGAGCTCAGGAGTGGAGTGGGAGGAGCTTCACACATTAATATGCTAATCCTGTCCCTTCTATTCAACCAAGGCCCCGCCCACTCCGCTTACCAAGCTGATCAGAACAGCCTCCGTTGGGCCAAGAGGAGAGGTTTCACTGACTTCGTCGGTTTCTAAGTACTGTGCTGAGCGAGATAAAAACACTTCGGAATAAATTCCTATTTGCAAAAGCTGAATGAAAACGGGGACGGCCTTCTTTTTTCATTTGTATCTTATTCTTACACACAATTGTCACTTCACCATTGAAAACAAACGTATGAATGATTGTGGAAGTGGACTGGCCAACAGCATCCCAGCACTTTGAGCTGGACGAAGCGGGTGAGGGGGCGGCGAACACACGGGCAGATGGACGGGCAGACTGACGGAGGGATTCTTCAGCTATGGTGCCAAACACTGCGTCACTTCTACTCAAATAATAAACTCTTCAAGATATCAGCCCATGTTACAATGTGTCAATTGTCATCTCGAAACATGGGAATCTTCTTTTTTTTATCGTCCTTGTTTGTTACTTGTGTACTGTTAGGCTCCAGAGATGGGCTGGTTTTGAGTTTGTTGTATTTTAGCTGGTTTTATGGATGTATACCAAGAAGGTTCAAAATTCATAAGCAAGTGCTTGTATTTCCATGATGTTTATAAGCTCATATTTTGCTCATATCATCTATAGTAAACATTTGGTCAAGAAGAAATGATCTCAAAACAATAGTTTTCTGACCGAACTTCTTCTTTTCAGGGGGAGGAGGGAGAAGAGGAAACACACAAAGTCAGAACAGAACAGAAACCGTCCTTTCTCACATGAAGTCAAAACTGAATCTCCATCGCTTCCCTCAGAACAGAACAAACACAGCTGGCATTAAACGAGGCCATTTTCCTACGGTAGACTGACAATCAGGTACTAAACTGCGACGGGACAGCAGCAGTGCAGGATAACGTACACAATCGCACAATTAAACCCTGAACCCAGCTCCGGGGTGAACGATTAGCTAACTGATTGGAATACAAGACCGAGACAAATACTTGAAATTCATTCACTACGACAGAATCAATCTGATACAAAGGGAAAACTCGCAGATTTTTAGTGTGTGAAATTGTTGTAAAGTATCAACACACAACAGTATGGTATCTCGCGATCCAGCGATTCGTAACGCTGAGAGTTACGGCTACAAGGTGAAGAGTGCCATCTGTCAAACGGAAACAGGAAGTGAAAATGAGAAATCAAAATTCGAAAAGTTAGCTTGTGCTTTCAGAGTATAGTCAACTGAGAAGTTATTCTGTGTGTGCGTGACTGTATGTGTAACTGTGTTTGTGCACAACTGCATGCGTGTGTATTTTTTTTTCCTTTAATTTGTGCTCCATCTAAGGCATTTAGCCATTGTTATGAAAATCTGGAGAGAGCAGGAGGCTTTGTAGAGTGTGTGTGTGTGTGTGTGTGTGTGTGTGTGTGTGTGTGTGTGTGTGTGACACACATGCAGGGACCATTGAAAGCCTTTTGTCAGGCGGCCGGATGTCACCGTGAATGGGAAGAGCTCTTTTGGGAGCGAGCCAGAGTCTCTCTCCCGCTCACTAATTCATGCCGTGTTTATGAACATGTAATTATTTCATCATGAGCGAGAAGCGCAATCCTCACTCCCTGTTAAATGCAAACAAAATTCAAACGCAGCAGGTAAACCTCAGATCTGTGAGAGCCACTTTGAAGCCTAATTGTCTAATCAATGTGCTTGTTCCAGTACACTGTAGTGGAGATTAATGGGTTTTGTGTAATACAAATGTAGTTTTGTTCATGGCAAACATGTAAATTGTTGCTTTATGTGATGATAATCAATGTATTTTCCGACAGGCTCAAGACTGCAACAACATTTCAGATGCAGCGTTTCATTAGCAAAGTTGAAGGGGGAGAGCAACAGTGAAAATATGAGGAATAGTGTTGAAATTAGGATTTCAAGTGACCGTAATCAAATTTAAACTTTCAAGTAGTGGTGAAAGCACAATATTGCCAAACTATCAGAGAGAAAAAAAGAATGTATTCCACAGAAGCGAAAATGAAACAATAAGCGATTGCATTATGTTAAAAACATGCTCTCATTCCACCTCATTGTTCTTTATTGTCATCCTCACAGCTCTAACAGGGATTGTTCTTCCCGCTCAGTATTGATACTCTGATTCTGGTGCCACATTTGGTGTGTTAAAACACGGACCTAATCTGATTAAAACGCCATCTAATTAATTTATTCATCTGGACGATAACTGGAGATTTAAAACGTGACAAGGCAGCCCATCGCGTAGCTGTGGACACGCATTACACCAATCTGCAAGGCTTCAACGGCGCACACTTCTGACTTCATTCATCTTTGCAAATGGAACGTATGTGTTCAGGGCACTGTGCCATTTCACATTCGTCTCTGTTAAGGAGAAATATTTTACACCCTCGGGTTGCTGGCAACATACTGAGACATGTCACTGGAGCATATTTTGCGTCTGTTATCAGTGTGAAGACGGTATTCAGTCACAGTTCCACTTCTGGCTTCATTAAAGAGATCACAAAGACGCACAAATGAACAGTCCTCATGCGGTCTGTTATTGTTTTCTGTTTTTAAAAATACGCTGATGTGGCTTATTTCCAGCATCCTTTGGAGATCAGAAACTGTGATCGCAACCTTTATTTTTCTCACAAAAAGTTGCATCAATGCCAATATTTACATTGCACTGCAGCATATTTAACGGTAATTATAGGATAATAACTATTTGGCTTCTAGGAAAAAAAACACGTATAATGAACTCAATGAAAGCAATTAAATGAGCCTTCGGTTGGGTTTATTTCATTCAGCTTTTCCCGAGGCCACGAATGACCTTTCTTCACTGTGAAGCAGCTGAGTGAGGGAGATTGTGTTTGCTGGTGTTTGGTCAGCTACTCACCTGTGTAGTAGGCAATCCTGGAAATATCTGAAAGACAAATTGAGAAATAACAGTATTAGCAGTGCTTGTGGGATTTATGCGACAGCAAGCAAACAAAGAAATTATTGAGTCAGACCCAGAACATAAACACATAAAGTGAAGTTCAGTAGCATTAAATCATACAGCAGGTGTGGGCAGTTCGGTTACTGGATGTAAATCACAGCAGAGGGGGGATGTGGTGCTTGACGCTACAATAACCATCAAGTTAAATAGATTACAAATCAATCAATATTCTGTTTTCACGTGCACAGGACTGCTTTTCACATGGATATTGACTATCTGATTTATCAATAGTCCATTGTTATGTAATTTAGCCACAGTGGTGGTGAGTTGAAATGATGGCGAGAAAGAGCTGGAGTGGGGAAACATGTGGAAGAAGCGAGGGCGTTACAAAGACACTCTGGAAAATGTTGAGGAATGGACACAATCTTTAAAGTCTCTCAAATCTCTTTATGTTTCAGGATTACGTCAAAAGCTCTCATTGGTCGGCAGGAATAGTACAAGCACAGTGTGACAGGGTTCAGCAATTTCCCAGACACAATGTTCAGAATTGTTTCTAAACTACAATTTGTAAAGTTTAGCATTATTTAAAATACAAAATAACTTATTAGACAGAAAATGATAATGAAAGTGATGACCGGTGTGGGACTGAACATCAACCCTGCAGCTCCTGAGCCCCACAGGAAGCCCGGGACCAACATTATGGGAACTTGACACCAAGATACTGCACTGATAGGGCAGGCTGCAGGAGGAGGTCTGAAAGATAAGTGCCTCAGTACTTTAGACACCCTGATGCATGCGCGCACACACACACACACACACACGGTGAAATGACAGCGGGATTGTCAACTCAGATGATGTAATGGTAAAACAAAAAAATACACACTCCGAACGGAAATGCCATCAAGGTGACTCATGTGTGTGTGCATTATCGATAGATGGTGTGCAACACGACACCAGGATACGACAGTTTGTGTCTGTGCATGGGAGCGATGGTGTGAAAGACATCAAAAGGTCTCTCACATTTTAAAGGGTACATATAAACATTTTGTTTCTTTTTTTTGATAAATGACACATACGGCTGGTAAAGGTCTTTACTTTCAAACTGCCTTTTAGTGCAGTTTGCATGATCGTTCATGTTGCCCCATTCACAAATAGAATCGGACATCAAGTGATGGCTGCTCTGCAACACATGGCCAGGGTGAACTCAGGGACTGGAAGACACCAAATGAGCAACAGCTTCCTTATTTCTTTTCATCATGTTATTTTGAAACCCTCCAAACAGGAGCTCCAATAAGGTCCACAAGTCATTAAAACTGCAAAGCAACATTGTGAACTTCACTTTGGGTAGTAAGCAAAGGACATTGTGAAAAGGTTTCTGAGAGAACAGTCAAACCCAAAACATCTGCCTTTTGTAAAATTATTGCATAAAATCAGTTTTCACATCAACAATTACATAATGAGACATTTGGACTAACTTTGATAGAGAGCAGCAAATATCCCTTCTTTTAAGGCAGAGAGAAAGCAGAGGGCCTCCACCAGCTAATACAACAGCTGAAAATCAATGGCAGCCAGTTCACAGCATCAGTAAAGATGTCAGTGGAAGAGTTTGACTGTCATCTGAGGAAGGAGAAGCACAAACTATAGAGACTTTTCCCATTTCTGATGCACACCTATCACAGTCATCTAAGCTTGATTGTTTCATGTATTTAATTATAATGCCAAAAAGTCGGAAAATAAATAAATAAATAAATAAATCAGCTTCAGACAGAATTTGTTTACGTTTCAATAATCATCTTAAATAGCATCCTGACTGGAATCTACAACCTTTATTGTAGAACCCTGACATCACCCTCTACATTTAACTCATTTTACCTAATTTCAAAGAACATTAAGTTAATTCAATTTCCTCTGCTGCATGTATCCTTATTTTGGTCAGTCAAACCAAATACAGCCTTTACAATAAATACTTTAACCCCTATCCTGACCAGCTGAAATGCACCGCAGTAAAACAGATCTGCACCAGTTCACGATGACAGACTCGGTCCTAAAGTGCCTGTAATGACATCTAGATGGACCTGAACCCGACAGACACCATCTGTCTGCTGGACGCTCTAAGAGCTGCACTCCGTCTCCGTCTGTCTCTGTGGGAAGAGAGCAGGGCCGGTTAAGTGTTATGAAGCCCTGCTGGCAATGACGAGTCTGGAAAGAAAACCAGCGGAGAGTGTGTGCTTTTCATGTCAGAGAAAAAAAGATGAGACATCACCTGAAGAGCTGGGGGGAAAAAAAAAAAAAAATCTCTTCTCTCCCATTTTTGATTTGTGATTTATGGAGCACATTACTGATTTGAATATCAGGTCAGTGACACATGACGTCAGAGTGTTAGCACAGTGCTAATTACATACCAGTGTGTGCTGTATACACAGAAACACACACACAGCGAACATATTGTCAGCTGGCGTGTGGCCCAAAACACCTGCTCCTCAAGCTGTGCTTCAGTGGAAGACACGAGCAGAGCTGCCTAAAGACGGAACACAACTGCACTCAGATTAAAGTATGGATTCAAAATGTTGTGTAGACAGATAGACTTTGTAGACTTTGCAGACAAATATGCCAAAAAGTACAGACACACACCCCATGACTGTCTCCATGTTTTAAGATTGTGTATAATTGAAAGTTAACCAGTGTTTCAGTGACTGTAATTAAAACAATCAGGAGAGTCTGCTGTGCAGCGATGTCTACATTGCTGGTCTTAGATCAGTGCTTAAGTCAGATCCAGTCTGAGTGAGGTCAGAGGGTAAACAGTGATTACAATTACAACTCTAAAACAGAGACGTTCACATGGATCCTAGTGCGAATTTGGCCGACATTTGGCTCACTTACAAATTTCAGTTGTCAGATTGAAGCAACCTTTTAAATAATGTTCAATTTGGCTTTATCTGGCTTTACCGGTCATTTCAGATCTATCTGCAGTAATGTTTTCTTATTTGTCGGGGTGGTACGGCATGAATAATCCCGGGCAGCCGTCACAACAGCGAGACGGACGAAACTGTGCAGCACAACGCAACAGTGATGGATGAAGGCAGCTGAGGGAGAAAAGAGGCAGATGTTCTTTTCCCACCGAAAATAAAACACTTCTCCTGCAAGAATTAAATGAGTTAACCTGAGGAGAGCAGTCAGCTGTTCTGCCTCGTTGGTCTGTGCCTAATGGTTAACCTTCAAGCTGAGCTGGCAAACCATGCTTGTGTGTGTGTGTGTGTGTGTGTGTGTGTGTGTGTGTGTGTGTGTGTGTGTGTGTGTGTGTGTGTGTGTGTGTGTGTGTGCGTGCGTGTATGCCTGTGGACAATGGGGTGTTACTGGAGCGTGTAGTCTTACGGTGCAACAACATTAAAGCTGGAGGCACCAATCACACCTGCCAGTCATGCATGCACGCACATGCACGTGCACGTGCACATGCACACACAAACACACACACAAACACTAATATACAGAATCTTGCTCATCCAACAGCTTTTGCCCTTGTCAAGAACTTTCCATAGAATTTAAGTGCAGTCTTGATTCGGCACTGACCCATGATGCGCCCACATAAAAGTGAAATGGAAATTCTCATATCGTGCACGACGGGTCAGCTGTTTATGTCTGAAGTTGAAGGGAAAATCTGGACAAAGTGAGCCTTTATTGAAATAGGAAAAAAAAAAATACTCCAGCAGAAGCATATGGGTATTTCCTTGTGGCATTATTCACATTGAGATAAACATCAAGCAATAATTCAAAGCTGTCACATGCTAAATGAAATGCATTGCACATACATGGAAAACCATCCCCATGCAACACACACACACACACGCACACACACCAGATAAGCACTACAAGCATGCAACATAATAAGGTCATGCAAACGCATGACTGCTCATACACATTTATCTGCAAAAGCGCACACATCCACTCGAGGGTGCATCGTTCAGGTGCACTGATAAAGCTAACTGGTTTACTGGAGCGTCAAGCATGTTAATGTAATATCACACTCGGACCAGATACGCTATGTATAATTCAACTCTACAGATTTAGGACGGATGAACTGGTGAGATAACGCAAGCTTTTGAATCATTTTTAAATGACTTTAATGAGTTTTCCTTTTAAAGGGGGTGGGAGCGTGTTAAAACAGGCGAGCCAAAATGCGAAGCCCAAAATAATCAATTAAAGAGTGAGTTAAGCCTCAAGTGTGTGGGCCGGAGCATATATATTTACACTCGCTTGTCAAATGAAAACATGTTTTTTATGCAAGTAGAAAATCAAATGCGACATTAAATATTGACTACTTCCTGTATTTTGCATGAGAGTCGACTGGGGAGCTGCTTAACAAGGCCAAAACTGATCTCTTACAGCCGATCGGCAAAAAAAATTCAACTCTTGAGGCACTGCAAGCTGCTCCATTAGTGGAATTCAGATGAGCCACACTAAACCATGCTAATGCATACTAATATGTATAATCAACTGAGCAGAAAGGGCGGAACGCATATAATTTAAACCTGTCAAAATGATTTCTTGAAGTCGACTAATTCTGAACAGACTAATTCTTTCACCTGGCAATCACTGGATGAACTTTACATCAACAGGAGCGTCAGCTGTCTTGCTTGACTGTGATGAAGGTAAACATATGGTGCCCTGAAAGCATGTGACTGTGTGCATCTGTGAAGGTGAGGGCGCTCCCAGCAGCTCCCCTTGTTCAACAAACTTCCACACATTATGAGTCAAGATCAAGACATTCACACACCATGAAATATGCGTCTCGCCTCCGAACAAATTGCTGCAGGTGGAACTCAGTACCTGCCCGCGTGTGCACACGACATAGACACCCACACATGTGCACTCGCTCACATGTGCAAACAACAAACCGACACCTACACACAGTCACATGGGCAACACTACATCAGGATACACTCTTTTGTATCCAAAGACATCCCACTGATTTGACACGCACGTCTCTGCCCCGCATGAAGCAGCTCCCACACATTTGCACGCCCACATGCACGTCCACACACACAGCAGTAACCCCTCAAGCGCACGTGCACACGTGAAGTTGAAGCCTCCTACATACAATCGCGCAAATCCAGAAAAGCATGGCCCTTCATGACACGAGTGAGACAGAAGATGGTGAGCAACACAGAAACCAGCTTCAACTGTGAGGACCAAGGAGGCTGCAGGTAGCTAGAATTTACAGTTCACTCATCTTAAATATTTTTTCAACTAAATGAAGTCATACTATCATGCTGGATTCAGTCACTCATGTAATTGGTGTTGAAATGGTCAATATTAAATGTTCACACAACATCAAAAAATAAACAAACTGTAAACTCCCATGGACTATATTTCCTTGTTTCTGGACTGCTGTAAGTACTGGAGTACGTATGATTTACAAATTTGCCACCATCAACACTGTATATTAACAAATTCCATCTTTGTTTTGCAATAAACACTTTTGAAATACTATTATTTTGTAAATTACACTTGTGAAAGGTTTCTTCTTTCACGACCAATAAATATACATTTACAAGGATTGCAGGCACATTAACTGCACACAGAAATCCACAGTAATTCAATTGGCCATCTTCATGAAGAGATAACAAATGTGCTCCATTGATGGCATGATTTAACTCACATGCAAACCACCAGAATGTGCACACAACAACATGATCAATGCCTTACCATGGTATAGTCCTTCCATTTACAGCTCCAGTCAGAAGAGGAGAGGAGAGGAGAGAAGTCAAGTCTAATCCTCCTCTGAGAGACGGCTAAATTGGGAAAACCCCAAATCCTGAGCTTCTGTGGTCTCTGGCCAGTCAACTCAGTTATGATGGCTAATGTGGACTTAAGCTTCCAGCCCAGCCTCCTCCTGCTGCTGCTGCTGCTGCTCTTCCCTCCAGTACAACTACCGCTTCCACCCCGACACACACATATACACAAACACAGGGCAGCACGAGTAGTGGGAGTAGAGTAAAAAAAAAAAAGGAAGTGGGAGGGTGGGAGCAGTAGGAAGCCCGTGGTCGTGGAAGGGGGTGGGGGTGGGGGGCGTAGCCAAAAGACTGAAAAGGAGGAAGGGGCAGGAGGGGAGGGGGGAGGTGTGTCTTTGTCCCCCAAGAGAGTGATGAAGGGGGGAGGGAGGGAGGAGGCCAGATGTACATGAGGCAGAAGCAAAGCACATACGGGGGGAAAAATACATGAGTAGGAGATGGAAAGAAATGATGCAACAACTGCAAGAGGAGAGGAGAGGAAGATGGACAAGAGAAGTGTTAAATAAGAGGGGGTAGTGGGATAATAGAACCAGGGAAAGAAATTCAAGAGGCTACAGACAGACTGGGAATTCCATAATGAGTGGGGAGATAAGTGTGCGTTATTTAAACATTACGTGTGGGTGTGGGTTGCCTTAAGCCATTCTGCCCCAGTGAAACAAATGCCCCCCTGAGGCGCTCCTCAATCAGCCATAATGTGATGTTCCCAACTCCACGCCGTCCCAACAGAAACCATCCGTCTTCTTCCAAGAGAAAAGAAAGGCGTGACACGCAGAGAACAACAGTGAGTCAATAAACTGACTTCACAAATCTGAACTGTAGTCAAAGCACCCACCACAAACATACTTCCCAGTATTTTCTGGAACATTTGTAACGTCAACATTTCAGGTGTTAGTTCTACACACGGTTAGAAGTGATTTAGCAATTAAGTAAATGCATGATTAGGTTTGGTCCTTAGAGGAGAACGCGCTGGCCATTTGTGATTCACTTTGGCACCTCTCCAAAACTACAAATTAATTTCCTCACATTACAAACAGCGACTTGAGGCCAAAATGTTGGCAAAAATATCCTGAAAGCTGGGAAATCAAAATAAAAGTAACTTTCTGAAAAGATACTTCCACTAGTGTTTTTTTTAATATATATTTAATCCTATTTGAATTTCAAAACTAAAGTGTATGATTTCAAGAGTTTATGGCATCACTGACTAATTCTAACAAGAGTCAAACACATTTTGATGCTTATGGAGCATTTCAGAGTTGCCAAAAGACAGACATCCTCTCTTTAAAGCTCTTATCTCTATGACTGCTAAGTGTGCTCAGATAGTTGACATTTATATTAGTTACAGCCGATTCCTCATTTCATATCTCGGTTTAATGAGCAGATCGGATCCTGGGCTGAGGAGATGAACGAGCCGTCTCACAGTCAAGGTTTTCCTCTCACACATGCAAAAGTCAGCACATAGGCAGACGGGCAAGAACAGAGTTACTCAGGAGTAAAGAAGATTAATGGGCCAATGGATTAGTAGGCCAAGATGTCACACACACACACATACGCACACACACACAGAGCCCTGACTCTAGGTCTCATTTAGAAGGTAGATCAAAGCCCTTTCCTGATATCTCCCTCAATGCTTGACTCTCTGTCACAAATCGGTGTTATAACATCGCCCTCTAGTGGAAACATGTTTTTAAACTATGCAACACAGAGTAGTCACTGAGCAGATGTTTGACTTAAGTAGCAACCTATTTGTAAAAGACATTGTCAATTAGGACTACATTAACAAAAACAAAGAGACGTTAATGGTTTTTGTTCAGTGAAGTTTGTTTTGTAGCGGATCACAATCAAAGTGTAATCGATCACAGCAAGATCACGTAACATGTCACACCTTGAGAATCAACCTACAGCAGATATCTGCTCACTGTTTACATGATAAAGTTACAAAACAGTGACATATTCTACAGACAAAGAAAGAGAGAGAGCGAGAGAGAGAGAGTGGGTCCGAGACAGAGAAACGGTCTGAAAACAATTCTTCAATGAACCTTTGTTACGGCAGTGAGCCTGCTGGTGACTAATCACACAGGCAGACACATCCACGCTGACCCGCGGGCAGACACTGTGGCATTATACCCACCTCTGACCTCAGCCACGCCGCTTCACGGCAGCGCAGCAGCCTGCGTGAGCGTGAGGTCATACCTATGGCTCCCATCCAGGTGTTTCACTGCTGATTGCTGCGCGCTTCTCCCTCTAATCTATTATGACTGTGCGTTTTTCTTTCTTTCTGAGTGTGTGTGGGCGCACACCAGGGTTTTTGCGTCTGTGGCTGAGCATGGATCTGGAGAGGAGATGAGGTCATATGATTGGCTGAGCAGACACAGATGACTGCGTTGGTCTTATTCGTTCTGTGTCTCCTGACTCCAGCAAATTTGAATTCTTCGTTGGCGGCTCTGACCAGGAAACCCCCTGTTCTATACGACGGAGTTTGACCTTCATCCTAGGATGCATGTCAGAGAAAATCAGCTTCATTATGACTCACCCCGTGACATTCCAAAGCGAATTTTTGATCAAAATCTGGCCATCGTTTAGTCCATGGTTTCGTTTTGTCGTCGGTAGAATCCAGTTGCCGCTCTACTCTCAGTCCAAAATAAAAATTGAACAGTAAACACAGCCGAGGTTTCGCCTCTTGGAAACTATAAACTAAGAAAAAAATGACCACAACTGAGGAAGATTTTCCAATGAGCTAGGAGGGGTCTGCAACCTGCAGCTATAAAGCCACATGTGACTGTTTAGCCCTTTTTGTTGTGGCTTTCTGAGGCTTAGACAAAAAGAACCATTAAAATAAACACTGCTGACGTATATGTGACTGTTGCAGAGCAGACAACCTTTTGAAGACTCTTATCTCACAGCTCGAGGTGACTAATGTGACATTTGAATAAAGGAACGGTTCAATAGGTCTTTACCTAAAGCATGTGTCATAGACTAGCATGTCATCTGCCCGCTTCCTTTCACTTCAGGTGGTAAATATTGAGTTCCCATCTCCATGGCTCGCTCAGCCAACCTTGACTGAATAAACCTTGATGAAAACCAAATAGAGAAGTCTCAGGGAAAAAGGGACAGGCTGAAACAGCTGAAAGGATATTAAAAAAAAAAACATCTAAAATGGAAAAATTGTGTAAAATGGCTAAACTAGATTTACAAGTACTTTGAAAGTCCAGTTTTTGTCGAGGCAAAATGCAAGATTTTATTTAATTTGTAAACGCAGTGATCATTTCACAGCTGAATCCAGTTTTTATAATACAAAAACCAAGTAGCAACAATTAAGGTGAAATGGAACAAGCAGCATTGATCTGACAATTTAAGTCTCAGCAAGAAAGCAAGCTGGCACAATTCCTACAGATTGAAACTGTTTCATCAACCAGCGTGACATGAGCTTGATCTCCAATTTCCATAACTCAAATAAGTGCTGTCTGAAATGCATTAAAAAAAAATCATAAAAGCAGGACTGCTGAACAAATGGACAAGCACAGCAGGAGGGAGGAGACAATTAAGAGGAATTCCTTTCTTCGAACATCAGAAACCCTGCAGATGAAGATAATGGAAGACGCTTGTTCTCATCCTGAAAAGGATAACATATTATCTGGAGTCGTGTATATGAACAGAAAATGTTCCCCTTTCTTTCCTTCTCCACCAAGATTTCTCCTCCTCCCACATCTCTCTCTGTTCTGGCTGGGTCTATACGACAAAGCCCAACAATTACTTCTTTCTTTCTCCCCTCGTGTGACTCACTGTAATGTAATGACAATGACTGTCCACTCAAACAGGAGAACACACACACACCACACACAGTCCGCAGCGCAGACACTCGCAGAACCATTAGTTAAGAGTTATTTCAGTTGGGGATGACGGGATAGGAAGTCTCTTGCGTACACACACACACACACGCACGCACATCTTTACACCAAAGGGAATCATTGCAGTTCCATTTATCATGAGATGATATGCTGCAACTGTGACCTGCATGACCAAAGGTAGCCTGCATCTAGTGTGTGTGTGTGTGTGTGTGTGTGTGTGTGTGTGTGTGTGTGTGTGTGTGTGTGTGTGTGTGTTCCAAAGAGGGAATAGTCATTAACTATGATGTCATATCCTGCCATTGTAGCAAGCTTTTCAGTTCACACAGAACACACACTGCACTGCAGCACGGCGGCCCAGAAACGACTGTGTTAGAGAAAACCCAACAACACTGTCCTCCTTCCACCTAATTCGTGCAAACATTTAATACTCACAGTTACAGAACAAATTAAATATCAGAGAGTACACAGCCACCTGCTTCAACTGAACAGGCATACACAAACACACTGATTCAAGTGTAAAAAGGCTTAATGGTGCAGCAATCCTGAATTTTGGGATTAAAATGAATTTAAGGCTCAAACAAAAGCTGTTCAGTCCATCAAGAATCTTATATATTCTGGGTTTTTGGTTGCAGGTCTGTTTTAAGTATGTGCTCAATACATTTTCACACTACTTTAAAAGGTAAAAAAATGCCAGATAAATATGTAACGGTAAGAATGCACACACACCACACAAACAGTACACTGATAGGTAATTTATCAGTTATCTTGGGTCATCAGAAAACAAGCAGCACCCATGCACATATACCAAGACACATGTCAACACTCTGAGAGGTCTGGTGAGAAGTCGGAGAAGTGCTGCTGCTGCAGAGGAAGAAGGCATTTTCCGCTGAGCTCCTGAGGGACTCGGCATGTTTAAGGATGTACAATAAGTGCTCTGAAAGTGTGTGTGAATGGAGGGGTGTGGGGTCTGCTTCCTGAATGCAACTAATCAAGAAGCAAAGGGGAATCTGATGTTCATGTGAGCCACTGTCCCCCCAAAACACACCATACATAAATACACACAAACGCATGCGGCGACGCACACGCTCCTCTTCCTCCACAGCTGAAATCACATGCAGGAGGCAGGATGCAGGATGCAGGGGAATAAGTTGCAGCAAAAATAAAAGCTGAATTTAGAAGCTGAGCACAAACACACACACACACACACACACACACACACACACACACACACACACACACACACACACACACACACACACACACACACACACACGGATACATAAACACTGTCAGTCATACAAAGCACACTGCACCAGTTACTTATTTTAAGGGTTCATTCATGATTTTTTTTGTGCTTTCCTTCCTGAGGCGAGTTTGTAAAAAGCCACCATAGATTCGTGCAGGATGTGAGAAAACAGCTAAGACGTCCAAGCAGCAACATATGTTTACACAGTAGGTGAAAAGTAGGGAGAGATTCCAGCCTCAGTAAACTGAGACAAGTTCTGCTGAAGGAAACATTCAAACTGCATAGAAATGAGCAGAGAACTGCTGCTTTTCTCCTCAAATTATTTCATTATGCATCACGAAGTCCTCATGACACACACACATTCTGATTCAGGACTTCTGCATACCTCAACACATACAACGGGCCTCCAATGCCTGCCATCATTAATTAAAGTCACGAGTCAAGCTTGCTGAGGACTTTGTTACCACCTTTCTCGACAGGTTTTAATTGTTTAGTGTTAAAAAATTAATCAAAAGTGCAAAAGTGATATAAATGATACTGTTTGATAGCAGGGCATCACGGAGGTCTTATATCACCTCACAGTGAGAAAACACATGGTTTGAGTCTGAGCTTGCAGTCTTTTTTCCTGGATGGGCATGAGTTTTCACCAGGTAGACCAATTTAAACTACAGATTGAAAACTGGCATTTGAGGTCAAACGGCAATTCCAAATTTTAGCAGAAGTTTAAGTGTGTAAGTGCTTGTCCTGTTTTGACCTGCAGTTAGCTGGGATTGCGGTCCAAGAGCCAAAAACTGGATAAAGCAAGACAGAAGACGAATGGATTGACATTTACCAGGCTGTGACCTTCCACATTTCTTCATAATGCTAACGTTTGAACTAAAACATTTTCTGTACTTCTCAGAGGGCAAAAATATTTAAAGTGGATTTTTTCAAAGAACATTTTTCACAACCACTAAACTACAACAGAAGCAACTTGAGTCAAATACACAGTACTACTACACACAGCCAGTTCCTATTTTGATCACGTAAAGCTGGATCAAATCACAGGGAAACCTTGCAGGACATAAAAAGAGAGTGGAGTTTTCTGCAGTGTGGTGGACTGCTTCTGTAAGATCTCCGAGTGCAGTCAAGTGTTTCTATAAATACAGGCCTCCTGCACTGCTCTGCAATTTATACACACACACACTCAGGCGCGCACACATCCACACACTCTACAGCCACGCCTGTATTAGCCTGCTGTAAACCACCCATAAGAAAGGCAAAGTCAGTTAAGGTGTGTTGTTGTCAGTTCTGCCTTAAAACCGGCTTGCATCTATCTGAAAAAGTCTGTCAGAATGTAAAGTTTCGAGGCTAAGGTAGAGTGCATTATCGAGGGATTTCTCTGAGGTACCGCATATCATGACGTTTAGGAAAAACTGCACTGTTTTCCACTAGCTTTGCATACAGAATGTAATAACATGTTTGGACTTGAGATAATGGATATCATCACGTTCTTTCTGTCTCAGTGATTCCAGTCGAGAAGACACCACACTTTGTTACAGGGAGGTTCAATTGTGTGATATAAATTTCAATTTATTCAGATCAGACCATCCTTGTATCAAGCCCACCTGTGTGTCATCGCCTGTTTGAAATGGAAAAACAACCACAAGAACCGAATCGTGTAAATACAACGTGTAACCAGAGTCCACTCTTCATGTGGTGTGGCGCTTAGTCACCCGAAAGAAGCTAAACAAATCCATCTGGAGTTGAACATAAGACCCGCTCATCAATTGTGTAAGCTCATTAGCAAGCACGGCCTCGCACGCCGATTCACAACTTACTCTCTCAAACCTATAAAAAAAAAGAAGCCCCAGGAAGATTTAGTCCATGTCACATCCTTCCAGGAAGTAACGGTTTAGAACAAGCCAAACCTTTTACACGAGGCGCTCAAACTTTGTAGTTTGCAGCAGAGTAGGAAGTAGTGACTGCAGGATGTCATCCTGTCAAAGGCTTTCTTCTGATCAGAGCAGCCAGTATACAACACTAAGGATTTTTTTTTTTATTCTGTCACACCCACCAAATTTTTCTTCTCAAATATGAATCACAAACACCTCAGTTCATTCAAGTGAAACAGCAAACTGTATTCATATTAATTCGTTACAGTTTATAGTTGACGGATTACTATGCAGCGAAGCAATGCTTCAGAAGTAGTAATATAAATGTGCTCCTATTAGTGTACTGCTGGGGCCGAAGCCTCAGAGGCCTGAGGATACTGCAATTCATTAGCATTTACTTGCATCTGGAATGTAAAGCAGAGGCAAGCCGAGCACATTTCACAGTAATGTTCAACTCCTCAGCCTGAAAAGCATTTTCTTTAAAAGATGGGATTAAGGATTTTTTTTTTTAATGTTTAAATGAGGCAAGGCAAGGCAGATTTATTTATATAGCGCCACTCGGACTCAAGGCAATTCACAGTGCTTTACAATGAGGGATCGTTTTGGACAAAGCTGTAAAATGAACCCCAGCAAGTAGAGAATGATGAATGAACTGCAACAACAACCACATGCTGTCACGTTATTGAGGACAGAAAGATGAAGTATATAAGTGAAAGCATCAAGATGTTCTGAGAGTCCACTGTTTAGTCCTCTGATGCAAAAAAAAAAAAAAAAAAAAAAATCCAAAAACTAGATATATCACTTACACTGAAAGCATACTATGGAAAACAGCTGGTCAACACATTTGTTGAATAAAAGAAATTTTATACAATCTACTGTAGCATGTTGAAGTTATACAGGCAAAATTCAGTACAGTACACAAATAAACTTAGAAATGTTTGACCAGAGTGACCCGCTTTCTGCCCAAACATCTCATTACACTTACTGTAAGTCACATTCATTTCTCAAGCGAAAACATCAATGAATGAAGCGGACTTTGGGCTATGTATCTTATCTTTTCAACATGCATCCATCTTCTAGATCAATTTGTGGAAATTAGGGTCACATAATGCTAGAGCTCATCTCAGCTGACCATGGATGAGAGAGAGAGAGACCTAAAAACAATTTGCAGTCCTCAAACTCATGCTTTATGAGTTTATAGAAAACAATCAGAATATCCATGCATGCACAGGTACAACATGCAAACTCCACACAGAATGGTCCTCATGAAGACCATCCTGGACTCGATCTGAGGACCCCCTCACAAGGCTGTGAGAGTGCTAACCGCTACGTCTCCAAGCAGGAATCAATCTAATTTTCTTTCAACAAATGTTTGCATGGAAAAAAGCAGACGTCTCTTATGTTTTCACAATGAAAATTACCTTCATTTGATGAAACACATCACTGAAACCTAACTTGCTGCGTGACTGTATGAAGATTAGTAACATATTCTGACTGAGAACTATTCAGATATTTTTTTAATTTGGAGTATTTGCAGTGCAGAAAGTGAGGACTTGGGGTTGTTCAGTTTGCCTGGGAGGAATATCAAGGCAACACAGCAGCCTTGAATCCGCGACACTGACGGCAAAACAAATAGTTGCTGCAGATATTTAGAGCTAAATGTGGGTTAATCCGGCGCTCTTATTTACCGTAAATTAGATTTCAACGCAACTCCGCGTTCACTCCATGTGACTGAGGCGATTAGTTTAGGTGGCAGTAGGTCAATTGCGACAAGTTACACACACACACAAAAAAAAAAAAAAAAACTACGCCTCAGTTGCGGGCTTTCTAAGTCGAAATAACTTGTCGACAGTCATGTAAAGTGAGTAAATAACGAAAACGTATAGAAATATGTGAGAGGAAATGGCTATCGGCAGCCAGGACGAGGCGGAGGAGCGACTGCATCCCGTCATTTCTTTTTAGGCTGAAATAATCCCAAAAACACATCATCACTCACGCTGACTCGCTCCAGGTGTCGGTCGACAGCTTTGACTTGACTTTAGCGGCGGGGGAAGCTCCGAACAGGCGGTAATTAATCCGTTATTTCACTTATAAAGCTGGAAGTAGTTGCCAGATAGTGGGCTTCTTTTTTTTTCTTCTTCTTCTCGCTCCTGTGTGTGAGTGTGAGTGAGTGTGTGAGTGTGTGTGTGTGTGTGTGTGTGTGTGTGTCTCCCCCCACTTCTCTCTCCCTCTCGTCGCCTGTTCCTGCTTCCCCTCTCCACATCCAGCATTCCAATATGGCTGCTGCGGGGAGGGAGGAGAAAGGAGAGAGGAGGGAGGAGGGGGGAGGCGGGAAGGAGAGCCTGGCCCCGGGCACACGGCACGCGGCACAGCAAGCCGTTCAATGAATGGATCTTTCACGAGGCGATGCTACGTATATAGTTAAAAAGTCAGCGAGTCCGTACTCAATGACAAGAAAAGTTACTACATGTTGTCAAACTCAAGGTCCGCGGGCCCAATCCGGACCCAAAATGTCACTTCATGCGGCCCCCACTACACGGGCCCTGTTCACGCAGCAATGTTTCTGGAGGAAAAAAGTGGCAAACTTTTTGATCTATTTTGGGTGTCTGTTTACGTCCCTGCAAATGTAACTTTCTGAAAATGACTTTCAGAGTGGAGCTTAAAAAACTTTTTAACTTTTCTGAAACACTCCTGCAGTTGTGTCAATCGATTAAAATTTATGAGTGTATCAAATTAATGTCAAATATGACCGTCTCTGAACAGCCAGCCTCCTCAGCTCTGAACTTTTATGGCTTACCAGTCCTATGGAGGGTCGTCTGGCCAGTTGTCAAGTCTGCAGTCTTCTCCGTATTGAACCGAACACTTTTTAATCGAAAACATTCATGCCCTGCAAAATCTGGGCCGATTTCTCCACAGTATTCTAACCTCTTGAATTCTAACTTTTTGTCTGTAAATATAACAAATATAACTGAGAGTAATGATTTGAAATTTGCTGTAGTTCATGATTTTTGCAGACCTACTCACCAGCACCTTACA
Source organism: Salarias fasciatus (assembly GCF_902148845.1). Taxonomy (NCBI): domain Eukaryota; kingdom Metazoa; phylum Chordata; class Actinopteri; order Blenniiformes; family Blenniidae; genus Salarias; species Salarias fasciatus. The sequence continues at coordinate 16,353,232 of NC_043765.1, read as the reverse complement.
ATCATGTAGTGTAGATGTAGTCAAGTAATTGGTGTGTTTACAAACAGTATGTAATACATAATACTCCAAAAAAGTACCACTTGCCTCAAAATAAACTGAAAAAAAGTAATGAGTATTTAATAAAAGTTTTAGTTTGACAACAAATTTAAAGTCATTTTATGTAACTGGTCATAGCATTTGGAACTTATACTGTCAAATAAAGTTTATTTGTTATAAGCAGTGGTAATAATTACAGCTATTTCAAACCAAGAGTAGAAATTGCAATGCAGTCATCTGGCAGAAACAAACATGGTGAGGTAAGGAACCCTGACCTGCTACATAATCAATTTCAACAGCACAATGTGCTCAGAAACTGGTTAAACATCATTAATCGGATCCTATTCATATGAATGATTTTACTTCAGACATAGTGATTAGAGTCTGAGATGACAGCCAATCAATAACTCAATGATCCTGCATTACTACACCTCTCAAATGGGACTTCACAAGATCATTATAATTCCCTAGCCTTTTGAAGATGTGGGGAGCTGTTTGATTCCTGCAATTACCATTGTGCGTATGACAACAACACTGGTCTTTTTGTTGTGTTTATGAACTTCCATGAGAGACTACAGGGATTCATGAATTGTAAGATGTAAATGCTAAATGGATTACCTACCGACACAGCCAGTTCAGGCATCCCTGTCTGAATTATATAATGCAACCATTACTGTAAGACACACTGTGTGTGTGTTATAGTTAGTGAGTTATACATAATATATAATTGTAGCTTTGATAATTACAATCTGGTTTTCAACTTCTCAACACCAATATGCTGCAATGCATTCAGTAAAGCTGTTTGTTTCTCTAGTGATCACTTGTAAGAACATTTTTTAATTTATTCAATTACTTATTTAGTGACTACAATTACAATTCCAGAATTATAATTGGTTGCATATTTGATTTCACACTTACTATGCATGTGTATGGGGATCTACTTCTACTGAATTCTGCTCTTATGTATATGTACTCATGTAGGCTAATGATCCTATCTGCATGGCAAAGACCTGCAAGTCAAAGCCTGCTGAATTATAAATCAAAACTCGCCTCCATTCAAACCAGTGCTTCTCTACTTCGGGCTACAGATTATTCAATGTGCGTCTCCACTTTCAGTGCTGATTCAAAGTCGACATCTGGTGGTATCTGCTTGCAAGTGCATGCAATGTGTCAGTTTCATTTTATTTCTTTATTGTACACTCAATAATAGGAAGCTGATTCCAAAATCTTGGAGGAAATCATCAATTGAACTGGTAAAAACAAAATGCAGTGTTGTTGTTTTAATAATAGAATTTAAGGTTTAGCGTCTTCATAGATTACTAAGGCTGCCGAAATTTAATTCATATTCAGAAAGATGAAGAGCTCAATATGTAGATTACTAGTCATTTTGATGATTTTATTGGCACACTAAGTTTTTCCTAAATTAGAAGTCATTAGCTGTACAAAACCGCTTCATGACAAAAAATACGTGTTTGACGACACTACCTAACGTCACAGGTCTGAATCTGAATCTTGTTCTACACAAATTTGCTCATTTTCAAGCCATTTTTCATGGAGCGCAAATCGAATCTGAAAGATAAGTCCGCTACATTGATGGTGCTGCTCTGCATTGGTGAGATCTTGTATTTCTTTGCATGTCTTTGTGATAGTGACAAAGGAATTGTATTTCTTTCAGTACCTTGACGTCAACAATCTGATTTGGCAAACTTCAACCACGAAACTGAATAAACTGCCGTGGCCCGGATTCGAACCGGGGTTGCTGCGGCCACAACGCAGAGTACTAACCTCTATACGACCACGGCTGCCTGTAACAGAACACACAGAGGACATCTTATGGGTGTTGAGGGTTCCCTCGTGAATTTAATTGAATGCAATTCATTTCAGTTGTATTTATATAGCACCAAGTGCAACAGCTTTTTTTTCTGTAAAAACAAACAAGAAATTAGTTTCAATCCTAACCAGAGAATTGTCTTGTTTGCATCGTCAAAAATATTGTTTGTCTCTTTCCCAGCAGTTTAAAGGTTTAGTGTTAAAGGAAATGAAGGTTCTGCTGAATGTGGAGTCACTGGATCAAGGATTGTTGTACTTACTGTGAAGGAGCGTTGTTCTGAAAGTGTTCAGTCAGACAATGTATTTATAGTTTTCATTATAGATAACTGCTGGCTAAAACCTGTCTCGTGTTCTGAGGAGTAAGTGTGTTCTGATCAATGTCTTAAAAGCCGATACTAAGACCAGTTTATAATGGGAGTAATCCTCATATAGACGCTAAAAAGTAGCAGTAGTTACTGAAATTACATTGTATACATGAATATGAATCACAGGCTTATCATTCTTCATGTCAGCAGCACATTTTGATGATGAATGAACTGAGTCTCAAAACTGCCGTGACCCGGATTCGAACCGGGGTTGCTGCGGCCACAACGCAGAGTACTAACCACTATACGATCACGGCTGATATGCAGAGAAACAACAACACACATAAGGTGTGAGGAGGTCTTCCTCACCTATTTCGCTATTTCCAAATCAGACACTGTGCATCAACCCTGTTTTCCTATATCATCCTTCCCTACCTGTTAACCAACTGTGGAAATATCTTCTATTGTTGGAACCCAGTCAGAAAGCTCTGATATCCAAAAATATACTCACAACTAAAATGATTGGATGGTCACCTAGTGACTAAACCTCGCAGTACATGGGAACAGGAGCTAGGATGAAAATGAACAGATCATTAAAGGGATAAAAACATCAACATCATACCCTCAAGTACACCTTGTGCCAGGTTAGGATTAATACAATTAAAAGTGCCGCACAGAGTTCATTTATCTAAATCTCAAGTAGCCCAGATATATCCCTTTGTGGTAGATCAATGTGATAAATGACATGTTTCCACTTGTAATCTAAGTCATATCGGTTTTGGCTGCATGTGCTTGTGTACATATTCACTGTATTATTTCTCATGGTTGTTCTTTTTGTTTGTTTTGTCCTTCCCTTTTTTTCTTCTCTCTTTTTCTTCTCTCTTTTTCACCTCTCTGTCTTTTTAATAGTTTCAAGGTACTATTTTAGTATTACTGTTTGTCAGAGACAGTGTTCCAATGTTCTACTGTTCCAGCTGTGTAAAACAAAAGAAAGCAGATATAATATGTGTAATATCCTTTTTGTCCACCATTGTATTGCTAATTAAAAAAGATTAAAAAAAAAAATTAGATTCAACTCTGATCAGCATAATCACTAATATTGTTTGTCTCTTCTTTAAAGGATTATTGTTAAAAGAGATGCAGGACCCGCTGAATGAGGAGTTACTGTATCAAGGACTGTTGAATGAATCGATAAACACGAGGCTTGAGGAAAAAATACCCACAGAGCTGGTAAAGTCCTTGACCTGGTTCTGACTCGTAACTGCTCCATAGCAGAGGTGACAATTACTCCACTACTCCACTGAAAAAGACACCGACTCATGTATTGCTCTGAGGTCAAGTACTTTACATGGCAACGATCACCATAACAGCATCAGTGAGCATGAATGAATGAAAGATTGAAAGAATGTCTTGAGTCTGCTGAACCCTCCAGACTGATCTTCCCTGAGGTTTCTGCTGTTGGAGTGTTGGAACATGAACAAGAAATCTCAACATGTCTTAAATCCCAGTCTGGACAACTTTATCACGGACTGTAAAAATTGCTGGAACACACAAAACAAACTAACCAATGAAAGACACGAGAGCTGTGTGTATCGCACAACGGCCATAAAGATTTATAAGATGAGAAGTCTTCTGGCCTTCCAGTAAATCACTGCTTTCATTAAATAAAAGTGACTATTTAACTCCATCTTACTTCCTGGTTGTCCTTTTAAAGTGTTATCCAGCCTAAATACCAGGAACACACCTCCCATGATATTATGCCCCAATAGACAGTTATAAACCATTACTGTAATTCTACATATATTTTAGCAACTCAGATGGTATATTGGAATGGTGTTAGATTCATGTGTATACTTTGTTGTTTCATTGAAGTGCACACCATTGTTCAACACAAAACCATCTTCCTTTATTGTTTTTCCCTGTTATTTGCTGTGGTCATAAACTGGAGAGAATTTAAAGGGATGTTAAATGTAGTTAAATAGTCACTTCTGTTTAATGAAAGCAAAGTTTTACAGGAGGACTAGAAGGCTTCTCATACAGCAGCATCAAAACACTTGATCAGAGTTTGGAAAAACGCTGTTCAGTCAGACTGTGTTTCATGTGTCAGTTTTTCATTTTATCCGCAACTTTAACCACACCGCTGGTGCGGGTGAAGTTCTTTAAGAATATGTGACAATCAGTCTGTCTGCAGCTTCACTTCATGCTCTGAGGTTCATACAGGAGCAGCACAACCACAGCCAAAAGCAAGAGGACGATCTTCAAATCACAGTTTAATGATTCAGTTTTTCAGTTTTTATCACTGTGTAGACTTTTAAAAGAGAAGGTTTGCATTGTTCTACAGAAAAGGTCAGACCCTCAAGCAAGCGTGTGAATGCTCAGGTGTTTGCATAGAAAACTCTGGATATTAGTTTATAATTACAGAGTTTTCTTATATCTTAATAATCTACTTGACAAATTTGCATTTTCATCATTCTTGAAAGAATCAGGCCAGATGAGATGTTTTATATTTTTGTTTGTTGATTGACCTACTGAGGCGAAATTACTCAGTCAAAGTTCATCTCATAACTCCACAAAAGTCACGTTCCTCAAAGAGATTAGAGATCTATGCCAGAGTTAACAACAGTAAACCAACTGACCGCATTAGACTGGTTGACGTTCTGGGATAATGACAGATGTTGTTTTAGTTTCAAGAATTACAGAAAAGTCATTGAAGAAGTTAGAAACTGTTCCGTCTTCTGTTAGTCCAGTTTTTTAAATTTACTGCTGTTTTTCAGTTTTCTCAAAACTTGTTTTTTGCTTTGATACATTTACTTTCAAATCATCAGGAAACCCTGTCACACTCTGCTCATGTACGATTCAGTTATTGTTGTTTTTATTTAGCCTTTATCATACAGGTAACCAAACAGAGACAGACACTGGTTTTCAAAAGAGACCTCTTGAAGGGGCGCTTGTGCAATTATTTACGGTTAACACTCCTGCCTCATAGGAAGAAGGTGCTTGGTTGAATTTGAGAAACTTTTTTACTTTTTAATAGAGTTTAGATGTTTTCACTTTGAGACTTTAATTGATGTATTTAAGAACCCTTATTAATCTTTACAAAGTAAAGACTTTCTTTTACTGGAGTTCTTTCTCAATCAAATTAAAGGTTTTATTTTCATGCATAACAAAGACAGTTCCTAACTGACATTCAGATTCAAGCCCACCTCAGTGATAAAGTCCAGGCATGAGGAGGTTTAAGGCACAAGAAGATGAAATATACAACATGAACAATACAATTTGCATTAATTCTGCAAAATGTCATCATTGATTACTCAGTTCTTTAAGTTTTGAAGACAACATGGTTCGTTCTCTTCCCATTTCTGGAGGCAGCATGTTCCAGTGGGAAATGACTCGGGGTACAAATGTCCTTCAAAGTGCTTTAGTTCTTGGCAGAAACACAGCAACAGTACGTAGTTGTCTTTTACCTGGTGGACTGTAGCTCAGAGAAGAGGCTAAATGGTTTGTGTGAGGTCCAGATCTTATGTAAAGACAACACAGATCAACATACCAACCAGTTTTTGATGCATTGCATTAACATTGCTTCTAAAGGGACAATCCAGAGCTGGTCTGGCTGCCCAAGAGCTTTATTAGCAGTACTCCACCACACAATGGGACAACAGTTCAAATGACATTTATACTAGAGAGTGTAGTAAATGTTTCTGTTGACGGAAAAATGGACATTGCAACTGATTAGTTAGGTGTCTCTTGTGTGTTGTTCACAGTTTGCTCTAAAGTGACACCTAACAGTGAAATCTCTATCTCTTGTTCTAATGGTTGGTTACCCAGACAGATGTTTAACTTTGGAGCGTCTCCCACAGCATGTTGAGCCCCCACTTTGTTTTGGCTTCTTCTCCACCACCCACTCATAAGCAGACATTAGCTGTTGTTGTAGCACGCTACTGACCTGATCCAATCTAGAGGCAGACATGTATAGTCATATCACTCACACACTGGGAAAGGAATTGACTCTGTTGATTTCTTAGCAAAAAAGCAGTATTTTTTGACAGCGTTATAAATATTGTGATCCAAATCACACCTGAGCTGGTTTCAGTCACTGCTCCTGGAGCAGAGGGCAGCAACTGTGCCAGATTTGACTTATATTTATTTGACCTATTTTTTGGTTTCGTCTGTGAGTCATCTTATCACACTCCTCGGAGTGATCAGTGGCAGGCAAGAAATTGGCGGTGACAAGTCAAAACAGTTATTTTATTGCCACTTTCTAGTGACCTGAACAAAGCTGTTGATAAGACTGTCTCAGTGCAGCTCCGCCTCTCTCAGGGACATAAAACACTTTCTCCTCAAGTCTCCTCAAACGGCTCTGAACAGCTCCAGCAAGACATCAAGGCCTTCTCACTCAGAGACTTTTGAAACGTCAACATGATGCTTTTCCTCTTTTTGTGTTTCCTCGCTCTTTGTGCTGCGGCTCCCTTGGAGGAGAAAAACATGAAGCTCCAGCGTCGCGGTTGTCCACCGTTCTGGTTCAACTTCAAAGACCGCTGCTATCGGTACGTCGCCGCAGACAAGACCTGGGCTGATGCAGAACTCTACTGTGTGTCTCAGGGAGCCAACCTGGTGTCCATCCACAGCAAGGAGGAACATAACTTTGTCAACTGGTTGATTAAGGGTTTGAATCCTCAGCAGAACTATACCTGGATTGGACTCAGTGACGTTCATAAGGAAGGAGCCTGGATATGGTCTGATGGAGCCTGGATGTGGTCTGATGGATCCAGGTTCGACTTTGCCGTTTGGGATGTTGGACAGCCTGATAATTATCAAGGAATTGAACACTGTGGCCATACCAACTTTGGCAAACTGTTCCAATGGAATGATGCTAGGTGTTCTTTTCTCTGGCACTTTGTTTGTGCATTTGACATAATTTCATGAACAGCTCTCTGACTTTATCTGAGTAATTTTGCAAGAACTCACCTAATATGCGGCGTGAATAAGAAGTGGAATGATGCTCCCTCTTGTTTCCCTTTGTTTGCGCATTACGTCCAACCTGCCCTCAGCTGCTGAGAAGCTCTGGCTTGACTTCATGCTCACACAAAGTACAGACTCAAGTATCTTTGTCCTGAACTATATATATGACAGGTCTTTATTTAGGACTGAATAGATCTTTCTATGTGATGGAATGACTCTGTTTTAATACCTAAAAGTGAAATAGACACATTCAGAGACTATATGAGACAAATGACAAATACTTTTCCTGCACAAATGTATTTGTGTGTTGAACATTTCTAATTCACAACTCAAAATGTTTATATTCATCTTTTGCCTTCATATGCTTGTGTTTATTGTTTTGTCACAAGTTACCTGATTCAAATGTCTTATCCCTGCTTTCTGCAGTGTTTGAAGGAGTTCAGAATTGTGTTGTGGTCAATTTAATGTAGAAAATGACTGTCAGCTTTTTTAACTTCCTCAAACTGACAGTTACAGATAAAGATATGATTGCATATTTGATTCCTTTAAAAACAATATCATTTCCAATGCTTTGATTTTGAAAATATTATACATAAAGACCTGTTACATCAATGTGCTAATTCTTTTACATAAAGAATTGATGTATAGTTATGATACTTAACAATTTCAAACTGGCTTCAATCATTTAACTGTTGCTTTGATCTTCGTTGTGTTCAGCTGGAGCCCCGATTAACCTCTAGTTCAGCAACACCAAATAAATGCTCCTACTGAATATTCTTTGTGTATATCACCAGTTCATTCCATTACAGCCTCAGTCTTTGTCTTTCATTAAACTGACAAGCAGAACTGATGTGTTGTTCAATCTGTGGATTAGCTGGTTCAAACTGGATTTAACATTTCATGAAAAATAAAAATATTACTACATTTAAATAATTCTGGAGAAATCTGGAGGACAGTTTGTCGTGGATGCTGATCCAGATGACACTGCAGGAGAACAAATAATCCACTGAAGGAAATAAAATTACATGTATGTTTGTTTCTTCACTTTGTTGATGTGCACAGATATTCATTATAAAAGATGATACACAGTAGTCAGTATGGCTCTTTTGAATTTGGTCAAAAGATTTACTGTCAGTAGAGACAAAATGTGAGACTGTATTAAGCATATTAAAAAGAAATAACAAATAAGAGTACTTATAAGATGTAACACCTTTAAGATTTCTTTGCATTCTTTTATTGTTCAGTTTTGTCCTCAAACAGTGTCTCCAGACACCGTCTGCTTCTTCACTCCATCGTCTTCTTTTTATCCTGGTACAGATTGTAGATTTTCATTATGGGGGTAAAATGAAGAGCATCACTAGTGAAGATTAACAAGTTTATACTTTCCAACATCTGCTGAAAGTACCTGTAGTTATAATTTGTGACCACGTGAGGGCAGTAAAAGCACAAATTGCTGTCATGAACGTAGCCACTGGTCACAGTAAAAGCGTTGATGCCATGTGATAGTGTTGATGAGTAAATAGTTATTTTGTTATGTGTCTGTTGGCAAAGCCACATAATGAAGCTCTTTCTCATTTGTCCAAGTAGGAGGCACCTCAGTCGAATCAGCTTCAGCTGTGTTTTCCTGTCCTCCCAAGTCATTTTAATTTAGGTTGCCTTATCTCATGCTTGATAACATGCTCATGGTCTTTTCTCAACAACACGAGGACCAGGGTTGAGTAGCCCTGCTCTGCAACATCAAAGACTCAATTGTTCAGAGAACAACTAGGGACTCTGACTCCACCTTTGGGGGAGAATAGTTCAGGTGGTCCAAAACCCAGCACTTATGTACCACTGACTAAATTGACCCCCCCCCCCCAAAAAAAAAAAAAGGGGGGGGGGGAAATGGCACCTCTTCTGCAACTTAATGGCAACTCCCTTGACCAATCACACTTGAAGCAATTGAAGCACTTACTAATGGTTTCTTTCTTATGTCTGAATTCTTGCTTGTGTTGTACGTCGCTTTGGACAAAAGCGTCTGCTAAATGAAATTGTAGAAAATAGCCAATATGAATATGAATATGAAACCTCATGTGAATGCCAGAAGATGGCATTACCATGAGGTTTACTTCAGTGTTGAGAGCTGCCAGAGAGCTTTGTCTCAGCTAAATGAGGAACGTCGAGGACCCATCCTCAGTAACAGATCTTTGAATCAGTGGGTGTGTAGGCCTTTCAACATTACACATTCTACAGCCACCTGCAGGGTGATGAGGTCTGAACTTGAGTCCCATTGCGTTCCCAAACATTTCCAAAACTGCCGTGACCCGGATTCGAACCGGGGTTGCTGCGGCCACAACGCAGAGTACTAACCACTATATGATCACGGCTGACTGGATGTGCCTGCTGCACAGAGGACATCTGATGGGTGTTGAGGTCGCCTTCATTGTGGATTTAAGCACTTACTTTCTACAACAACAACAACAAATGTAAACTGGAAAGAAATGTGATTTAATCTTCTGTCTTGTTTGCATTGTCACAGATACTCATATCGACATTCAAGAGTATCAGTAGTTATTGAGATTACAATACAAAGTTGGCCTGGTTACATTGACCACAGTGAATCTCAGGCTTGCTTTTTTTTCTCCTGACATCAGCAAGATATTCTGATCATGAATGAAGCCAAGTCATTTGATATGACAGCAATATGACGTCTAATTTAACTCTAAAAAGAGCGTGGTGATGATAGTGAGAGCCAAAGGGCACCTAAAGGCTGTGTTTCCTGTTTTTCATCTGGCTGGAGGTGACCTGGAGGTGGTCGACAAGGTCAAATATCTCAGTCACATTATCAGTGATGACCGGAGTGATGACGATGATATCCAGAGGCAGAACTGCAAACTGTACGCACAGGCTAACATGTTGGCACGAAAGTTTCATATGCGCACTAACAATGTTAAGGTGGCCGTGTTTAAAGCTTATTGCACCTCTCTCTATACTGCCCATTTGTGGTGCAGCTATAGTAAGAGTAAATACAAGAAGTTGCAGGTGGCTTATAATGATGCACTTCGGATTCTATTGAAGGTGCCTGGATGGACCAGTGGCAGTTTGTTATTTGTACAAAATAATGTCCTTACATTGAATGGTGTTATTAGAAAATGTACGTATTCTTTTATGCAGCGTCTTGACGCCTCAGAAAATAGTATTGTGAATGTGTTAACACAGCCTTTACTTCTGCTCTCCGGAAGCGCTGGAGATATTATTTATATGGACTCTGGTTATTATATTTGTGTTGTACATGTTATGGCTGTTGTCAGTTTTGGTGTTTTTTTTCTTTTTAATATGGACCCTTTGTGCCTGAAATAGAGATTGATTTGATTTGAGAACCCAAAGCTGCCGTGACCCGGATTCGAACCGGGGTTGCTGCGGCCACAACGCAGAGTACTAACCACTATACGATCACGGCTGATGGGCTGTGAGTAGAGAACACTCATTAGGTGTGATGAGGTCTTAGTCATTGTGAATTTTTGCACTCATTGTATGAATGACTCAACAACTAACACAATTAGCACAACAGCTCTATGTCGATTTACTAAATGCAATATGAAACATGTTCATTTTCAAAATCAGAGAAAATCAAAGTAGCAAAACAATATAAAATAGAATAAATCAGTGTGTTTGGATAGTCACGATTATTGTTTGTCTCTTTCTAATCACTTTAAAAGATTAGTGTTAAAGGTGATGAAGGATCAGTCGAATGTGGAGTAACTGAATCAAGGACTGTTGAATGAATCAATAAATAAACACGAGACCTGATGAAGAAACTGTCCATTGTGACAATGATATTCACATGAGGTTCACCTTGATGTTGAGAACCAGAGAGCTTCATCTCAGGTAAGGGAAATTAATTCTAATCCATCACCAGGGAGGGACCTTTGAACCAGGGTGTGCTGAGGCCTTTTAGCATTGCGCACCCTCATCGCAGGTGGCCAGCTGCAGCGTGACGAGGCCTGAACTCGAGTCCCAAACCATCACCAAAACTGCCGTGACCTGGATTCGAACCGGGGTTGCTGCGGCCACAACGCAGAGTACTAACCACTATACGATCACGGCTGCCTGGAAGTCAGTGCTGCGTGAAGGGCATCTGAGGGGTGTTGAGGGCTCCCACGTCGTGGATTTAAGCAATTATTTTCTGCAACAACAACAAATTGAAACTGGCAAGGAGTTAGATTTGGTTTCGGCCTTTCAGTGTTAGGAACCTTTATCATAGGTGCTTATTTTCAGCAAAAACAACCATCAAAAATGACATCAACAACAACAACCAATTGAAACTGTCAAGAGATTAGATTAAATCCTTATCAGAGAATTGTCTTGTGTGCACATTGTTATGACATTCAACAAGACCCAATGTCAGGATTTAAACATTATGACCAGTAATTAAATTATTTTTGATACATTATTGTCTTAGATTATTTGCTATCATTAAGTAAGAGTTATCCAGAGACTATATATAAATGCACATTCTACATAAGTTAAAATAAAAATTAAAGAGTAACATGACGTTCCTAATTAAACAGTAAATCAGAGCAGTAAACCATCAGCTCCTTTAAAAAAATAAATACATCAATCAAAACCGGTTGTTTCCATTTATTTTTGTGACTAAAAACCAGTGTGTTCTGAGTCAGTCAATGGATGAAGACCACACAGTGGCCTTTGAACTTCACACTTTTTTTTTTCCTGCTGATTGCTTCACTGACTGGCACTGACAGGTGTGGGTGAGAGATGCTGTGGGTGGGGGTTTCATCAGAGGAGACTGCAGAGCTCCGGGCTCCTCCTCTGCCTCCAGGACAACTTCCTGTTCCGGTGGAGAGAAGGACGCCACTCTGGTTGCCATGGTGAATCCGTGATTCTGTGATCGATCGCGACTTTAACATTAAATACCCTCATCGCAGATGGCCAGCTGCAGGGTGATAAGGCCTGAACTGGACTCCCGAACCATCATCAACCACAGTCACTGATGTTTGGGGTGTTCAGCATTTCAAGATTGCACACCCTCATCAAAGGTGGCTAGTTGCACAGTGATGAGCCCTGAATTTGCACCGCATTGGTTTCCAACCATTTCCGAAACGTCCGAGAGCTGTGTATTGGGGGAACCTTCCTTTGTTGGATCAGGTGTGAAGTGGACGACAGGCCTGGATGTTTGCAAGATGTGTGTGAGTTTATTGGACATGATAAGTTTGGATTTCAATAAAGGAACAAGCCGTTCAATTGTCAAAATTGTTTGTGACTTTCAGTCTACAGACACTCAAGAAACAGTGCATAATTGAGAAAATCCCTGTGTGACACCTCACACGATTCAATTTGATACTCTAACATCAAGAATGTTATTTTATGTGTCTTTCTGACGTAAGTAACAAACTTCAATAACAGCTGAGCATCGGATTGAACAGTTTAATACCAAATCTTAAAACTGCCGTGACCCGGATTCGAACCGGGGTTGCTGCGGCCACAACGCAGAGTACTAACCTCTATACGATCACGGCTGTATGGAAGGTTGGACTCTGCATAGGACATCTGAGGCTTATTCAGGGCTCCCTTTACTGAATTCAATTGAATTGAGTCAGCTTTATTTATATTGTACCAAATACAACACAGTCATTTGTTGCTACTTTTACAGAGACAACCCACCAGTTCCACATGATCAAGCAAAAACTTCAGTCATTTCAGTGGTTATTTTCTAATAGCCAGGGTGGAAGCTTTGTCTCAATTATGGGAGGGATGTTCATCACCAGTAATCAAGGGGTGATAAGACCTGAATTCTGCATCCAATTGAGTTTCCTCACCACTTCCAAAACTGCCGTGACCCGGACTCGAACCGGGGTTGCTGCGGCCACAACGCAGAGTACTAACCTCTATACGATCACGGCTTACAGATCTCCCACCAAAAATGTATTTTTTAGAGCTTGTTTTGCTCATCGCCACAAATCAGACAGTGTTCAATTTGATACTTTAACATAATGAACCTAATTTGGTGTATTTCTAAGATGTGAGTCACAACCTTCCATAACAGCTGAACATTGAAATGTACAGGTTAATATTAATTTTCAAAAGTGCTGTAACCTGTATTTGAACTGAGGTTACTATGGCCAGAACGCAGAGCACATATAGGACCAAGTCACAAATAAGCCTCAACTCATAACTTTATATTAGCAATATTAGCAGTGTTTTAGCTTGTAACTACTTCATTTTTGAACCAGTACTTCATTTTGTCCACCTGAAACAGGTGAGGACAGCAGCCATCCTGGACATCTGGGATCTTCAGTTCATCACAGGATAATCACACAGACAAAGATGACCACACACTCACATTCACACTCAGGGCCAAAGAATTGACCTCACATATTTTTTGGCCTGTGGAAGAAAACTCACAGGCAGAGGGAGAACATGCAAACTCCACACAGTATTTGAATCTGCGGCCTTGAGACAGCTAACCTCATCAGGCAGCCCTACTTTATAAATCCCAGAACGAAATCTATTGCAGTTGCTTTATACGGAGTAAAAAAGGAATTTTTATGCAATCAAATAAGAAAAAAATCAAATAAGTGAGGATGAAATATTAAATTAATGAATATTAATATGCACAAGTGAATTTTGGTATGTAGACCACGTGACGCACATTTCGTTAAAACGGTTTTTTTTCATAAAGGTCTTACCTTTACTTAGAAATGGAGTTCATGATGTTCCTGGACAAAAAAATCCCTTGGATTTTGACTTCCTCCTTCAAGTGAAAGCCCAGTTTAGAAAAGGGTTTGATCCTGGATTTCTAATCCTCTATCACGTAGAAGGCGGCGGCTCTAAAGTGAAGGCAGTAAAATGTGATTTCAGGAGGGTCGTCTCTGTCAGGACTTCTGCCAGCATGAGCCTCCGGTGCTGTTTGTGTGTAACCACGAGTGTTCCTGCTGGAGAACCTGCAGGAACAGAGGCTTCAGGGTGCGGCTGCGGCTCTCCAGGATTCTCAACATGGGAAGGGGGGTGAAGGCCATGCAGGATGTTCCTCAGAGAACCTTCGTCTGCGAGTGAGTCACACTGGAGGCACGCTCAGCTCCTGCTCCCACTGCCCCCCCCCCCCCCCCCCCCCCCCCCACCCCCATTACCTTATTCTTTTATTTTTGCTATTTTAAGTTTAATGTTGCAGCGTGCACCGAGTAAAATTGATACACTGTGACAAACTGCTGTAATGTCTATAGTAAACATTTTCAGTATCTTTTTGTTTTGTCATTTTACAATATTGAACTGTATGCCGCAATGCATCGTGGTTAAAAATTGATCACAGTAACTTTCTGTATAAGTCTTCAGTAACATACTGTAAAATTTACAGCAAGTTGTGTTCTGGCACGGAGATGATGTGCATTACAAGTAAATACTGTTTATAGTCGGATTTTGAAAAAAAAAAAAGGCTTGTTTGAAAGACGAACTTCACAGGCCCAAGAGGAAGCAACTAGGCGCCCTTTTTGACAAGACCAGGGAGCGCCAGGCTCAAAATGGCAGCTGCTGATGAGTAATATTTGTTTCAGTTTAGAAGTGTCAAATGTAAAAGTTGTTTTGACAATGTGCAATTTTACATTACGGAGCATTCACACCAAGTCTTGCCGTCAGCTATTAGCGTATTAGCTTAGGAACTCGTGGCAGTCCACTGTTAGCATTAGCTTATAGGCATCCCACCCTGTTCCGCCTTTAGCTATCAGTTTAGCTTCTATCGTCAGTTTGCTGCTTCATGTGCGTGTTGGTGGCGGCGGCGGTGAAATCAGCACCGCGCTTCTCCTGCAGCACATTTCGAGGTGAGGAGAGGTGTTCATTTGATTGGTCAAATCAGAGTTGGCTCTCCTCCCTCTTTGCTGCTCGTGCCGGTAGGAGGGATGGAGGCGGAGGCGCATCGTGCTGCACTGGACTGAGTCGCTGTGCCGCGCCTGGTCTGGGAGTATAAATATGTTGTAAAGCACTGCAAAGACCAGTGGAACAGTTGAATGTGGATATGCATATATGGAAAGCAACCGAAAAAATACTAACTTTAAAACTATATGTTGTTTCTGTTTTAGGTGATGCACTCACAGTGCAGTGGATGCAGAGCATGGATGATCAGGTGGGTTGGGCCTCCACACCCCAGCTTCGTGGCAGGACTGGCAGCGCTGTTTTCCAGTTACAACTTTACTGTGGTGTACCAGCATGCACATTGGAATTCATTCAAAGGTAACTGGGTGCTTGTAGTAGAGAGCTTGTTTAGTTTGCTATCATGACTGCTGGCCAAGTTACTTCCAAAACATAATACATATTAAATACTCTTATTTGAAAGTAATTAAGTGCATTATTTTGTCACTGTCTCTAAATTGTAATACATACTTTTGAGTTATTTTTACCAAAATAAGCACAAGTATGATTGCATTATTTTGCATTATCAGTCTTGTTTTGTATTGTTCAAATGCATTTAATAAAACTTGTTTTGCAGCAGCTCTGACATTTTGTTTCATATGTAACAATCTGCGCAATTTCAAAAGCAGTGAATGAAAAATACAAAATTAACTGTAAAAATTTTCTTTACATCATATTGTAGTTTTATTTACTGGAATCTCCAGGTGCCAGGTAGCTGCTGTGATTTAGTAGAATACAAGAAGTTGTTTTCTTTAAAAAAAAACAGCACGTTACTGTAATTTACTGACAGCAAAAACCTGCAAAAAAATGTACTGTAATATGCTCTCAAAGAATTTACAGCAGTGAACTGTAATTCTACAGTACTTTATTGCAACTTTTTTTGCCAGGTATTTACTGTAAATTCTACAGCAATTTATTTATAGTGTATTTTGTGAACTTGTTCACTGTCAATAGCAATAAAGCTCTTTCTTCTCTTCTCTCTCTTTTCTGGTTTTGATGGTGGCGATGGCAGAGTTGACATCTTTGGGTACAACATCACCACGGTACAGGGGGCGGCAGGCCTCCCCATGACGAGGGTCACACGTCATCATCTGACTGGCCGAATCAAAGCAGGTGTTCCATTGAAGAGCAGGGAAGCGTTGATTGAAGAGATGACCTGTCCAATCAGCCTTTCGAGGTTGGTGAAGGTGGGAACTTTCCAGGAACTGCTCACTTTTCCTCCTTCACTCCTCGGTCAGCCGTCCCTCTGTGCCTGTCGCAAGGTTAATCTGGTCGCTGCCCTCCGGGCCTCTGCTCATGTCCCATCTGGAAGGTCCACACTCTCCCACTTCCCCTGCAACTCTGGAGTCACACGCTATTCCCACACACACCTGTGCCCCATTCAACAAATTACGAGAGGGAGGCGGGGCTCAATCACACACACATGCACAAATCCTCCTTGCCAGTAATGAGCTGATCGGGGTTAGCACCAGTAGGACGACAGTTCAAACAGAGTTCTAAAGGTGATTATGTTAAGTTTTTATACAGTCTATTTATGTGCACTTTTTTTAAAAGATTGTGATCAGAACAAATTGAAACAACTTTTTAAATTTAGTGCTTATAATTCGGCTATTCCGTGTGTCCCAATACATTTTCTATGTAGCTGTCTGAGACACGGCACAACACCGGTGTCTTATATGATTGTTCAATGGCGGTGTGGCTGTCTGTCGCAAAGCCGAATGCATCTACATCGCCATTAAACGCCACTTGTGCAGCACTTAAAGACGGAGTTTATCAATTATCAGGGTATATCCACATTTCAAGCGATAAATCCGATAGATTCAAGATTATTTAAAGTATTCGAATCAGTAAATTGAGTAAAATTGACTGATTTTTTTTGTGTGTAATGATTTTAACGTGTTTGTTCATATCATTTTCAGTTTAATTAGTGAGAGCAACACACTTAAAAGTGCAGTTAAGATTACGGAAGGTGAGTTTCCATAAATGAGCTATAAAAATGCCCTCTAAAGATGTGCTTTATAGGCTGTTTAACATATTTTCTGTATAAGTTGGCCAAACACATTAGGGTTTCTGGTATGTAACCACTGCCATAATGTTTTATTGTCTTTGCAGGCCCACACCAGACATTTTCGGAACAAAAATCTTTATTTGCCTGTATTGGCAAAGAATGTATGTTTTGTATGAAGAAGACACTGGCCAATCAAACACATTCTTCAAAAAAAAAAACATCTTTGTGATGCTGTTCATTTCACAGAAAACAATAAGGGTAAGAAGTTCAAATCTTAAATAGAAAGTTATACAAATCATATTCTACCAATTAATGGAATACCGGTATGACTGTTCTGATTATTTTTCTTTTCCTCACAGAGAAATTTGCTGTGACCTGCCCAATGGGGGAAAGGGCACAGATACAGCCAGAGCCCATTTCCATTGCCCATTTTGTGATTTCTAAGTTCTGACAAGCCACTTCAAAGTATATCTAAAAGGCAAACATGGTATGTGTCTAGTGGTCTCCTTTACATCACACCACATTTCTAAACATTTGTAATGATATATAAATATCTTAGCAATGCTGAAAAGTGAGTGCTAAAAATAGTTTTTATTATTGAAAGAAAAATGTTTGTGGGATATTAAGAAAATATGTCTAAGATGGTATATAATATAGGATTGTGTAATCCTTTTTTGTTCAGTGTGTTTAAAATACTTTGACTTGCAGGCATGGACTCAACGAAGGGACAAGGTAGGAAAGATTTGTCCCACATGGAATGTCAAATCATGAAAATAGTTTAGAACATAAGTGAAATAAAAATACAATTATTTCTCTTATTTAAATTTTATTTACCACCGTTTTTATGTGCAAAATAGCTGCATGTAAAGCTTGATAAGTTCTTTTCAACTCTGTTACTAAATAAATCTGAAACTAATGTCTACAAATTGACCACTGATCATTCCATCAGTATACCACCCAAGGTCTTAATGTCATCTTAATTTATCTTTCTTGTGACCGAAAGATAGTACTGTGGTCCTTCAGATGTTTGTAGAGAAACGTTAAGCAGATATTGCCAGAAAAAAAATGAAATGGTGGACTCTTGGTGTCTTCCATTATTCATAAAAAAATGTTTATGGTTTTTGTCCAAGCAGGAAAACCAAGGGTGAATGAAAAGGAAAAGGACAATGCCAGAGATGACACTGCAGACACAGCAGAGCAGAAACCTGAATACCCACACTGTAAAGTGTTGCAATGTTAAAAAAAAAAACATAAGAAGACACATTAGAGATGTCCGTAACCTGGAAAGCATGTCGATAGTGTGTGTAGACATGAATGCTGGAATATATGTGACTGCTAGATATAACCTCAGCCTCATGATTCCCATTCATATACTGAAACCCACAAGCCCACCACAAATGGAGTGCGAGGTTGAATTGCGCCGGACATTCATGCAACTTGCAAGATCATCTGGAAATCCAGGAAAAGAGTGTGTTCACCTGGAGAGGACCAGATATGCGACACCCTGCTCTAAACCAGCGCTCCTCACAACCACCTCACAACAGAACCTGTAATTTCTGCTGTCATTTTTCTCAGAGTACTTCAAATGTGAATGGAAGTGTTATTCTCATGAATGTCTCCATACTTTTCTGGATCTCCAGCCAGTATGATTTGATTAAGGGACAACTCCAGAAGATATGAAAACGGTTGGCCCTCCCCTCACCACACCCTCTCCAACACCTTCTATTTTTGTACTTTTATATTGTGCTTGTGTAAAAAAAACCTCACAATGTTCTTCCAACCAAAGTCTCTCCATGAGAGGGAGCAGGTTGTTGTTTTCCGTAATTGTTCATTTATCTCTTGCCATTCATCTATCGATAAAGTAATATTTGCCTCTTTTTCCCACCTTTCTTTTACATGCACTGTGTCATTTCCTTTTAGATCTTCTGTCAGTATCAGCAGTTCCATCGCACAAGGTTATTTTAGAGCCCTCCGCCCCACCAGATGCCAATCCTATCGTCCAGGAGTTACCACATCCATTCATACTAACACACTTACACTGACAAAATAGATAAATAAGTAGATAATTAGCTAATCAATGAAAAATTTAGAAGTAAGGATTATAAGATTGAGGTAAGAAACTGCTGATTTGGTGGGGCATGACAGTTAATTGGTGAATGTTGAAAAGGGCTGCAAAGGTTCCTCATAAACCTCTCAAGGAGAAACATCCCTATACCTCCTGAATCAACGTAATATGAGTAGTGGGCAGGATGGGATGATTTCAGAATAAGAAGTGTTTGAGCAAGCCATGTGGTGAATCAAACAGCTCTGCTCATGAGCCACACTGACAAGATTAGTGGTGTTTGCTCTAAATATCGACAGGTACTTCAATCCCTGTGTCTAAGATCTTTTCTTTTATGTTCTCGTTTTTCTTGTTTGAATACAAATAAATTCCAAACATCAATTTTTGGAAAACTGCCGTGACCCGGATTCGAACCGGGGTTGCTGCGGCCACAACGCAGAGTACTAACCTCTATACGATCACGGCTGTCTGGAGAGTCACAGCAAATAGAGGCACTGAAGTTATTACAGACAGATAGAACGTTGTTGTATATGTTTTATCCACAAGGACATAGTTCATGGTCCTTGTTTTACTTTTTTTTGACGTCTACAACATGTTTCGCCGGCAAATAAAGCCAAAGCATTTCCGTTTCACCCTAATTAAAATTGCCGTGGCCCGGATTCGAACCGGGGTTGCTGCGGCCACAACGCAGAGTACTAACCTCTATACGACCACGGCAGTTGATTTAATTGAAAGACTAGTGCCATTCGGACACTTGGTGTAATGATACTGTTGTAAAGCTGAATGTCTGTAAATCCTTTGAAAACAGTCATTTTGAGTATGACAAGATATGTCATCATAACGTTCGACAATAATTCCGTATTCGGAGTCAATGGTAATGGTTTTTAACACGCCAGCTCCGTGATTTAATCACTGGAGAGTATTTGGCATCACAAACAACTGAGTTTCCAAAACTGCCGTGACCCGGATTCGAACCGGGGTTGCTGCGGCCACAACGCAGAGTACTAACCACTATACGATCACGGCGCGCTGTGCTCCGGCACGTGTAGTCGTGCGCAGCACCAGATACTGAAACAAACGTCACCCCGCAATACGGCATATGACTCTTCTATTTTTATGCTGATAGAACCAAACTAATCCAAGTAATGTTCAGACACGAAATTTTGAGACTTTGTTTGAATATGTATTTCAAATAATGTAATTTTTATTGACATATGGAAAATAGTGTAGATATATCTGCCTTTGTTTTCGGACACACGCAGTAGATGGCGCCCTTTCAGCGTTTATTGCAGCCACCGTGTTTGACTTGAGGGAAGCGTTTGGTTCAGAGAGGAGGTCCGACAGCGCGTGCTGCCTGTTGAAATTTAACAGCTCAGCTGTAGAGTGTCCGTGTGTGTCAGTAAACTCCGAGTCTGACCGTTAAACCCGGCGCGGCTCTCACGGACAGGACCGCGGCTTTAGGATCGGAGGACTGGGTCTCGGCGCTGGTGCGCCTTTTTCAAGGAACGCATCCACGGTGCACCGCTTAACTGATTTCAGAGGAAATGACCGAGTGAAGTGAGGTGAGTGTTCCACGTTTCTCTGTCCAGTGCCTGCACGAGTCGTCCTAAAAGCTAATTTTTTATGTCCTCTGGTTGAAATGTTGAATGTTGTGCCCATTTCTTAATTTGCACTCGCTCATTTGCTGAATTTTGTGCGTTTAAATGCAGTTTCTTCCCACATGAAACGATTGCTTTGTTTCAATTTAATTTAAACTAAGCTGAATTATTTCAGTAAAGTAAAAGAATGGTTAAAACCGTACAGTTTTCAACTGCAGACCACATTCTCGTCCTAACTTCTTGTTTACTGGTCCAGACCAAAGCTGTTTTCCTCCCCTCACACCAGCCTCCACTAGTAAACTATGTCTGTTACCTATTAAAGGGGCATGACACCACATTTTTAAAGTTTGCCCTCATCCTGTGTCCCACAGCAGGCCAGTCAGCACTGAAAACTTCAGCTTGTCTTATTTGTTACACCAAACACAGATGACTATTAGCCTTAAAAATGGCACTTTTATGGGGTGTGTTGTGCATTTCGGGCTTTATCTGTTGTGTTTGAGCCCCCTTTTAGAGAACTTGGATGAGTAAGGATTGTTCAGCAGAGTCACTGACCCATTTAATATCCATAGCCCTTTGCCAGTGTGCAACTTAGAAGTTGATGTCTTTGCTATTTTTAACTACTAGAGCTTGTAGGCTGACTACCTGTCTGCAAACACTTAAATCATACACACACTCGTCAATTATGTTGTTCTGTAGGTGTGAAACCTTTTTTGACCACTTCTATCTTTGAAAGAGTTGGCATCTGTGTGTGATCTCAGTTCTGTAAAATAGCTCTTGAAGCACGTGTTTGTAGAACATGCCTCTGTGACATGAAGAAAAACTTGTTTCAGGCTCTCAACACATTTTAAATGTCTGCTTCTCAAAACCAGTGGGTTCAATCCCAAAGTTACATATCACAGTCAACGTTCATCCCTGTTTCTTTTATGAAACAGTTTCATTAATTTTCCTTTGTAAGCCCCATGAAAGTTATTTTTATTCCTCACACAGAATGGTGTGTTTTTAATGTAAATGTAAGAAATCGTTCTTCCTGTATGAAGGTTTAACATCTGTTTCAAGTGGTGTCGAGCTGGACATGTAAACAGGTCTGCCATTCAACAGGAGGTTGACTTAATTAGGGGTTTTCATGGAATAAATTGCTTAATTCTGTGTTTTTCCCCCCCATGACACAGAAGGATAGTTTTTCAGAGGCTGTAATGACCTGAAGACGTGAGTAAGGTGGAGAAAAATGACGAGAAAAAAACACCACGCAAAAATCATTTTAAAAAAGTTAAAGAAAAAAAAACAGAATGGAGAAAAAGTTCTAGAAGAAATTATAAAAGCTATAAGAGTGTCTAAAAAAGAATTTGATAGAACAGTATGCAGCACCTTAAGTTCAGCCTGCAGCTGCAACTAATGCGAGTCAGATGTGTTTTCCTGGATCCGCCTAACTCAGACACACTGCTGTTTGTCACATAGCTTGTTCTATGGAGATTTAAAATTCAATTCAATTCAGCTTTCTTTATAAGACGCCAATTCCAACATAGTCATTTCCACACACTTTTACATAGAAAACCAACTGATCCACATGATAAAGTTTAAATAAAACATCTAAGAACTAAGGACTGCTGAGGGAGTGATTGAAAAGCAACACATCCAGTTTTTACATGGAAATATCCTGGAAAATTTTAAATAGCATATAAGAAAATGTTTTTCATTCAGGAAGCAATGTTACGCTGTGTTTTTGAGTGTTTTCTAAACTACTTGCAAATATTCACCTACTAACATGATGACATCTACCTGGGGGAAAAAATAATAAAAAGAACAGCAACAGCATGAACAGTCCAGAATCATCTTGGCTCATAAGAATAAAATATATAGAACAAGTCTTTCACAAAAAAAAAGTAAATTTTCAACATTATCAGGTTTAAAGGAAGTATTCAAAAGGAAATCAAGGTTTCATTTCAGTAACTCAGTTCTCCTTGTGGTTATTCTCGCCGGTGACACAAGTGGTTTATTGCATTAACGCACCACCAGTAACCAAACTGTAACATCTGCTGTGCATCTGGAGGAAGTTGCAGGATGGAAGACTTGTACGAACATGATCAGTCTACTGACCACCGCTCAGCTGCTTCTTATTCTGGCCATTCTGTATTCTAAATACACACACAATTGGAGTGTAAATGACACTGCCATATGATGTGCAAATCTTTTATTCGTCATAGTGTAAAATTGGGAATCCTTTGCTCGTCACTAACCTTAGAATACATAAATCAAAAGTAATTTCACCAAATGAATATGTTGTGTGTGTTTCTGGCAGTGTGTGTGTTTCGCTGCCATGGCAGAGCTGCCGTCCGGACTGCTTGAGGCATGTGTGGTGGTAGGAGCCCCCACTGATAAGCTTCGAGATCTATACCAGGTAAACACACACACACTCGCACAGATAAAATTAAGCTATGATGCTTTCAAAGTGTGAAATCACACAAAAGTACTGGCATGCAGCGTTGATAGTGCGGATTCCGCCCAGGGTTTGTTGACATTTCAGCTGCTTTTGGCTTTTTTCTGACCTCTGAGTAACTGAACGTGAATGGTTCTTCTTTTGCATTTGGTCAGTGATGAGGAGGAGGAGTAAAGAGAACAAAAACTGTTTCCCTGTGAGTTATACAAGTGCTCGTGAGAACCTGGAAGTCTGATTGAGCAATATTCCAGATGCAACATTGATTTTTAACATCGTCCATACAGACCTGCTTCTTGATTTAATAAGATGTAGTTGTTGAAATTTCATTCAAAAATGCTGAATTGATTTCCCACATGTTGTGTACATGTTGTGTTGTCAAAAACCACCTTTGCTGACCTGATTGCAGCTTCACCAACAGAACAAGCTAAAGGAGGCCTTGTCACTGGAAGCCGAGGTCCTGCAGGTTCATGCCCCGCCCTTTGTTTCCAAGGAAGCTAACTCCAGCCAGCCGATTGGTCCGGCTTTCAGCAGGGTCCAGAGAAGGCGGAGCTTCATCAAGAAGGTAACTGGCTTAATTTTTTTTTTTTTTAATTGCTTGCATTTGTAATAAATTTGGAGTGGATAAGAGGTATGTGTTGGAAGGGGAAAAACAGTCAATTTTTTTTTTTTTTTGCTGCTTCTGCAGAAGAGACGAGATCGAGACCGTCCTGCAGAGGGTTTATCTAATGGGGAAGCGGCCAGTCGCAGTGAAACGTCTTCAGCGACAGAAGACATCAGTGTCCCAAAGGATCTGGACCTCATAGCTCTACCACAGCTTTGTTTCCCAGGTTAAGTGTCTTTTTTTTTTCTTCTTCTTCTTGTTCAGTGTAGAAGATCGATTGAAGATTGTGTTAAAAATTCAGCAAATATGTCATTGAACTGGCAAAACTCTCGACATGTGGGCTTTGGGAACGCAACCCGTCTCAATTGTTCTGTCAAACGCCAATACGTCACGGACTCCAGCGGTTCAGTTCTAGTGTGGAAATGATATTAGACAAGCAGTTTTTCCATGTTGCTCTATCTCTGGGTACCGAGAGGCCTCAGTGAGACTCCCACCTCTGCATTTGATGTGAAGTACTGATAATTAAAAACAAGCAGTGTTGTATTTACACAGCGTAGGTGGTGAAGACAGGAAGGTTTCCAGTAGAAGAAATGTCGACGCTCTCACAGTCTTATGTATTTGTGTTTGATGTGCTTGTCATAGTATATTCAAAATATGAAATGCTGAGACTTCCTGGTTCTTCCTCTTCCAGGTGGTCTTCAGTTGTCTACTGAGCAGAGAGAAGACAGTTACCATTTTTTGGTGTTTACCGATCTGTTTGGCAACCGAACTCATGGAGTTGTTGCACAGCACTACAGAGCGGTCCAGGTACACACACACACACACATTCTCACACACAGTAGTGTAAGAGAGAATGTGTTGATACTAATGAATGCAGACATTTTTTTCTTCATTTGCTGTGTACTCTGCTAGTCCTGTCAGGAAGGTGTTGTCCAAAATGGCCACAGGTGGAATTCAGCCAAGACCCGTCTCTTCACGCCGTTTGCCGTGTGCATCATCTCTAAGTTTCCCTACTACAACGCCCTGAAGGACTGCTTGTCATGGTAATAATTCATACAAAGGATTGACTTATGCTTCCAGTAATGCGGTAGAGTTCATTCCCTCCCCACCTTCCGTCTCTCAGTCTCCTGGTCCAGCTACGTCCGGCCAGACAAGCTGACTTTGAGGAGACCATCCGGGAGTTTTCTGCCCGGCTGTCCCTGGTGCCCCTACCGCCACCCGGCCAGCTTCATGTGGTCAGAAAACGCATTTTCCCTGCCAGATGAATCCGTGCTGTTGTCTCCTGTGTGCATACTGAGTTGTGTTTTCACGCGTCAGTCCTTCAATCTGCGTCCGCTCCAAGTGGTGCTTCCGTCCCGGGAGGATCAGGACAGTCCTGTCATAGACATCGACCTGCACCTGCCGTTCCTCTGCTTCTCACACACAGTCCTGCTCCAGGTAACGCTGATCATAAAACCTTTTAATGGAACTTTAAATACTATTGGCTGGCTGAAATATACTGACCACGAAGGGCTTCCCACCATGGTTAATGATTTTAAAACCTGAGATAATAACATCTAAAGTAGTGACAATCTCTCCTCTAGTTACTGGCCTGCCTCCTCCAAGAACAGAGGCTGGTCTTCTTCTCCTCCGACTGGGCCAGGCTCACGCTAGTTGCAGAGAGTTTGCTCCTGTACCTGCAGGTCAGCGCACTCATATTAAATTCTTTGTTAATGCCGTTTTAAAACCCTCGCCCGATGTTTCCCGGACGTCTTTTTCAGCCTCTGTCCTGGCAGCAGCCCTACGTCCCGGTCCTGGCCAGAGGAATGCTGGACTTCCTCATGGCTCCGACTGCCTTCCTGATGGGCTGTCACATCAGTCATTTCGAAGAGGTTGCGGCGGTGAGTGCGCCACTGCAGCGTTACACACGGAATCATTCAGTCAGCTGTGCAAATTCTGGACATTTTCTTCGGAAATGACATTCAAGATTTTCTCTTAAAGTGGATTTTTGTTGGTTCAGTATCACTGCCTTGCATGCATTTACAGTTTCTAACAAACGTCCATTATTCCCCACTGCATTCATCTTTATTCCGGGTCCAGCAGAAGCTGAGTTCACATATTTTACTGTAGCTTTCTGTTTGCAGACTGAGCCCCTCTGTGTCGCACTGCGTTGTGGTGAATCGTACCCATTGTACCTACAATCTCGTGTGTGCGTGTGTGTTTATGTTGGTGTGTAGGAGACCGAGGACCTGATCCTTGTGAACGTTGATGAGGGCATCATTCACTCGTCATGTTCTGAAACCATTGACTTGCCTGCGATCCCTCTGGCTGCTGCAGACAGCTTTGTGTCGAGGTAATCCGTATTTGCCACTGTGTGTAAAAGTACACTGCTGTTTTTGTGTTATAGCTGTGAGAAATAAAACTGAGTTGGAATGAGAAAAAAAAGCTGCTTTGTTTTTGAAACATTTAATGTCTGACTGAGCTACATTATTCTAAAATACGTGTTTGGTGTGTTTGTGTGTCCAGGGCTGAGTGTCTTCAGCTTCACTATGACTTGGAGCTGTGCCACCTCGGGGCCGGTACCGACGCGAACGCCCTGCGATCTCAGCGCAGAGACTGGCAGAGACGACTCAACTCACAGATACAGAACATCGCCCTGGAGCTGGTGGTCAACATCTTCAGGTAGAGCTTCCAAGTTAAAAACTCTGCTCGCTGCACACAGTTGTCATCTATATTGATGGACGTGTTGTACTGAGTAGAATTGAATTAACATTTGTCCCTTTATCAGAAACGTCCCGGACTTCTTAAACCACGAACACAGAGTTTTCAACAGCGAGGAGTTTCTGAGAACAAGAGATCCTGCTGACCAGTTGTTTTACAAGAAGGTACATGCGCACACACACACACACACACACACACACACACACACACACACACACGCACAAACACAGACACACACACGGTCTGACAGTCGGTGCCGCATTCTTCTCTTTGTTGCTGTCTCCAGGTATTAGAAACCCATATCTTCCACTCGTTCTTGCGGGACAGGCTGAGCAGGAAACGGGACACCTTCAGTCGCATGGAGCAGAGCATGCGTGGTCACGGGAACAGGTGCGACGCCGCTCTGACGTCCCCGCCGTCGGACAACCACGTGACTCCGATGTGATTGTTCTGCGCTGTTACAGCTGATGCAGTGTTTGAACAAAGCATCTGATATTTCGTAAGAGTTTCGCTGTTTGTGTAGCAGTCATCACGGCGAGTTGGAGTTGGGAGCCACTGCCTCTCGTCTCTCTTTAAGAAGACCAATTTCTTTGACCAACACTAATTCCAGGAATGTCCTCCAGCTTGTCAAACCAGCTGAGAGCCGGAGAGTGGCTCAGTTTGATAACAGGGATTATTTTCTTATTGTTAAAAATTAAATTTTGAATTACACTGAATATTTTTTGGATTTTTGTCCTTCTTCAAACAAAACTAGATCAGCCCGGGTGTGTTCATACTTAATATAAGGAAAACAAACCGTACTGTGATTCTTCTTTAAACCTTGGTGTAAACCAAATCAGCTGTTTTCACTTGAACTACGACAGACCAACTATACCAAACGCAGATCATCACAGGCATCAGGAATGCTGTCTTCCTGCAGCAGATGTTCTTTGTTGATGTGGAACTGAGGAATTTTTGCTGCTTTTTTAAATTCCTTTATTCTTTTATCAAGCTGCTGAAGAGTTTGCTGTAGCATTGTCATCTTAATTCATCAAACATTGCATGATTGAACTCCTTCCACAGCAATTTGATCGTTTCTGTTGCAATCGTCGTCCAGCGTGACCTTTTATTTCATCTGTTGAAGTGACAACTTAAACTCGGCTTAAATACATGGTATTGGGATGGACAAATTAACATTATCTGGCCAAAATGTTAACAAAAAATGTAGCAACCCCTCCACCACAGCCTATTCGTTTTCTTACTCTTTTCCTGTGTGCATTGATAGAAAGTGAGAAGCGACAACTCAGATCAACAAAGGAAAATATGTCAGGAAAAAGAAGGTAGCCCCAAGGTGCTGATAAAGAGGAAGGAAACTTCTACGTAATAAAAACATTTAAATAATGAATCACTGGGCTGGAATGTTTGTTTTATATTGGTCCTGTAATCCAAGCAGAGGCTGCACTTAACATTGACTGATATTGATTCGCCTTCGTGAGCCTTTCACTACTATATATGTTGTTCCATATTAAGTTCTGTATTTCAAACAAATGACTGTGCTCTTCATTTAAACACCAGTCACTGTTTTCTCCTCCGCTCTGAGCACCAATCAGAATCCCAAAACCCGCCCCCTCATGTGTTCCTCAGCAGGAATCGTGCGGTGACCGAGACTCCGAGGCGGGCTCTCATGTCCGACTTGTCCAAGACGGGCTACAGCAGCTACACCAGCCCCGAGAGCCGGCTGAGCAAGAGGCTGGGCGCCAGTCTGCCCAATCTGGAGCAGCCCACCACCGACGCTGCGTCTGCCATCACTCCCACCCGGCCCAACTCCCTCAGGAAGATGACTCCTGATATCGGTCAGTGCCGGTGTAATTCAGTTAAATGAAAAAATAAATGAAATGAATGATGCGTCTAATTTAGTTCACTTCTTGCAGGGTTGAAATCTCCAAAGAAGGCAGTGAAGATCTTTCGTCTCCCGGAGTTCCCCCCTCCGCTGGCTTATCACTACGTCCAGAACTACTATTCTGACATGGTTGGTTCACTGGGGAAGGCTATCAGTGCGACACCACCGGAGGAATCTTCTTTACTGGCCAGGTATTCCAAGATATTCAGATATTCTAAGATCTGTTTCAGTGGTTATCAAAGTGGGGGAATATGAACTTCCACCTACAGGGTCTGAACCACAATGTGTGTCTCTGCATCATCAAAATTAAGTGGAAAAGAGGTTATGCTAAAGAAAATTCATCCTGCTAACCCCTATTGTTTTTCTTGTAGTTGCACCCTCCCTGAAATGTCTGGAGGCCCTATAAGGGAGGCTCTCCCAACACTGAAGATCACTGATTTGTATCATATGTGCTCTAGTCAGACCCACGGTTTATCTGCAGCCAGTTAAAAAAAAAAAAAAAAAAAATATGAAAACATCAGAGATTGATATGTTATTCATTAATTTTCACATGGTGGAGAAATGTTCTGACTTTTGTCTCAGAGAAACAACATCCTAGGTTTAAGTGCAGATATTGAGACCTTTCTATGCAAAGTATGCATTTTGTTTTGAAAGAAAAAAAATGCTGTTTCTATTGCCAGATGTTATGACATGAGCAGTGAAGAAGTTTTATTGTATTGTGTTCTTTCCATGCATTTAAATACTTAAACCTTGCATGTGTTCATCTACTCTAAAAACTCCATCTCGTATCTGACCGATCCATGCTTCTTTCTGCACAGGTATCATTACCTGCGGGGCTTGGTAAACACCGTTTCCAACAGGCGTCTCGATGCATTGGAGGACTTCCAGAGTTTATACAAAACCGACGCCGACATCTTCCCTTCCCAGATGGTGAAGTCCTTGGTCGACTCTCTGCCAGACGGCGAACGCTCGCAGGTCAGTTCAGGACATGAACGAATGGAAACTCTGTTGTTTTATCACTCGCTTGTGGTCAACGTTACCTGGATGGATTGGAGTTTATTACAGTTAAAGCCACATCCCAGATTAAATTCTGTCCACAGGCGGACAGACGGCCGGAGCTCAAGCGGCTCATCAGCCGGGTGAAGAGGGACCAGGAGCGGGAGCGTGCGTGCAACGGCAGCGGGCAGGAGGAGGGCGGCGTGAAGCGCTTCCAGCTGCCCAAGAAGTACATGCAGCTGGAGGAGTTCGTGAAATGTGTCCAGGAGTCCGGCATTGTAAAAGACCAAGGAACCATTCACAGACTGTTTGACGCTCTGACTGTGGGTGAGCAGTGGCTACATTTATGCAGTTTTTCCCCCAGAAACGTTCAAGTTGCGTAACTTGTGGAGCACACTGCTTCAGAGCACACACACACATTTTTCTCACAATTCCTCCTCGTCAGTTTCCCAGGCGAACGTTTATTTGAGGTGTTAATCATTACCTCGCCTCTTCCTGAAGACTTGGTCGTGCAGTGTTTGTCAGTCGTTGAGCTTTACTGCTCAGTCGCTGCTTTTTAATTTTGATGTTCTTTTTGTTTTTCACAAACTTTCTCTTGGATTTTTCTCCGGATGTCTACCAGAAGGAAAATGAATCCATATTAAGCAGCTTAGTTTGTGTGTTTTGAGTTTGTAGCTGCAGAAACACTATGCACAGCTGTTAACCTTGATTCACTTGTGTTTCGTTGTAATTATTTAGTCTCATGTTTATCAAGACAAGGAATTTGAAAGCATGAAGAAATCTTGGAGTGAAAGCTTATCTCTCCACACACATTAGGTTTTCATTAAAAGGTTTTGCACTCTGCAGGATGTTATGACATTTTCCCCATCCGCCTCTGGCAGCACTGTTGACCTCCATCTTCAGTGTGAAACAGTGAGGTTAATGTTTGTTGATAGATTTACAGTCTTAACCGTTAGCCCTTTGTGTCTCAAACTAATAATCACTGTTTTCGGGAAGATACTTCTATTTAATATTAAAGATTAAATAAACTGAATAAAGAATAAAGCTGTATACTTTGCATGTGTGTGTGTGTTTGTGTGTTTTGCAGGTCATCAGAAGCAAGTTGGTCCAGATTTGTTCCGAGTGTTTTACACCATTTGGAAAGAGACGGAGGCCGAGGCTCAGGAGGTCTGTGTTGAATGATGAGGCAGAAATGAGACAAAAAAGATCAATCACAATCGACACATTACTGCAGAATATTTTTGGCATAATTAAAATTGCTCTTGCTGCTTTCTTCCTTGTTATTTATTAGTTGTTGGGATTTTGTTTATTCTGGTGAAAACACAGCTGCTTTAATTTTAAAAGCCACTGACAAAAGCTACAAGATATGAAAACCACTTCATCATCTACCACCACTTTGGGCCCTTTAGCAAGGCACCTAAACCCCCATATTATCAACCTTTTTGTAATATTCCTGCCAGAGGCTTAAAGCGGGACACATTCAGAATATATTCTACAGATTTGTTGTGTGTCTATGGTTTTGAAGGTGTGTCTGCCGGCGTCTGTGCTGGAGCACATCGAGGCCACCGAGTGCGTCTTCAAGCTGTCCTCCTCGGTGAAGACGAGCCGCGGCGTGGGGAAGATCGCCATGACTCAGCGACGCCTCTTCCTGCTGACCGAGGGCCAGCCGGGCTACGTGGAGGTGGCCCAGTACAGAGATTTAGAGGTAAGAGGAGAAGAAGAACCACCATGGGATTCCATGAATCCAGAATTTCTGTTGCAGGGCTGGTCGAATAAATCCAGATGAAATGATGATTTTCCAATAAAAATCCAGACATTTACCCAATTATGGGTTGGCTTTGAGAGTACGTTTAGTCTTGAACTGACTAAAAACAGCGTGGTGTTGCTTCTAAATTAAGTTAGTAAGGAATGGTGTGGATGTGTTTCCTTGCAGGAGGTGAAGGTGTCCTCGGCTCCCTTTCTGCTCCTGCGTATCCCGAGCCTGAAGCTGCGCGTTCGGGGAAGGAAAGATGCGTTCGAGGCCAATCTGAAAACGGAGACCGAGCTCTGGAACCTGATGGTCAAAGAGATGTGGGCCGGCCGCAGCATCGCAGACCAACACAAGGTGAGGCTGTGGTGTGGGCGGGTGCAGGAGTGAGACGCTATGAAAAGTTATGGGCTAAAAAAAAAAGGATGCAGGAGAAGAGAGGAAGTGGAAAATATAGGAATAAATACATCGTAAGGGAAACTTCTGTGTTATCGCGTGATGGTCTTACTCATTACTTGCCTTCACTGAGGTATTAGTTACTGTGTGAACTTCAGTGGCCTTTGAGGGTGTGGTTCAAATTCCACGAGGCGCTCATGAGCAAAGACTTTCAAACAAAGGCTGAGGGGTTTCCTTTAGGAAGCTCAATCTAACTGTAATCTGTCTGCTCTTTTACTCTCCTAGCTCTTTTTTATTCGTCATCTTTGAGCTCGTTTCACTGTGTGTAATGTCAGCTGTGTTACATGAAACACACATCTTGATCTATTTATATCATTATTCTCAGTTTGAAAGTGACTCAGGATTTTTTTCTATATTGGATTTTTAAATAATTGATTTGTTGAGAAAATACTTTGCACAGATTAATTTTTTTTTTTGTAGATTTTTCTAGTTGGCAAAAAAATGTCAATTGTAGTTTATTTTGTCATTCTCTTCATTGTAAGCTAATAAAACCTGGGTACATTTGGGTTATCTAATGTTAATATCACGCTGCAGGCTCAAATGTAACAGTGTAGTAACATCTTGACAATGTAAAGCCTTAAACACTACTCGATATTTATCCAAGACTATTACATTTATTGCTAGCAATATATTACATTCTGTTTGTTTTTGTATTGTTAGTTTACAGTTACACACAAAGACAGAGAAAACTTACAACTTTGTATTCCAGACTGAAATATCAGCTGTTTATATTTTGTTCTCTCTCTCTCTCTCTCTCTCTCTCTCTCTCTCTCTCTCTCTCTCTCTCTACATTTATATATATATATATATATATATATATATATATATATATATATATATATATATATATATGTATATATATATATATAATATGTATGTATACTCTGTTTCTCCAGGACCCTCAGTACATGCAGCAGGCTCTGACCAACGCCCTGCTGATGGACGCGGTGGTCGGCAGCCTTCAGAGCAGTAAGGCCATCTACGCTGCTTCCAAGCTGGCTCACTTTGACCGCATGAAGATGGAAGGTAGATGACAGTGTCTCTATATTTCCCACCTTGTCGTCCGTCACCGTTGACTTTAAGTTCATTTTGTTTATTGTACACTGCGACTCCCGCTTGCATATTAAAAGTCATCAATCAATGAGTGAACGTCTCACTTTTGACCTTTTCGAGGCAGTTTTGGTATTTTTATGTGTTTACCGCACGCTAAAGGTCAGGTACTTCTCCTTTGTTTGTCCTCAGTCCCGATGATGGTGCCCAAGACAACCGCCGAGACGCTGAAGCACAAAATTAACCCTTCGCTGGAACTTGCCGCACCTCAGGCTGTGGACGTTCTCCTGTACACACCAGGTCAAACACACTCACTTTGTGAATATATGCCAGTGGTAGACCCTGAGTTCTTCGATGCCCGGGCTCTGTGGGAGTCTGTGATTGCGATTGGCTGTTTGCGTCAGAGCCGTGTGACAACTCTACTGTGACTCCACCGTGCTGAAACACACCACAACACCGGAGAAGGAAGCTTTACAAACATAGAAACATGCCTCATAAAAAATACTTTCAGTTTAACCTTGTTAAAAATAGAAATCACTGACAAATTCAAGGTCATAAACTATGGAAAATACACATTTTTTTTGACATTTTATTTCTGAATTAATCTGAAATAATCATTCAGACTTATTGAAATTCATTATTTATTATTTTAAAAAAAACCCTGAATTGATCATCGGATCTCATTGGTCAGAAAATCATATTTGATATAAGTAAATAAAGAGATTTAAAAGTGGATAGAGTGAAAGAGTTGTTATCCAGCCAATCCACTTCTTTTAAATCATTAACAGAGACCTGCTGGAGGACCTCAGACAATTAGGCTCATTCAAAGATGCAATCAAACGCCCAGGAGCTAATCCACCTTTAAAAATGCAGATTAAAATTTTTAGAATCATCTTCTAAATCTCACACGTTGCCAGTGCAGTGAACTTAAGACGGGATAGTGATTTCTTTCTTTCTTTTCTTTTTCTTTTTTTTTTTTTTTAAGCATTCTCTTTGAACTGGAGTTTGAATATACTGGACTCTGTTAAACAAGAACGTAAAGAGATTTAAAAAAAAAGGTGAAATGAAATTTAATTGATGAAAAACAACGTTGACCTATTATAGCAGTCATGACATAACAGCTGAACAAAAAAGGGGAAAGATTGCTCACTGCTGTCTCCAGCTGGACTTGAAATAAGGTCAGCGTTGGTCCAAAGGGGTCAGCGGCGAGAATCACAATGAGTGGACGGTCTTTTAATTGCCTGTTAGGGCCTGTTTTTACTCAGATCCTCGTGAGAAATGCGTGCTAATACAGGCAGACTGCATTTTCAGTTTGCATGTGTTTCGCAACTGATCCACTCACAACGCAACAAGTGACAACAAACGCAACAGGAGGAGTGTGTGGAGGAAGGAAGTTGTCAAACACACCTGAGCATTACACCCAATAAATCTCTCACATTGTTCGTTCAGTTTTTTTAATTCATCCTCAAAAAAGCACCAATTTGGGTCAAATTTTGAAAGAAAGGACACAGGAAAAGATATTTTATTTACTTAAAATTCATAATAGAAATTTACATCAATTCAAATCATCAAGTGTGTCGTTCACTATGAAGCAATATGGCATAATTTCACGAACATAAGAAGTAAACACAGTCACTCAGGTTTTTATCATTATTACTTCCTTTTTTACATTATTATAACTACCACTGCTATTGTTTTATTATACTGTTAATTTAGTAACATTAGGTGACATAATATGGTTACTATAATTTTTTTTTTTTTTTTTGTTTTTTGAGGGGAGCCATTACTTTCATTTACAGTTACCCAAATCTCATCACATTATCAGTTTGAGCGATTGCAAATCGTACTCAACATTATAAATGACTTAATCACATCCAATAGAATTCAATCTTAAAGGTAGAAACAATATTATTAGATCAAGTCCATAATCAGCAGATTCCAGGAGACTCGATCGACTACTCTTTTTACAAAAAGAAACTTTTTTTTTTTAGAGGAACTTCGTGTTTTTTAAGTAAAAATAAGCTTCTTGTTACCCTGAAACTTTTTTTAAACATGCAAATTGTTAGTCTGCCTTCTTTTGCATAAAAGCCCGAGATGTTTTTTTTTATGGGCGGCACATAAACGTGGCAGGAAGCGAACGAGAAGGACTACAAAGCTCTGGCCTCTCAGCGAACGACCATCTGGGGCCACTCAGATACTTGCTGGCGTCGGATTGAAAACCACCGCGAACACACTCATGCACACTCATACCCAGTGATTCACGCGCATACAAACGCAGCTCAGTTCTAAACCGGACAGAATGAGCCATTCAGGGCCTCCCTCTCCCAGTTTCTCGGACTCCATCTCCCTCACTCTCCGGTTTGAATATAGGTCACTGCATTGAGTTGCTGGCTCAGATCCCGTCCACTTCCCCCCCTCCCCGTCCCGCTCTCTCTCCACTCCCTTCTCTCTGATTTTATTTTCTCCCGCTCTCCTTGTGTCCCACTGTCCTCCTGTGAAACACACCGCAGGTTTTTTTTTTTTTTTTCTTCCCCCTTCTATTTCCACCAGCGGAGTTTTTAAATAGCAGTGAATGCGTGGGAGGAAATCTGACCGTTAGGTGAAGCCTGGGTGGAGTCCTTGCTGTGGAAAAACAGTTTTGAACATGTTTCCTTTCAAACTGTCCACTTAGGGGAAAACTCCTGGTATTGACATCTCACATGAAGTCATTTATTACACGGCACGATAAAACAAACATGCACTTCTTGAAAAACGTTTGCATTCTCAGTCTATCACTGTCTTCAGTCGTGCAATCCTGCATTTCACTGCATTTCAGGTCAGCTGTGGGTGTCTGTGAGCGGCGGGAAGGTGATGGTCTTTGATGCCTCCAGCTGGTCGCTCATACACACCTGCCACGTTGGGAACTCCAGACTGGTGAGTGAAGCGGATGAGCAAACACACGCAGCGAGGCGTAAACACAGACAGACGCAGCAGATCCTCCCCAGATATGTGACTGACGTAGTGTTAATTCATCTTCTATAGTCACAGCATGTGAGTCAACTGCGGTCATTGTTAATCGTCTGAAACGTTTTTTGGGGTGGGGGATTTCAGTAAAAACCCCCATCAGAGAGAATACTTCACCTGCGGCTATGTAGACGGATAACAGTGACACGAAGCCCGAAGCAAGATAAATGTCAAAATGAATATTAGAAAAGTATCTGTGGTGAAGCAGAACAGAAATCTGTGTTAAAATTGAGGAGTGTTGGAGATAGTTTGACGCTTTCTGGGACCAAGTTGTAGAATTCCAGTAAATCGGAACTTTGCAAACCAGTGAACAGTCTGGACACATCCTGGAAAGACGCTATTTCATAATATCTGAGTCTCAGTAAATCCATGATGACGAATTTTATTCTCATGAGCAGCATGTATCTGCAAGTCAATAGTTATAGTCAAACTGAAAGCAAAATAAAGTTTGTCACAAAGACCAGTGGAAATACCTGGGCTATTCCACACATTGTTCAAAGGCACTCAGCACAAGGCAGGGACCCTGTTAGTACCCCCTCGCCCAGGGAAAAACAATAAGGTTTAAATTCAGGAGTCATTGACTTCCTGAAAACTAAATTTCTCATGTCTCAGGAAGTTCATCTCCTCATATGCAGCTGCTTGGTTAATGAAATGTTCCTTAATGATTTATTTAATTTGTTGCCTTGTTTCAACTGTTTGATGCTTGATCGACAAACATGCTAATATTTGATCTCATAAGAGTGCCATAGTTTAACCAGATTTATGATGCGAGCAGCTTTTTTCTTCAAGTTCTTCAAGCGCCATCCCAGATGTTTTGCTGCTTCTCATTCCTGAGCTGAGTCTCCACGTCCCGAACATCTGATACTGATGAAACTGTTTTCTTCAGGTGGATTTTCCTCTCCTGCTGCTCCACTTCAAACACCAGCACTGAGCTTCAGGCCTCACAGTGTTTGAGAGTGTGTGTTGGAGTGTGTGTCATTACACTCCCCTCGCAGTTTTTGCAGGAAAACAGTCGCTGCAGACGGGTTTAAGTTTGACCGTGAAGCTTTAGGATATTTCTCCGGACGGCGCTAATCGCTGTCTACTGCGTCGGGCACGCAGGTCACAAGAAACATGTTAACCTGTTTGTGTGTGTGTGTGTGTGTTACAGAGAGACACACAGAGTGTGTGTTTGTTCTGCCTGATCAGTGTATTTATACACGGTTCACTACCAGGTCATGTATTCAATATTTGTCTTACTTTTGCAGAAGGCTGGTCTAAATGGTGAATGATAGGAATTTGACTGAAAAATGTTGGAGAGAAGCTAAAAGTAAACCTGTTTTTGTCAGATCGTCTTTATGAGGAAAAAACTGGGGGTTTTCAGTGACGTTTAGTGGTTTTATTTGAATAAAACAGACTGCTGTGCCAAAGTTGAGCAGACTGTGTAGTTTAGTGGAAACTTTTGCCACCTAGTGGACAATTTGAGTATTGTACGATAAACTGAACCTTCAGCAGTTTGGATTCACTGACAGCTGGAGAACCTGGTAAAACCAAAGGCAGGCATAGGGAGAACATGCAAACCTGCTGTCCGGGTAACAAACTACTTTCCTCCTTGGTCAGGAAGCAACAGCAGTGATCCGACTGCCCCTGGACTCAAATTGTTTATTCAAATCCATAGACGCACACATGACCTCTGATTGATTCAATGTCCCTGCCAGAACTGCATGCTGGGAGTGGACCAGGACCAGGTGTGGATGGGCTCCGAGGACTCTGTGATCTACATCATCAGCATAGTGGCCATGGTGTGCAACAGACAGCTGACCGAGCACCGGGCGGAGGTCACCGGGCTGGCGCTCGAGACGGAGAAATACAGGTAGACCAGCAAGACTCACCTTAAACTCACCCATGAAACACTTTGTCAATTCACCAGAATCCGTTTAATGGTATGTGATGAACTGATCATTTTCTTTAATTAAAGCTCGAGCTATCAAAACCTTTTTCTTTAAATGAGACAATTATAGAAACAAAAAAAAAATTTAAATCAACATTTGAAAGTGATTATCTCTAATGGAGGAATTGAAAACATCTGCTTTGTCCATTTTTGCAGCATATTTTTAATCTGTCAACTAGCCAAGGTCTACATGTGAGCTTTTATTTTTTTCACATGAAACTTTATATTCATTTGATTTGCCAGTTAATCCACTCTTCCTTCAGAATTTCAAGGTGTGTTTAATACTTGAAGCTGAATTAATGATACACATAGTGTCCATCATGTAGGCTGAGTTCAGTGAGTGTTTTAAAGAAAGAGTGGATAAACTACAGAATAATCCCGCTGCTGTTGCGTTGTGTTTCTCAGCCAAAAGGTGGCGTACTCCTGCAGTGCAGAGGGAAGCGTCATGGTGTGGGACGTCTCAACTCTACAGGTCACTGTGAAATCTGGCTTCCTATTTTCTGGAAACAGTTTTTGCACTTGTAATAAATAAATGAAACGATTTTTAATAAGTTAACAGTTCAGCGCGTTTCTCGTCCTGCAGGTAAAGAGACATTTCCGCCTCTCCTGCGATCGTCTGCAGTCGGTTTACTGCTCCAGCGGGTCGCTCTGGTGTTGTAAGTTCCACACTTTCACCTTAAACCTTCAGAAGTGATGTTTGAAGCTGAAATCGGAGTGTGTTTCTCTCTGTAGGCTCCCGGGACAGTGTGATGGAGGTGTGGAGGACCGGTTCGTTAAAGCATCGCGTGAATTTGCCAGAGCAGCACAAAGGCTCCACAGCGACTTTCGGCTCCATACTGCTCCTGCCTGAGGTACATCACATGCTCCTCCCTGCACGTCCTGTTTTATCCTTTTTAAATCTAAAGTGTGTGAACGTCTTGCTCATGTGTGTCAGAGGGAGGAGCTGTGGAGTGTGTGCTCGGATTCTGGAGAAGTGTGCGTCTGGCACATTAAAGACACGTCCAGGCCGATCCAGCGCGTGGCGCTGCAGGACTGCACCGGATCTACCTGCATGATTAAAGTCAAAAACCAGGTCAGTTCTCTATAGAGGAGATTGAGTAACCTTTCAGTCTCCATAATAATCCACCAACAGATGAGCTGCAGTCACTTTGTTCGGCCTCTCCCCAGGTGTGGGTGGGCGGCGTGGGCCGCAGCTCCACCAAAGGGAAGATCTACATCCTGGACACGGAGCGCCACCAGGTCCTGAAGGAGCTGCACGGCCACAGCGACAAGGTGACGGCGCTCTGCTCGGCCGAAGACCGCTACGTCCTCAGCGGGGCCGGGAAGCACGATGGGAAGATCGCCATCTGGAAGGTGGAGTAGGAGGAAAGCGGAGGCGGCTGGGAATACCAAATCGTGGAGCTGGAGGCCGAGTTCTTCATTTATGTTAGAAAACTCTGAGGTTTCTCGTAGGAAAATAAAGAAAATGGAGCAAAGATCAAGTTTACATGAAGCTTCACAGACTTTTCAGCTGTGAAGATGAAAAGTGAGACTGAGAAATCCAAAAATGTGCCTGAATTCACTTGGATGCTTTGTGTTACTTTACCCGACTGAAGACGCTTCATTTTACATGTAACATGCAAACTCCAGGCTTCCAATCCCAGACTCAAACCGGGCATCGTCTGGCGGTGAGGTGCGTGTTCTAACCACTGCGCCGTCGTGCAGCCCCGCGTTGTGTAACCACACTACTGCAATGTGGTAACGTCGTGTCCAGCTGTGTGTTTTGGGGGAACGTTTGCAGCTCAGAGGAGTCGAGCTACACTAAAAACAAGAGTTCGCCGTCGCTGTGGGAAAAAAACACTGCAGACGTTTATTTTGATGGAAGTTTTACTTGTAATGAAGAAGATGTGAGGATACAGGTTGATGGGAACTCGGCGTGGACTTGTTACATGTGTTTCCCAGAACATCTTGGGAAGAACCTTTTTTTTTTGTTTGTTTTTTGTCATGTAGCAACTGGAAGATATCAACAGAATAAGAACTAACTTTACAGGCCTTTTTTTAATCTTTATTTATATTCCTACATGTACATTTATCACCTTAAAATGTCTGTGCACAAAAACCCCAGCTGACGGAAAGCAATCGAATATTTATTCTCTGTAAAGATGGAGTTGTTTAAATATCTATGTACGCAGAAGTCTCTGAAAATAACTACATGCGACCGTTGTCGGTGGTTTCCATTTGATGAATTTTTTTTTCTTCTTACTTTTTCAAATCTTTCTTATATTTCGTCTTAAATACCATCCATGGATATTAGTGTCACATGATTTTCAGTCTAACGTTCACTTTATTTTGTTTTACTTTTCCCTGTGAACATACCATGTATTTTTTTAAGCAACTTTTTTTTTAGCTGTATGTCTTTTCTAAACTAGTATTCTTAACCAATTACCAATGCACTTTTTCAAATAAATGTTTATATTTCTGCTTAGATTTACCCAAGTTGTTTCAGGCAGTTGACTGAGAGGCCAAAGTAAAGAAATACAACACAAAACAATGTGTACCTTTTTTTTAAAAAAAACCTTGTGACCTTTGTTGTTTTTCCACTAATCTCACCAAAAATCACTGAAAACAATGGAATATTTAGAGAAATATTACTTGATCTTCATCTTGATCTGCCAAAAAGATTAGAATTACATATTACTAAAAAAAAAAAAAAAAAAAAAAACTCAATAATTTGAGGACAGCAGGTTCAAATTTGTCAATTGTGACCATCCTCCAATGAAGACCTGTGACACCAATAACTTACTTTTTTTTTTTAAATTCACTGCTGTTTCCATGTATTTTCTCATTAGTTTGACTTTCTGCAGTTGGATGCAGCAGGACTTCACCTTGCCCTGTGTGTTTTGAGGGTTCACGTTGCTGTTTTTTGAACTGATTAATTTTTATTTATATATATTGTGAATACAAAATAGCCATCAAATGGCTGTCTTACAGAGTAGATTAGCATTTACAAGAAAATGCTTTTTGTTGCTGCAGATTTTAACCAGTTAAGAGTAAATACCATGCAAACTGATGTGTATTTCACTTTTATGTTTTCATAGCTGTCATACAAAGTTTTCCAAAATTGGGTTAAAAGTTTTTTTTTGTTTTATTTTTGTTTTTCCTGGATAGATTTGCCAGTGGTAAATTGCTCTGCGCAAGGGGTTCAGATTGACAATTCATTCATAACACGTGCAGTTTTGGGGATTTTTCTTTTGTGCACTTTGCCCTTTATATCAGAAGAGGGCGCTGTTCTCAACCAAGATGAGCTAATGTGAATTTAAAACTTGAAAACGTCTGGAGCTCAGTACACTTCAGTTTATGAGAACCAGTTATATTATTATTGAGCATATGATTGATTAATATTTTGTTTGTCACCCAATATATAGCTATTGTGTTAATAGTATAAAATATGTGATGAAATCGATCAGAAAATGTTTAAAGGATCTAAAGATCAAAGCTCATCTTTGACAAAAACGTGACTGCTTTCTGTTTACATGTCTTTGTAAGTATCTAGTATAAAAAACAGAACGCGTCTGACCGTCTGTTAACTGCTCCGGCTGTGTCACGGACAACATATCAGAGTGTGAACAGGCCGGGTCCACCCTGCTCAAGTGTCCTCGAGCAAAAACACTTAATCCCCGCAGGCCTGCCTCTGTGAAAGGCCTCCCTGTGGAGTTTTTACATCACCGCCTCACTGAAAATCCCATGCGAAGCTTAGCGTACTCCGCATGTGCATGTTTATGTTGCGTGCAGTTGTGTTTGTCTCGGCGTGTTCGTGTGTTTGTGTGTGAGTGCTGGACATTGTTTTGGAACGTAAAGCCATAAGCAGCCGTTAATCTGTCGGCGAGCAGGTCCACTCATGCCTCGGCTGCAGTGGAAGATAAGTTGTTTTCTGTTTCTCCCACAGCTCTTAATCAGTTTCCTTTGATCCATCATAGCTCGCTCACAGGAAGTGAGTGCAAAGTTTTTAGAGTATGGGAATAAAATTAAAAAAAAAATAAAAGAAAACTATTGTCTGTGCTGCAATTTTGGAATGTGAGTTAAAACTCAGCACTCTGACACAGAGGTTATATAGACGGTTCTGTGAGTCTCCGTTCTTTCTCATAATATGTGTGATTTGATAAAGCAAAAGGTCAGACAAGAAACATGAATTTATTTCGATATACTTTGATAAACTGATCCTCTTTATTTACTCTGACCTTTAGATCTGACAAATCAGAAAAATTTGTTTTTATATCTTTGTTGTATACCACTTTATTAGGAACAAAGGGCTGCAGCATTTACCAACAAATGCTCATTAAAAACTACTAGAACTTCTAACTTAAACATCTGCCTGCTACAATCTTAAAAGCACACATGCATTTGCAAACCTCTATTAGCATTTAAATGCATAATTCTTTCTTAGATTTGGCATAAATAAACAAAACCTGATTCGGATGATCTGTGTGTAGTTCATAACTTACCGTCACCTACAGCAGCGTGTGTTTATTCGTTTATTTGTTTTTAATGTTCCCAAGTTCGTGCAAGGTCTAATAAATCCAGACCAAAGAAAAGCAAGTCACTTGAGGGTGTGACAAATCAAAGAGAGAACATTTTATTTCGGTCAGTGATAATTGTTGGGCTACACCTTTAATAACAGATTCTCATGAGTCACGTACCTGCAGGGAAGGTTTGGCTGAATCAAAGTGGGGCTGTTTGTGGTACAGTTTTGTGGGAGCTAAAGACAGGACTGTCTTATCGAAACATGACAAGAGTTTAGATTTTTTCAATAGTCTTGAATGTGGAATCCATCAAATTATCCACTTTTTTGTGTAGTTGAACATCTATTAGAGAAAAAGCCCAGTTTGGTTCTGGCTCGGCAGCACTCTGCTTGGCTCTTGTGCTGGTACAGCTTGTCCCTCCAGGATGTGCCGACTCAGCTCTTCACCGTCTGAATGTTGACACTGACTGAAACTCCCCCGATCCTTACTTTTATTTAATATCAGATTAAGTTTCCTCTCTAATTAGAAATGCGTTTGAACAAAAGCATATGTGCTCCTTTTTTTTATCTTTTTTTGTTGTCTCAGAAGCAAAAAATGGGTGTCGTCAGATTTTCAGATACACACGGAGAAGCAGCACAACCAGATGTTGACAAAAGAACAGACAGGTCTTCTGATCTTTAACGGCCGCACGCCACATGCAGCATTTATGTACAATTTCATGTTTTTCTTCGAAGGTCACATAGTGACACATGAGAAAATTACAGCTTTCAAGTATTCTAGCAAAAACTGATTATGAATGGGCTGTGAGGAATAGCAGTAAAGCGTGTATTTACGGCTGTGCAGAGCGTCTGCTGCAGACTGGAGGCGTCGTGTCTTCAGGCTGGTATGTAAAAACAAACGTTTGTGCGTGTTAGTGTCAATAACACAGTATTTCCAGAATGCCTTCAGGGAGTTTCTTCAAACTCTGGAGTTTGGTGCCACAAGGTCAAATGTCAAGGTCAGTGTGACCTCACACATCCAGTTGTTGAGATTGCTGCGTAATACAGATTTTTATTGCAACAATAGAAAAAAAATCACTCACACACACTGGACTGCAGCACTCAATGTACAAAACTCTGGTGGGAGCACTTTTATATCCGTCCGATTATTATTCTGACTATAATCGGGGCTTAGTTTGCATGTTCTTCCTGTACGTGTGGGGGTTTTCCTGCACATTTCATAATCGTGGAACAGTCCATAAAGTTGAGTAGGAGGTTAATTGATGTGGAGCAGACACAAGCAACCAGCTGCCTGCAAGTCACTTCCAGCTGCCATTCCTTGTGGTTTGCAAGTTATCCCAGTCTCATTTATAA
This sequence comes from Salarias fasciatus, assembly GCF_902148845.1. Taxonomy (NCBI): domain Eukaryota; kingdom Metazoa; phylum Chordata; class Actinopteri; order Blenniiformes; family Blenniidae; genus Salarias; species Salarias fasciatus. Next base: position 16,309,888 of record NC_043765.1, on the reverse strand, counting down.
CGTATCTAAAAGAAGGTAACATTAAAATGTTTTTAACCTGGTACCTATTCACAGTAAGCTGCAAGTAAAGAAAAATGAATGTACTCTCTGGTAAAAATATCAAATGTGCATGTTGATTTAATCAATGTGATTTTCAGATATAGAGTATGTATTCAATAAATACAATGTCATAATTCTTTTGTGTTATTGCAGTAGAAAATTTAATACTCTTTTAATCATATAGAGCGTGGATTTGCTTTTTAAGTTTCTGATATATAGAATAGATTGATGGATATTTTAGCTTTTAAAAATCTCTCAGAGTTTCCCACTCAATGGATGTAACCATCGACACACCTGAGGGTTGGACTGACTTTGTATTCAAATACATACTTTCATTAACGAGTTAGTCTCATTTTTGCAACTATAACACAATTTTTCCTCCAAGACTTCCTGCAAGATCTTGGAGTGATTCTGTGGTAACTTCAACCCATTTACTTTATTGAGCATTGATGAGATGGATCTGGGGTCCTGGCTTGTGATCTCTGTCCTTTGGATGAGGTTCAGGTCAGTGCTCTGTGTAAACAGATGTATCTCCTCCTCAGTAAAATCATCACACCGTGCAGAAATGGACCTTGGTTTGATACACCTGCAGCAAAGTGTCTCATTGAAACACATGAATTCCACCACTAACAGCTGTGGTTGTCAGAATTATTTGAAAATCAGAAGATAATCAAAGCAGGAATGCATAACTGAAAGGATATATGTGTGATAAATAAGTATTCATTTTAATTAACAAAATGTATTGATTATTGATTTTTTTCATACCATTCACTTGTCTTTCATATATTTTATAGTATCCTCTAATGAAGTGTTGATCATAAATGAATTCATTCTTAGAGCTCTTAGAGTTCTTTGAAGTGAATCATCAGATGCTGTGACCTGGGAAGCTCTCTCTCTCTCTCTCTCTCTCTCTCTCTCTCTCTCTCTCTCTCTCTCTCTCTCTCTCTCTCTCTCTCTCTCTCTCTCTCTCTCTCGCTGTCTCTTCTCTTTAGGCTACAAATATTAATGTATAAAGGTTGGAATTATAATTGGAGATCAGATCTTTCTTGTTTTTTTTTCAAACTGAGAGGGTTTTCATATGACATCCATGTAAAATTAGGATAGATAGATAGATAGATAGATAGATAGATAGATAGATAGATAGATATATATTCACAATATCATACTAATAGGTGAAACGGAGGAGAGGAAGGTGCAATATTGATGTTATTTAATATGTGTTATATAAATGAGAATATATAAAACACAATTCTGTCATATGTATATGTTTATATTTACACTTTAAAGTCTTTAAAGAAGTTAATTGAAAATATATAAGATGGATGGAGCACAGAAAAAGTCGTTATACAAATGAGAAAACAAAAAAACTACACCAAATATTGACTGACGTGACAATTTACATTAAAAAATCAAGAATATTTGATAATTTGTGAATGTGTGCAGTATGTATGTGTGTCAGTGTACAAATTATATAATTCCAGCTACAAGAAGTCCGGGGGTCCAGTTTAATGAACCGAGCTACAAAGCCCGGCCGTCGTCCGGGAGCCGAAATGTCGACATTCCCCTTTAAACCAGCCCCTCTGCCTCTCGTGTGCCTCCGCCGAGGCCCCGCCCCTTTATTCAAATCCGCGGTGACGTCGGCGGAAGTCGGCGCTACGTCTCTTCTTCCGACACATATTCCTTTAAAGGCGTATTTAAAGCCCTGGCTCCAGTCGCAGGAGCAGCGGACAGCCTATGCAACAAAAGCTGCAGCGGAGCCGAGAGACCGACACACTGTCCGAGCGCTCAGCGGAGCCCCGCGGCTGACACGACCCGGAGAGGTGAGCGCGGAGTGCGACCGCGGCGGCGGCTGCTGCCACGGGAGACGGATATTAAAACATTTTGTCGCCGCTGTTAGTCGCTCACACGCGCGCACACACACACACACACACACGCACAGCATCTCAGGTTGCTGCTGCGGAGAGAAGAGGAGGAGGAAGAAGAGGAGGAGGAGGAGGGGGAGGAGAGGAGACGTTTACAGTACTTTCTGTAGGCCTGTGACAAAAACAAAAAGGAGGTGCAGACAGCTGGAGGTCGGGCAGGTCGCGTTATTAGGCTGGGCTAATAATAAAGCGCGTGCAATTAGGATTCCTGGATGGTGTTTACACGGAAAAACAGGTAAGAGGGCTTTAATAACAGGCCCGGCTCAAGGTCCCCGTGTGGCAGTGTGGACATTGAGTACATTCTGAACAGTCTTTATGTCCCGCATCACTTGTGACTGTGTAATGAAGCAAGGAGACGCGCTTTACGAGAGACCGGGATCAAAACAAAAGAGATGTCGCTGTGTTTGGTTTGGTGCTCGCCTGTTAAACACGAGAGAAGTTTTCTGTTTTTGTTTGTTTGTTTTGTTTATCAACTCTCCATCAGTTTGTTATCGAGGAAAAAGTCATCCGTCGCTCTCGCCTGCAGATGAAATGTAAAAACATTGTACTTGATTTGACAAAATGTTTTCGAATTTCTTTATAAAAATATTAAAGTGATTTCCACAGAAAGTATTCATCCTCATTTTCTGTTGTTTTTTTCAAATGAATAAGGATAATATGCCATTGTTGCCTTGAAAATCATCCTTTATTCACCTTTTCTCTGTTAAAGTGCCCCCCTTTGTAAATGCATAGTAATAACTGGGATGTATTTTTGCACTTTTTTACTGTAGATGTGATTCTTCTCACATTTGTGCTTGTGACTTGAAAATATTGTGCAAACACACTGGCATGTAAATGCCGCAGCTCCTCGGATTACTGTTGCAAATGAGGACCTGATAAAAGAGACCAGAGAGGGTGTCAGGGGAGCATCTTTCTGCTGCGTGTGTGTATATGTGTGTGTGTGTGTGCGTGAGAGAGATTCACTGATGTATTTCTGTGTTTCTGTGCTGGGGAGTGTAAGAGCGCATGTGTGTACTTGCGCCACTGTTGGCTGCTGTATTGATTTAATGTACAGTGTAAGCTGACATAGTGTGTGTGCGCGCACTAAGTAGCCGTGTTGAATCTTTACTTTTTGCTCTGTGTGTGTTCAGGTACAACTGCAGTGCTTAAGGTTGCAGCCCGGACCAAACGGCGACGTCACGACGACATTTATGAAGCTTTCAAGGCCTTTTGGTGAGTGTAGCATCGCTCTCTCGCACACACTGACGAAAGGTGGCAGCAACAACATCACACTTCTCTCTTGCTCTACTCTGCTGTTTGCTGTTGCAAATCTACACAAACAAATAGCAGATCCAAGAAAAGCATTTGAATAGCCTGCAGATCTCCTTCCCTGTGTTTTGAGTTTAGCTTGTTTATATTCAGCTGAAAGCCACAAACGGCACAGAGAAAACAGTATTGAACTGATCGGTACTGTGCAGGAATGCAGTAGTATATGGAGCCGTGTGATTTCAGGCTGTACGGCAAACGTCTAAACATAGCTTGACAACGCTCGGGTGAAGAAAATACCTAGCAGGTCAGGATGCTTACCTCTACCATGAAGTACAGCCACAAAGCATGAAAGGGAATTTAGACAACAAGGGTTTAATGTTTGAATATCTTCTGAGCAGATCCGATCAAAGAATTCAGAAAGAAGTATTGATGTTATGGCATTAGATGTAGGATGAAGAGGCAGTGCATTAGAGCATACATTATGCATTAGTGACAATTATTTCCCTTCATCCCACAGATAAACACCAGCAGTCTAGTCCACAGCAACATCAGGAACTTCTCCTTATTCATTATTTGTCCTAAATATACTCATTTTGTGTAATTATGATATAAAACAAATACATTTTTTGATCATCGTTTATGCGTTTAATTGACCTTGTTGCACATGCACAAGCAAGTCTGTCAAATGTGCCACCTGCTCTGCAAAATCCCGTGCAGTGTGCTGCCGATGCGCTTGAGGTTTCAGTTTGCTCTCTGAACACCCTGCCTGTTCAGCTGAAGTGAAAGCAATCCACTTCCTCTTGGTGCAATGTTTGCTGACCGTGGACTGCCGCTTTGTCAGCGTCAGGTTATTATCCACACGCACACACGCGCACACACAGACGTCGCAACACGCAATCGCTCACATGCAGACAGTCACATGAACGCTTGGACAGAGACAAACACCCATACCGTAATGTAGGTCACCTGGTGCTTTACATGCAGAACTGGATGGTGTGTTCATTAACATAATAGGACATATTAATGCCACCTTTCATCCTCTATTACATTATAGTTCGCGGCTACATTGGTTGAAGTCGATGTCATGCTGACTGGATGTGTGTGCGCTGCACTCCATGATAGACTGTTCAGGTATTGAAATGTGCTGCACGCACACACACAAGCCACTCACTCGCACACAAACCCGTTGTGGAATGTTTGGAAGATTTCACATGTGGTGAAGAATGCTGAGTGTTACTGGAAAACATGAATTTGAGGTTATTCCTCCACCACAGTGGTCTGTGACAACTCTCGGCTTGATCATGAGATAAATGTCTGCGAAAGTGTGCAATATTGTGACAATCTTCACTTGAAATCATGCTGATCGGGTACTTTCTGTCCTTTGCACAAATGTAGCAAGAACTTCTGGTAAAAATTGAAGTTAAAGGTAAAGTTAGCATGTGATTTGCACCACACTTGCTTGACATGCACACAAGATTAACGCAGTATTTGCAAAACAATCACAAATTTTTGACACTTGCCAAATGATCATGCAGACTTTTGAACTTTTAAATATGCAGCAACACATTTCAGAGTCGCCACCACTCACAAGATCAGTTTTGAATGTTTCTGTTGTCTGGTTAAAAGTGTATTATGCTATCATGGCATTTAATGTTAAGTTGAAATAACTCAGGCTGCTGCCTCGATATTGTCTCCTTTCTCTCACTAACTTCGCCTTTTGCTGTTCAACACACACACTCGCTGTAAACGCCTTTATCCTGAGCTCTGATTCTGTGTCTAGATTATCCATTTCCTAATAGTGCAAAGTTTTTAAACACAAACCTATGAGTCCAGGGGATTGAAAAGAATGAGCCAGTGTGTTTTTTCCCACCTGTGATCAGAGGGCAAGACTGTGATTTAGTCTGTTCAGTTTGTTATATTACTGGCACCAAGAGCTCCCTTATCTCCTACAGATATCGAAAACTCACACATCCGTTTAGCAGCTGAGAGGAGATTTATGCATTTTATAAACATTATTTTTTTTGTGAAAGGAGGAAATTGAAATGTAATTCTTGGGAGAATTTGGCTCAAACTTTCATACACAAGCCAAGTGGGATATTTCCTTTCTTTGGTAGGAGTGATGCTTTGATTTGCTGGCAGCACGGCGAACCTGTACTGATCTGCTCGCTGCCGTGTTTGCATGTTTCTGCTGCAGCGGATGGCCGGTCGGGTTTCTAGTGGTCAGAGGGCCGTTATCAAAGTCAATATCAGATGGCCGTACAGTTTTAGCCCTGGCGTTGAGTTAGAGGACACACACGGACACACTTTGTAGCTGCAGAGATTGTCAATAATAGAACATGTCTTCTAAGAATAGAGACTTTCCACCTTGTTAGTGTGTTGTCCTGTCCTCTCCTCCACCTCCTGTCTCATCTCACTTATTTTCTTTACTCCCACGCGCTCTTTCTTATTTTCCTCTTCATCATTCACTCATGTCTATTTTTACAGAGCAGCTGCAGCAAAGGGACCTTCTGTGTTGTGTTTTGTGCCTCAAAGTTATTACATACAGTTATGAGAAAGTTAGATGGAGTTTCTGAAGTAGAAACTTTATTGTGCATTTAAATTCTCAGCAGGTTAAGTTGTCATTTCTGCAATCTGATGAACCATCGAGTCCAACCTTTAGTGTTTTTGGACTCTGAGAAGAAACATGAATGACTGCCATGCTTGAGAAGATGCAAACTCACAGAGATAGTTTCCCAAAAACCAGGCACTTTCCCACCAACCACTGTGGAGCTGTTTAGTTGAACTGAGTAGATTACAACATGTAACATAGAAGAATACATTAGGCCTTTCCGATTTAACCATCTGGAATGAAACTCTTTAAATAGGTTAACCCCCCCCCCCCCCACACACACACACACACACACACACACACACACACACACACTTTATTTGCTTGTTATAAGTGAAAACAGTTACTGACACAGTTGTTGACATTCACGATACAAAAACACTTTTCTAGTCATCCAAGGAGAACCATGTTGTTTAATGATTGTTCCAGTGCCAAGGCGGACTGGAAAACAATTTGGTTCAGACATTTTGCCTTTAAAAACTGACGCACACTGGCATATTTTCTTTTCTCTTGTCTCATGTTTCAATGCTAGGCTTACCTGTACTCTTTAAAGAAAACAGACCATCAGGTGTTTCCAGCGCTGTCAGACGAGAGCAGTGAGCCGCCGTATGACTCAGTGGCTTTTCTTCTTGTGAAACTCTGTATATAAATCTGTTGATAATCATCTGTTAGAAATGCAGCCATTCTCTGATGTGCAAAACTTCACGGTTCAACAAAAACCAGCGCCGGCCAAATCCTGACCTGTCAAAATGCGCCGCAGGAAGCTCTGCCGCTTTAATCAAGGACAGGATCATTTCACTCCACCCGTCTGCAGGTCTGAATTATTCTGGCTGCATTCTGATTCAGATTATTGTTTGAAATTTCGAGGTGCAATTTATTGCCTGTTCCTGTTTTTAACTCCAAAATGTACCAGAAGTTATGGTGGAGGTCAGAATTTTCCTTTTCTGCGTGCCAAGTATGAACTGCTTCAACAGGATTCTCCTCGCCAGACACGGAGCTGTTTGGTTTCTCTTGTTTAAGATTACCTTCAAAACTCCATCACTAAGATGATCTTCAGACACATTTAAAACAAACTGGTGATCTGTTTTGTGTGTCTTTTGACCAGTGATTAGGGTGTCCGTCCAATCACTGCAAACAGTTTCTCTTCTGTCTGTATTATTCCTAGGAGGCAAAACTCCCAAAGAGAACTGTTTGTCCCACCAAAAGTTACGCCAAAGTCATGGCGTCTCTTGGTTATGTTCCCATCTCCAATAACTCATCCCGAGACTGACTCATCGTGATGCCCCACCTTCAAATTAAATGCCCAAAAAGCTTCCTTGGATGCCAGATTGTCGGATTTTGTTCTAAATGGCTGATCTTGGCTGCCTCCAGTCTTTGTGGGTGAAGCACACTCGCCAAGTCTTCTCTCTCACAGATTAATCTGCTCGACGGTTTACTGCCTGGCAGGCATAGCTCACCTGGAAACATTTTCAATAGGTTGTGCAAGACTTACAATATTTGTCTCGAATGCAGACAGCACCAGGGATGGTTAGGGCAGCTACTCTCCTTTTGATATCACCGAGAGAATGTCCCTGGTTGATGCACTGGAAATATCAAACTTAATTTCATTTTTTTGGAATTAAATTGTTTATTGTTTTGTATCTTTTTTAAAGTACCCCACAGGTGAGTGTGATGCAGAAGAGTTTGTAATGTTATTGTGTGATTGTTGTGTCTTGAAAGTGATTCTTAAAAGTGCAAATCGAATGGGTTCTTATAGAAACAGTGGGTGAGTTTCTCTAATTTTACACGGGATCAGAGTGCGTGCAGATGGCTTTGTCTGATGCACACAAAGAGACGGACAGGTATCTTTGAAAAAGGAGAAAAGATAAGTGGCTGCTTGCCAGTAATGTCATTAACTCTGATCGTAATGGCTGCACACAGACACCAGCTTACTTTTGGGCTTATTTGCCTGCAGCAGAAGAAGAGAAAGCAGGTTTAACGTCGGTTCCTGCCGTCTCACGGAGGAAAGTTGACTCGTAACAGAAAGAGACAGACCTTGAAAGGTTGGAGGAGTTTGTACCGGATAAACTTGTCATGAGCAGTATTCTACCTGAATAGCGGCGTGAGTGGGCTGTTTTTCCAAAGAGGTTTTCTGAAACATTTCCTCCTCCGCTGTCTCCCTTTTGTGATCTTCTGTTGGTGCCTTGAAGCACTTAAAATCGATTATTCCAGCGCTCACGCTGATACTAGTTTTGGTAGCAGTTGCCATAGTTGTGGTTAAACACGGCCAGATCTACAGTGGAATCACCTCAGGAGGGCCCGCACGGTATGTACTGCATGTATTTAAAGCCGTCTGCTCCTGCAGGTCGTTGGCTCATTATTTTCCGTCACCTTCTCTATTTTGGAATAGCGTGCGTCAGCTGGTCAAGACGGCACAAAGAAGTTGCTGACATATTAACCGCAGCAGCCCTTAATCAAAACAAAAGGTTTTTTTGTGAGTTCGGTGTGACAAATTTGTATGTCTGATCGATTCATCATGCCCTACATTCAGAAACCTGATATACTGGTTGGATTGCAGGACTGCTTCGTGCCTCATCTTACATCAGAGGTGAGCTGTTTTGAAATTGTTCAACAAAACTGGTCAGACCGTTTGCATTTAAATGAAGGACAGTGGAAAGCTACATTTACACCGTGGAGGATTTTTATTGTCTTTGGAGCCGAATGTTGATTTTTATGACGGAAAAAAACTGTACATCTAAAAATTGAGATGGTTTTGTGTTTGTGTTATTTGTTGTGCATGGTTTTCTGCTTGGGGCCTTTGCATTCCTGACAGCTGCCACAATGACATAACATTGTTTTTATGGAGCTGGAGTCCATGTTGCCTGGCTCCAGTCCTGTTGGCACACTTCCACTGACATGTTGACAGTTTCCAAACAGACTGTGTTTTTGTGAAAGCTTGCATGGGAGTGTTCTGCAGGTTTGGCCTGTGTGCAGCTGAGGCTGAATCAGTTCCACGTGCCAGTCCTCGTTTCTGTCCGATAGAGAGGTAGCATGATGGGAGAGAAACAAAACAAAACCATAAAAAAATATCTTAACCTATCAAAACAGCTTTAATGTCTTCCAAATTGCGGAGCTCCAGAGAGCGATGTCGGCCTCTGACGATTCTGCAGTCGGCAGTTAATTGCAGTGTTGCTGATTTTTGTGACAAGAAGATTTGTTTTGGTCATGAATCATCATTGCTGTGCAGAAAACTTGTTTACATATTGATAGACACGGGTGATTAGATTTTTTTTTTTTTTTTTTTTTTTCGATTGATTTGACCTTTATGTTCACAAGCTAGATGTGTGTTTGGACTAAATATGCTGTTTGTTGTTCGCTTTGTGTTGGCACGGCGCCAAAGTTGCAATCATTTCAGATGCATTTCAAGGTTAGAGTAATGGTTTGATGAGTTGTTCTGCCAAAGTTCGGTTGGAATGGAGCTCCAGTAGCTGATGCAGTGTCTGTCCCGGTGCACATACGTCTGCTATGCAGCGAAATATTTCAGTGCTTGTATGGGCGGGGTCGAAATCCCACCATCTTTCGGTTTCGCGCAATCCTGAACAAGTCTGTGCAGACACCGATCATTCTTTTGGCCCGTTGTCAAAGCGTGCCGATGTGAAGCAATGATATCGGTTGCATTACGAAATCCAGCAGCACCAGTTGTTGTCAGTGTTGCCAGTGTCATAAGCTGCTTTTCAGAGGAGGCACATGTGGTGAGCCGAGACGTGTTGTGTGTGTGTGTGTGTGTGTGTGTGTGTGTGTGTGTGTGTGTGTGTGTGTGTGTGTGTGTGTGTGTGTGTGTGTCTATGTGTGTGTGTTTTTTATTGAGGTTTATACTCATTTCAAGGCAGCTTTAGTGAGACGCTGACCTGTGGAGTGTGACGGTTGGTCATAGCGGTAGCTTGGAAAAGAAAGCACACATCCACCGACAGCCGATCCATCCAATGATCCACATCAACTCTTTACACACGCTGTGTGTGAAGGTTGTTTTTTTTTTTCCAGTCTCCTGTATGGCGTGCGACTCCCTTGGGGGGCTGAAAGGGGAGGTCTGTCTTTGTCTCTCTCTGTCTCTCTCTCACACACACACACACACACACACACACACACACACACACACACACACACACACACACACACACACACACACAGGCATGGGGTCTCTCAGAAAGAGGGCAGGCCCCTGGGGTCAGAAAGACAGGATGCAGGTGGGGGGTTGCAGTAATGTGATGTTGGGTGGGGGGGTACTGTAGTCAGAAGGGGCACAGATGGGGTATGACTTGCTGAGTTAATGGTCTGTGTTTGTGTATGGGGTTATGTGGTGGGGGGGCGGGGGGGGGGGGGGGGGGGGGGGGGTGACACAGGAGTAGCATGACTGTCGAGGGAAAAGTAGGCCAAGGCCGCTGTCAGCATCCCGTCAAAACGTCAACGTATTTGGCCTCAAACATTCAGACGGACAGAAAGCAACACCGCTTGTTACGTTGAAGGGCCTCTTGGATGTCGCTGTAAGCGTTATAGTTGGAAAAAAATAATAATGGGTCAGCAGATTATGCATTAATTACTCTAAATTTATGAATCATAGCGTTGGCATCTACTGTCTAGACGGGCGTTTTAATCTGACGGACGGTTGATCTCAGCCTGTTTGTGTTAGTGTGCATAGCTCCGGTGCGCACAGTCTGCTGAGGCTGCTCACAACCTAATAATAACCAATAATAAACAGTTTAGTGTTTTCTCAGTGTCCCTGGTCCTTTCTGGTTTCATCTCTAGAGACTTGATGCTATTTTAACACTGATGCACTGTTTCTGCTCTGGCGTGAAACCTGCAGTAGCATGTGGAAGGTCGGCCGGGTTGATAACGGCGGCCAGCGATGAAAGGTCAGCGATGCCTTCTTATGAAAGCAGAAAGGTTTGCAAGGTGGCTAGCTGTGCTATGCTACCTGCTGTTGGTGTGAAACGATGGCGCTGCCTATGTGGGCCAGCCAGAGCGCTAACTAGCCAGCCAATTAGCTGGCTGGGCTAAAAATAATCATTAGGATGACTGAGCTATTAGTGGCTGCCAGGCGAGCTGACAAAACACAGAGCACAGTGATTTTTTTCCTTCTCTCCTCCACTCTCCTTTATTTCTTTATATATGTTTCTTTTTTAAATTGATGATCGTATTACTATTTTTTAAAACTCATCATATCACCATAAAAGTAAATACTATACTCAAGGACATTGCATTTCGACAGTAGTTACTGCAATTAAAGGGTGTGGAGTGCTTCTTTCTCACCTCCACAGGAGGAACTTGTCTGATGTTGCAGTTGCGGGGTTTCTGCAAAGCGAGCTCTTACTACAAAACTGTTGTTGTGTAAGAGATTTCATGATTGAAATTAAAAAGCAGGTTCGGATTCCAGTGCTAGTCTTGACATGGTTTAAGTCTTAAATGCATCACTGCTTGATATTTATGAGTCTGTTGAGCACCCGGAGATGAGACAGGAAGAATAACAGCAAGTGGTGAAAAACCAAATAGTTTTGTGGTCAAGTAAGAGGTTTTGCTTGCTTTTGTGGAGTTGAAGCGAGCACAGCTATGAGCAGTGATTTATAACCGTGTGGATAGACTCACCCAGTACTACTGAAATGACATTATTAGAATATTTAGTAATTGAAGTAACACTGTATTTGCTGTGTAGCTAAATGCCACGGTATATAATGAGGAACGGCTGGAATCGTCTTTTAGTTGATTTTGAATCAAAGTGGCTTTCTTCTTGATCAAACAGACTGAGGTTATGACTCAGCAGAGGCTTTGGTGCCGTTTTGCTCCCATTTTATTGGGTCATCAATCATCTTCTTTTAATAGGATGAACTCTAAGAGACACACACACACACACACACACACACACACAAGGCTCTCTTGCTCTCAGCTGCGTGTAACGGTGGTATGCTGCGAATGTGGCCTCAAGTTAACATATTAGTTTCACCAAAGTCATGGAAATAAATCTAATATATTCGGTTAGTTCATCAGAGTTGATCCGTTGTATAAACATGCCTCCGAATTTGAGTGGAGTTGTTTTATTTGCATTCGCTCCTAAATGCGTTGGTTTTCGACTTTCTCAAGAAATCCATGCAAAATGCACATGGTCGTATATGGTCGTATATGGTCGCACTGAGCTGAGTGTTTTGGGGTTTTTTTGCCGGCTGAAACTTGCCAGAGTCCGAATCTGCTATTGCATATTTTGTAAATATTCGTGAGTGCGGCGGTGCATATTTGATTTGCTACAAGAAATCAGCAGATTTTCCAAGCTTGTTCCACACAAAGCAATGCAGTGACCATGTTGCTTTGAAAGATTTGGTGGTTAATTTGACATCGCAGTGATGTAGTGCACTCACAGACGTCGCTGGTCCGGCCTGTTTAATGGAAGAATGACACTATTAACTCCATCGCGCTGTCAGCGGAGCAAATACTGGAGCGACCTTGACTGAACCTGACTCGGTGACAGCGTTGATGTTTGTGTCCTCGTGTCATCTCATTGCAATCAAGCCAAAGCGAGTGAAGGCTCGTCGTCTCTATTTTGAGACAGGGCAGCTGTGAGGTTCAGGTGAGGCTGATACCGGAGATTAATTTGGAGCTTCTGGAACATCATCCGGATGAAACCAAGTCGGCGGGAGGCTCTCCTAAGTGTTTTAATGTGCATCTGTGTGCAGGAACGCACACATGTGAAGAGCACTTAAATTACGTCACAGTCATATCAGCCGGTATCGTGATATAAGCCTGGTGTTATGAGTGGAGGATTTGTCATTGACGCTGATGCACGTTGATACACATGTGCCCCCACCCCACACACACACACTCGGCACTGCTGCAGTGCTGCACCATAATGCACACATCCAGTCTGTGTTTACCTCTCTCACTCCCTCCTTGTTGCTTGCTCTCAGCCCCTCTCCATCTTGCTCTCTCATCCCGCCATCTGCCTCCCCGAGCTGGAAATATGGTTACTTCTCACAGGAAATCCATGAACTGAATGGGAATGCTGATGCGTCTGCGTGCATGCCAATCCGTGCAAAGCAACCAGTGTGTTTCGACGCTTCTCTTTTTTTTTTTTTTAAGGGCTTATCTGTTAGATATCTGTCCTCTTCTCCGTCCACTTTACTTGTGTGTGTACCCGTGTGTGCATGCATGCGTGTGCACGAGAGGACTGAAGAGTCTCTGTATTCCAGACACAGTATGTTGGTTGAAAGACGGAGATCTCAATAAGACACAGCAGGCAAAACATCTGCTGGTGACATTTAGCTGCATTTTACTTCCTCACTGACACACACAAAACTTTAAAATCACATGTTGAGGCCACAAATAAATGTGTTTCTGTGAAGGTTTTCCAGCTGATTTGATCCAACAAAGGGACACGTGTCTTTTATTACCGGCAATTAAAAGTTCTTTTGTGAAGTTTTGCCGATGTAATGCCAAAAAACAAAGTGCGTGCACTCACAGGCATCTACATACAAATGCAAGGTTTTAGTATTGTCGTTATTCAAGATAGCGGTAAACACAAACTGGTGACGAAAACGTGTCTGACCTGAAATAAACCGGCCCTGATGAGTAATGTAGCGCCGCAGCATAACGGCTCAGGTCTTTGCTTCTTTGTTTGCCTGAAAACTTAAGAGTCTTGTGTCTGTGTGACAGTAACCGAGCACCCAGCCTTGTTATTATTTTTATTTACGGCCTCATCGTCCTCCCCACACAAACATCCGCAGGGCGCCGCTCCATGAGAACCCGATCCTGAGGTCTGCAGCCTTGTAATCTACACCCGGCTCTATATGGGTCACCGCCGTTTGCTTTTCGCCGTTTTCACGTGCCTGGTCGGTGCGTGACACCGACACTCATGTCTGTATGCAATCTGATGGGATAATGACGATAGAATTAGGAGCAGGTACACAGAAGTGCAGACCTCTAACACTTTGCTTGTTTCGATATAGAATAATATTTTCACGGAATTTGGTTGAATTACTGTTGACTGACGATATTTCTTGATGTTTAGCAATTAAATCTTTTTTTTTTTTTTGCGATCACAGACCAAACTTTTCTCCTTGTTTGTTCGATAGATTTTTGATGGTCACAAGCTTTTCTTGAGTCGCCTCACTTTGCCCAAGAACTGTTCAGGTTGTTCAGGTTTGACCTGATCGTGGAAAACTAGATTTCGAAAGCATGTTTGGTTTTTTTTGTTTTTGTCAGGGTTTAACTTGTTTTCCTGGAGTAACTTTGACTCCTCTGGGTTTGGGCTCGGCTCAGATTGAAGACGTGTTGAGAAACAGGGGTGGAAGTTACAAACTCTCAAACCTCTCGTCACCGAAGCCGGGTAGCGGTTTGGGGGAATAAATATGAGCTTCTTTTAGCAGAAAGCAATATATTCATGTGCCGTTTTATTAGGCCAGCAATAAAAATTCCTTCATCAAATTTGTATTTATTGCACAGCTTAGACAATTTAACAGTTGTTAATTTTCAGTGATTTTTCAATGTCTGGTCAAAAGGAGGAAAAAAAAAAAAACTTCCACCGAGAAGCGTTGCATTGTCCCTCCACAGCTCCATTTCCCACAGGATTATCACCTCGTCAGCAGTTCGTTGTGTACCGTCTTCCCCTTTTCTACAGGTCACGTGATACTTTGGTCACATGACCGTCTGTTCCTCTGAGCTGACGGTCTGTCTGAACCACTTCGTGGGTTTCATTACCTCCAATCAAACACCTCATCAGACTCATCAGCTGATCCATCAACATGACAAGTTCACATACTTTTTTTTAAAAAAGTTCCCATGTTTGTTTGGAAGTGTGTTCCTGTCAGCTGATAATGATCGGGATTTCTTTCCCTTCTCCTGTTGGCCTGGAGGGACAACGACCCTCCGAGACATGTTTTGATAAAGGGTTATCAAAGATGGTGATTGTTGCACCAAAGCTGAGCATAGATCTTTATTTGGATTGTTAAAAAAAGATGCCACTGATTACAAAGCTCTATTTATGTGGATTTTGTTGCAGTCATTCCCCCCCCCCCCCCCCCCCCCCCCCCCCCCCTCCATCCAAAGTAAACCACAGTCAGTTATTATTTGACTTTGAGGTGTTTTGCAGCAACATTCTCTGTGGAAACAGAGCAGATTTCTCAGGCATTAACAATTATATTAAATTAAATATGAAAGTAAGTTGTGAAAACAGTTAACAGCATAGTATAATTAGACTTTTCTTCTCGATAAACAGGCAATATCAGGCGTGAGGAGGAAAATAAGTACTCAAGGAATAGAAGCAGGAGGACAGTGAAATACATGAAGTACAGAACACAGGGCTTGGCCTGATTTCATACTCGTGTCCCAGGTAATCTGGTCGAAGGTACAAGAATAAACACTCTCTAAAATAGACCTGGACGACGTGTGTTAAGTGCGTCTACTTGCAGAAGCCTGCGCGTGTGTGTGTGTGTGTGTGTGTGTTGATGTGTGAGACACAGGAGACCGGTGACTGTTAATTTGCTCTTGACCTTGAACTTGACTAGTATCTCTTTGCTTTCCTACTCTCCTTCTCATACATTGTACTGTTTTTTATCTCTCTGTGGACTTAAAAACAAGAAAAATCATTTAGTGCTTTTGTTCACTTCTTCCTTCCTCGCTTCTCGTCTTCAGTTTTTTAATCATTTGTTAATTTTCACGCCTTGAGAATGCATTTTGTTAACGTGAGCTGAAATGCTGAAGTGTAACTCAATATGAGCTGAGCTCATGTTGCATATGCACAAAAACCCAGAGAAACAATGAATTGGGGAGGGGGCAACTGCTGTATTAAGGCCTAACATCAGATAGCGATCGCCTCTTTGTGTTTTATATGTGTGTGTTTTGTGGGACTGACAGTTGGAGATGAAGGGCAGATAGTCCTGTCAGCTGATGGGGGAGATACAGGCAACTTAACTTGTTTTTAAGCCGCATCTTGACTTTAATCTATTGTTGTCTTTGTTAGGAAGCAGACCCCCCCCCCCCCCCCACACACCACACACACACACACACACACACACACACACACACACACACACACACACACACACACACACCTGTTATATTTTTCAAACTCTTCTCTGGAATGACGAGCTGCTCTTAAAACCAGACATTTGTGGAAAAACAACATATTTCGCTGTCAGAACTGACGAATCAGTCGCTCCTCGTCTTTTCAGAGGTATTTGAATCTCTCTCTATTTTTCTTCCTTCAACTTGACGACTCGCATTGTTTCCTGTTTTTTTGGAATAATTGAGCCATCTGGCTCTCTGGCTACCACACAGGCATCCTTTTTTGTTGTTGTTATTGATTACAGATTTATTTTCAAGTGTTTAAAAAAACCCAAAACAAGTGTGTTCTTCACACCTTCGTAATTAATGCTCAACATGTTTTGTGTTGAAATCTGTTATTAGAGAGAAAATAATGCCTTTTCAGACTGGCTTTATTATTTTTTTTAAATCTTAAGCTGTCTTTAATTACAATCAAAACTTCTGATAAACTGATTTGACATCTGTCTAAAGTGTCCTAAAATAAATGTTTACCTGAATTGTGTTTGAGAGGATTTAGATTTTACATCCTTTTTTTCCACAGTATTGTAGAGAAGTGACCAGGTTTTAAGTTTCGCGGGTTAACTTTAACTCTTTTCAAAGCTGCTTTGTTGAATGTCTGACAGCAGGCTTGACTTTTGAAGTTGCGTGATTGGCAGATGTGTTCAATTTCACAGCCAACTTTCAGAAATTTTACAACAGGCCTTGCGTGCATCTACTTGCACATTTGCGCCACATGATCAGGCAAGTAATTTCATCTGTTTGTGCAAATAAGCGGAATCGTCTGTCAGGATTAATTTATTATTTTGTTTTTTTTGTAATGTGGTTTGCTGGGCTGCACATGGGTTTGGAGTTAGAGCGTTGTTTTTAAAACATAAAAGGTGATTGTTGGGTGGTAATATACCGTTATGACTGACTTTAATAAGGAAAATGTCATTAATGTAGTGAACAATCTGGAGTTATTTAAAGACGCAGTGACACTGTCAGGATAAAGGAAACTTGAAAACAAATGCCCGGCTGCATTCAAACAATGACTGATGGCAGTTTGGTGTGTCTGGATGAGTTGTGTTGAGCGTTGCTTGGTAAACATCACCGTAAATACCGAGGCGTCAGCGGGAGGAAATAAAAAAGTCAGTTGCTCACCAAATAGAGATCTGTTGTTGTGACTTGTCTTGCTATGAGTGGAGGCTTTTGGCGATTTTGGCTCGTCCCGCTGACGGGTTGTGGACTCGGTTCTGCCGGCGGCGGGGCAGATTAGTGTGTATTTGCGAGGTGGCTGCGAAGGAGGGGAGAGACTGTTATGTAATCTGCTGCAGTGTGTGAGGTCAGGTGAGGGGGGGTGGCGGCTGTATGTGAGTGTTTTGCGGGTGATAAAATATTCATGGCCATCTTGAGTGCATCATGAATGTTAATGGAGACATGTGAGAGGAATCAGAGAAACCAGCAGAGAGATGAAATCTATTTTCACCTCCGTCTTCGTTCGTCCGTCCGTCCGCCGTCTCCTCTGTTCGCTGCTTCCTCTTTGACCGACTCGTGCCGTCTCCCCTCACTCCGGCACCGATTCCTCCCACCGTCCACCTGCTCAGACCTCCTCTCTCCCTCCTGCCCCTCTCTCTCTCTCTCTCTCTCTCTCTCTCTTTCTCTCCCCTCCTTCCTTTTTGCGTCCCCCCCATAAGAGGCTTGACAAAGGTCTTGGCTCTGTTATGATGTATGGTTGTTGTTCACGTGGGCCGTGCTGGTGTGTGTTGGGTGTGCTGAAACGTGCCGTCTCCATGGGCTTTAATCCAGTGAGCTATAAAAAAAACACACACACACACACACACTTTGGAATTTTACTCAGCTGGAAATGGTATTGAACTTCAAAACACATGGTTTTCCTCTCTCTGTGTGAAGTCTGGTTTTAACCGACGGCCTTCATTGCTTGTACTCGTCTTTCTTCTCCATTCATATACATGTATTTTCTTCACAATAAACACACACACACACACACACACACAAGGCCTCTGTTCAAAACAGTAGCCCAATGTGAAAATCTCTGCGCTCATGCAGCACATTGAGTTCTTTCATGCCTCCCGTCCAGTTCAAAGACTGTCCGAGTGTCTGTGAGGATGAATCATGTGCTCAGTGCGATTACACTCTTTGAAAATGGACTCTTTTCATTGCAAAAATACACACGTGTGAGTGTGTGTGAGTTCGCTTTCGGGTGTGTGCCCATGTGCAGCACCTTTTTAGACGCTTCATAGTAAGTCTCGACTAAACAAACTGAGACTCCACACACCGACAAGCATCGTGTTTATCAATGATTGCATGTTTGAAGGTAAAACTAAGGTCACGGTTGTGGTGAAGGTGAAAGCTGGGCTGTGGCTCATGACTGTTAGCTGTGAGCTTCAGCTATTCCCCAACTAAATGACTATAAACCAGCGAATGAGCCCAGACGGCCTGCAGCCATAACGTGTGACGGCTTAATTGCATTTGAGTTGTGGTGTCAGCCTGTTGGTAGACTCAAACAAGTAACACGGCCCCAGTTACCAAAAGGTACTGACATTTTTCTCAGTGCAACATGTGATTTTGATCTTGAATTTCAAAGAATAGCAACTCTTCAGTAAGAATGAAGCCATTTTGGTGGATTATACACAGATGTTCCAATCAGGAGTTTTCTACAAATGGAGACTTTTTTCGTTGAAGAGGTTTTATTGACGACTATTTCTTTCCAAAAAAAAAAAAAAAAGAAAGAAAGAAACCTGTAAAGCCACATTCCTGAAATAAAAGAAACAGTGAAGTGTTTCAGAAAAACACCAGAGGCAGACCTCGTAATTACCTGCAGGTCTATCCACAAACCTTTGTGGGGAGAAAAATTCCTAAAACACAAGAAAACACTGCCGTATAAAGGCACAGAACATTAGCATTTCAATAGAAGGAGTTCTGCTGAAGGAGTTCTGTCATGCATCCAAAGGGACAATAATTTTAGTTCTTAGAGGTGAAAAGTAAGTGATTTTTTTTCAGGTGTCTTTCTTATTCTTTTTTTTTTTTTTAATCCTGAACCCCTCAGGTGACGACGACGATGATTCAAAGATAAAATGAAACGATCAAAGCAGCCGAGAGCAACATTTAATGACGTTGAATGAAGTTGCAGACTTTGTTTTACTAATTTAACAGAACTTAACAGTGTTTTGTCACGTTTACAGAATGAATTTAGCACTGATCACGTTAGATATCGTTGACATCGACAGCAATGCTTTGACTTTCTGTTTCCATTGATAAAGTAAAATGATTTACTTTCCAACTCCAATTACTGATACGTGTCTCATTGCTGGTGATTTACAGGGTGGACTCACTCCATCAAACCTGCTATTACAATAATGCGCAAACATGCAAGTATATTTGATCAAAGATCCAAGATGTCTTAGAAAAGGCTCAGTTTATGTCAGTGAAGTTCAAAATTTGTTTATAAATTTCAAAATCAGTAGTTTTTCATTCTTACCAAGGTCTTTTTTTCCCCCATTGTAAGATCTGTACTTGTACTGAAATAAAGAATGTGATTACTTTTGGCCACATTTTCAGGGCTCATCCTTCCCACACGTGGCTGGTTTATGCTGACTCACATGACGTAACGTTTTGGAAATTAGCTAACTTGTGATTTTCTTTTTTTTTCCCTCTCTCTCTTTCTTCCCTTGTCTCCAGATTGATCAGCCAATCGATGGGGATTTTCAGAGGAGCTCCGCCAACCGTCGCCGCCCGCCCTCCACCTTCTCCCTCCTCCCCCCGCGGCCTGCTGCTCGCCCCCACCCAATCCGTCATCCAGCTCTCCATCCAGCCCCCCATACACAAAATGACTCTGAAACTCTCTGAATGGTCTTCTATATGGATTTTTACTGCTTCTAATAGACAGTAAAAAAGAGGGGGAAACCTCAATGACAAAAAAGCCATAAACACACACACACATACACCACACACACATACACACACATATACACCACACACGCACACACACACACACACACAATCTGACACACAAACACTGTCATATCAACGTACCAAATAAAGCTGACAGAGATCTACAGGCAGCGTCTCACACACCTGACAAACGCAAAGAAGAAAATGCACAAAGTCACTCTTGGAATGTACCGCTCACTCTTCCTGTGAAATTCAACTGCTTCCTTTATTTTTGGGGATTTTCTACAAAGCTTTTGCAAAGCTGATTTTCTTTCTCTGATTTTTTTTTTTTTTTTCCTTTCTTTCAACCGTGGGTGGAAAACAAGGATAAAGGAGTGCTGAGTTTGGAGGTGCCGTGTTTTTTTGGAGGACAACCGATCGCTGAATTTGATTTTCGTTTTTTGAGGAGATCTGGAAATTCAGATCTGTTCTCGATCTGTAGATAAGAGATTAGTTATTATTCATCCAGTAAGCATCTTCGTTTAATTTCAACCCAGGTTTAGTTTTCTCATCTCTTTTTCTGTTTCCCCACTTTGATCCTTTTGATGAACGCTCTAGAAATAGATGATATAACCAACAAGTTACAGCCACTGGTTGCATTTTGTAGCTTGTAAAGATTGTAAGTTACTTCTAGGAAGTCGCTACTAGTTTTTTGAAGAAACTGCGAGTATCTTGACACAAGCTGGTCAGCAAAAGTACCGTTTTCTCTCCACATTTATAGTCGTTCCCAGATCTGTGTGCTCCAAGGGGCGTGATTGTTTTCCCGTTGCGTGCATGCCCTCCACCATGCCTCCCCAGAACACGGAGGCTGACGCCATGCAGGTCGGATCTCTGGTGGGTGGGGCGAACGCCAAAAACTCCACCGCCGCGTCCAGCTCGGATGAGGAGAAAGGAGGAGCGGGAGGCGAGACGGATGGATTGGGCGGCGGGGGCGCGGGGACAGGAGGGGCTCGAGGAGGAGAAGAATCGGCGAGCGAAGGATCCATCGAGGGCATACCGCTGAAGAGATGGGTGATGCACGGCGCCGTGATGTTCGGCCGAGAGTTCTGCTACGCCATGGAGACGGCGCTGGTGACGCCCGTGCTGCTGCAGATAGGTGAGTCCAGTTTGCGCGTTAAAAACATCAAGAAAGATGCTCTGCCTCTCGTCTGAAAATGCCTCTAAATGGATTTAACATGGGTTTTCGTAAATTGGAGAAAATTAGTAAACAACAGTATGTGAAATATTCATGCCTGGAATGGAGCGTTAATCTCTTTTCCTGCCGCTCCACTAGATGACAGATAGTTCCACCAGACAGCTCCGTCTTCTTCGCCTTGTTCAGATGGCCTTTTATTAGACCTGCTGTGTCTGACTCACACTAAACATGCATACAGAGACACACACACACACACACACACACACACACACTCTGACAGAGCTCAGGTCGCGTTGGGCGCACCGTACCGTCGGTCCCAGCCAGCGTCACCGCTGACAGCTTTTGAAAATGTGCCAAACGGGATCCTGCTTTCACTGGACCGGAGTCTCAGAGGGTGAGAAGAGTGAAAAGCAAGCCACAGGAAGGAGGACATAACAGCAGGGACATGGCAGTGAGAAGCCGAGTCTATAAAAGGCGGCAACAACCGTAGCCTTATTTATAATTCAAAGTCATTTTCCCTGCAATCCTCATTCGCTCTTGTTTCTTCCCCCCCTCCGAATCTTCGCTTCCCCCTCAGTGACGCAGTGCGAGCTCCTCGCTTACATAACATGAATGGGAGGTCACTCTGTGGGCAACATGACTCCTGGCTGGCTCACCGAGGATGAGACGCCACGGGGTGCCATTCGCTCCCGATTTTTGTTGCGTTTGAAGGACGGCGTTTAGATCTGCCGTGCGTGCGGCATTTGAAGAAGTCAGGCTTCATGCTGCAGTCCGCCGGGCTGTGCGTGCGTTATCTAACCAATTAATGTAGCTTTACAAATGCAGGGTGCAGATTCTTTTTGTTTTCCTTAGAGTTGCAGCTCTATTTAAGGCCTGTCTGGTGTGGGAGCGTAGGACACCTAAGCCACCACACATCTTTTTGCTAATTTTAGCCGGGATTTTGCTGCTCTTGAGTGTTTTTTTTTTTTTTTTTTCCCCCTCTGGGCTGCGTCTGAGCCCTTCTTAGTGATTTTACGAAACCACTTGGGGGGACGAGAGCTGAAGATTATCCCACTTAAAGACAGAAAACTAAAGCAGACAGTGACTGGGGTGAAGCTGAGGTTAATCCCGTCGTGTCGTGTTTTTCCTGTCGGGCCAATTGAGTGCCTCTCATAATGACCTTTTCGCTCATCGTAGTTAGAGGTTTCTTACGATCTGAATGAATTTTAAAGTTGAGAGCAAACACGCAGCTCACTGAGGCATTTTGTCCACAAGTCATTTCAACGTGGTGAAGAGACGCGCTCGCCACAGTCTGTTGTTTTCGTCGGCTGTGCCTGAAACGTCGCTCCATTTGCTCGGCCTGCAGGCCCGTCGGCATCGCGCTTGCTTCAGGATCAGACCCTTAAATTTGCACAAAGAAATGTTTTGGATTGTCAGAGGTTGTGTCGTGAACTGCAAACACAGTATTATCATGTGAAAACCTATAAAGTTGACATAGCAAACAACTGAAGATACTCGACCTGTTATTTCAAAACAGTGTCATCCAAGTCGTGTTGCTGGTCGCTGTAGCTGATCCTGAATATGAGCAAAGACGGCATATATGCTCTGGGTCCGCAGAGAAAACCCACTGATGCACAGGGAGAACATGTAAAGTCTGCCGCTCACATTTGGGATATTGTCAATAAGTACTTGGAAATACTTTTTTAATCCCAGAGGGAAATTCTTGTGAAGTTCACCACATCACAGTTTCACCGCCTGCAGATATTGACCAGAATTCTAAGTAACTTCAGCATCTTTTTCTTTTCTTCTGACAGAAATATTTGCTATTTTAAAGGTTTTCCAGTTTTTGGCAGATAGCCAACAGGTGACTTTTTACTCTCTGCTGAGGTTGGAGACACAGTTAGTTAAATCTGGGAGGGAAGTTTAGTTCTACAAAGCCACAAAGCAAACAAATAAACAAAAAAAATATTTCCCATGAGAAAAACTAGGGCTTGTTGATAATTACTAATATAAAGGGGTCAGTACAGGCTTATGGTAAGCTCATGATCTGTCCCAGTGACACTTTGGAGAGATTTTCCTGACTGTGTCGTGTCTGGTCTCATCCGTTATATCACATCAGGTCGGGAACAGTTTGGCTTGATCCAAAATGAAAACGATGAAAATGCAATTTGCGTCTTATTTGATTATGGGATGGAAAGTTTTGCTTTACAGGCGTATTAATAGAGCTCGATGCGGTGTGTCCTGTCAGCTGTGGACTGAATTCAGAACCAGTGGGAAACTGCAAAAACAAACAAAAAAAAAAAATTCTCGAGTGGAACTGAATCATTTTTCTAATGACTCTCTATTGTGTAGTGTCGACAGGTCCATTGTGACGGAGTTGAAAAACTGCTGACAGAGCTAACAAGGTGCATGCAACGTGGAGGCTCACATGGAAAATACATTTTGGCTTCTGTGTTGAATGACTGTGTGAACACGGAGATGCACACTCGGCCTAAAATAACCTGAAAGGTTTTCGTTTTGTTATGATTTACAAAATTTTCAGAAATCCTTGCTGAAGCAGCTGCTGTACCACAGTTGTACAGATGCGTTCGCATGTGTTCAAATTGATATTTTTTCGCACTGACATGTTGAGACAAACCTCGACGGGCGGACGTCCGAGTATCAGGATCACATTTATTGACCCTCTGCATGTAGTTGGAGCTCCACGCATGCACGGGTTTGACTGTAGCGGCTGGAATTAGCTGGATAGTCGGTAAGCTTGCTGGCTGGCTCTCCCTGAGTGGGACCATTGTGTGTGAGTAACCCCACAACACCCGGGTCAGGGAACGAGAAAGGAGAAGTGTTTCTGTGCGAGTGTGCGGCGGACGAAGTTTGGTCAAAGAGCCCATATTTACACAACGCTGAGAAAGGATAAGAAACTTCTACCTTACAAGGTCTTGTGTTGAGGTGCTTGCTGGGTTTTTTCCGTTCTCTTACAAGGAGACAAACTTTTTCCCAAAAGGAAGAAACACGTTTTGAGGACATTGAGCCAGGTTTATTTATAATTTAGAGGTACAAAAACGATGAGACCAGAGAGGGCTGAGCCCTGTGTGGTACAGTAGGTGTAGACGGTTATGAGAGGAGATTGAGATGGAGTTTGCAGGATTTCTTGTGCCTCTTGCTTCTCAGTGCATCACTGCCTCGTTTCAAATACATGAGATCAGAAGAGTCGGACTCATTTCAGTCCAATGCTGTTCATTCGCAAATCAGCAGGACCAATAAAGTATTTTAGTTCAAAGCAGTAGGAGTTCATTCTGAAACCCTTCACATATTTACAGAGCTTATCATGAACAACCTGCATTTTATGTATAAAATCAGTGCAATTTTGTTTTCGTACCTTGAATTTTTCTTGTTTCTTTACGCAAAAACAGAAGATTGGGTCGTCTTCTATTTCCTCCAGTTTCGTGCATGCCAAAGAGTGTTTCAAGCTTTTTTTTTTTTTTAGATTACAAGCAGAGCAAAATATTGTCACATTTGTTTTCCCAAATTATGCTGAATGTGTTCTTTTGCATCCAGCTCTCATTTCTCCAACTCAGCATTGTGGGGGTCTCGATCCCACTCTGGTTGCCTCGGAGTGACGACAGGGTGCAAGTTCGACGGGTCATCGGTGTATCGCAGAACAAACACACACTGACTCACACTTATGGGAACATTAGAGTCGACAGTTGGCCTCAAACACATGTTTTTGGTCTGATGCAGAAAACCCACCCCACACACTCTCATGGACAGAACCTTGAATGAAAGACCGCCAGGTGTGTCGGCTGTAAGCAAAGCCCAACAAGAAAGTTTTGGCATCGGGAATTTACCAAACAGTTGGAAGAGCTGCTTGCTTTGTTTTTAGACTTTACTGATGAGTCGTCGTTATTTCAGTGTTGGTGCATGCCATCTAAAATTGCATGGTTTCTGATAATCATTAGGTTGTGAGTGGAGCAATTCACCCAGTTTTTCACTGACCCAAACAATAATGTTGATAGATGCTGCAGATAGGACTAAATCCACTGGAAGACCTTGATAAATTGAGTTCAGTCTTAAAAACAGATCTCTTAAATGAGATATTAGCAACCAGGCATGAAGAACAGGCAGATGAAAACATTTTTATTTGAAGTCTTTCAGCTCGAATGCTGATCCGTCTTTGAGGGTCTTTAAATGGTGACGTGATGAGTTCAGGAGTTCTTTGGAAGACATTAGTTCTTTGTGCAGATGTGTTTCACTCTTGTCCTTTGCGAAAGTCACCCTCAGTAGGATCACCACCTAATGAGTTAATGCAGCTCGGATTGAGATAGGACCGAGGAGTCACGGAGGAAAAACTATGGAAAGGGAGGGGAGGGGGGGGACCATGGGACAAGGACGAGTTGGGGAGTGAGGAGGAGGAGGAGGAGGGTGCAGGAAGCGCCACTGCAGACACTGTTCTGTCGTCCACTTCGGTAAGTGTGGCACATTACATAACGAGCTTTCTCAGAACTGAGCTCAAAGTGACACAGAAAAAGCTGTTGAAGCATCACGATGCCAACTGCAGACCGACCAGACATGAAGCCAGCCGTCAACAGGCCACCAAAACGGTCCCTGGTCTTATCAGACACGTTCATGTCTGGCCGCTGCAAATTCATACAGTGTTGCCGCCATAACAGAGGGCTTATTCATGAGAACTGGTTACAAAGACGGCTAAAAACAATCCGATTAGGCATGACTGAACATCTGAGACACTGGGCAGTAACTGGAAATAAATTAGAGATCTCATGTAAATCAAATTTCTATTCCAGGATCAAGATTTGGTTATATGGAAAACTTCAAACAAATATTATTCGACGGTAATTTCATTTCGGGAGAGCAAGGTATGGTCTCATAACTTTCCATTCATTTATTTACGTTGATGATAAAGTCTCTCTAATGTAATCCCATTAGCACAAATAATTTATTGACTTCACATAAAAGGCTGACAAACAAATTATACAAGTTAATGCAAAGTGTCTGCAAATGAGCAGGTGACCTCGACACACCCATACTGTCCTGAAGTGTCCATCGCTGAATGAATTGATTATGTACTTGCAACGTTTTTATTCCACTTGCAAAAGTGCTGAAAAAAATCATGTAGTAGAGTTTTCTATGAGGAGGATTTCGATATCCCAAGATATCCGATATCTGCTGAAGATTAGTTTTCACTGCGTCACGTGTTTTATCCAGGCTGATTGACTGACTCGCTGTGGATGCAGCTCTGCGGGACCCAAAACAGTCCGGGCCTGGCAGCCCTGTGACATTGTTATCCTTGCTTCGAGACCTTTGTGGCTTTACTTAAGGAGATTACTTCAATCCAACAAGAAATGCCCTTCTATTCTCGCAGGTTGTCAGGCTGAGAGCAGCTCAGTGGTGTCAGTGTCTTCATCCTTGCTTCATTTAATCGCCATAATTTCTGAAACATTAAGTGTTTGTAACTTTTTTTTAACGTAATCCATCTTATTTGTTGGAATCCATTCGCAAAAAGTATTCAACATGCTTGCCGTTACTCCCACCAGCAGATCCTCAGCCAGCCACGTGTCTTCAGTCCTGTTGATGCAAACCGTATCGTCTCAGAGTTTTTTATTTTGCTGCAAATCAGCTTGATCTTGTGTTGTTTGTACGAGCGTGCCAGGTATCCTAATCCACGGAGTGATCCCATCATGTCAGCCGGTCTAATCTAGCAGATGACCTTGCAGACAGTGTAATGCAGGGTTATATAAATGACTGGCTTGATGTCACGGAGACTAATCACCATAATCTGGCCAAATCATTCATGGGACAGAGTCAGTGGAGGGCGACTTAGATCCAAAATAACTTCTTTTGGAAATGGTCTGACAGGTTTTTTTTTCCAATATTCAGGTGTGTAGAGGGGAAAGAAAAACTCTCTGCAGCGATGTAAGGTGAGATATTATAGCATCAGGTAGTGTAAATTGTATTCTTGCCACCTTTTAGAAACAATCTCTCATCCTCCGATATATTTCTAACGTGTCGGCTTATCTCTACAGAGCGACATAGAGAGAGAATCGAAAGGGGAAATAACCACGTCCAGTCAGTTATTTTGAGCTTTTCCTTTTTATAACTCTTGAAATCATCACCGCAGTAATTTTGTTCATTTTTGTTTTTTTTTTTATCAGTTATTACTGTGCACACAGACACACAAAAGGCTTTCATAAAGACCTGTTTGCTCGGCGGCGGCGTTGCAGAGTTGGGTTATCGGCGTAATCTAGATGCAATGAAAGATCAGACCGACAGGAAGTCGACGGCCGCGGTTGCCTGCGGTACGGCCTGCGGACCACGCGGGGGGTCGCTGAAAAGCTTCTGCCGTGATCAGATCTGTTACACAGGTCGACCGATTCTGTTTGTGTTTGGGACGCTGAGTACATGCAGAGTCAGGAGATACTTTAGTCTTCAAGACAAAGCTTCATTATGTGCGCTGACATGGGCGTGCGGGCGATATGTTAGGTATGCGTGTTGCTATTAATGTAAGATATGTAAGGAATGCGGAACTGGATTTGTTTGTCAGCACATTGTTCCCACCCCGCCCCTCCAGGGAGGTGAGCTCATCGAAAACAAGCCGCCACCAAGCTCTCAGGTGATGAGGACGGACAATGAAAACATCAAAGGAAGCACATTCTTTAAACTAGCACAGAAACCAAAAATCACTTTTACTTTATTGACATATTGTTTAGACATTGTTTTACAAATTAAGGTAACGACAAAGATGCTCTTCATCCTTCTCCCTTTCACATACAGGTAAACGAGACTCACAGATTGTGTTGTCTCTTCTATGTCGTTTACGAAATTAGATATTCTGCCTTTCTTAAATTTTTTTTTCTTTCCTTCTTGGATTGTTTATTTTTGTTTTTTCATGTTTGAAATAAAGCTACTACTGCGACACATCCCACATGTATCCACAATATATTCAATTGAAATGTAAATGTTTCCTCAATGAGCCGCTAAATCCATATTAATATTTCCCCATATTATGAAAAATATTGAAGCAAATAGACATATCGATGGCCAAGCTGACAGTCGGCGATATCTAGGTGGAAGTAAGCTGTTTACTTTTAGAAAGTTTGGGGTGAACAATCGTTTTATTAAAAAAAAAAAATAGCTGTGGCTGTAAAACAAATTATTAAAAGGACAGGTATACATAAATGAACAGAGATTTTGCCCATTACAAAACAGTTTAAAAAGAAAAGGAAAAAAAACATGCAAAAGAAACGTAAATGCAAATGAATAAACTAATAGAAATAAAGAGGAGACTAAATAAAAACAGTGAAAATGTACAACATCATTATTGACTCTCTATTTAAATGCCACACTCCATTTTAATGCCAATGTGACAAATTCATCATCAGTAAGGCGTCAAGTGTTTGCTCCTTTAAATGAAGTAAAATGTTTGTATTTTTGCAAGCAGGTAGATCAGTCAGCAAACTGCCTTGCATTAGTATTTTTCCGTGCTTCAAGCAGTCGGGTGGAGTCATGTTTTGCTCTCACAGTAGGTCAGACCCGCAGGTGTGTCGTAATCATTCGATCAAACACGATTTGTTTAATTAGGTTATGCGGCCTCCAGAAGGCCTATTATTAAAATAAATTGGATGGAGACACACCTGTACACAACCTCCAGGCTCAGAATCCAACCTGAACCCAACCCTTTAAAAACACGAAGCCGCTATCGAGTGTGTGAGTCACACTGATGTCCTCCTGTTGTGCACAAATCCTGAATAGTGGAAACATCTTCACACGCCAAACTCTCTGGTGTCAAGTGAGGACGATCAGGTTTCCATGAAGGTAAGGAAGATGTGCGCACACACACCCACACACTGCGTACATTAGTGACCGCCATGCTGTTTTTGTGATTCACGACTGTCTTTTTAGACGTACATGACAACATGCTGCACTGGAGTCACTCAAAATGACCAGAAAATCTATAAAACTGTGACACACACACACACACACACACACTCACACACATACACTCAGGCCTAATAGCAGCCAGTGAGCACTACAGCAATGAATAACCTCGGGGTGATTGTTTTTGTGTGTGTTTGTGTGTGCGCTGAGGGAGGGGTGTTTAAAAAGAAGAGCAAAAAACATCTGCTCTCTCTCTCTCTCTCTCTCTCTCTCTCTCTCTCTCTCTCTCTCTCTCTCTCTCTCTCTCTCTCTCTCTCTCTCTCACTGATGCTCGTTGACTTTGGCGGTGTATTAATGAGAGGAAGGACTGATGAATGCTGACACATTAATCTTGTGCCTTAATTTTTTTTTCTGTTTTCAGTTCAGAAACAGTTAAACCAGATTAAACTAGAGTTTTGTCTAAATGGGATCACATTTCTCCATCTGGATGGCCTCTGCTTGATCACGTGATGAAGAGATTTGCAGCATTGAATTAATTACTGTGTTTGTAGTTCGCAAAGATCTGGTAATGAGATTCATATCACAGTGCAGAAGTTATAAATTCCATAAATGCTGTTATATTGCAATGCCGTCACTAAAGTTGGAAGAGCCAATAGCTTTTCCATTTAGTTCCGTTTATTATTTCAGAACATTTTAATAGAATGTTCATGTTGTGTTTTGGTCCATACTGGCTTATTACTGACCAAATCCTATAAAAGCCTCACTTTTTGGACCTGCTGCAGCATGGCTGACCTACTGTACTGGGGCTTACATAATACTACAGCCTGATCACCGCCGATTGGTTTTATTGATCCCCTCTGCGGTAGTGAAAGGGCAGCAAGTGATTGTGGTTCGTGTTTCCGGTGTGCGAGAGGTCAGCCCAGCCAGAGACCGCCGCCCCCCCGCTGTAGGTCACGCATGCTCATATATTAATGTGACTGACAGATACAGGCGTGCTGGTGACAACCAAGTAAATCAATTAGCATTAATCATTAGTGGTCTTTAAATGTGACACCTAAAACCTCTATATTGGTGTTTAATACCATCTCCTCTCTCTCTCTCTCTCTCTATCTCTCTCTCTCTCTCTCTCTCACACAGTGTCCCAGTAGGAGGCAGCTAGTTTACTGCAGTGCTGTTACATAACACTGCTGACTGGAAGCAGCGTGTGTGTGTGTGTGTGTGTGTGTGTTGTGTGTGCATGCATACATGCAGGCTGGCTCAATGCCACCTTTTACGAGGAGAGATCGGTCGGCTGGGGGGGGATTTAGCCCCCATGTCCAGCCTTACTCCCACACCGAGGATAATATCCGCTCTTTTTTCTTTGTTAACTCAGCTCCTAAAGCACTCTCAGAGCGGCTCTCGCTCGATATTAATCAGATTTGTTCGCGCGTGTGTACAAAGTGAAACCCTTCATCCTGTGAAGAATGAAATTAACAATCTATAACAGCGCGCTCGCATTCGAGCCGCGCTCCGGTGCTAATAGGTTCACTCCTTTATAAATGTCAATACAGCCGTCGTCTTATTTTGATTGTTTGTTTTGATTTTGAATTTAAGGTTGTTTAACATTCAGCTTTTGATTGAGTCCAAGCGGCTTATGTTTTCCATTCAACTGGACACTGAATATCATGACTCGACTCAGGCGGTGCTGCGTCGCTCGTCTTCTGCATTTTGAGATCGCTGCGGATGTGCGAGTGCTCGTCGTGCGACTAATGTTCCCGTCGTCTCCTGTTACTGCGAAGCTCTCTCACTCTTCAGCTCCACTTTTAATCTCTCCCACGTTTTCTCTTTAGCACTCCACATTCCCCCTGAGTCGCGATGCCGTCGGAAGCTACTTTCCGCTGATGGCGCAAGGCGGTAACTTTGTGTTATAATTGTATTTGCTGTTAGTACAGCGGCCTGCGGGTCTCCAGGTTTCACAGAAATCTGCAGGAAGATGCAGGCCGGGCTGAAAGCTATTAGCTCAGCATTTACTGTGCCTATAAAAGGTTTTTACCCTCAGTGAACTTGATCCGACGTTCACGTTAGGTCAGGTACTTTTTTAATTAGATTCGCACGATTTAAGGTTAGACTATATTCTTGAAATCTTAAAAATGTCTAACAGTAATGACAAACTAGTTTATAATATAATAAATAGTTATGTAATGTGGCGTTTGCATGTTCTTCCTGTTCCAGCATGGGTTTTTTTTGCCCTCCTACTGTCCAAACACAAGTGTTAAAGGTCAGTTGTTATTTCTAATCCTTATCCTTCTCATTAATCTTTTTGTTTTTTTAATGAGAACATTCCTGCTGTCACCAGTGATTAATCTTTACACCAAACGTTTCAGCTGTTGGTTTAGTGAAACACAGGCTCCCGTTTCCCGATGACAAGCTCTCAAAAGTCTTGAAACGGCGCCTCTGCAGTGTGGAAGAACCGATGCCTTTTCAAAACTCACTCACCAAAGCACATTTGATCGTTCATGTAACTGAGCTGCTTTAGTGATTCTGTTTTTTCTGTGGTTTTAGTTCGACTTGGGAACATCCCAGCAGGGCGAGAACTCATTATGCATTTTCTTTTAAACTTAGTTTTCTTCACATATGCATATGAGTGATATAACCAAAAAAACCACAGCAGATTCCTCCATTTTTCCACACACAGAGAGCTTCTGCAGATATTTGTAGAGAATCAATGTGAATATCAGACTATAATTCAGTGTTGGCGTCAAACCTTCAGCCATACGCTTTTCAATAATACAATATTGATGTCATGAGTTTAATTTTTTAAAACCGCCCCATCGGAGTCCATCTGTTACAAACCACAAGTGTTTCTCTCCTGCTTCTTCTTCTTCTTCTTCTTCTTCCCTGAGCTCTGCACCTGATTCGCCTGGTTTGTTTATCCAAAAACACCTGCTTCCTCCTTTCCTCCGTCTGTGACTCCCTCGCTCTCACCCTTATCTTCCTTCCTGCTCACTTTCTCCGGTGGTGACCTCTGCCCGACTCTCGCTTTCACACCATTTCTCCCACTTTTTTTTTTCCTTTTTTTCGGGATGCTTGTCATTTTCCTTGCGGTTTTCTCACGCCAGCGCAGGATATGAAAGAGCCGTTCTGTGTTTGTGTGAGAATGGGAGGGATGGGAACAGGAGAGAACAAGAGGGGAAGACAACAAGGGAAAGAAAACGCGAATAATGTTGTTTGTGCGATATTTTCTGGTGATTCACACAACATTCGCCTGATAAACCTGTAAGCGATTATGACGATGATCATAGTGCACAAAAGAGAGTCACGACTCACTTTTCCATCAAAGTGACCATAAGCATGTCAGATTTTGCGACACTCTACAAGTAAATGCAAAATACACGGGAAAAGGGTGTTTCTGGTTTTCATTGGTGATGTAATTTGGAGTGTGTGTAACAGTGACCGGTGGGTGGAGAAGTGGCACACACACTAACGGGGTGTTGATACAATGGGGGAACAGGGAGTCGCTAATAATGCGTCCCCTGGGTGTGTTGCACTAGTTGGTGCCTCACCCAAAAGATTTCAGGCGAGACAGAATCAAGAGGAGATCTTACCGGTTATACTTGATCCTCAACAAATTGACACAGAAAACTGGCTCTGGGTGGGAAAATAAGATGGAAATGTGACATTAAATTATCAGTCCTGCTTAAAAAACAACAGACAGCTGTCACCGGCAATTAACTGGGCGATGTGTTTGTCAGTTATAATCATTCTAGCTGCTCATGAGCCACACTCACTGAAAACTTCGCTATCAATTACTGGAGTTGTTTACACTTTCCTTGCAGTCGATTTTCATGCATCTGCATGGTTAATGAGCTGTAATAAAAAAGCTGCGGGATTCATTTAGTTTTTTTTATGTCTTCTACGACAACAAAGTGTATTTTATCCATATTGTAACTGTGAGAATGTTGTTCTGGAAGCAGTGTGTAGCTGCAGGAAATACTTTCAAATCAAATTGTGTGAGTGAAAACAAGGAGAGGGTTGTTGTGAAAATGTGCTTGGTTGGAGGGATTCATAGTATTCATATCAACTGATTTCAAAGCTCTCTTTGAAGAAGAAATATTTTAGGATGGTGGGATGGGAAAGAAGAAGAAGAATGAAAAGGAGGCTTGTTTTATACAGTTAAGAAGTAATCAGGTATGTACTGTACAAAAATTGATATTGGATTATGTATCGGTTAAGTGACTGTTTAAAGCAGTGTTTTGCTGTAATCCTCGGTGTTTAGCAGTTTGATACATGGTCAACATGGGGAAACACACATTAAAGCAACAAAAACGCTTTGATGAATGGCCATTTTGTACTCCCAACAGTCACACATTGAGCTCCATTTTTAGTGTGTGAGGAAATGTGCATAAAGCGCTTTGATGATAGATGGAGCAGATTGGTCACTTTGACTTTCCCACGTTCAATCAGCAACACTCAAACGGCCTGATTGCAAACTTCTGCCCCCTCCGTCCTTCATCGTTTCCTCCTCTCACCTTCTCCTCACTCGGTCCTTCCGTCTTTATCTGAATTCCTTGATGTTACTCCTTTCTCACACTCCTTCTCTCCCTGCTTCGTCTCTCCCCTGTCTCTTTCTGCACTCATTTCTTTCTCAAATACTTCCTGCGTCTGGATTCTCTCAGTATTGTTCCGTGTGTGTGTGTGTGCGCGATAGTGCATGTGTGTGTGTGTGTGCATGTGCTCACATACAGTACTCGCAGTGTGTGGGAACTCAGCTGAGTGTTTGTATCTTTCATACAAGGTGTGTGCATGTGTGTGGGAACAGAACCATATCTTTGTTGTGTGTGTGTGTGTGTGTGTGTGTGTGTGTGTGTGTGTGTGTGTGTGTGTGTGTGTGTGTGTGTGTGTGTGTGTGTGTGTGTGTGTGTGTGTGTGTGTGTGTGTGTGTGTGTGTGTGTGTGTGTGTGTGTGTGTGTGTGTGTGTGTGTGTGTGGGAACTGTTTACTAGGATTTGTTTTCCTGTTTTGATGTTGACAAACCACCCGACAGTCCGATTCCTATCTGCAGCTTTGTTTCCCGCTTTATGACTGTGCCACTCTTTGACTTTTGACAGGTATTGTGTGTGTGTGCGTGTGTGTGTGTGCGCGTGTGTGTGTGTGTGTACCGGTAGACCTTTTGCTCGCTTTTTTCAGTCTTTTGTCTTTCAGAGTTTGCATGCATTTCCAAGTGCTTGTAAATATATAAAACAGGGCCAGAATGAATGAGAGACTCGGAGTCCCCCAGTCTGAACAAACCCCGCCGCAGGAAGCGCCGTGCGGACGACACGGCCATATTAGGAGACAGGAAGTGTAGGTGATGGAATCCCCCCGGTGACAGAGTTCCCAAGACCTGATCGCCATGGAAACGCAGATCAAGCCCAGTTTATGGGCCCCTCAAAAGAAAGCGAGAGGCTGACATTTGTACGGGACGACGGGAACACAGCCTGTCGAGTCTCAAGTGAGGGCAAAGAGCCAACGCGACGCTCCCGTCGGAGTCTGTCTGGCAGCGTCACTCAGTAGTACAAGCAGTCCAAATTTATACCGGTCTTGGGGAAAACACGGGTCTCCGAAGTGTCAGGGTCAAGGAAGTCTTCTTACGTCTACATACACAAGTGTTGCAGAGCGAGGCGCTGGACCACAGATGCTCTCAATGCTCTGCCTGGACAAATAAGAGACGCCGTGAAGGAAAAGAACTGATAAAACCCTCTGGCTTTGGAAGTGTGATGTGAAATATGTCAGCTTGTGATTTGAGTTCTAAGCTTCTTTTTTTAATTATTATTATTATTTGAAGCTCATTCCATTACATTATGCAGCTTCGTTCACATGTAACACATATAAGGCATGTGTAAATAATAGTGACGCTGCTTTACGCCCTATTGTATTGTCCCGATTACAGGTATGTCGCGGCATGAAGGGAAAACCTGAGCAGGTGTGTTCAGTGTCACACAGTTCAGATGATTCATAACAGCGGCAGCTGTCACAGTAATGCTGTGTCGCAATCGTTTGTGTTTAGTACAGTCGGGGTCAAGCAGAGGCTTTCTCAGCTCACCGTGTTCCTCATTATCATGATTGCTATGATCATGTGTAAACAAAATGTTTAAAATCATGTAGTTTCACATATGGGCTGACTTCTGACCATGGCTAAAACATCTCCTGCCGCAATGTGCTATCGTCCGTTTATTAGAAAGCAGAAATGTCTCAGTCTCATCGTCCACCTAAAGCAGAGCGCCAAACTCATTTGACTTCAGCGGCCACATACAGCCCAGTATAATAACATTAATTATAGTCAACTCAAAATTGTAGTTTTGTCTTAATTAAAAGAAGGGTTCTGAAAATGTTTATTTTGATGATTTTTTTTCTTGTAAACCCTATTCTGGGCAGCCTGGAATCTAAAATCATACCTAGAACTCGCTTTGCAGCCGCTTTCAGGCTGCAGGTGTACATGCCTTTCATGCTAATGCTATTTCACTAACAACAAGCTGCATTATGGGCATTGCTGCCATCTGCTGTTCACTTCAGTTTTCTCTCAACTCTCTGTTTTGACAATTAGGAGTCTTAGTTGTTCATTGGAAAATTGCAGTGAAGCTCTTATTTGTTATTTTTACCTGTGTGAAGTTATCCCGAGAGCAGATCAGACCCTCTTATGAACCAAGTCTGCTTGACTCCATTGATCTAAAGGGAAAAAGGCAAAAGAAACTGATTGGACAAACTCAGAGTGAAGACTGGTGGAAAGTCCAGTCTGCCTCTTCGATAGTGTGCATTTTTGAGACTGCAGGGAAGAGAAGTTAAGCGGTAAACTTTTGGGGACCGTCTGGCTCGGCGTCTCGGGCTTTGAGATATCCACAGCTCACAATCCTCTCCGCTCAGAAAAACAAGTGATTCATCCAAGAAACTGCCGTGATTACAGCAGGAGGTTCTTCGCATGACGCGTTTCGTGAACAAACAGCTCTCCTTCCTCCCTGCACAAACTTTCCAGACAATCTCTGTAGCTGAAAGTTACTCCATCGACCTCACACCGCTGTGTCACAAAAAGATTTTACTGCATTTCACAACATTTCTCCTCCTGTGAATTCATTTATACGTTAGTCGAACTCTCAGTGCCGCGGCATCAACAGAGCCTCAGTAGATAGTGAATATTTTTAATCAGTCTCCGCAGGAGGTGGGGACATTTAGAGCATCTCCTGGTGAGTGGGTGTGATGACACTCAGGTGTTGACATTTGGATCCTTCCAGAGGCATTAATTTATATTTAGTGAAGTCTTAATGTCTTCTTGATAAAATTACGTGTCACCAATTCACATCTGCTGTCTGGCTGTCGTCCTCCCTTTCCATCTTCGAGTAATAAAATGACAGTGATGTTTTCCTTCCGTCGTCATGAAGCAGTGCCACATTTCTACTGCCTGTCCTCCTATTGTAGATCTAATAAAATAAATGATGATGACTCAACTGAAGTCATGTAAAGGGAAATGGTTCAGTTTTAGAGATGTTTAAACTGCAGGTGGACGCTTTAGAAAGAAACCAGAGTGTCCTCAGAAGGAGACATTACGAGTGTCCGTCTGGCCTCTTGGCTCTGTGGAGAGACAGAGTGGCGGCCAAACGGCATTTAATTTGTTTTTCAGTGAGCTGCATCAAGCGACAGGTTCTCAGCGAGACAGTGATCAAGTTCTGATTTAATTATTTTCGCTGAGCTGAGCGACTGCCTCCTCCTAAACTCTCTCCTGCTCTCTTAATCAGCTCACTGAAGTCATGATACTGGATCTGAGGCGCAGCGTAAAACTTTTCTGTTTATCCCAACGTTTATAATCAGTTGTGTGATAACTCAAGGACACCGACTAAAAACAGTCTTAACGCTCATCGTATAACCAAACGCATCATGTGTGTCCGATCCCAAAAGATCAGACTCCAGTGTGGACAGTCGGCACTTAGCATCCAAACAAAGACGAGACTTTTTGTCATGAACAAACCGAGTATGGCGCGAGCCGTGAAACAGCGGACACAATGTGCAACATCTCAGTCAGTCAAAGTGTTTTGGAGGTGGAAAAAAACAAAAGTTTGCACAAGCAATGGTTGGGCAAGGAAATTGTCTCACAAGTCAGAGCTTTGCTGCTGTTTGACTCACAGCCTCGGTGAAGTCAGGGTTTGAAGTGCTTCTGTGAAATTAGGAGACTAAACACCGAGGCTGAGAGACGGGAAAGAGCAGCCAACATGCAGCGACAGCCCGCTTCACCTTTTCACTGCTGAGATCACATCAGCATCAAGTCCATCATGTGAGGATGGCTTCATATGCACATGCTCTCTGAACGCTGAAGAAGAGACTAAATGGAACAACTGTGACAAGGAGGATTTCAGACTGAAATGTTCTGAAGTAATTTGAGGAAACGTTAACATTTTCAGAATGCTCTTCCGTGCTGCTTTATCCAAAAGGTTGACAGGTGTTTTTCCCGTCAATATTTGAGTAACATTGAAAACATCTATTCAAGACTAACCCTCCTGACCTATACAGTAATTCCTTTGTCCAGGTTAGGCTGAAAATACACAAACACTGGCAGGCACAAAGGCCAACAGGTTCACAGAACTCATTTCAGCCTGTTCAATAAAAACCCCTCAACTCGTTAATCCAGCAGGTAAATATTTGACGCTGCGTTTGCTGTAGGTGTAGCTCTGTGTGAGCGAGCGAAGTGGTGAACATGCGTCTCTGCGAACCGGTGACAGCGTCCCGCATGCCCTCCGCCTTCTGCCCAATGTCATGAGCAGCGCTGACTTGCTGGGATTGGCTCCAGGACACGGCGGCCGTGGACAATGGCCGGATTATCGGCAGAGGATTAAAATTCCAATAATATTCCAACCTTTGAAGGGAAACGGTGCTGGAGACGTGCTCTATTTTACAATTATTCCTCCTCATTCACGCCATCTGTGGTAATCTCATATAGTATGTCAATCCCTTTCAGTCTCTCCTGGCCTTATTCCCATTCAGAAATAAGTATTTTTAGGAATTACTCATCCGAGGTTAAAACCAGGCAAGTCTGTAGAGCAAGTTGTGATGACTTGCTGCGGCGACATTTGGAAACAGCCAGTTGGAAGAGACTCCTCTAATAGGAATTAATCATCATGCAGGTCTAATCCTCCGTCACAGTGTATGTTTGTGTTATTTGACGATAGTGAATGCCTGTCATTCATTTGATGGCTCAGTTTTAAATTGCTTCTTTAATTAGATGATCTGAGGAAGTAGGAAGTGGTTTTGCTGACAGGTCTGTTTGACGAGTTGACGCCGTGTTGACTGCTTTATATTCAGAGGTACTGAAAACATGCTTCGCTTCATTACTTTGCTGCGTCCCTTTGTGTTTGTTGTGCCAAGACTGTTTCCATTTGCCCGTCCTAATTTTAAACCCTGTCGTAGAGCAGGTGTGTTTGAAAGCCTCACCTGGTCTCCGGAGTCAGGAGGTTGCAGATCTCATGCAATTAAATATGAGCTCGGTAACAAGGCCACTTTAACCTCGGTTAAACTGAGGTGAATCTACTTGAATGAATGTTAAAGGGAGAATAAGAGACGACTTTTCTCACTCGCCAGCATCTTTCTTAAAGCCCTTTCATCTTCAAGATAAACATTGACCTGCACAAACACGGCATGATTAAAAATTGGCTGCAAGGCTCTGGAGCGTCTGTGTTTTCAAAAGAATCGAATTAAGATTTTTTTTTAAGTTCATGATCTCTCCGATATTAAGTGAGAGGCTCAAGGAAGTCTGAGAAACCAAGTCAATAAATGAGCACACTCATATTTCTGCTCATTCTCTCTGGATCGAACAGTTCACAGGAGCTGAGCAAATATCCACGGGACCTGAAGTGGAAGTAGAGGCTGCACTTCATGTTTCAGCTGACTTTTTGTTTCACCATAAAACAAGAATAATTACGTCTGAGAAATAATTATTTGATGCAGTTCTCTTACAAATATCTGAGTAGGTGTTCCATAGAAATAAATATGTATTTCATAGTGTGATCATATCACCAAACATTTCATAAGAGATGTAGAATCCAGTCAAATCACTTGACTGTTTTGTATTCACTTTAATTGGAAAGTGTTGGCCCCACTTTGACCGCTCAGATGTTACTTGCGCCCCCTGGTGGAGAATGTAGGAGTTCAGTTAGGTGTCAGTTTGGCTGAGCTTTCCACTCTTTCGCCTTCTTGTCTGTTGCTGTTGTTCTAACTCCAGTCTGTCTGTCTGTCTGTGCAGGTCTTCCAGAGCAGTACTACAGTCTGACATGGTTCCTCAGTCCAGTTCTTGGCCTCATGTTCACCCCTCTGATCGGCTCGGCCAGCGACCGCTGCACCCTGCGATGGGGCAGGAGGAGGCCGTTCATCCTGGCTCTCTGCATCGGAACGCTGATCGGAGTGGCTCTGTTCCTGAACGGCTCACTGATAGGTGAGTGTGTGTGTGTGTGTGTCAGTCTGCTCATGAAAGAGGGAACAAGGTTTTATTTATTAACATTTGGGCACACAGGTTCGGAATGACGGCAACATAAAAACAATGAAATCAAGTTTAATTCTTTTAAATCCATCATAATTAAACTCGCCACTGCACAGACGTTAACTTTGCACCGTTTCACTGAACGGTGTTATCCAGCTCCGGTGAGAAATGAACTCCTGAATCTGAAATACGTGAGTGCTGTGGCATTACCCCAGCATGCGGCCGTCTCGCATAGGAAATAAACAGTACGGCCTCCTGCTGGGGGAAGCAGAACATCACGTACCATACGTTTGGCCAGCTGAGAGTCCCGCCCTCTGTACGGTGAGGAAAGTTACCCGCGACTCGCCCTCAGCTTATTACATCATTTAGATGTCAATACAAGGTCTCGTCCAGTCAAACCGATGGATTATCTGTCTATCAGGCAACTCAGGTATTGATTTTTATGCTATTATCATAGTTCTGGATGTCAGTTTCCCACACATATCTGTAAGTCTTACTGCAATTGTGTTTCCAATTCCATACTTGTGCGAAGTTCATTCTATTTTTCCCACATGAAACAAAACAAAGTGGGCCAAATCAGTGATAAAGGTACAACAATAGTGGACAGGGTCCTTAAGTTATTTTCTAAATATAACTAAGAGTAATGAAACTTACAAGGGTTTATAAATAACATGAACAAGGCTCAGCGTCGACTGTTTATTCTCAGTAGGTTCGGTTCACTTCACCTCACTTTTGTTCATTTCTGCCTCCATTGTCCTGCAGACAGACTCAGGTCGCTTTAGGGCACCATGGAGGTGTGTGACAGTGTGTGTGTGTGTGTGTGTGTGTGTGTGGGTCTGTGTGTGAGCGCCATGCCAGCAGGGTTACAGAGCAAAAGGCTGACCTGAATCTGTGTGAGAAAACAAAGCGAATGGCAGAGGGTGAATTTCCATGCTTCAAAATATACATTTATATGACTGTGTGAGAACAAGAGAAGGCGCCATGGGAAATGTCTCGTAACCTGTATACGAGCGTGTGGATGTGTGTGTGTGTGTTGACATGGGAACACAGGAGCAGGCAGTTCACAGGGAAATGCTTCCTGTTTGCTTCCCTCTTTCTACCAATCACAGTTCAGTTCCTGTCTGGGTGCCTGGCTAGTGAGTGCTGCGACTCCATTGTCCCGCCTGCGTACACACTGGAATACACACGTGCACAAAAAGCACACACACAATCACACATTGCTGTTCTTTCTATGATTTTTTTTTTGGTTTTGTTTTGTTTTGTTTTAATTTCCTTGCCATTAATGAAATCCAGTTTGGGAAGTCATGCTGAGTCAGACTGCCTCTGATAACTAACACACACGCACACACACACACACACACACACACACACACACACACACACACACACACACACACACACACACACACACGCACACACACACTCACTCCTGCCTTCGGGCACCAGCAGACGTCACGTTGCTGGAGGGAAAGAGTAGGTCACCCTGTAATGAGACACATGAGGTCAAACACAACATGCAAAGCTGTGTGTTGAATGTGCATTGGCCTGTTTGTGTGTGTGTGTGTGTGTGTGTGTGTGTGTGTGTGTTGTGCAGTTGTTTGGAGTCATTAATCACTTATTGATGACAACTACAGTTTTAACAAGTGAGAAAATTTATGGGAAGCATTTATTTCATTTATTTATTCCCTTAATTTTTTGGGGTTTTTGTCCTTTATAATTGGTTTAAGCATATTTTGTTAAAGTGGTCTCATTAAAATAGTATTACAACAAATGCAAAGATCCATCCAGACTTTTACAATTTAGAATTTTAGTGTTATGTCAATGCCATTATTTTTCATTCAGTTTTTTTTTTTTTAATTAGACATGATTTACATGGTTTACTTCCATTGCAGGTCATGAGGAAAACAGCTGAATTGAAAGCTTGGTCATAGTTCAATACTGAAGCGTCCTCCACCGATGGCTGTCTTGATGTACAGTGAAAAATTCACATTTAATAACATCTTTCTGTCTTTTTTTTCTCTCTCTCCAGGTTTGTCATTGGGTGATGAAAAAGGGAGACAACCTTTAGGAATAGTTCTTACTGTGCTCGGAGTGGTGGTCTTGGACTTTTGTGCGGACGCCACAGAGGGACCAATCAGAGCCTACTTGTTAGACGTGGCGGACACCGAAGAGCAAGACATGGCGCTCAATATTCACGCCGCTTCTGCAGGTACGGCCGACAGAGAAACTTCCGCACAGATTTGACGACATTTACTGAGTGGACTCAGAGGTCAGGAGTGATTTCACACCTGAAGTCGCAAAGCAGAGTTCACTGATCTTCATGGATGAAAGACACCAGGAGAGACGATGAGAAAGTGTTTTTCTCTCCAGGTCTTGGAGGTGCGGTTGGCTACGCCCTCGGAGGTTTGGACTGGACGCACACGTTCCTCGGAGTGGCCTTCAAGTCCCAGGAGCAGATCCTGTTCTTCTTTGCCGCCATCCTCTTCTCCGTCTCTGTGGTGCTGCATCTCCTCAGCATCGAGGAGCAGCAGTACTCGCCGCAGCATGACAGGCTCGACCAGGTACCGCCGGGTTTTATTCAGTATCAGCAGAGACTTTAATGTAAAGCGATGTTTTACTTTGAGCTCCTTTCTCTTCCTCTTCATCAGGAGAGTCCAGATCCCGCACACCTGCAGCCGTCCGCCAACGGCAGGGCTGGGCTCCTCAGCCCCAAGCTGGAAATGATTGGAGAGGACGACACGTTGGAGAGCTACGACCTCTATGACCCCTACGGAGACGACCACTCAGACCATGAAGACATGGACTTCCTTGAGGTGGAGCTTGTAAGAAGTAAGTCAATATATTTTTCTTTTTATTTCCAAGCAGGTGGAGACAGTTTTCCTCAACGGTGTTTTAATTTAAGACTTTATAGTCTTACTGAATTCATGTCTCGTCCGCTCCAGGTAAAAGCGACAGTGTCCTCGCCATGGCAGACGCCACTCTCGACCACCTGGACCACGACGCGTTGTTCCTGTGCCACATAGAGCCGTCCATCTTTGCCGACCGGCTCTCGCCGTTCCAAGGCTCGCCTCCGCTGACCTCCGCTTTCTTCAGCCACAGTCGAAACACTCCGCCGCCTCCGCGGCTCGCCAACATCAGGCGCAGCAGCAGCGCCGGAAGCCAGGATCTCCTCCGGGCCCAGAACGGCCACCAGACACACGCCGCTCCCGCGCCCAGGATTTCCCGCCTCTCGGCCTTCCTGCAGGAAATGGAAAATGACGACGGGCAGGAGGCGTTACTGAATAACCAGCTTAATGAGCAGCGGACATTAAACGGACGCCTGTTAGCCAGCGTCACTCATCCCGACGGAGCCGGCTCCGATAGGCTGAGCTCTAAAGGACAGGCGCACCGAGCCGGGATGGTCAAAGGTTAGAGTCCATTTTCAGATTGTACTTCTTGATTCACTTAAAAGCTTAGAATACATCCAGGTTTTAGTTTGAAGGATGGTTTGCATTTTGTTCATCTAGAATAAATGTATATTTCTTCCTCCAGCCGCCAGCACAGGAGCTCCGATGCGACAGTCCCGCCACCGCCACACCTTCTACCGCCAGCCGTCCTGCACGTTCTCCTACTACGGCCGCGTGGGGAGCCACCGCTACCGCTACCGCCGCGCCAACGCCGCTTTCCTCATCAAGCCGTCCCGCAGCATGAACGACCTGTACGAGGTGGAGGCCCGGCACCGGAGGAGGAACCGGCAGAGGAACCGACACCGCAGCGGAAACACCAACTCCTCCAGCGGAGACACCGAGAGCGAAGAGGGGGAGGTGAGGGAGAAGCTCCAGGCCGTCGTTTTAAGGTGTTTCTCGAGGGCGCGTCTTGGTAACCCTCCCCTCCCCTCCCCTCCTGTGGTCAGGTGGAGACCACGGTGCGCCTCCTGTGGCTGTCCATGTTCAAGATGCCCCCGGAGCTGCTGCGACTGTGCGCCTGTCACCTGCTCACCTGGTTCTCCATCATTGCGGAAGCCGTCTTCTTCACCGACTTCATGGGACAAGTCATCTACCACGGAGATCCCACTGTAGGGAAATAAGTCGACAAACACTAATCTTAGAAGTTCACTTTCTCCAAAAGACCAAAAAAAAAAAAATTAACTCTTTTTTTTTTTTTCCTCTCTCTCTCAGGCTCCTGCCAACTCAACTTCGTTGGATAATTATCACAGAGGCGTCCAGATGGGCTGCTGGGGCCTGGTTATTTATGCCATGACTGCTGCTACGTGCTCTGGTAATTCCACACAAACACTGATAAACAAACCCTATAAACACAGGTAAATAACAGGCCTGGACCTTAAACTCTGCCGTAAACAGACTTCTCATCATTTCTTTTCCAGCTATTCTTCAGAAATATCTTGACAACTTCGACCTAAGTATTAAGGTCATCTACATCATGGGGACACTTGGATTCTCCATCGGTACGATCCCCCCTCCCATAAATATGAATAAAGCATAAAAAAATAAAATAAAAAGAAATAAAAAAAAATTGGCTTGGTATTAAAGTAATTGTTGCTTTTTTTTCTTCTCTCCTCCCTCACAGGAACCGCTGTCATGGCCATCTTCCCTAATGTGTATGTAGCTATGGTGATGATCAGCAGCATGGGCATCATTTCCATGAGTATCTCCTACTGTCCCTACGCTCTGCTGGGACAGTATCACGAGATGAAAGAGGTGCGGTTTGATGTGCATCTCATTTACAATAGCAATGAAAATAGTTTTTCGGACTTTATGGTTAATTGTTTTTCCTTCTAAATAATATGTTTCATATTGCTTTGGAACTATTATGTTTCCATGTAATGTAGGATCAGTAACCGTGTCTCCCTCTGTCCCCTGCAGTACATTCAGCACAGTCCTGGTAACTCCCGCAGAGGCTTCGGTATAGACTGTGCCATCTTATCTTGTCAGGTTCGGTGTTTAAACTTTCTTTCTGATATCTCAAATGCTCCAACATATGAAATTTAAATCCCCGTTGGTCAAACTGCGATGTGTTTCTGCAGGTGTACATCAGCCAGATCCTGGTGGCCTCGGCTCTGGGAGCCGTGGTGGAAGCGGTTGGCAGCGTTCGTGTCATTCC
The DNA here is from genome assembly GCF_902148845.1 of Salarias fasciatus. Taxonomy (NCBI): domain Eukaryota; kingdom Metazoa; phylum Chordata; class Actinopteri; order Blenniiformes; family Blenniidae; genus Salarias; species Salarias fasciatus. The sequence goes on along the minus strand of NC_043765.1, from coordinate 16,265,502 downwards.
CGTGGTGGCCTCTGGGGGCTCCCTCCTCGGTTTCTTCACTGCCTGCTTCCTGGTCATCTACCCGACTCCAAACAGCGGGTGAGAACGACGTCCTGCTTCTCCTCGTCGTTTTGCTTCAACACATATCTGTCTCCTGAGCAAGAAGGGGAATGAGTCGCTTTTGTTTTTTTCCATTGCGATCCGCAGGGATTCAGAGTCAGCCAAAGCGTCGGAGAAACGGGCCTTGACGAAGCTGGACAATCCCAACAGCGGCGAAGGGGCCGTTGCCGTGGTGATCGAGAAACCAAGCTTCCTGAAGCTCAACCGAGAGGGCAAGGCCACCAGCACCACCGCGTCCTGCCACACAGAGAACGAGTCCGCCCTGTGATCGGCCGGCCGAGTCGGCTGAAGCCACTTTCAGTGTACCCGCTGTCGGAAAACACTCAAAGATGTGCCTCCATCCTCGTCACGCCGGAGTTTACAGACGCTGAGGAAGAAGCGTCGGGGCGACTCACTCTCGGCGTCTGCTCCGGCTCTGACGGGCTTTTCACATTTTCACTTTGCGACCCGCTGAAGAAAACCGGCTCCGCTGCCGTGGGACCATCGTCAAACCAATTCACCGATCAGAAACCCTTCCACCTCCGCCCTCGCCGACTTCCGATCGTCCAGGAGTGAGTCGGTCAGTCAGTCACGGCGAAGGCTTTCAGGAGAGGTCGTCTCTGTCTCTCAGGGCCTCTAGGAGGCGCTACTGAGCAGCCACCTGGTCAAACTTCAGGGGACTCACTCATGAATACGCACACACCTCTACGTCTGGGGTCAATACAATCGAACGAACTCCTGAATAATGAACACTGCTGATGAACATTAGTCCTTGAAGCTGCAATCAATAAAAAAAAAAAAAAAAATCAATAAATAATGCTGAAAATCGTTCTTCCTCGCCGTGGAATCGGCCCGATCCAGTCTTGAAGAGAATGTGTTTGCTGACTTGGAGTTTCCCGAAGGAGACGCCGCGTTCACCAAATGAACCCCGACGACACACTCGGCTGTGCAGGACTTCCACGGCTCTCTGCGACTGTAGCTTTAAGACTCTGCAGACCTCTGGAAGTGGCATTTCTGAAACAAAGAGCCTGAAGCCTGATTCCTGGGGGAAATGATTGAACTTTTAGTGCCCTGAATTGATTGCAAGTGCTTTGATTTTGCACTCTGTCAAACTGCAGCAGTGTTTTTGAAAGCTGTAATTTAGCCATTGTGGGAAGGCGAAGCGGGAGGAAGTTCACAAAATCTGCTCTCGGCTGTGGAGCAGAGGGTTGGATTTTTGAAATGTGGCATGTGAAGAAGACGCTGGTGTTTATTGGGTGCGGTGTGGGCATTACAATTCCAAATAATTTGACAATTTACTGAGGACCCACGGCGATGTTTCTGCTTCAAATAATCAGACGTCTCTAAAGCTGCATGTTACGTATGAGCAGAGAATAGACAAACCAAACCGCCATAAAGAAGGAAGGAAGGAGAAAAGCTCTCTGTCTCTTAGTGTCTTGGCTTTTTTGCTAGTTTAGTGTTCGCTTTTAGCACATCGTCGTCGCCACCTGCACAGTAGATGGAAAGTGTTACAGCGTCGGAATCGAAATGTTTTCTGGATTCGTGAAGTCGTCTCACACTCTTCGTTTCCAGTAGATCCAGTAAAGGCGCCACTCATCTAGAGTCTTAAGTGTGGCTCGAGAATATTAAAATTAAACAATGATGTTTTCATTCCCTATGTGGTGAATTAGATGCAACATTGAAATAACTTTAAGTCTGTTGTTAAAATAGACGTTCCCGGTCAGAGTTTTAGGCTTCAGTGGAGCTTTCTCGCCCTGCTGTGCGTCGCTCCACTCGAATGCACCAAATGTAGTCTGTAGAGAAGAGTTTTAGACGCTAACGGCTTCTGTCTGATGCAAACTGAATGAATGTCCACTGAGCTGAGAGGAGGACAGGAGAAATGTTTCACTTTAAAGAGATGGTTTGACGTTTTGGGAAATAAAGTCATTTACTTTTTTAGTTGGTACGAGGCGATGGTGTGTGTGTGTGTGTGTGTGTGTGTGTGTGTGTGTGTGTGTGGCGAACACATTCAGCAGTGTTTAACGTCGCTTTAGCATTAAATCACAACTCAGCCAGAGGTGTTTAAACTCCAGACAGAACTCATTTCTGATCAGTTCATTTAAATTTACAATGCCAGGTGATAAACTTGAAACAGGTCCAGGTTTTTTGTTTTTTCATGTTTTTGCTAAATTAACCTTCAGTTTGCTGAATGTTCACCACACATCTGAAGCCTTGTAAGAAAGTAAATCATTGTATTTCCCTAACATCAGACTACTTACTTTGTTATAATTGAAAAGTTATAAGTGTGAAAATTGCATGTCTTAATTTTTGAGAAAAAACTGTCACCTTTTCAAGCTACAAATCAAAAACTGGAGAAAGAAACTGCCTCAGATACTTCCCACAGTAAGACAGAAGACTATCGTTTTAATTATAAAAATGATAAAATGACTATTCCTAAAGTCTGTAAAGCAGTGATTATTCATTTGTTCAATTCAAAAGCCAAATTCAAATGATTCAGGAAAAACTCAACAATGTGTATACAAAAAATTGACCTCGAAAGTCAGTATCACAAAATTTTCACTCAATCTGAAACATTTTCACTCCACTAATATTTCTCACGTTATCGTAAATAGAGCTTGAATTTTGCTTTGCACAGACGTTACTTCACTTTAAGACGTGTCAACAGATCCGATGCAACGTCTGAAGTAAAGTTTGCATCTAGTGAGGACGAGCAGAAACGACATGATGCTGGAGGTGGAAGTAGAAGTGCTGAGTGTGGTTTTTGCATCAAGATTTTGCAGACAGAGGGAAGACAGACTGCTCATGTCTTCATAGCACTTATATTACTGATACTGAGCAAGTAGCCATGAAGTTGGACTTAAAAAAAAAAAAAAAATCTTTCGAATGTTTCCTACGTCGACGATGCTGGGCGAGTAACAACAGACTTGAAAGATTAGATTGTGTTTTGTTTTTTGACAAATCAGACCTTTTGGTTGCAATAGCGGCTCCTGTGAGGAGGCTGTGTGTGCGGGTTGCGCCGGGGGAGCAGGGTTGGTTGTGGTGGTGAGATCCTTAATGGAAAAAAAAAAAAAAAGACGGTTTCCAGCAGGGTTTGTTTGTGTTTTCCTGAATGTGTCGGGGTGAAAGGCCACGGGCGTCCGCCGGTCCATCTTTCCTCTCAGATAAATCAGCTGAAAAACAAGCAACTTGAAAAGAAGAGAGATGTAAAGTGCAGTGGGTTGATTTACTGTTGAAAGAATTCTTTTTTTTTGTTTGTTTGTTTTTGGGGAGTGTGTAAATTGTATTTTTACATTTTGTGGAAAAGAGTTGTTGATTTGTGGAGATTAACTCACTGGTTTTTATTTTTTGTTTTTTTTGTCACTTGAGTGGAGTTTGGTGCAGAGTTAAACCCTTTTTTTAACAAACTAGATTATTTCCATGTTTTCAGGTACATTCAATCAGTCCCAAAGCAGAGAGAGAGAGAAAGCGAGTTTTTGCTCGATGCCGATCAGACTGGGACAAATAAAACAGGGATGAGACGATAGCAGAAGATGCCAGAGCTTTAAATGGCCTCTGTTGTCACCACCTGCGCAATAAGATATTCTGGATAAGCAAATGGATTTACAACTTTGAGATATTGATTGAGATAATCAGAAGTGTTAAAAATAACAACGGAAAACAAGAAAAAAAAAAAAGAACTTTGGGTTTTTTGGGAGATTTGCATGCGACAACAGCGATATGCATGTGTGGAACACCAAAGTGAGACTCTGTACAAATGACTCCAGATCCTTTCTTTCATGTCCTAATAGGTCAGGGATGGACTTTTCTAATGCATGGCTGGGTGTTCGTGTCTTTTTATTTCTTATTTTTGACGTCCGTGTGAAAAGAAAAAAAAAAAAAAACAACTTGATGTACTCTATGGGCTGAAGCATTGTGCTCGTTCTGGGTCAGTACGCTCATAACAAGCATGTGAGTTTTAGACTTTTTCTCTTTTTCTTTTTTCTTTTTTCTTTTTGCACATTTACAGGTTTCTGATAACGTTCATCTGGTCGCCTTTCAGCACCACACAGGTGTGGGTGGAGGGAGTTACAGTGTGTTCAAGGATGAGTGTGTGTATGTGTGTGTTTCTCGTCCCAAGCCAGGCTCGGCGTTCAACGTGTTTGCAGGAAACGCCAGGCCGTTCATACTTGAAGTGCAACTTGAGTGTTTCTGTTCCAGTGCGGTGAGAAAGTCTTTGATTTGTAGGTTTGTTTTTGTTTTGTTTTTTTTCTTTCTCGCTCTTAAAGTCCCGAGCAAACTTCACCGTAAACTCCGGAATGTTCCCGCCGCTCGGCACGCTGGGAGTTTGAGCTCTTAACCTTTTTGATTCCATCTGGTGACTTAAAAAAAAAGTTCCTGAAAGTCAATGAATGTGAGTCGATTTCAGCCGAAATCTTTTTTTTTTTTTCTTTCGTTCGATGTTCGACAAGCCAGGGTGGCTCCCTTCTGATGTTGCACAGAACTTGCACATGATTAAGAGAAAATAGAAAAATAAAAGTTTTCAAAAATAAACACAGTAGAAATACGTTGCAAAAGGAAGAAGAAAAATAACTGTGGATATTTATTTTTTTTGAGCTTTCTCGTCTTGACAGGACACTTTTCAGTTAGTTTCCAGAAGAGTAAAAATTAAAGCTATTCTATTTGCTGTTACGGGGTGAACTGGACTGTGTGTGCGTCTGTGTGTGTGTGTGTGTGTGTGTGCAGTCATCTCAGACCTGTTCAGCTGTTTTGAAAAAGCAAAAGTCAAGCGTGTGTTAAAAAGCATCTCAGTGTTCTCTTGTTGGATCTTGTTCTCTGTTCTCACTTGGTTTACACCTAACTCTGGAATCAATCAACGGCTGCAATACAGAACATTTATTGTCCAGTCTTTAATCCTCTCCGCTTGTTTTGATTCAGCTTGAAATTGTCTAATTTTTTATTTTTTTTTCCTTTGACTTGTTTGTTTTACTTGCTGTCACACAGCAGAGTTTGGGTCTTCAACACTTTTTTTCCGTGGCTGCTTTGTCAGCTCCACTGAATGAACGTGGAGATGAGGCTGTTAGTCCGGCCCGGCTGAACTCTGTGTGTGTTTGTGTGTGTGTGTGTGTGTGTGTGGCTCTGCCTCTGGTAAACTGTGTGTCACTGACGGAGGGGGGAGAGATGCCTATATACTTTGATTCTCATAGAGATTAAATCAAGAATACTTAAAGAATGGGAAAGCAAATGTACGCAGTGTACTATATAAATATAAATATATATATATATAATATGCCTTGTTATTTGAAAATAAGATGTAAATATCCATTTTTCTCTTTTAGTTTCCTCTTTTTTGCTGCTATAAAAAGATGATTATTTTTGTTAGTAGTTTTGTTTTCTATATAAAGTCTGTATATATCTCTATGTTATGTAAATATGCTTGAGCCTCCGTATGTAGGACTCTGGATGAACACTGTATGGAACGCACCTTTAAAATCTGTTCAGAAGTAAAACCAACATCGACTGTGTTGAATTTTTACCCGGACTTCCACAATATCAAGTAGACTGAAGAAAGAAATAAGGGACTGAAAACACAAACACCTCAGAGACAGATGAGACACAACTCAGCTGTTTCAGGAAACATTTTTAAAAGCACACTTGGACACCTGTAGTGACTCTGGATTGCCTAAAGGTGGATAGAAATAGAAATAATACAATAATGTATTGCATAGAATATCAGATTCTCTTAAAAATGACAAGAAACAGGCAAATAAAAGTTATGTTTCCAAAATGAAATGTAAAAATCACGTTAATATATATGTGAAGCTAATAAGCATCATACAGAAAACAATATATTAATAAGATTCCACATTAGATGTCTGACTATAGAGTTTGTTAGTATAGTTAGTATATAGAGTTCTGATAGTTAAAATTTAAAAAAATGCTTAAAAATACGAGAGAAAATAATTCCTGAAAAAAATGTATGACGATTGTTGTTGTAGATGCCACAGCTTCTTCTGCCATGACGATTTAATTATTAATTTCTGCATCTCGATTTACTCCTTAGAGAGAAAATTCTCCCTTAAATTCATTTGAGAAACAACCTGAAAAGGTAGCAATTCTTCAAGATGGATTTTTAAATGTTTTCAAATTCTTAAAAAACACATTTAGTATGTTTAACTTGAAAAATTAAAGACTTTAGTTGAACTTTTTTTTCCCCTGGGAATTCACATTTAACAATGTCACATGATCTGTTTCCAAAGTGAAAACATAATCCACTCTTCAGTATCGGATGTAAAAGTCGACCTCTGGGGCGTTTTGATCGCAGTTCGTGTGTCTGCTGCCGGTTTGCGCTGTCAGGACTGCAAAACTTGTTCACTCAGCAAGGCCGCGGTTTCCCATGATGCCGTGTGTTCAGACTGCTGAACATGAGAAAAGTGTGTTGTTGCACAGTCAGACGTCTCGCTCACGCTGTGGTTCCCGGTCTCAGCTGATCCCATACGGAGGGACCGCAGAAGGAGTCTGACACCGGGTGAACTTTGAAAAACTGCTGTTCGGCAGGATCCATTTAAAGGTCAAAGTTCAACTTAACTCACATCGCCTAGTTTGTCACATCATTTCATGAAAGGAATGAAAAATGAGCAACAGCCTGCCGTGCAAAAACATATTGAATAGAAGTTTACAGGCCTTGACACGTTCATGTAAACACTCACACACCAAACATACGACACATAAATCAATCTGATTAAATATGCACACGTTTCGTTTCACAAATGTAAAACTGTAAGCGTTCAAATCTTGATTATGCACAAATCTGATTACACAGATTCGTATGAAATGCGGCTTCGCTGCTCTTTATGTGAGCAGCCATGTAATGAATAGCTTTTTTTAACATTAACCTTTTATTTGATTGATCATGGGGAGGAATAAAAGCTGCAACGAGAGAAAACAGCCCGTCACTGCAAACTCAACAGATCATTCAAAAATAACCGACATAAACATAACGAGTCATTCAACATCTTTATTATCTTGTAAATCAAACGTGTGTCTTGCTTCACTACTTTGATGTAATTCAGCAAATCCATTTTAACAGCAGTGTCTGCCGAGCAGGGTTACATTTTTTTTATTTTATTACATGATTGAAATCGTCTTTGTGACGCTGACAAGACGCCGCTGGAACCATGTGACAGGATCAACAGAGTCCTCGCAGGACAATCTGTTTACAGCCGTGAGGAGAGTTTTTCCCTTCTTCTCTTTATTTCTGATATTTTTCATTTTTATGTCGTTGACGTCTTCACTCAGTCACACTCGGTGGATTTGAAAAAAAAAAAAAACACACACACACACCACAGTGTTTCCATAAAAGCGAGAAACTTTGGACACCAGAATGTTGCATTTCAGTGTTGTTTCATCCCCAGTGGAAATTTTTAATAGAAATTATGCAAAAAATTTAATGAAATAAGTCACGGTTATGATAGGTTTTAGTTCTATGCAAACACACTTTATTTTTGTCACAGATTTGGGACTAAAGTGCAGTTATTTTGTCCTTTCCCGGATCTGTTCCGTGCTTATCCGTCACCTTTGTTGGTTTTTTCTCTCTCATCGGGGCTCCTGGAGGAGCTTCTCCGGTCGGGCTGGTCAGCGAGGGCCGAGCCGGTGAGGGTGAGCGTGACCACGCTGTGAGCTATGGCCAGGGCGGCACCTGGACATTTACTCCCCAAGTTCCTCTCGGCGTTTGCCCCGCCGGTGTGCCCCAGCTCCCAGCCCGCCGCCCTGCTGCCCCTCCTCCGGGCCCGCCACATTCTCCTGAAACTGTCCGTCACAAAGCAGTACACCACCGGGTCCAGGCAGCTGTTGAGGCTGCTCAGGGTCACCGTGATGTGGTAGGCGAACACGTGCTCCGTCCCCCTGCCCAGCCCCTCTCCGGCAAACCTGACCCGGAGGTAGACCAGCACCTGGCGCACGTGAAAGGGCGTGAAGCAGACGGTGAAGACCACCAGGACGGCCGCCAGGAGCCTGATGGCACGAGTCCTCCTGGCGCGGCCCTGCTGGGCCGCCGGGCCGTGGCTGGAGGACAGGAAGCAGGTGACCCTCAGGCTGAAGCCCGCCACGGCCAGCAGGGGGAGGAGGAACTCCAGGATGCTGAGGTAGAAGTGGGCAGGGAGGAGAACGCAGGAGGAGCTGAACCCCAACGCCGAGGTCTGAGGGAGGGGAGGAGAGGCAACCTTCACCTAGCTGTCTGGAGAGCTGAACAAATTCACTCTGGTCTCCTTCAGTAAACAGGAGTTTAGTGCAATCGTAACTGATAATAGTAACAAAGTTTCTATTGGTTTATTACCAAACCACAGCCTCTTGTTGAGTGTTTTCACCTGGAAGGAGTAAGTCACCACGACTGCAACCAACCACACCACGCCGCTGATGCACCTGGCTGCTCCCGGGGTCCTCCACCGATGGAGAGTCCTGGAGGCGTGAACCACCGCCAGGTACCGATCGATACAGATACTCGAGGGAGGGAGTAGTAGAAGGTAAAGGAGGTTTTGTTGCTGATCAAACTGACTGAAAACGAGTTCCGATCTGCTCACCTGGTCAGAAACAGGATGCTGCAGTACATGTTGACGAAGTAGCTGAAGGTGTGGACGTAGGAGCAGGCCGCGCAGCGCCCGCCGCTGTGGTACAGGGCGATGCGAGCGGGCAGCGACAGCGCCACCAGCAGGTCGGCCACGGCCAGGTTTATGGTGTAGACCGCCGAGGCCGAGGAGTGGGCCGACGCCCCGCAGAACACATAGAGAGCCAGGCTGTTGAGGGCCACGCCCACCACCAGCATCACACAGTTGCACACCTGCACAGATGGTTAAAATACAGCAGCAGAGTTTCCCCTACATAAAGTTTACTAGGGCGGCCCGCCCAAGTAAATTGACACCCGCCCAAGAAGATGAATTAAAAAAAAAAAACGCATGGTGTCAGGCGCGCACGCACCAACACGCTCGCGCACCCCCGTGTATTCCGCGAGCCGGTTTACAGTTGCCTCGGCCACTCGGGGCCGTCGGGTCCGAGGTGATCGGGGGTCGACTTGGCTTGGGTCCGGCGAAGTCAGTGACGACTTGAATTGAGGCCGTGGCAACTAGTTACCGGTAAATTCGGTATTTAAAAAAAAGTCCGCTTTAGCTGTGTAGGCGGGCTGTGTTCATGTCCCTTTAAGACGCTGCACTGCGCGACTCCACCAACTCCTGTTTAAAATCACAGCAGCCAGCAAAAGAAGCTGTCAGCAGAGCAGACAGACGCCGTTCGACCCTCTGAACATCCCAACCAGCAGACGTGATCTCTGGACACCTAGCATGGAGACATGCTAGTTTAGCCGCTACCGGCTTCAGGCTAACAGCTTACTGCTGGTCGACCGTCCCGGACAGTAAAACTCCTCATCAGCTGATTGGCTGATTTTTCCTGCAGAAGCTCCTCGTGCCGTTTTATTGAACAGGTCATATGTTCTGGTGTTGTGTTTGTTTATATCATGCTGCATGTGCAGCTCCCAGTCCTGCTCCGTGTCTTCTTCTCCATTTTGGAGTTGCTGTGTTAGAGTGACAGCGCCATCTGAAGGCCTGGTGGGTGAACTACATCGTTTTGAGTCCTTGTTATGTTGCGTGGATGTAAATATTTCCTGAAGCGATGCTGTGTGGACAGGAAACTGAGAAGGAGATTGTAAACAAACAAGTTGGGCTCATTTGTAATTCAGGGACAGGTAGACATCCAGTTGTGTTCAATTCTCAGCTGCTCATAACAGCACATCACACTGGAAACATCTGGAACCACGTAACATTAATAATTTCCCATAGTCTTCCAGTCATTGGATTTTCCCTAAAGCCCACAGAGAAGACATTTACATCAACAGCAGAGTTCTGTCGGATTTGGACGTCTGTTGCTGTGAAAGTTCGGATACATAGATATGTTTTGTACCCTAATCTTGATAAATGTAATAGCATTTCAAGAAAATTGACCCCATATAATGAGAAATATCTAGAATAAATAACACATGGTTCATAAACCAGTTTGACTAGATTATTGTGAATGCACTTATCAAACACCGCAACGTCCTCCTACACCGCCCGGCCCACCACCACAAGTAAATTCTCAATCTAGGGGAAACACTGCAGCAGGAAGTATTTGACAGTTTCAATTGAACAGACGGAAACACTGTTACTGAAACGTTTAATTCACCATCAGAGAGACCCAGACAGCGTGGAAGTCTTGGTACAGCTGCACATCCAGGTGGGCGATCCGGTGCAGGTATGGCGTCCCCCACCGCTGGTCCCAGCTGCTGCAGTTCCCCTGGTAGGGTGCAAAAAGAGGCTCCGCCGTGGGGGTGCTGCTGGTGTTGGTGAGAGGCCTCTCCATTGGTTGGGACTGGCTAGAAAAAAAAGTTGAGATCTGAGAAGAGTAAAGACTAATAAGAGTAAATTGTGGTGCAGGACTGAATGAATCCATCTTCTTGTGCTTTCTAAAAGGATGTGACACTTTCAGCACAACCTCGTGTGTTTCTCTCAGCGAAGGCGGCGTAACACGAACCATGGCCCCGCTGTTCGCTGCTGTCCAGCAGGCCACTGACACGTGTTTTGTCTCGTTCAAAATATACAGCCACCCTATAAAGTTGACGAATGGGACACATCCTGTTTAAAGAGTGGGGAGGCTTTAAAAAGTCTTCACCTTTTGCACTTTCAAGACGCTGAAAATTAAACAAACGCAGACCCAAGAATGGATTCAAGTCTGCTGTTTCTGTGTGAAGATTTGGTTTGACATAATATAAATATAGTCCTACACTCAAACCATGCATTGATTGGTTTATTAGCCACTGTTTAAAGAAGGTATGGCCAAATTTATACAGTATGCAGTCGTTTGAGTCCTAACTGCAGTTACTCTGCCGATGTTTTAACAGATGTGCCAGCCAGTACACAGTTCTCCTCAGTATTTAGTTTCTTACAGTGTTTTGTAAATTAAACTGAAAGGCTTGATGACAGAATCTTTTAACAAATGCTGGAATCAATTGCCATTCAATCCAATGGCTGCTCATTCATACTATAAAGCTCGGCGTGTTTAACTTCTCAGCTTTAATGTTTCTTCTTTAATTTGAAGAAAAGAATTTGAAGAGCACTGTGCACCACACAGCCCAACGCAAACACATGTTCACCGTCCTTAAGGCCAGTCTTGGTCTTTATTAGTTAATCTGAACCTGCTTTTTGTGACCAGCGACACTAACTCGACCTGATGTGCCGATTGTGTAGTTTTCATTCTAACTGATGAAACCCATAAATAGAGAACATCCATTTCACTGGGCAGGAGGGTTAAAGCCTTAATTTTTCATCCAGAAAACCAGACTTTTGGTTGACTTTATGTATTAAAATGACATTGTTGTAGAAACTTGACACCCAAGTGCACAGTTACAAAAAAATCACAACTTTTATAGTAATTAGCCTGTCAGATACACCATTTTCAGCAAAAAGAGTCACTTCGTCTGGTATAAATACCAGGGATGGATGGGCTCCGTTTGGTTAACATGCTGCTAAGAGAAAATCTTTCCACTTTTCATCGTTATAAGACAATTTCATTAAAACATGGCAGGAAACTTGAACTAAAACTTCAGGGGGACAAAATCTATACGCAGCCATCAGGTTGCTAAATTCGGATATTATTTTCTTTTTATCTTATGATGTCAGCTATAGTTTTAAATGTTTTTTTTTCTTTAAAAAATGTATTAATGTACATGTGAGCATTACATGCACACAACGAACTCCTGAAAAAATAAGTACAATACAGTCGGGACGAACAAGAACAAAGCTGTGTGTGTATCAGAGAAAACAAAGTTAAACAGGGATGATGTGACATTAGGTGTGTGATGAGTGTGAGAGAAATACCTGGTGAAGACGACAGAGCGGGAGAGAAAAATCCTCTCACAGCAAAATAACCTATAACTTCTTTAAATAACTTGTTTAAATCCCAGTAATTCTGCCGGTTCTGGTGGCTGTGAATGAATGTGAGTGTAAATGGGAGGATGGAGGGGGATTGTACTCACTCTCTCTCTCTCTCTCTCTCTCTCTCTCTCTCTCTCTCTCTCTCTCTCTCTCATGATGATCCACTCGACCACTGTAATAACTGAAAATCTCAAGTCGTCTTCTCACACATGATAAAGGATGTCTTTACAATCTAAAGATACTCCAGCAAGACGGTTTTCTTGTTTTTAAACTTAGAAAAAGATCATTAACACCTGTTGCAAGGGCGGGTTTACTTTCAAGCAAAAATCACATAATGTGCAGTAATTTTGCCCATTGTGAATCTGGTGCAGCAAGACCTGAAATGAAAACAGGATGAGGGGACTTAATAAAGAATAAAGAGATGGGCGATAATGCCTTTGTAACAAGTAACAAAAAGAAATTTGGAATTGTTGTCTCTTTTAAGTGCGTGGCGTGCTCATTAAAGTGTATTTAAAGCTGTCTCTGGGGTGGTCTCACACTTAAAGGGTCCCAGTGAAATAAACAGATCTATCCTGTGTTTGTGTCTGTGTAAAGACATGACTCAATTAGAGAAGAGAGAGGTAAAATAACACAGATAAACTGTCTCCGTGCAGTAAAATCATCCACAAATGTCACATTTGCAAACACAGAGTTTAGGAACAGACAGACTGAGAACAAATGCAGAAGAAGTTAATGACGTTTTAGCAGGGGGTAAACTCAAACAGATATTTAACATTCATTTAAAGACAGATCTAGTATTTGAAGAGAGGCAGCACCTCATAAACCACAGTAAGATAAACAACTTTAACGTACGTCCAGGTTCATGAGTGTGCACACTGTGAGTCAATTTGAACAAACTGCTGTACGAACCGAAAACCAGCAACTCAATTTAGTCTCACTTTGTCATCAAACATTTTTTTTTGTAAAATTCCTAGATCTTGGTGAATTCCCAAAAGCTTTAATGGCATTTTTCAGATTGAGTACAAATTAAAGTTCAACCTATAGAACCAATCCTTCATGTTTGATTACAATGACATTCATTTTCCGGCCCCGAAATTGGTCCTTTGGTAAAATATGTTTTTCTTGATGTTCTTTTTCTTTTTTTCTTTCTCAAAAAAAAAACAAAAAAAACAAAATTAACCTCAGCATGGCTCCATTAAAAATGTTGTATTCTGATGAAACTCATCATCTGACCTCTGACATTAGTGTGTGGTCTGCAGCCCGGTGCTCCTGCTGTCAGAACTGCCTCTGTGAAGTCTGCTGCTCCCGGACAATGATGAGCATGAAATGAACAGATTTACATTTGAGACAGTACAATCTAGTCAATTCAGCCTCATTTCAATTCAATTCAATTCAATTCAATTCAATTCAATTCAATTCAATTCAATTCAATTCTTTTCTATTCTATTCTACTCTGTGAGGACATGATGTGAGAAACACAAAACAGCATCTCCACATTTGCGATTTGTTGTCCCTCTTTGTTTAATTATTCAAAACTGTCCTCTGAATCAGTCCTCTGATATGTTGTCAGTTGAAATCATGAGTGTGACAGTGTGTGTCTCGTGGATTTGATAACAAAGGTGTTGAGTGTGAAAACGTAACAAACCCAATTACATAAATTACTTAAAAAAAAATCTTTCAACCAAATTTTCAGGCTTTGATTTGCTTGATAAATAAGTTGGATTGTATCATTGAAGAAGCAGAGAAATTACTCATTGAATCCCGTTTTCAATGACAAGACAATGTCTTCAATTCATTCAGTATGATGCTGCGATGGGATGTTTTTAGTGCACCTTTATGAACTACCTGCACTGTAAATGTGCAAATACGTCACATAAATTCAGTCATCTCAGTGAAAATAAGCTGAATTGTCACCAGATGGCAGCAAAGCACGAGTTTTACTGCAGCTCCACATCAAAAGACAGCAGGATATTTGAGTTTTAAAGTGAAGAAGTGCTTGCCAAGGAAATGAAGCGGAATATGAACTATTCAGTTCATTGTGGTTCCTTTTCCACTTCAGGCTGCTTTTATTTTAGGGATGTTGTATTATTTTGTTCTGCAACATATTTCAGTCAGATGATTAAAGCAAGCAGTCTAAATACAGGATGTATAATCATATTTTAAAAGTAGATACATTTTATCAAGATTATCACAAATCTTATTGAAATATTTTTTGTATGTGGAGATTGTTTCATGGAAGATAAAAAATAAGACAGCAGATTAAATTAAATTGAATTAAATTGAATTAAATTGAATTAAATTGAATTAAATTAAATTAAATTAAATTAAATTAAATTAAATTAAATTAAATTAAATTAAATTAAATTAAAGGAACACTGAAAATACTCGTCATAGAATTCAACAAATGAAATATTCCAGTTGATAGTCTTCATTCATTATAGTAGAAAACACTGAAAACAAAATAACATAAAAATTATCAATGTAAATCAATCTCGTTATTCTATGGAGGTCTGGATTTGGAATCATTCGACAATGAAGGTGGAAAATCACATTACAGGCTGATCCAACTTCAGTTGAAATTCCTCAAGACAAATGAGGCTCAGTAGAGTGTGTGTCCTCCATGTTCTGAGTGACCTCCCTACAGAGACTGGGCGCTCCTGATGAGGCGGTGGACATTCTCCTGAGGGATCTCCTCCCACACCTGGATTAACTCCAGGACAGTCTGCAGGCAGCAGAACGTTCTCCACAGCGTCTCCAGACTCTGTCAGCTCTGTCACACGTGCTCAGTGTGAACCTGCTCTTATCAATGAAGAACAAAGGGGGTCAGAGGTGGATCTGCCAGTCTTGGTGTTCTCTGGCAAACAGCAATCACCCTGCTGCACGGCGTTCAAGTTACGTTTGTAGACAACGGGTACAGTGGCTGGCTGGCTGGCTGGATGGCTGGCTGGATGGATATAACTGATCATGTCTTACTGTGACATTATATAAAAGGTAATTGAAGTTCAAAGTTTACAATAATATCAATTTCATGTCCTATATGGAAATCAAATAGAAAATTAAACTGCTCTGTTACTTTGCAGATGACTGAAAGTTTTTGTTTTACATAAAACATATGAACTTATTGTGGTGGCCACTTTATCCTGTTTTCAATAACAGAATTCTTCAGTATTGTGTCACTATGGTTCTAAGATATCACTTCCCTGAAAACTGTTTTAGTTTCATTGTCACTCATTCATACCTGACAAGCTATTCAGTTTGACTGGTTAATATTAGCGTGCACAGCATTTCCCACGCCCACATAAATAAACATTCCAATTTTAGCCTGATACTTTCACAGACTTGGATCGACTGTTTTTGCATGCAACAAAGTAAAGTATGTGAAAAAAATAAACAAACAAACAAGAGTGTTTTGGTCCATGTGACACATGACATAACCATTCATTCATCACACCTGATTAAAGCACATCGACAGTGCGTGCGCGCTCACACACACACACACACACACACACACACACACACACACACACACGTTCTTCGTAGCAGACAGAGAGACGGCAGTCACGTGACCTGAAGATATGCTTGTAGGAAAGACTGGGATGATCAAACGTTGCATTGTAACACACTCTCTGTGTTTTTCTGTGACATCTACAATGGACCAACACAGCTATTACACCGACAGAGACTGGGTTGTTCGATTCCTTTGCTGTATTACTTCTTATGGGAAGGGCTCCAACATTTCTCATGAGCAACCTGATCCCTCTGCGACACCAGTGGAGGTTTTAGGGTCAACACTTGAACTTTATTTACACCTTGCACGAGACAAACATGTACTTTTCTCATTCTGTTGTGTACTTGTCATTCCTGAGTCCCTGTTGTACGCTGTGGCATGGCACTGTGTTCCCTTGATCCTTGATGAGCTGACAAGTTTTTGCACTGAGAAAAACTGTGATTAAAGTAAAGGGGGAAAAAAAACATTTACCACAAGTCTTTTTAAATTTTTTAAAATTATTTCACAGAATTATTTTTGTTACATGTAGACAAAGTTCTTTAAAGTACTGTTCTATATATTAGTGATTTTATTTGGGCGTGTATAGGAAAAATTGTGCATGCTAATAAAAGTGAAACTTAAAGCTGTGCTTGTCAGGTATGAATGAGTGAAAATGAAGGTGAAACAGTCTTGAGGGGATTTCCATCATAGAACCATAGAGATACAACAATGAAGAATTTAAATGAATCAATAAAGATTTTAAATAACATCAGGTGGAATTTCGATAATAAATTAGAATTTGTCACTCAGAGAGCGCAGACCTCCGCCACAGGTCAAATCACTGACCAACAACAATAAGAACACCATATATAACAGGATGCATACTATATTATGACTCGTGTTTGTCATTTGTTTTTTGTTTATTGAACCAAAATGACCACAGGTCATAAACCTGAAATACAATAGAGGGTTTTCCCGACGTGTCATCAGGCGTGTCATCGACCCGGAAGTCGCCATCTTGGAGGTACTCCGTATCGAAGATCCAGAGCGTAATAAAAAAAAATGGTAAATTATTGCCGTGTCATTGGTTGTACCAATAGGTCAGACCGAGAAAAACATTTGGAATTCTATAGACTTCCAAAAGTTATAAAAAACCAGGGTGAGGAATTAAACCAGCACAATCGCTTAAAAACCTGTGCGTGATCTTTGACTCTGAGCTAAATTTTATTCCACTCATTAAAAATATAACTAAGATTGATTTTTATCATCTTAAGAATATAGCCAGAGGTTCTCAGGCCAGTACAGAGGTGCTAATGCATGCGTTTATCTATTGTTGGTTAGATTACTGTAATGCCTTGCTCTTTGGTCTTCTCAAAAAATATATTTCAAACTTACAATCATTACAAAACTCAGCTGCACACATGCTGACGAGGACCAGGGGGTGGGCCCACATTACACTGGTTATAAAGTGCACTGGCTCCCTGTCCGCCTCAGGATCAATTTTAAAATTCTCTTATTCGTCTTTAAATGTCTTGACGGTCTTGCGCCTTCTTATTTAGCTGATCTGTTTTTACCGTGTTGACCCGCGCGGGCCCTGAGGTCCTCTGGCAGCAGCTTACTGTGCGTCCCAAAAGCTAGAACCAAGACCCACAGTGAGGCGGCCTTTTGCCACTGCAGCGTCTGCCTGTGGAACAACCTGTCAGAGAACCTCAGGACCGCAGAGACTGTTAATATTTTTAAAGGGAGGTTAAAAACACACCCTTTTAATCAGGATTTTAACTGACCTTTTATATTACGG
Organism: Salarias fasciatus; assembly: GCF_902148845.1. Taxonomy (NCBI): domain Eukaryota; kingdom Metazoa; phylum Chordata; class Actinopteri; order Blenniiformes; family Blenniidae; genus Salarias; species Salarias fasciatus. The sequence continues at coordinate 16,248,206 of NC_043765.1, read as the reverse complement.
TTATTTCCATCATTATTTTGTGTAATTTTATTTTATTATGTACTTCTAATATTTAGTTTTTTATTTCTATTTTTATTTTTTTCTTTATAATCTTATCTTACTTATTTTATATTAACTTTGTACCATATCCTTTTAAGTTTTTAGCTGTTTAACTCCAGTGTTTCCTGAGGGGGGGGGATCCTTCACACCGGGAGTTGGATCCAGTCCACTGCGGGGGTTGCTGTGCGCTGATCCTCTGGTCCCGGCTGGCCTGGAGGACTCCCCACCTTGTTGTGGGGGTTCCCTTGATCTGGCAGGGTTGGGGGGTGCTGGAGCCCCAGCAGTCCTGACCTTGACTTCTCCCGGTCTGGACGGCCCCATTGGTGGTGTTTCCCATAATGCTCAGTGCCATGCCATGTCTCCTCTTTTGTGCATAACAAACTGGAAGTGTGTCTGTTTGTATTTGTGTTTACACCTGGGTGTGTGTGTGTGCATACTGATCGATGGTGCGGTTTTGTTCTTTTTTGTTTTTATGACTGATTTTACTGTTCAGCACTTTGCGCTGTTTTTTTATGAACGTGGAAAGTGCTTTTGCAAATAAAGTTTGATTGATTGATTGAGTGATTGATTGTCATCCGCAAAGTAACAGAACAGTTTATTTTCTATTTGATTTCAATTGAAGCCATGAAACTGATACCATGGTTGCAAACTTGGACCTTTTGTAAGAATAAGATATTAAATGATCAGTTATCTCCACCCATGTATTGCACCACTCCAACCAGAGCTCCAGTGGGCGTGTTTTCTTTAGGGTGTGGCTTTGAATGGGACAGTGTTAAATGTTTTACAACACTAGAGAGACACAGCATTGTCATCATTGATTCTGTTCGACGCCGACAAGATGATTGAACTGTAAGTAATATTGTGTGTAATTGTGTTTTTCTGAGAATTTGTCTAATTGTTTAGTTTTGAAAAGTTTAGTTTTGACATGCATTTATCTACTCACTGAGTAGTGATTCAGTTTGATTTCCACTAATGTTTGGCTTCCCGTCTATTATTATAGAGAAAGTTCTTTTGGCAATTTCATGATGAAGGTCAAGATATCAACTACTGATTTGTTGGTAATGTGTGCTGCTGTTTTGATGGCGTTTGCTGCACCAGCAATACCACCGTCAGCTGTGACAGCAGCAGCAGCAGTAGCAGCAATAGCAGCAGCAAAGTCCTTTATGCACCATGGTAAGTCATTCTTTGACATTTCAATTATCAATGATTTGGCATTGCACAATTGACCTTTCGCAAAAGCCCTGCCCCCCTTAGTTAGTTTACCATAATTATGTTTTTATGCGATAACTATCAAGTCGTCATAGCAGACATACTTGGCGAATCAAAAGTCTGTATATTATTAATTAAAAAAAAATCACAAGAGAACACAAAGGTTCAAATAGATGTCTTTCTAATGAATCATTCCATTCTTTTGGTGTGTGTGTGTGTGTGTGTGTGTGTGTGCGTGCGTGCGTGCGTGCGTGGGCGTGCACGTGCACGTTTTTCTATGCTTGTGGGGACCAAATGTCCCCACAAGGATAGGAAAACCTGGCACGATGTGCCTTGTGGGGACCTTTTTCCAGTCCTAATGAGGGGAAACAGTGTTTTCTTGACCATGTTGTTGTTACTGAAAAAAGTAAAAGTGCAAAAACATTTCTTTAGGGTTAGGCATTGTTGTGGTTTGGGTTAGGATAAGGGTCAGGGTTAGGGGCTAGTAAATGCATTATGTCAATGAGTGTCCTCCCAAGGATAGAAATACAAACCTTGGTGTGTGTGTGTGTGTGTGTGTGTGTGTGTGTGTGTGTGTGTGTGTGTGCGCGCGCTTGTACAGCTATAGTTGTGAGGACCTTTTGTGAGGACCATGGGTTTTTTTCTTACAAGTGAGGACAATTTTGGAAAGTGAGGACATTTTTGGTGGTCCTCATTTTTCGACAGACCTTTTTTGACCTTTCTGAGGGTTAAGACTTGATTTTTGGTTTAGGGTTTTGTGTGTGTGTGTGTGTGTGTGTGTGTGTGTGTGTGTGTGTGTGTGTGTGTGTGTCTGTCTTAGAAAGAAGTTTGGGGGGCTATAAGGAAAACAGTTTGGGAACCATTATTTTAAACTATCCTTTGCGTATAACCCATACACAGAGGTGTGTATCTGTATCTGTGTTTATATGTATGTAAATATATTTTGGTAGTATAACGATGACAATACAACAGGTTTTGGACTTGTTTAAAGGATAAGTTCGGTTTAAACAGTTTTCATGTTGTTTATAGAACGAAGTAGAACAATATACTCATCAAGAAGGGTTTTCTGATCCGATAAGTGGTTCGGAATAAATTTAGATCCAAAGTCGAGCTGCAGACATCTGTATACTGTTAGCTAATGTTTGGCGCCGGCTCCCAAAACGGCTTTAATCATCCAAAAACTCATTAGTTTCTCCAATATTTCCTCATGGTCCGCTCACTCCACTCCTCCATGACAGCCCAGTGTCGCAAAATACATACTGTTGCGGTTTCACAGATCTCTGAAGTGAATACGGTGATTAGGATGTAAACTGAAGTACATTCACCAAGAGACACAGTAGGTGGCGCTGTGCACCTAAGTTGTTGGTCGCCACCCGCTCCAAAGAAGAAGAAGAAAATCTCTGAACTGCAAACATCTTTTTCTTCTGCCTTCAGCCTTCCACTGTGTTTGAGCCATTGCAGGCACTAATGCTTTTGTGTCTTTGACTTTGACAAGGGAAAGAACACAACTACTGTTCGATTCACAAACTCCATAGGCTTGTCTCTTTTCCATATAACAGTAACAGTTGGCAGAACGTGTGATTGGATAATGCCTGTCTAGGGGTGGGGTTTGCGAAAGGCCAATTAAAACAGCATGTCGCATCTTGCATTACAGGTTGCACTTATTGTCACCTTGAACTGATTTATAATCCTTTTTTATTTCCTTTGCTTTTTCAGAGAAATACGACTAATTTCCTGGAAACCACATCGCAGGCATATTTGGGCAAAGTCACAGAATTAACATATAATAAAAGCTGATGACATGGATCATAATTTTTAATGAAACTGTTTAATTTCCTTTGTGCTGTATATTCTTCAACACTAAACATTATTAGAAAAAAATGGTATTATCGAAATGTTGAAATGCAAGCAAGTATGAAGGAGATGTCTGTTACTGATTTGCATTAGATTTTCATGATCTGGCATCTGTTTTGGTACATTTGGGTCTGTAATGAAATAATGCTCCTAAACCTACTTGATTTCTAAGTGAGTGCAGTTTTAGAACAGCTTCAGTGTAGATTATGTAGCAGAACAACAGTGTCACTTCAAGGCAGCAAAGTAGCAACAGCAACGATTCTTCCCGGCACTGGAGTCCAGTTGAGCTGTGAGTGTTGTCTCTTACGTTTCCTCTTCTGTGGCCCTTTCTGTGTGATGCTGTTTGTAGTTTGTACGTGTAGAAACTGTGTAAATGTGTTGATCGTTTTTACATATATGGTTAACCATCCAGAAGATATTGCCTTCATTTTCTCTTCATCATCCTTTACACACAATCTATGTTGCTGGAATAAAAGTTGTGCTTCACCATCAATTGCATAATGAATTCTTTCCTTCACAAAGTCACAAAGAGAGCTTTTTGGAGAAACAACTGCACTTCTATGAGGATATTCAGCTGGATAATCTGCCTTAAAAGGATAAAACAACAACTTTGTCCTGGTTTAGTTTTATTGCATTGAAGTGATTACTCTGACTCTTTCTAATGAAAACAATGTGCACTTGAAGATGAATCTGCAGTGACAATGACAATGTACTGCAATTTATAGTGAGTTATGGGCAAATCCTTATGTAATTGATGGTATTTCCACTGTACACACATTGTATGTTCTTGACATGTGTTTATTAAATATACATTGGAAAGTGTATAAACTACAGCAGAGGACAAAGAAACAAAATGTGATTTCCTGTGAAAATGATGCTGTTCATGTTATTAATACACTGTTTTTTTACTCTGTAATCTGTGTTTCTGATCCATCTATGTCTTGAGGTCCATTATTTATTCATTGGTGAAATAAATGAATGCTATCTTGGCTTTGTCATGCTTTATTTGTAGATTCTTCTGCTGACATCAGAGTGAGCAAACACTAAAGTGATGATGAGCTTTATTTTAATTATAGTTTTACAGATAGCAGTTGTTGCTGAGGTTACATGAAATCTGCACAATATGAAAATCATTGTCAATTGTGATGTGTGTGTGTGTGTGTGTGTGTGTGTGTGTGTGTGTGTGTGTGTGTGTGTGTGTGTGTGTGTGTGTGTGTGAGTGTGTGTGTGTGTGTGTGTGTGTGTGTGTGTGTGTGTGTGTGTTATCAGAGGCAGTCTGACTCAGCATGACTTCCCAAACTGGATTTCATTAATGGCAAGGAAATTCAAACAAAACCAAACAAAACAAAACAAAAACAAAACAAAAGAAATCATAGAAAGAACAGCAATGTATGATTGTGTGTGTGCTTTTTGTGCACGTGTGTATTCCAGTGTGTATGCAGGCGGGACAATGGAGTGTGTGTGTGTGTAGGCTTAGGGTTAGGCATCATATGCATTCAAACACCAAGATATAAGACATGGCAATTATAGTGTTTCACATATATATATATATATATATATATATATATATATATATATATATATATATATATATATATATATATATATATATACATACAATTCACTTTTCTGCTCAGCTGAATAAACTAAGTTTTTCTCCAATCAGCCCTCTGATCTACAATGGTAACAAACTCCTCATCCTCCTAGAACCTGTGATCCACAGTGGTGAATACGAAGGCAGCTTGTCAAAGAACTACTTTAAGGCGGCCGAGACATAAGATGCTTTACCAGGCGAAGATGAGGATCAGCTCGCCTCTGGGAGAGAAGATGTTCACAGCTGTGATCAAAGACGACAATAGGAAACATCTGGTGGCGAAGGACCAACAAGGTGATGGCTGAATGGTCTACTGGTTACAAAAAAAAAGAGCTTTGAAGACTCGCTGAATGAACATTGTGTCAATGTGAATCACTGCTACCACTCTTGCTTGACATTATTCAGGGAGGAGATGGACCAGAGCACCATGATGCACAGATGAAAAGAGATTAGAAGTGACTGAGATTAAAATATGTATAGCCTAAACGATGACTTTACACTTAATTTCCACAACAATTTCACTCGTATTTCTATTTAAAAGAAAACCATGCTTTGCATGCAAAAAAACAAACAAACAAACAAAAAAAACATCTTTATTGTCACAAGAGAAGGAGGAGACCCAGCAGATGTACAGCAGGAACGTCTTTATTCCTATGATAGAGGATTAGGTAGATATATTGGCCAATCACAGGTACAGAAGTACTTTTCATTCAGTTTGTCATTTATTTATGTATATATTTATATGTTTATACATTTATAAGGCCACCTCACCTCCTCCACCTCCACTACACAAACATTAATGTCACAGTTATTTAACTGTAGAGAATCGACAACAAAAACACTTTCTTTTTTAATGTAACTTATTTATTTTGGTAAAATTGCTTCTGCTTATCTATAAACAACACCTCAAGTTGATGTTATTATTTGGTGAGATAGTTAATCAAGAGATTGATTGCTGTATGTGTAAAGATGTATATTGTATTTATACGCTTTTGTTTATTTCTTTTACAGATATTGACTACTGCATACTTGTATTCTTAAAGGCAGAAAGTAAAGTTCATAGTTTTACCTTTACCTTTCATCATATTTTTCTTTATCTTGATTAGTTTTGCACATCTGTGCTGTCACGTTTGACTAAAATGATAATGTTGTGTAGTGTTGTCACTTTCTATGTCCATGCTGTTAAATTTAATTATGTGGCTCATTACTCTGTTACTCTGTCACTTCCATTCCATTCTCTGTGGTCATTAATAATATCTTGACAGGAATGTCGTTTTACTGAATATTTCATGTTCATTGTTGTTGTTGGCATGCTTAAAGTGGACGTTGATTGGTGGACCTCTTTTTTAAACCTGTAAACACTATTAAATAGTCTGATACCAATGTGAAAAGACGCCAAAGTGTCAAATAATGCGGTTCATGTCTTTGCCTGCAAGCCCTGAAAAATGTTCTGACCGGCTGTGAAGGCTGTTTTACTGGGTTTTTTTTCAAGCCGGGACCGTTGTGACGTAGATGTGATCCGGGCTTCCTTATATGGTCATGCTCAGACTCGGCCCAGGCTTCTCTGTGCCTGGTGTCCGTGTGTTGGTGTTAGATCCAGAGAACATGGCTCCCAGAAAATGTTTATTTGGATGTCCTGGAAAGGCAGTTTTATTTGGCTTTCCTGAAGACGAAATCGGCCAGGCAGCAGTGGAAATTATTTTTTTTTCCAGGTCAGAAGAAGACAAATACTCCAGTCTTTGTCTGGCAACGGCATTTTGCACGGCACTGTTTTGCAAGCGTTAAGTTGGAACTTTTCAGTGTCCTGTGTTTATTTTGTGTTAGCTATAAAAGTTATTTTAGACGGTAAGGTTGGGTGCTCGACGAAATCATCAGCTGATAGGGGAATAGCGCAAAAAAGTTAGAATTACCACCAACGTCCGAAATTAACAGCCGCAAACGGCAGATGAATTTTCTCTTTGGCGAGTAAATAACAGGGGTTATCTGCCACACGGGGCAAGCGGGTGAATGTTTTCTACCATAATAATAATAATAGTAAGCGTTTTGGGACGCAAAGTGTGGGATCACTACAAGTTGAAACGAACACATAGTGCAGCATGTCTATGGTGCATCGGAGTTACCCTAGCATAATAGCACATCGTGTGCTACACCAAGACGTAAGGCTGGATTTCTGAAGAATGTGCCTTTTCACGAACAGCTGATATGGCAACGCTTGTCAGTTATCTCGACTTCCGTACCGGCAAAATGGGTTTGACCAGTCACAGCGAGTGGAATGCGCACACGGATGAGACTCGGATGGAGTCAACCGAACAGAGCGTTTTCGGAGGAAGGAGGAAAAGCAAGGAAGCGGCGCAGTAAAAGACACAGATCTAAGAAGCTTTCAGTGCTGGTTATCCTGTATAGGCCCTCTAGGGGGGGCTAGAAATTAAATACGAATGATCAAAACCGGCCGATCAATGTCCCCTTTAATGATCTGGCTTCTTCTGGAGATGTTCCAGAGGAAAGTCATCCAGAGATTTCCAGCTAAAACTTTAGAATTTTTTCGTTTATAGTTTAAGAACCAAAGTGGGTCTCCTGGTTTTGTACTGTGACTGCGATTGAATGTAAGAGGATGATAAATCACTCAATAGACCTCTGAAAAATTTGTCCCCATTAATTCTGAGATGATGGTTATGCCACTGAGGACAAGTCCAGTAAGACCAGGACTGTGTAGCGACTGGAGTGTGCCGCCATCATAGCACCACTAGAAACTCTCAAAAGAGCAGTTTCAGTGGAGTGAATATTTCTAAACCCTGATTTATATTTGTCATACAGATTGTATTGCTCCTAAAAATGAAGTTAGCTGGTTAGCCACCACTTTTTCCAGAATTTCTTATATAAAGGGACATTTTAAAAAGCGGAATTTTTAGGCTCTTCTGGATGAGAGTTTGGCTGTTAAGAATCGGGTTGACCACAGCATGTTTGAAGTAGCTGGCTACTGAGCAAGATTTCAGTCAAAGATTTGTCAGTGTCACCACCCAAAGAGCAACAGTGTCAAAAGCATTTCGAAAAAAGTGGATTAGGCACAATGTGAGCAGGGCTTGATAAGGGTTTCATCCTGCAGACTAAAGCCTTCACACCCTGCAGGCTGACAGGAAAGAAGGAAGAAGAGGAGTGCGAAGGAAATTACACAATAGCCCAAGGATCTCAACTCTCCCACATTTCAGCCAATTCACACGCCCCACGCCACACCTGAAATTTCTCACGCAATTAAATAACTTGGCCAATGTCAGGAATTTAAAACTAAATAATGTTACATGACTAGCAGCCACACAACCTGTTGTGCCATGAGAGCACCCTGCTGCTTTTAGACACCCACTGCGTAAAACGCACTACTGTTTGCTTCGCTACCGGCGTCAGTGAGCTGTTAGCATAGCTGCCTGCTAGCCACCGGTGAGCTAGCTAGTTTTGACTGATTCGTTCATACACCAACACCACATGACGTATATGGAACTTGTAATATATGACAGCCAAACCATATATAAGATCCTTACAAATGTTATACAAAATGTTATACAAAATGAGTCAGTTGCTCTCACACCCATCATCACAAAGTGTTTTGAGAAACTCATTATTTCTCACATCGGATCTGCCGTCCTTGCTGACCTGGACCGGTTTGCTTATCAGGCAAAGCGGTCAACAGAAGACGCTGTGATCACAACTCTCCACACAGCCCTTACTCATCTGGACCAGAGTAACACGTACGTAAGGATGCTGTTTGTGGACTTCAGCTCGGCCTTCAATACTGTTGTGCCCCAAAAAATTGTTCAACAAACTGAGCAGTCTGGGCCTCGGCAGCTCACTGCGCACATGGATACGGGACTTTCTAAGCAACAGACCACAGCATGTCAGGTTGGGGGGCCGCCCATCCTCCACCCTCATCCTGAACACGGGGACACCACAGGGATGCGTCCTCAGCCCTCTCCTGTACTCCATCCCCATCCACTCCACCAACACCATCGTCAAGTTTACCGATGACACCACCATTGTAGGACTCATCGCAGATGCGACGGCCTACAGGGAGGAGATCCAGCTTCTGGTACGGTGGTGTCACAATAACAATCTGGACCTGAACACCAGCAAAACCAAGGAACTGATTGTGGATTTTAGGAGGATCAAACGCACGTAGCACCCTGCCCTCTGCATCATTGTAGAGGCAGTAGAGAGGGTGCAAAGCTTCAGATTCCTTGGTTTGCACATCACGGCTGACCTCACCTGGGCTGTTAACACCCCCTGCAAGGTGGGGAAGGCACAACACAGACTATACTTCCTCAGGAAGTTGAAGCAGGCTCGCCTGCCCCAACAACTCATCAACTTTTACAGAGCCACCATCGAGAGCCTCCTGTCGTAGTGCTGCACAGCATGGTCCAGCAGCTGACCAGTGGAGGACAGAAGAAACCTTCAGCGGGTCGTCAGGGCAGCCGAGAAGCCCATCAGGACCACACCACCCCTCCTCAAGGACATCTTCACTGACCGCATCCAGAAGAAGGCCTCCAACATCGCAGGGGACCCCACACACCCAGGCCACCCCCTGTTGTCCCCCCTCCCCTGAGGAAAAAGATACCAGACTAATAAATGCCACACAAATAGACTCAGAAACAGCTTCTACACCCAAGCTGTGAAAGCCATCGCACCACCACCACCCCCCTCCCAGCCTGATTATCCCCTTAAACACCCCCCCCCCCCCCCCCCCCCCCCCCACTCCACTGCCTCCAGCTATCCCCCCGCCACCCCACCCATCCCCTCTCCCAGTCCACCCTCCACCCCGGACCGATCTAGTTTTTGGGCGCTTGTAGAGCACAGAGTCACCTTACATGTGTGTATTTACTCATGTGTGTTTGCTCTCCTTTTGCATGTCATTTCATGTTTGCTCTTTTGTTATATAGATACATTATGTGTACGGAAAAAGGTGCGGAAAAAAATCTGACAACTGTCTCGGCCAAAGGACAGTAAAAACTTCGACCAATCGTAAGGCGCGGACCGCTCTTAAGAAACCAATCAGATGCTGTGCTCCGCTGTCTGAACAGCCCCGTCTGCTCCGCTCCATCTGTGTGTGTGTGTGTGTGTGTGTGTGTGTGTGTGTGTGAGCACGCGGCGCAGATCGGCTCACAAGACCGCCTCTCGGTAATTACGTCGTGCAACAAAGTATCATAGTATTGTGTGAAAAGCGCTGGTCAATTTACGTTTATGTGCTATGAGAAACAGTGAACCCCGGACATTTCCTTGAATTTAAAAAAACCCGCCCAGACGCCCCCGACAGGACGTAAAAAGTGGACATGTCCGGGTAAAAGAGGACGGTCACGGCGCGGTCACGTTCGTGGGGGTGTGGCGTTGGGCCAAGCACTGGTTGGAGTAGGAGGAGCCTAGGGGGGATGGGTTGAGGTGTGCGACTTTCAACTCTTGCAGTCTCTTCAACATCGTCTACCCTAGCTCTAAAAGACAGGAACAACAAGAACACTTAAAAGATTTGTGTGCAACGCCACATGATACATAAAAATATGATACAACATATAACTTTCTACAGTGTTGAAGACTGGATAGTTTCGGTCAGAATGTTGGGAACTCATGGATGGTAAAGCATGGATCTGATGGACAAATCATACACGACAGGAGTCGTGTAACTTGTTTGAGCAGAGCTGCAGCTAAAAGCCCCAGAGCAAACCGGAAATCCCCAGAACCACCCAGAACCATTCTCTCCTAGAGGTACTGCTCAGCACACGCCTCACTCACGGAGTAAAACATGGTCTGCAGAACACCTTGCAAGCCAAGGCTCGACCGGACCATCTTCCCCTTCTTCTTTTCTTCGTCGGTGAATCTTCTTCGCGAAACTTCCTCCTCAGCAGATCAGGCTGCACGAGCCTGCAACTCCGTCTCCGCAGCCTCACAGGATCCTCCAGACCCCATCGGACTGAGCCAGACGTCCTCAAGAAGTAGTCTGAGTGCAGACCCATTACGAGGTGTGATGACGCATTGGTGCCTGCTCTCACCTGTGATCGGTTCAAGACACTTCACCAAATACGCAGGTTACTGCCGAGTGTGAACATGCCCACTCTTTCACAAGAAGGTCTGGCACGCAATCGCTCACTCATGCTTTGAGGTGTGATCTTGAATGGGTTCTGGACAGCGGCGCAGCTGGAAAATACGTCCTACCAAGTGGAGCCGGTGGTAAGTTTCTTAAGTGGGAGTCTTCATCGTTCTCCAATTTCAGCCCGTATTCACCGGCAGCCATTCACCAGCGCAGGTTTGTTTAATTTCATGTCAGTCATTGTTCTTACAGTTTTTTTTTTTTGATTGCTAAAACACAAACAGCAAAAATTAAGCACAATTTTCACAACCGTTACTTCTGTCCCCAATCGCTTGACTCAATTTGTTACTACTTTAGATTTCCTTATCATATTAGAACTCTAACTCCTTCTTTACACTCTGATGTCAATTTCTTATGACCTTGTTGGGGGGGGGGGCTCACCCACGTGTACGGTGCCCACGTACACTGCACCCAAGGCGGCCGCCTAGTTCACCTGTAGAGTATTTGCAGCTGAAGTCACACACCCGGCCTCGCAATGCACATCGGGTAGTCGCCGCCATGTTGGAGTGAAAACAAACATTCAGGCGTATGACGCTCTTTCACTATTCTAGAGGATTATGCGAATAATTTTGGTTGGAGGAGAGTGTGAATAGATGGAAAATGACCACAAAATGGGAAGGACATAAAATACGCTGTGTTTGGTGTGAATAGCTTTGAGATTTGGTGAAGAAGTGTGTGAGAAACATGTGATCTGAGGCGCTGGCTGTGAAATGTGAAGATCGGTTTTCGGTTTGTTTTGCTGCTGACGGGAGCTGGTCGGCTCAGAGAATATTCTGGTGTCGTCTTAAAGTGTAGATTTTCTAGTTTCATATGATATCCAATATGTTGCGGTGGAGCAGACGGATCTTACATTGTGTAGCGTTTTGTGTCTGGAGGTGCAGGTGAGGGGGGGCGTGTCGAATCATTGCATCTGGATTTTAAAGTTGTTAGAAAACAAATACTCGGTCGTCAAAGTGCAGCTGGAGCGTTCAGTTAGTGAGATTAAGGCTTCTGGTTTGAGAAACAACTGAAAGAGATCATCTTCACAGGGTTCTGGAGTCTCAGCCGTGCATGGCTGGAACAGGCGACTGGCATTACTGTAATCGTGATTTGTGGAATCGCACCTAAAGTCCGCCTCCCTGGAGTGAGTTTTCCAGCGCTTCATGCTGTTTGTCTGCTCTGTTATTTCAAATTATTTACAGATAATTAAGCACATTTAGAGTTTTTTTTTTTTTTTTAAATTCAGTTTCTGAGTAGCACAGGTTGGGAGGTGGAGCCGATTATTACTGCACGCATAATACTGTAATGTTAGGATGGGTATGGCTCCTTGGCCCGAAGCTGTGCTCATATTATCTGACATGCAAGTTACTGCCGAGCCTGAACATGCCATCTTTCTGTCTCTCACATTTGGTCTTTCCAAAGAGTTTCCGAATCGCCACATCCGTGTGCATGCGCGGAGACAAAGCGGGTGGATTTCCCGTCCTCATGGATGGATGGATGTAACTGATCATATAATTGTGTCTTATTGTGACATAAAATAAAAGGTCATAAAAGTTCAAAGTTTACAATAGTATCAATTTCATAGCCTGTATTGAAATGAAATAGAAAAAAAATTAAACTGCTCTGTTACTTTGCAGATGAGTGAAAGTTTTTTGTTAAAAAAAAAAAAAAAGAATTTATTCTGATTTGTTGTTTTCAATTGAGAGTTCTTCAGTGTTGTGTCTCCATGGTTCTATGATATAACGCCACTGAAAACTGTTCATACCTCATCACCCATTCATACCTGACAAGCAAAGCAAGAATTTTGAGAGGCTTTTATTGGCATGTACATTTCCCACGCCTGCACAAATAAAGGTTCTAATATTAGCCTAATACTTTTAGAGACTTGACTCAAATGTATTTGCATGCAACAAAGCAAATTATGTGAAACAAAAACAAGTACGTTCTGTTCCTTGTGTTTTTCTTCAAAGATACCTTAAGTTGTTCTTGATGCAACAACTTTTCAGCTCATCCAGAGGAGACAGTGCCATGCCAGTCACTAACAGGGGTCCAGCAATGAGAAATGTGCAACACCTGCAGTACTGCAACTGGAACAGACGACAGGTAGAAATGAAAAATAATTAGCAAGAGAGGCCCTATAAAGGTGAGGTTCTGCAATTGGTGGCTGCAGACCACTTCACCATTCTGACTGATGTTTGGTCACGTTTGCATTTTTTCATTGCTCTCACCCCTAGACAAAGCATGAGGTGGTGTCAGCAACCCTCAGAAGTTGCTCAGGTAGTGCAGCTCATCCAGGATGGCACATCAGTGTGAGCTGTGTCTGTCAGCGCAGTGTCCAGAGCATGGAGGAGACACCAGTAGGCCGGACAGTACTCCAGGAGACGTGGACGGGGACCCAACATCAGGACTGCTAGCTCATAATTTGCTTTTTTGCATGCAAACACACACAGCAAATGTATTTGTGCATGCATAGGAACTGTGCAAGCTATGCAACATGAGTGACAATGAAACAGTCTTCAGGGGAGTTACATCATACAAGGGGCCTGAAATAAAAAGGAAGAATTCTCTACTGAAATCAACAAATGGTGACCAGAATGAATTCATGTATTTGACAAAAACAGAACCTTTTAGTCATCCACAAAGTAAAGGATTTCAATTGTGGCGATGAAATTTAGAACATGATTACAAACTTGGATCTTTAAAGACTTTAATCATTTACCTTCTGTTGGAACAAGATGATCAGTAGTATTCGTAAAACCATCCATCGTGCCAACCATTGTGCCACTCTAACCAGAATTTAAGTGGGTGTGGGTTGGAAGGTGTAGCTTCTTTACCAGTCTGGGATGGGCCCGAGTTAAATGTTGCCAATGTGAAAAAGAGTCATTGTTGTCGTCATTGATTCTACTGCTCGAAGCAACAAGATAATGGAGCTGTAAGTTTTAAACACACAGATGTGTTTTCTGAGGATTTTCTTTGAAAGTATTGGACTATTTTGACATGCATTATTTTATACACTGAGCAGTGGTTATAACTTAGTCTTCTGCTAATACTTTTCTTTCTGTTTCTGTTTATTGTTGACAAATTCCTTATGGCGCTTACATAATTAAGGTGGAAATATGAATTGGTGTTTTGATAACATTAGTGTGTTGTATTGTTTGTATGGTGGATGAATGCTGTACCAGGAACCACAGCCGCAAAACACGCACCACCACCACCACCACCACCACCAGCAGCGGGTTGACCACCACCACAACCACGCGCAGCAGCAGCAGCAACATCGCATTAACAGCGGACACAACAACCGTAGTAGCAGCTGCAGCAGTAGCAGCAGGAGTTGGAGCGGTGTGTGCCTATAATTACTATAGTAAGTATGAATGATTTGACATTGCACAATTAAAACAGTCTGTTGCAAACTATAATCCTTTCTTCTCTACTTTTTCAGCAAAAAAAGACTAGCTTCATGGAAACCATCTTGCAAGCACATTTAGCCAAAATCTACAGCAGAATCAATATGTAATCAAAGCGAATGACATGGATTATGATTGTCAAGGAAATTGTTCAGTTTCCTTTGTGCTGTATATTCTTCAACAGTAAATATGATTTAAAAAAATCCTATTTAAATGTAAGCAAGTGTGAAGGAGGTGTATGTTACTGCTTTGTATTAGTTTTAGATGATCTTGGTCCTATTTTGGTACATTTGGGTCCTAAAATAAAATAATGCCCCTTAACTTACTTGATTTCTAAGTGGGTACAGTTTTAGCTTTATGTAGCAGAACGACAATGTCACTTCAAAGCAACAAAGTAGAAACAGCAAAGATTCTTCCCAGCACTGGAGTCCAGTTGAGTTGTGAGTGTTGTCTCTCACTTTTTTTCTTCTGCTGTCCTTTCTGTGTGATGCTGTTTAAGCTGCATTGCTGCTGCACAAACTGTTCAAACTGCTGTAAGACATCCAACATGCATCATATTGTTCAATTACAAATCAAGTATGATTTAGTTTGCTACAAAGTGCATCTATGTTGCTGGAATAAAAGTTATGCTTCTGTCATGTAATTCATAATCTATTACATAATATTTTCTTTTTTTATAGCCTTGTGGAGGAACAACTGCACTTCTATGAGGATATTCAGCTGGATCATCTACCTTAACAGGAAAAAAAACACAACTTTGTCCTGGTTTATTTATTTTTTATTTTTTTTTAATTGAAGTGATTACTCTGACTCTTTCGACTGGATATCAATGTGGACTTTTTGATTAATCTGCAGTGACAATGACGTTGTAGTGGTATATTTCTATTGGGTGAATTTCTATGGGCGAATCCTTAATAAATTGATGATATTAGCACTGTACACACATTGTATGTTCTTGAGTTGTGCTTAGTAAATTTACATTGGAAAGTGTACAAACTACAACAGAGGACAACGAAACAAAAACGTGATTTCCTGTGAAAATGATGCTGTTCATGTTATCAATGCACTATTTTATTACTCTAATCTGTGCTTTTGACCCATTTTTGTGTTGAGATCAACTACTTTTTCTTTGGAATAAATGATTGGCATCTTGGCTTTGTCATATTTAATTCCCCCACTCGTGAACAGGACCCCTTGATACTTAAAGTCCTCCACTTGTGCTGGAGTCTCTCCACCGACCTGGAGAAGGCAAGCCACCTTCTTCCGGTCAAGGACCATGGCCTTGGATTTGGAGGTGCTGATTGTTCTCCCTGTTGCTTCACACTTGGCTGCAGACCGCTCCATTGCTTGCTGCAGGTCCAGGTTCGATGGAGCCAACAGGACAACATCAGCTGCAAAAAGCAAAGATGAAATCCTGTGGTCTCCAAACCGAACCCCCTCTGGTCCCTGGCTGCACCTTGAAATTCTGTCCATAAAGATTATGAACAGAACTGGTGACAAAGGGCAGCCCTGCCGGAGTCCAACATGCACCGGGAACAGGTCCGACTTACTGCTGGCAATGTGGACCAGGCTCCTGTCTTGGTTATACAGGGACCGGACGGCCGTTAACAAGGGGCCCCAGATTCCGTACTTACAAAGCACCCCTGGCAAGATACCATGAGGGATGCGGCCGAACGCTTTCTCCAAATCCACAAAACACATGTATAATGGATGGGCAAACTTCCAAGAGCCCTTGAGCACCCTATGGAGGGTATGGAGCTGGTCTTGTGATCCATGACCAGGACGAAAACCTCACTGTAAACAGTGTTGGTGGAGACCTGTTTTCCCCTCCTGAGCCGCCGGATGGTTTGCCAGAATTTCTTCGAGGCTGACCCGTAGTCCTCCTAAATGGCCTCCCCGAACTCCTCCCAGAACCGAGTTTTTGCCTCCACAACCGCTTGGACTGAAGTTCGCTTGGCCTGTCAGCTGCTTCTGGAGTCCCACGAGCCAACACGGCTCGGTAGGACTCCTTCTTCAGCTTGACGGCCGCCCTTACTTCTAGTGTCCACCACCGGGTCCAGGAGATGCCGCCATGACAGGCACCGGAGACCTTACGACCACAGCTCCGAGAAGTTGCTTCCACAATGGAGGTGTTCCACTTGGATTTAATGTCCCCAGCCTCCCTCAGGACACGAGAGAAGCTCTCCCAGAGGTGGGAGTTGAAAACCCTGCTGACAGAGAGTTACACCAGACGTTCCCAGCAGACCCTCACAACATATTTGGGTCTGCCAAGTCTGTCTGGTTTCCTCCTCTTTCAGTGAATCCAACTCACCACCAGGTGTTGATCGGTTGACAGCTCTGCTCCTCTCTTCACCTGAGTATCCAAGAGACTCGGCTGGAGATCAGATGACACGACAACAAAGTCGATCATCGACCTCCGACCTGGGGTGTCCTGGTGCCAAGTGCACTTGTGGACACCCCTGTGCTCGATCATGGTGTTCGTTATGGACAAACTGTGGCTAGCACAGAGATCCAATAACATAACACCACTTGGATTCTGATCATGGAGGTTATGTGACCCAGTCAGCCCCTTTGAGGTGTCACTGTTGTTGCCCACATGAGTGTTGAAGTCCCCTAGTAGAACAATGGAGTCCCCAGTCAGAGCAGAGTCCAGCACCCCTTCCAGGCACTCCAAGAAGGCCAGGTACTTTGCACTGCTTTTCGGTCTGTGAGCCGAAACAACACTGAGGCACCTATCCCCGATAGTTCACTGGGGTGAACTCCAACACATGATGGCTGAGCTGTGGGGCTATAAGCAAACCCTTACCAGTCCGCCGCCTCTCACCAGGGGCAACACCACAGAAGTGAAGAGTCCAGCCCTTTTCGAGAGGATGGGTTCCAGAGCTCAGGCTGTATGTGGAGGTGAGGTGACATTCCATGTCCCTTGAGCTATAGTCTCTGTGTCCGGGGATTGGGTTGCCGGGCACCCCGCTGTCGGCTACCACCCGATCCACTTTGCACCCCGTCCCTACGATTCCCTCGGTGGGTGGTGAGCACAACGGAGGTCAGGTCCACGTTACCCCTTTGGGCTGAGCCCAGGCGGGCCCAACAATAGAATTCATGACTCAACTAAAAGTTTTATTTAATTATTTTTTAATAATAATTATTTTTTTTTTGTTTTGTTTTTATCTAACTTTCTCATTGCTTGAGAAAGTTGGATAAAAATAACAACAACAAAAAAGTAGAAAATTCCCAAGAAAATTTTGGCATTGTGCCTGCCAGCTGCTGCCCAGATTAATGTGTGTGTGTGTGTGTGTGTGTGTGTGTGTGTGTGTGTGTGTGTGTGTGTGTGTGTAAAACCCCTCCATATTCACTGTGAGCTCTGAGCTGAGATCAGCTATGAGAGTCTGCAGCTGTATGTTTGTTGCCATGAAAACAAGCTCCACTCAGCAGCCACAACAGTAAATCAGCAGTTTTCATGCAGTGCACATGGTTGAAGAAATGTCTCGCAAGATGACTATGTCATTTTACTGTGAGTGTCACAAGCCTTTCATGGATGTATCCTAAAAATTTCATGCCTGTGGGATCATCCATATAGCCAGGGCAAATTTGTAAAAATGTGTGAACTTTTGGATTCAGGCGAGAAAATCCTGCATTCTCATCAAAGAAATGGTAATGGAAATACAGGGTCAAACTTGGCCATGAGCTCAACTTCTTTCAGGAAGCTGCCATTATTTGGTTCATAAAGTTTTTCCGTTGATCCCTTGAGTGCAATGTTTCTCTCTGCCAGTGACTGCATGATGGCCACCAGTGGTGTTACTAGGATGCCAGGTGTGGGTGGGCATTTGTCTTACCGGGGGGGGGGCAAAGCTCAAAATCCAGCGTAGGGCTCTCATTCAACAGGGGGTGCTACTGACATGAAGTGTCAGATGGCCACCACCATGGTCGGGAGGACTTCCCTCCACCTCCTCCTTTCAGTCTCGAATGAGAGAAGGAGTTTTATTCTTAACCACATTATTCACATTGCAAAGAAAGATCAGACTAAAACACACAGAAAACTGAATTAACTATGCTAGATTTAACATGAACACACATTCAGGAAAAAACAATGCAATAAGTTCTCAATGTCTTTATGCTTTGTGTTTTAAATTCAAAATGTAATGAATGACATTTTGCAAAAGTAAACAATTGTGCAAACATGTATTTATCTGTAGTGGTGGTTTAAAGAATTTCAAAAAGCTGACAGTCTTTTTCCACATGAAATTGAGCACAACACAATTCTGACCTTCTTCAAAAACTGCAGAAAGAAATAAGGAAAATAGGAGGAAAACGGACAATGGAGGAAAAAGACAATCAAATTGAACATTATCAGTAATTTTTTTGGAAAAAACAATAAACACAACCATAAGAAAGTAAAAGATGAATATAAACATTTGATTTTGTGCGTAAGACATGTTCAACATACAAATACATTCATGCAGGGAAAATATTTGTGAATTGTCTTATACAGTCTTGAAATGAATCTCTGTTAAATTTCAAAACAGATTTATTTGATCGCTTGTAATGACATATATTCTTAAAGACAGATCTTTTATTTCTTAATTTCAGGACAAAGATACTTAAGTCTTCATGTGGGATTTAAAATCACAGAACAAAATGCATGAAGCCAGACAACATCTTCTGAGCAGCTAAGGGTGAGCTGTGCGTAATGCACAAACAGATGGAAATCTCTCAGTGCAGTGATAGTCATTCCACCTCTTAGTCTCTGCCCAGTTGGTTTCAACACATGACTCTCCTCTATGGTTGTTTGGCTCTCTTGGACTCCAAAAGACAAAGTCCACCCTGGATCCGTCAGACCATAATCCATTTTGAATTCTGATGATGGTCGGTGAGTCCAATCCAGGTGCGCCCATGACTCAAGTCAAAGTTCGCAATCAGCAATCTGACAAATTCGTGTTCCTGCACTCTGTGGATGGACACCAGGTTGGCTCCCAGAGACACACAGTGGCGTTCTGCATCAATCCAGGTCCGGTGAGCCGCAACATACCGATAGCAGCGGTCATTGAAGCCGTACCAGAACGGTGGACAACCGCCACGCTGGAGCTTTGTGTTTTTTTCCTCCAAGGGAGCCGCAGATGGAGTGGCAGCCTCACTCCGCTCCACGCTTGAATCGATTGCTCCCCTGAAGATAACAACAACTGAGGGGAGGATAGCTCCATAGTGTAACAAACAACTGTAAACATCAAAGGAATCAGCTCGAAAACTAGAGAGGAAATGGCATCTAACCCAACCTCAAGTATTTCGTACTGCCAGGAAAGAAAGTCTGTTATGAGTGCCATCTCAGCTCTGTCTATTGTTAGGCCCTTGTCAAGACGACTTTCAAGTTCTTCCCACGATTTCATTTGCTTCCAATGTTCTGGACTGTTCTCATGACTTCTCAGAACTTTGCTGAAATAACACATCATAGATCTCAATTAATTAAATATTTCAGCTGACATGCTTCATTCATTACATAGTGGAAAACACTGAGAAAAAAATAAGATAAAAATGATCAATGTTAATCACACCTGTTATTCCATGGAGGACGGGATTTGGGATCATTCTAAAAAAGAGTGTGGAAAACCACATGACAGCCTGATCCAACTTCTGTTCAAAATCCTGAAGACAAGTCAGATGAGGCTAAGCAGTGTGTGTGTCCTCCATGTTCCTGTGTGACCTCCCTACAGAGACTGGGCTCCTGACGAGGCAGTGGACGTTCTCCTGATGGATTGTCTCCCACACCTGGATTAATACATCAGTCAACTCCTGGACAGTCTGTGACCCAGATGTGTTTGATTGGATTCAGGTCTGGAGAACACACAAGTCTGTCCAGAGCATCAAATGCCTTCATCATGAAAGAACTTCAGACACACTTCAGCCACATGAGTCCACACCTCTTTGTTCACTCTGTTAATGTTCCTGATATTTTTTATTGGTATTTTTATGAAAAATACAGTATTTTAGCTAAATAGCTCCCATGTTATTCGAACTATTGACTTCAAATCAGTTGTGAATCGCATTACTACACTGTCTGATTCAGACACACCTTTTTGTTTCCTCTGTTAATGTTCGTAATACTTTTTATTAATATTTGTATGAAAAAAAGAGGTTTCTTTCAATAGCTCCCAGGCTATTTGACCTATTGACTCCAAATCAATTGTGAATCACATTACTATAGTATCTCTTTCAGACAAACCTCTTTGTTCCCTCTGTTATTGTTTCTAATAATTTTTATTAATATTTTATGGATCTTTTTTTTAATCGCTCCCAGGTTATTTTACCAAATAACTCCAAATCTCTTGTTAATGACATTACTACAGTGCCTGTTTATGACACACCTCGTTGTTTTAGCTTTAAATATTGTAAAAAACAATTCATATTTGTAAGAGAAATACAATATTTTAGCTCAATATCTCCAAGTTCATTTGACCTTTTGACTGAAAATCAGTATTAGCACAGGCTTTCCTCTTACTTTGTTGTTCAGTTTCGTTTTTTTTTTAATCAACAGTATTCATCAACAGTATTCACGTGTCTTCTGTTAATTCTGAATAAAGTGAGTTATGATCTGTGGCACTTGACATTTGTTTTGCAATCGTCTCAGTTTCACTTATACGATAATGCGCAGAATATGTGCGCATCGCTAAACAACGTGTCGGCTCCCTTGACTATCAGAGCGTCGGCTGGCTTGACCGCAGTCAGAGATAACATGAGGTGGTGTCACCAAACACTAAAAAATATTGTATTGAAATCACATCTGACTTTAATCTCTTTCTGAAAATCAGCTTGAAGATTTTTGAGTATTTGCATTTAGAAACACAGTAACAAAGTGTCTGTGTCGTGCGGTTGGAGCAACAGGATCAACAACTCCTGTGTGAGAGGCAGACTTTCCACACGGAGCAGCTGAGGCAGGCAGAAATACAAGTCCTCCAGCAGAGGGAGCAGCAGAGCCAGGCGGGCTACACAGTGCAGCATTCAGGTCTGAAGACACAGGCACAGCACAGGAGTATTTTTCTCAACACTTGGGAGTTTTGTCTTTACGCTTTAATCATTCTCTCTTCTTCAAGTCGGTCTGTGTCCAATCGGATCAGAATCAGAAAACAGAATCAGAAACGGGTTTATTGCCAGGTACAGTAGCGTATACGAGGAATTTGTTTTGGTGGAGGTGCAAATATAGACAAACATAGGAACAGATTTAAAAAGGCACAAGTATAAAATATAAGTAGGAGGAATTAAGACACAAACAAATACCACAATAGCAATAACAACAGCAATGAACATGGCGATGATTTACAGAACTAATATAATTTACAACAATTACAAAGTTAAAAAGGTCAAAGGTATTTATAGTGATGTTTATGGGGGTTGTAGATTGTTTGTATTGCGTAGTTGGTTTCTGTGCAAGTTTTTTCTGCAAGCAGGTTTTTTCAGTTTTTTTAATGTAATATTTTTCCCTTTTAAAGGTTTCAGTTTTTTTCACTTGCATTGTAGGTTATAGGTCACATTAAAGGTAGAAAAAGTTATAAAATTGTTTGTCTTGCACGCAACTTTTTTACATCATGAAAACCTGGCAGTTCAACAGGGTTGTGTAGACTTTTTATATCCACTGTACCTCCATCTTCCCGGAGAGTTCCGTGCAGCGGTCCACTCTGAAGAGTTGGAATCCTGTCAGGTGCGCAGACTCTGGAGTTGTTTCGCACAGCCACGTCTCAGTAAAGCACAGCACAGAAGACGAAGAGTAGTCTCTGTTCTTCACCATCAGTAGCTGAAGTTTGTCCATTTTATTTCTCAGAGAGCGGATGTTAGAGAGAAATATCTCAGGTAAAGGTGTGTGTGCGCCTTCCCCGCCTCCGAAGACACACCGACGCGCTCACCCATCTCCCTCTACTCCGGCATTTCAGAGCCAGAGCGAGCGCACCTTTGGTTATAATGGTCAATGAATCCACTGAAGATGCAATGAACATGGGCGAAGATTGTCTGGGGTCGTGGCTCTGAGCTCTTGGCTGGTGTAAGAGGTCCCAGAATGCAAGCAAAAAAACTGAATTAATAAGGAAAATAAGAGTGTGCACCAAAAGGCATCCATCCGCGGCGCCATCTTGGAAACATCAGCAGGACGATTCCTGCTGAAGCAAACGACTAGTCGATGGCCTCTCGACACCCTGGAGCTTCCAACGGCATGTGTGAGAGCACTCTTCAGTTTCCATTGGGGTTAATGACACACTGCTGATTTTATTTCTGTATGTTTACTTATGTAAACTTTCTTTGTTGACTGTCTCAGACCCGTCCTCACAGCCTGATGGGATAGCTCCTGCTCAAACCGGCCCTCCATCATCCAGTCACAACTAAACTCAAGAACAAACAGTTTTCTTTCAGCTTATTAATGTCGTCTGTCCCGTTGAAGTTGATTTGGTTGAAAAGTTTGACAAGCATAAGTGATGTGTTGCAATAACAGCCCAGCCTGTCTTTTGTTTGTGGAATGTTTGTTCCCTGAAGCCAGAGTCAAGGACTCCTCAGTTTCCTCTGAACTCATTAAAGTTGCTTTTGTAAGAAGCTCATTGTGTTGTGTTGACCTTTAAATACTTTCAGTTGAGTTTTGCTCCACCACAAAATGTGCAAGGTGTGGTGTTCATGCACATGTTGTCATTAAAAAAATTCAAGACTCATATGAATGCAAGACAGTCTGGCAGCAATGATTATTTTGAATGAAATCACAGCAGTAGACAGGAGAAAGTTAGAGGCTGTTTTGTGTGTGTCTGTAATTTTCTTTAGCACAACAATTAGAGCTACTGAGGGAAGTTACGGTATTTCCTCTGGAAGGATTGATAAGGTCATCCTTCATCACCAGAATCACCCTCACCATGTAAAGACATGTTTTCAGACATAATTACTTTGAAGTTTAATCAATAAAAGTACCTTGACATTAGACTTCATGTAACCAGTGAGCAACGAACAGAGGAGTGATCTTTGAAGGTTTTCTGTTGAAATAGTTGTTGAAAATGTGTTTCAGGAAAAAAACTTGTTTAAGCAGCATATGGTTAAAAAAGGGTTTCTGCTGTAATAGAAAAAAAAAGCTTTTGAAGATACTCATTTTGGCTGTTATGTCAATTTAATATTTTGTGCAACATTTGGATGTTGTGCTTGTGCCTTTGTAACTGGTGCCAGTTCCTGATGCAAAATTATACGTATCTAAAACTGCACCGAATGTGTAGCTTTAATAGGCTATCTATTGACAGCCTATAAAAACAGACTGAATCTAAATAACGAGTAATCGCAGAAATATTACTTTATGCTTCAAAAGAGCCAAACAAAATTATTTTTATGAAACGTGACTGATGAGTATTAAATGTTTGCAAAGATGGAAAAGATATATTGAGTCTCTTTGTTTAGCATGCGACGGGCTTCAAATAGGTGTACACACACACACAGACTTTCATATTGAGCAACTTTCATGTAACCTCAGTCACAACTGCTACCATAATTAAAATTGAGCTCATTAACATATGATGATGCGCTCTGATTTCAGTTGAAGAATCTACAGATTAAACATGACAAAGATACCAGTCATTTATTTCACCAAATAAAAAGTAGTTGAACCCAAGACAAAGATGGGTGGAAAACACAGATTATAGAGTAAAACAAAAAAAACCCCAGTGCATTGATAACATTAACAGCATCATTTTCACTGGAAATCACATTTTGTTTCTTTGTCCTCTGCTGTAGCTTATACACTTTCCAATGTATATGTACTCAATAGAAATCAAGAACATACAAATACAGCATTAATCTTATCAATTTATTAAAGATTTGTCCACAACTCAATATTAGCAGATTCATCTAAAAGTCCATATTTTTTAGAAAAAGTCAGTTTAATCACTCCAATGCAACAAAACTAAACCAGGAAGGCAGATGATCCAGCTGAATATCCTCATCGAAGTGCAGTTGTTTCTCCACAAGGCTCTCTTGGTGACTTTGTAAAGGAAAGTAAATATTGTGTAATTGATGGTGAATTACATGAGAGAAGGACAACTTTTATTCTAGTAACATCGATTGTCTGTATATGATGATAATTTCCATTATTTATTCACTTAGCAAATTAAATCATACTTGATTTGTAATTGAATAGGATGATGCATGGTGGATGCATTACAGCAATTTGACCAGTTTGTGCAGCTACAATGCAGCTTAAACAGCATCACACAGAAAGAACATCAGAAGAAGAAACATGAGAGACAATACTCACAGCTCAACTGGAATCCAGTGCCGGGAAGAATCTTTGCTGTTGCTTTGCTGCCTTGAAGTGACATCGTTGTTCTGCTCCATGAATCTACACTGAAGCTGTTCTAAAACTGCACTCACTTAGAAACCAAGTAGGTTTAGGACCTTTATTTCATTTTAAGACCCAAATGTAGCCTACCAAAGGAGAACCCAGATCATGAAAAACTAATACAAAGCAATAAGACATATCTTCTTCACACTTACTTACATCTTAATAATATAATTTTTTTTCCTATCACATTACTGTTGAAGAGGATACAGCAAAAGGACATTGACTGAATAGTTTCATTAAAATCATAACCCGTGTTATTAACAGTGATTACATATTGATTCTGCTGTCAATTTGGGCTAAATATGTTTGCAAGGTGGTTTCCATGAAGCTACAGTTTTTTCACTGGGAAAGCAAAAAAGAAAAAGGAAGAAGGATTACCGATTGCAATCTGCTATTCAACATGCTGTTTTAATGGTGCAATGCCAAATCATTGAAAATAGAAATTTCAAAGAACAGCTCACCATTCTGTTGAAAGTCATACAGTCCTGTTACTTTGCTGCTGCTGCTGCTGCTGCTGCTGTGGCAGATTGTGGTAATTCTGGTAGACTTGGTCATGCTGCTGCTGCTGCTGAGGCTGCTGCTGCGGCTGCTGAGGGTGCTGTTACTGCTGAGGGTGCCGAGGCCGCTGCTGCTGAGGCTGCCAAGGCCGCTGCTGCTGAGGCTGCTGAGGCTGCTGCCGAGGCCAGTGAGGCTGCTGTTGCCTACTCCAAGGCCAGTGAGGCTGCTGTTGCCTACTCCAAGGCCAGTGAGGCTGCTGTTGCTGCTGAGGCTGCTGCTGCCGCTGCTGAGGCTGCTGTTACTGCTGAGGGTGCTGAGGCTGTTGCCTAGGCCAGTGAGGCTGCTGTTGCTGCTGAGGCTGCTGAGGCCGCTGCTGCTGAGGCTGCTGCGGCTGCTGCCGAGGCCAGTGAGGCTGCTGTTGCCTACTCCGAGGCCAGTGAGGCTGCTGTTGCCTACTCCGAGGCCAGTGAGGCTGCTGTTGCCTACGCCAAGGCCAGTGAGGCTGCTGCTGCTGCTGCTGCTGCTGTGGCAGATTGTGGTAATTCTGGTGGACTTGGTCATGCTGCTGCTGCTGCTGCTGCTGCTGCTGAGGCTGCTGCTCGGCGTAATGCTGATTTGGTACCTCATGGTGCCGCTGTTCGTGCTTCACCCACGATACAAACAGGACCACACAATAATGTTACGAAAACACCATTTCACATATTGACCTTAATCATGAAAGTGGCATCAGAAAATCTTTGATTTCTGCCTGCTTCAGCTGCTCCGTGTTGAGGGTCTGCCTCTCAGACAGGAGTTGTTGACGCTGCTGCTCCAACTTTTCTCAATAGAGGATTATTCAGAGTTGTTTCTCCATGGTTCTAAGATATAACTACCCTGTATACGGTTTGTTTTATTTTCACTTTCATTCATACCTGACAAGCAAAGCTAGAATTCTGACTGGCTTTTATTACCATGCACATTTCCCACACAACGCCTACTCAAAAAATGTTTTCATTAGGGGTGTGACAAGACACTCAGCTCATGAGACGAGACCAGACACGATATTTGTGTCACACGACCAGATGAGATTCCTCCTATTCTTTTAAAAAAAACTAAAATGGCAAAATATATGACTTGAAAAACAGACCTTTTTTGGTTAACAGTCACAAAATGACACAGGTGCATTGAGTAAACAGGTTTGATGAGGGGACACCCGAGAGGGTGGTGTCCCCTGGAGACAGGTGTCTCTTTAGAGCACATGTGTCGAACTCCAGTGTTCGAGGGCCGCAGTCCAGAATGTTTTCCATGTCTCCCTGCTTCAGCATAGCTGATTGAAATGATGCTTGTTGTCAGGTTTTCTGCTGGACTTGGCCATGAATCTTTATGGGATTCAGGTGTCAGTGTGCTTCACATTGTCCACACAAACAATGTGGACCAGTGGTTTCCAAAGTGTGGAATAGCGAGCCTCCCCAAAGAGGAGTCAAAAGCATGGTGCCCCCCCCCCCCCCCCCCCCCCTTTTATGATTTTGATGCAACAATATTTCTTTTGAGTTATGAATCCTCAATAAATTGATGGTATTATACTGAACACAAATTGCATATTGTTGATTTGAGTTTAGTAAATGCACATTGGAAAGTGTAGAAACTACAAAAGAGGACAAAGAAACATATTGCGATTTCTTCTGAAAATTATGCTGTTCATGATATTAATGCACTGGTTTTATTTACTCTGTAATCTGTGTTTTCCACCCATCAATCTCTTGAAATTGACTATTTTTTCTAAAAATAGAAATAGAAATAAATGACCAGTATCTTGGCTTTTCGTGTTTAATATGAACACCCTTCAACTGAAATCAGAGCGCATACATTTAAAAATATATATGGTAACACTTTAAGCACCCGGTATAACACATTATAAGTAGTTATAAATACTCATAAATGATCACAATGCTTTATAACCAACTATACAACATAGGATTAGGGTTAGGGTTAGGTCCTGATGTTATAAAGTATTGTGATCATTTATGAGTGTTTATAACTATAGTTATACAATGCTATAATATAATTATAATGTGTTATACAGGGGTGCTTCAAGTAAAGTGTTACCACAGTTTTTTACAATTGCTTAAACACGATTTTGAAAACAGGGCTCAGAATTTCAAAACACACACAATTAGCCCAACTACACACACAATATGGAAAACACTTCAGATCCTGTGCAAAGTGAAACACTATTGCAAAAACTATACACATTTATAAAAACCATACTATGTTACCATATAAAATACACACATTTCATAATGCTTAGTTCTGTTTGAACCAGTTACACACTGCTGTGTTTAACTTAAAACACTTTTGGCTGTTCTACCTCTGGACCTCTCAGTGAATAGATTACTGTAAGTGAGGTACACAGAGAAAGTGCAAATATACAACATAGTAAATTCAAACACATCACAAGATCAATGCTGCAGACTTTTGAAAATATGATTTGATTTTTTTCATATAACCATTCAGTTAACATAGACAATCACAAGAAAACATATCCCAACACTGTAAACCCACAAAATAGACAAATAAAAATACTGTACTACCAGTACAGGTTAAAAATATGTAAAGAAAATGAAGAAAAAAAAGAAATCTGAGTAAAATTAAATGAAATACTAAACATCTCTTCGTCTAGCTGGATTTGGTCAGAGAATTTCATCTACATGACAGGCAATATCTTCGTTGGCAAGACAACGTGTGAAGAACTGTCTTGAATGGTGGATCCATCCTTCCACAGCTGCAGCGTCAATTTGGTCAAAAGCCTCTTCTATGGCCTGATTGAGGGGCATCTGAGTCTGGGGCCGGAGATCATAAACTTTCCACCGCCATGCCGAGAAAAAGTCTTCATGGGGTTTAGAAATGGAGAGTATGGTGGAAGGTACAGGACTGTAAACAGTGATGGTGTTTAAACCAGTTCTGGACCAGAGCAGAGTGGTGGAATGACACATTGTCCCAGATGACAATGTAGGGGATCTGGTGCATTTGGTTATTTACTGTGGAGGCTGTGCAAACTGTCCAAACATCTGATCGTTTGATCTGTGTTGTAAGAGCCCATATTGGCATGACGGTGGAGGACCCCATTCAGGGAAATGACAGCGCAAAGGGTGACATCACCCCCACGCTGCCCTGGGACATTACAGTAATTATAGCCCTGTGGCCAATGATGTTTCTCCCCTGTTGCCTTTTTATAGTGCCTGATCAGTGTGTCTACAATAAGGAAATCCTCGTTTGCGCACCTGATGTGGGTGTTTAACCAAATGGCTCATGGGTGTGATGATTTGTCCATAAGTGCTGTGGAATTGCAAGGAAGTGACATCGTGATATACGTCTGTGTCTAATGTATACAAGTGTGTTTAGTGTTTTGCAAATGACTGTTTGTATAATTCTGCAAAAAGTGTGAGGCTGACTTTGTGTTTATAGTGGTGTACGTTTTGTAAACAGGAAACACAAAACAGAGCTGATGAAACAAGGAAAGAAACTGAAAGGTAGGAATGTCTATATAAATGATCATTTGACCAAAAGAAATGCTGAGATTGCAAAAGAAGCAAGACTGCTTAGAAAACAAAATCACATAATAGCAACATGGGTTTGGAACTGTAAGATATGGATAAAGCAAAAAGAAGGAACAAATGCTGTACACGTGAAAAGCATAAAAGATCTCGCAAAGTACAAACAATCATAATTATTGGTCAAGAAAAGTTGCATTTGTAATGACATCGAAACACAGCAAGATGTGAGTTGAAAAACAATCAAACTAAAAACATACACATATATATAACATATGGATCAGGAAAACAAAATATACGACATAGACACAAGAGTAGATGAAAATGTATTTAACATTACAAATAAATGTGAATACTACAACGAAGAGGCTCTTAACACAGCAAAAAGTGAAGATAATACGCTATCCATTATACATCTAAATGCTCGAAGCATGTACAATAAATTTACAAAAATTCAAGAATACTGGGTAATAATGGGTTTAAAACGAAATTCAGTATTGTTGCAATAACGGAAACATGGCTTAAAGATGATATGATGACCGAGTTTCAAATGGAGAGTTATTCCCTCTTCTCACTAAACAGGAAAGACAAAAGAGGAGGAGGAGTTGAGCTGTACATCAGTGCAAAGCTAAAATCCAAAATTATAAATGAGATGACAGTATTGGAGGATGAAATAGAAAAGATAACAGTGGAAATAATGTCTAATACAGAAAAAAATATATTGGTAAGTTGTGTTTATAGACCACCTGAGTCATGTATGCAATTGTTCATTGATAAAATGACGGAAAATTTGGAAAGGACACAATATAAGAAACAAGTGAATTGTGGAGATTTTAATATAAATTTCGAAAATGTGACAGACTCAAGAACAACAGATTTCCTAAATTCAATGAACAGTTTGGGTCTCTTTCCATTAATAACAAGACCAACGAGAATAACAACACACAGTGCCACTACAATTGACAACATCTTAACAAATGTAGAGGATATTATAGTAAGAGGAACCTTAACGACTGATATTAGTGATCATCTGCCTATCTTTACAGTACTGAAATACAATCAAAAAGTGGTACACAATAACACACTTAAAAAAATTAGAAATAGATCATTAAAGGCACTGGGGGAACTAAATGATGATCTCAATAAACAGAAATGGGATACAGTATATGTAGAAGATGTCAACTTGGCTTACAATTCTTTTATAGAAATTGTGACAAGGTTGTATAATAAAAATTGCAAAATAATATGTTATAAGGACAAAATAAGAGATCAACCATGGATAACAAAAGGGATAAAAAATGCTTGCAAAAAGAAAAATAATTTATACAGACATTTCCTTAAAACGCAAACAAAAGAGGCAGAAAACCGTTTCAAGAAATATAAAAATAAATTACTGTGGATCATCAAAAACCGGAAAAAAGATTACTATAGTGAAAAATTAAATGAAAACAAGAACAATACAAAGGCAACATGGGGAATAATAAATAGCGTCACAAAGAGTAATAAAGTTAAGAATTTGTACCCTGAATATTTACAAAGGAAGATCTTGAAATAACAGAACCAAAGAAAATTGTTAACGAGTTTTGTAAATATTTTGTAAGTGTGGGGACTAATATTGCCAAAAAAATTCCACAAACAACAAATGCAAGGGACAACATGGACATTGATAATGTAAATAGTATTTTTATTGTGAACGTAGAAAAAGATGAGATAAGGAAAATAGTGAAGAACTTTGGGAATAAAAGATCAACTGACTGTGAGGGATTAGACATGTTGATTATAAGAATATTCTTGAGGTCAGTCATTGAACCACTCACATACATTTGTAATCTGTCTTTGAGAACCGGAACTTTTCCTGAAAAAATGAAAATAGCCAAAGTTGTTCCTCTTTTTAAAAATGGGGATAAACATGAATTCTCAGATTAAAGGCCAGTGTCACTGCTTCCACAATTTTCAAAATTTTAGAAAAGATCTTTGCATCAAGAATAAACGAATTCATACACAAGGAAAATCTCTTAATTAACAATCAGTACGGTTTCAGGGCAAATCACTCAACAGCAATGACAATAATGGAATTAACAGAGAAAATAGCAAGAGAAATTGACAAAAAAATTTTTTTGTAAGTATATTCATTGACTTACAAAAAGCTTTTGACATGATAACCACTCACAGTTGCTCTGGAAACTTGAAAATATGGATCAGAGGGATTGCGCATAATGGATAACTAGTTATTTAGAAAATAGAAAACAGTATGTTCAAATTAATGAAATAAAATCAGACTTGTGTGATATAAATTGCGGGGTACCTCAAGGTTCGATTCTTGGTCCGTTATTGTTTATACTATATATGAATGATTTATCTAAAGCAGGGCCGGCCCGGGCTTCAGAGGCGCCCTAGGCGAGCCCGAGACGAGCGCCCCTTGGGAGCGTGTTTTTCGAGCGGTCCCGACATATGTTGAGCGGGGGGGGGGGGGCGCTGAGGAGCGATGCCGAACAATACCGATCAGTGCCGGGCAGCGCCAAGGACGAGGAGCGCAGTGCGTCGGACCATTGCACAGCAGGGCACACGGAACACAGTGCGTCGTGGCGCCCCTTGTACGACCGCGGCGCCCCCCTGGGGTCGTGGCGCCCTAGGCAGCCGCCTAGTTCGCCTATGCCTAGAGCCGGCCCTGATCTAAAGCATCGGAAGTATTACAGAGTATTTTGTTTGCTGACGACACAACACTATTTTATTCGGGAAAAAAATTAAAGGAGGTAATAGAAGTAGTTAATATAGAACTCAAGAAGATAAAACAGTGGTTTGATGGCAACAATTTAGTTTTTAATGTTAAAAAAACTAATTATATATTGTTTAATGATAGAGGAAATAATATAGATATATCAATTAAGACAGATGGGATGGAAATTCAAAGGGTACAGGAAACAAGTTTTTAGGTGTTATTATTGATAAAGACCTTAGCTGGAAGTCACATATAAATTATATTAGAAATAAAATAGCTAAATCCATTGCAGTATATATAGAGTAAAATCAGTTTTAAATCAGTCAGCATTAATTAACCTATATAAATCACTAATTATTCCATACCTAACTTATTGTGTGGAAATTTGGGGGACAACCTGTAAAACTTATACACAACCTTTTTTACAAAAAAAGGCTTTGAAATTATAAATGATAATAGAAAGACAGACCCATCAAACCCATTATTCATTAAGTATAATACTTTAAAATTTGATGATATAGTTGACTATAAAATACTACAGATATTATATAAAGCTAATAGGAACATGTTACCTGAAAAAATTCAAGAAAGATTCGAAAAAAGGGAAAGCTGTTATAATCTAAAGGGGATTGATATTTTTAAAAAACCCAGATTCAGAACAAAAATAATGGAACGCACTGTGACTGTTAAGGGAACCAATCTGTGGAATGCACTTCAGAAAGAAGTAAAAGGACTGCAAACAATCGCAGCATTTAAAAGAAATTTCAAAACTACATTACTGAGGAGTTATGCAGTGTTGGACACATGAGATATGTGTCCAACACTGCAAGATTCTATTCTGACAGAATGAAGTTGGTCTCGGAATTTCAAAGACAGATAATGAATGAAATTGTAGACGGAGTATAAGTTGCTGGAAAATGTAGAGGTAGATAGAGGGGAAAAGGGGAAGAAAAAAAAAAGAAAAAAAATTAATAGGTGTGTGTAACTGAGGTAAAATCAGGTGAAAAAGATGGTGTTTGTAAAGGCTGGGAAAACATGATATGATGAAAGAAGGGGCAGACATTATAAGTTATTCTTCTTTCTGCTCCTTTTTCATTCATCATTGTATTATTTTCTCTTTTTGTATATATTTTGTATTATCTTTTGAATGAAAAAAAAAAAATCTGATCCTGAGTTTTGCTCCTTGAGTGTAAGGTATTGATCGGGATGTGATTCTTTTGTTTTTAGTGTTTTTGCAGTCGTAAAAAACTGTAGACACGAAAAGCCAAGACACCGATCATTTATTTCACCAAAGAAAAAGTAGATAATCTCAAGAGATAGATGGATTTGAAACACAGACTACAGAGTAATTAAAACCAGTGCATTAATAACATGAACAGCATCATTTTCACAGGAAATCACATTTTGTTTCTTTGTCCTCTGCTGTAATTGTGACTCCCTGTGCCCCTGCACCCATGTGGGGGCGCTCGGGCCCTGTTTTGTGTTTGTCTGCCCTCATGTTCTCCTGTCTGGTCTCTGTCTCGTTACCTCCCTAATGTGCTGCACCTGTCCTGCCCCTTTTATAAGTCCTGCTGTCCTGGTGTGTCTTGTCGGCTCCTTGAGGGTCTGTCTGTGTGTTCGCGTGTCCTGTCCTGCACCTGCTGTGTTTTTTGAGTTTCCCGAGTTCCTGGTTTCCTGCCCTCCTGAGTTCCCCTTGGAAATAAAATACCCTCTTTGAACTCCCCCTGCTGTCTGCGCCTGGGTCCTTCCACCTTGCACCGTGACAGTAATTTACGCTTCCCAATGTATATTTACGAAACACAAATCAAGAATATGCAATGTGTGTACAGAGGTAACACCATTAATTTATTGAGGATTCACCTATAACTCAGCAGAAATATTGCAGTACAGTGTCATTGTCACTGCAGATTCATCTAAAAGTCCACATTCTGTGAAAAAGTCAGTGTAATCACTTCAGTGCAACAAAACTAAACCAGGAAGGCAGATGATCCAGCTGAATATCCTCATATAAGTGCAGTTGTTTCTCCACAAGGCTCTCTTGGTGACTTTGTAAAGGAAAAGAAATATTGTGTAATTAATGGTGAATTACATGACAGAAGCACAACTTCTATTACAGCAACATAAATAGTCTGTATATGACGATGAAGAGAATATGTAGGCAATATCTTCCACATTTGTAAAGAGCATGAACACATTTCCATCGTTTACACACTTGACAGCAACATTTTTTTGTATTTGAACAATCACACACATGACACAGAAGGAACATCAGAAGATGGAACGTGAGAGACAACACTCACAGCTCAACTGGACTCCACTGCCGGGAAGAATCTTTGCTGTTGCTTTGCGGCCTTGAAGTGACACTGTTGTTCTGCTCCATAAATCTACACTGAAGCTGTTCTAAAACTGCACTCACTTAGTATGTTTAGAACCTCTATTTCATTTTAAGACCCAAATGTAGCCTACCAAAGGAGAACCCAGATCATGAAAAACTAATACAAAGCAATAACACATATCTTCTTCACACTCGCTTACATCTTAATAATAGATTTTTTTTTCCATATCACATTTACTAATAAAGAGGATACAGCACAAAGGAAATTGATTGAACAGTTTCATTAAAAATCATAACCCATGTAGCTGGTGTGGATTACATATTGATTCTGCTGTCGATTTGGGCTAAACATGTTTGCAAGCTGGTTTCTATGAAGCTAGGGCTTTTTCCCTGAAAAAGCTAAAAAGAAAAAGGAAAAAGGATTATCGATTGCAATCTGCTATTCAACACGCTGTTTTAATTTTGCAATGATAAATCATTAAAAGTAGAAATTTCAAAGAACAACTGACCCTGCTGTTGAGAGCCATGCGGTGCAGATGCTCTGCCACCGCCGCCGCCGCCGTGGCAGACTGCGGTAATTCTGGTGGGGTTGCTTATCTTGCTGCGGCTGCTGAAGGTGCTGTTGAGACCCCCGGTGCTGCGGCTGCTGCCGGGTGTAATGCTGATTTGGCATCTCATGGTGCCGCTGCTCGTGCTTCACCACCATACAAACAGGACCACACAACAATGTTACCACCGTTCAACACCATTTCACATATTGACCTTCATCATGAAAGTGCCATCAGAAATGTTTCTACAATAAACAAAACACACACACACACACACACACACACACACACACACACACACACACACACACGCACAGTCTCGTATTTCTATCCTTGTGGGGACCTTCCATTGACTCCCATTCATGTCTAGCCCCTAACCCTGACCCTTACCCTAACCCTAACCCACACCACAATAAAGCCTAACCCTAAAGAAATGTTTCTGCACTTTTACTTTTTTCAGTAACAACAACATGGTCAAGAAAACAGTGTTTCTCCTACTTAGGACCGGAAAAAGGTCCCCACAAGGCACGTCGTTTCACGTTTTGCTATCCTTGTGGGGACATTTGGCCCCAACAAGGATAGAAATACAAGAACACATATGTTTGTGTGTGTGTGTGTGTGTGTGTGTGTGTGTGTGTGTGTGTGTGTGTGTGTGTGTGTGTGTGTGTGTGTGTGTGTGTGTGTGTGTGTGTAGATAGATAAATAAAACTACTTACCTTTTCTTCATGGTGTTGCTTCGAGGAGTAAAATCAATGATGACAATGATGCTTCTCTGTCAAACTGACAACATTCCAGCCTCCTGAAATCAGCCACACCCTCCAAACCACACCCACTGAAAATCTGGTTGGAGTGGTTCAATGACTGGCTGACTGCTGGATGGTTTTGTAACCCTTAAAAATCGCCGTCTTCTCCGTCTCCAGAGCAGTGGGTTAAGCGGGTTACAATGTCTTCTGTCCGTCGGTTCTTTTGCTGTCTTCCGTGCTCAATAGATTGATACCAATATGGCAGGACAGGTTTCAGCACTTTTATTCTTCACTCCCAAAAACTCTGCGCCCCCGCGCTCTTTTTTTCTCTCTGTCTGGCTCCACCCCCGGTGCGCCTCTCAATTCAATACTGACAACAATACAAACCTGGAACCTTCATCTTTAAACATTAAACAGAATAAGAAATAAACAAACACAAATGAATATGATTGTCTCCAAATGAAATGTTACAGTTTTATGAATGTGTGATCATGTGACCGGGTATTATTCTCACAGAAGATTAAAGGTTAAAGTTGTTAAAGATCCAAGTGTGCAATCATGGTGTAAATTTCATGGCCAAAATTGAAATCAAATAGAGACGTACTCTGGTAAGATGGAGATGGGGGCAACATTCGACCCATTAACCTGTAATCTGCCTTTGTTTTTGATTCAAAGTTTTTGTTTTGCAGAAACGCATGAATTTAATCTGGTCGCCAATGTTTGCTGTTTTCATTAGAGAATTCGTCAGGGTTTTGCCAGGCCAGTCCAATGATGTAAGTCCCCTGAAAACTGTTTCAGTTTAGTTCTTATTCATTCATGTCTGGAAAACAAAGTTTTCATCTAGACTGACTTTTTTGAGCATTCACAACACTCCCTACACACTCGCAAATACATTTGCTTACATATTAGATCGGCACTTTCAAGGACTTTGATCAACTGTGTTTGCAGTCCTGGATTCTCAGCACTAAGGTCTTTTAAAAAAATATAAGATATAAGAAACCATGAGACAGACATAAATATAATCATGAGAATAAGATGCACTTATCTGTGTGCACAACACAATTTTGCAGATTATATTCAACACCAAAGGCCTCCTGAGGCTGAAATGACTTGTTTGTACTGCCATAAATGTAAATCTGACCATTTCATGCTCATCATTATCAGGGAGCAGCAGACTTCACAGAAGCAGTTCTGACAGCAGGAGCACCTGGCTGCAGACGACACACACTCAGGTCAGATGATGAGTTTCATCAGAAGACATTTTCAATGGAGCTGTGCTGGTGTTTTGTTGTCTGTTATGTATTCCACTGAGGCTTCTGGGGAATCACTGAGACCTAAGAATTTGAAAAAAACTAAACAAAACAAAACAAAAAAAACCAAACCAAAACAAAAAACAAAACATTAGTCCCCCCACAACTGATTAAAACAGCAAAAAGAGGAGCAGTTATGAGCACATTGTTTGATGACAAAGTGAGACTGACTTGAGTTGCTGGTTTGCTGGTTTGTACAGCAGTTTGTTTGATATGTTGACTCAAAGTGTGCACACTCATGAACCTGGACGTACATTTAAGTTGTTAATCTTACTGTGGTTTATGAGGTGCTACCTCTCTTCAAATACTAGATCCGTCCTTAGAAACATGTTAAATTTCTGTTTGCTTTAACCTCCTGTTAAAACGGAACGTGTTGAGAACATGCTTCCAGAGGAGAGACACGGTGCGTTATGTCCAGCACAGTGTGTGTGTGTGCACGCCAGTCTGCCTGTATTAACAAGACTGTGTTTCTGTCAGGAAGAGGAGATGATGATGAGAGCATCGGGCGGCGTGAGGGAGATGAGATGAGGGGAAGAGGGT
The DNA here is from genome assembly GCF_902148845.1 of Salarias fasciatus. Lineage (NCBI taxonomy): Eukaryota > Metazoa > Chordata > Actinopteri > Blenniiformes > Blenniidae > Salarias > Salarias fasciatus. The sequence goes on along the minus strand of NC_043765.1, from coordinate 16,211,435 downwards.
GATGGAGCTGGAGCTGGTGGAGAGCAGCGTCTCCACAGCGGCTGCTGCTGCTCTGACCTCAGCTGCCACCAAAGCCAAGGTAGAAACTGTCGTCCAACCGAAACACACACTGCTGAGTCGAGGTCAGCTGACACGATTCTGACTGCTTAGTGAGAGAATCAGCCTTCATACCTGCTCATCTGCAATGATAAAGCAACATTAACAATGTTAAAATCTGACACGTGTATGAGCACTTCACATGTGTTTTCCTCCAACTTTGCTTTGCTGCTTCATTTTTAACAAATAGGTTAGAAATGTTTTCACTATTGTCTGGTACGGTGACATTAGTGTTTCTGATCTGGAATATTTAGACTTCAGCTTCTTTTAAACAAACTGTTGGAAAGGTCATACTGCTCTGACACTGGTTGAGAGAACTCAAACTGATCTGATTTGGTGGTTGTTGCTACGGTATAAACTGAGAAAGACTCAGGAAATGACAGAGTTGGATTGGAGTTCTGTCAGCTGACTTGTGTCTGTATCCTTTGCAGTCTTAAATAATCCTCCTGTAAGCGTCGAAACCCTGATTCCTCTTCTTTGGCTTAGTCTAAAAAAAATCCACATCAAAATAAGAATGTCAACGATCACGTGTTGCAATGAAAAGTCTGCTTCATACACACAGCATGATGTGTACAATAGAAGACATGTTCATGTTTGTGGTGTTTACCAGCTAATAACTTGTCAACAGCTCATCAAATGTGGAAATGCATCAAAATGTTTATGAGAATTCTTCCTTTCTGCCCATCAGTGCGAATGAGCTTCGAGGATGTTGGATCAGTTTAAAACTCCTTGGTTTTGAATTTTTCAGAATTCAGTGGTTCTCTGTTAAAGAGTTTATAAATTTATTGCAATATTGCAACAATCCCACCAAGAATCATTCTGAGCAAATCATGACTTTGACTTTAATCTTTTTCTGAAAATCTGCATGAAGTTTTTTGAGTATTTGTGCCTTGAGCTGTTGACATTTAGAAGGAAGAAAAACAAGTGTTCAGGTGGGTTACACAGTGCAGAATTCAGGTGTGAACACACACGCACACACACACACACACACACACACACACACACACACACACACACACACACACACACACACATGTTACTCACACATATGTCTTTTCTGAACACTTTGAGTTTTCTGTTTACATCTTGATGCTTCTCTCTCCTTCAGGTCAGCCTGTGTCCAATCGGATGATTCCTGCTGGAGCAAATGCCCAATTGATGGCCTTTCGACACCCTGGAGCTCCCAATGGCATGTGTGAGTGCACTGTTCAGTTTCCACTGGGGTTAATGACACACTGCTGATTTTCTTTGTGTATGTTTACTGACAGAAACTTTCTCTGCTGATTGTCTCAGACCCATCCTCACAGCCTGATGGGATAGCTCCTGCTCAAACCGGCCCTCCATCATCCAGTCACAACTGGAGAAAAAAAAGGTTTTCTTTCAGCTTAATAATGTCGTCTGTCACATCAGTTTTAACTTGGTTGAAAAGATTGACAAGTATGTCAGCACAGGTGATGTGTCAAGTTAATAGCCCAGCTTGTCTTTTGTTTGTGAAATGTGCGTGCCCTTAACAGAGAGTCGAGGAACTTTCAGTTTCATCCTGACTCATTAAAGTTGCTTTTAAAAGAACATAATGAATTGATAATAAATGAATAGATTTCAAAGATATATCAAGCATGCATGAAAACTCAGTCGGGGGAGGAAAGGGAAGATTTACTCTGACTGAGGCCTAGTGGGTGGCCCTGAGCTAGTGCAGGGGAGGGACCTTCCAAAGGAAAAATAAATCAACTTAAATCACCAAACCCGTGGTAACCACACAAGGAGATACCCCCACCACCGGAAACACAACAAGACAGAGGGATGCCACCACCAGGTCACCAGCACCTCCACCACCGGCCTCCAGCCACAACAAAGGGAAAGAAATAAAACACTTAGTGGGGCTGCAATCAACACAATAAACCAAAATGAACAAAAAGATACACGTAGACACATATCAGTACTGTCACATACACAACCCACACTTTCACACACTCATTTAATCACTCACTCTAAAAGGGGACAGAGCCCCAGTTAAAGACCACTCCCCAGCCTGTAGTGTGCAGATGTAACACGGCCTGCGCAAGGCAACCAGGGATTTGCTCCGCGGTGCAGTCGCCAGATCACCGCAGCGGCACGGGCTGATACCGTTATGGATTGGAGGTGGTGGAAACAAGTGGCTTCAGACACAAACCAGCTGAAGCCAAACCAGCTGGAGACAAAGCAGCTGCAGATAAAGCAGCAGTGCCTCAGCGAGCTGACCACAGCAGCACCTGAGACTGGACCAGATACACACTCGCACGCCCAAGAAGAGGGAGGGAGAGAGGACTCTAGCCACCAGCACTTAACCACGGCCAATCAATGCAGTGGCGCACAAGAGTGGAGCACGGAGTATTACACCAACAGTTGCCCTTTCAGTCAAACAACCTCTGACCCAGAAATGATGCCAGTGCCAGCAGGGGCGCTAAAGGTTGATTGGTGGGAGGAGGGCTGCTTTTATACTGGGTCACCTTATCAGTGGCCGATCAACAGCACCCTGCACAGGGTACAGAGAGCAGACACCTCCCTGCTGCTACATAACAGAGGGCATCCTATGGACTTTTTAGATAACAAAGCTGGTAGATATCTGAGACGTGCAAGCTGAGGATCCAGGTATCAAATTACACACCAGGGCATCAGGAGAAACTTAATACAGATAGCCATTAGTCTAACACCCCACAAGACAACAGGGTGACTGAGTCCACATGCAGAATATGAAGCGTGATTAAAGATCAGCATGATCATGGAAGTGTGACACTGATCATGCAAATGTGACCTTTGACCAATGAGAAAACCATAAACAGGCCAGAGAGGCCCTCAGGGCCCATACAACCAGCCACAGTCCCAGAGCCCAGATCCCAGCCACCCCCCCAGAAAGACGTCCATGCACAATTCTAGAAGGGGGCAGAGGAAGGCCCTGGCGAGGACCCCTGGCAGCCATGGGGCCCAGGCGCGAGGGGACCAAGACCGGCTGACGCCGACCCCAAAGCCCAACAGACACCCCGGGCAGGCAGAGCCGAGGGCCGAGGGCCCAAGACCAGAATAGCCGACCACTCAGGCAGAGGGCTATGAGCATACCCAGGAGAACCAGCACCCAGAGGCGGAGCGTGGGTCTCAGTACAGAGGGGGAGGAGCATTCTCGACGGGCCCTTACGATAGTAATTTTACCATTCAAACAATACCTCATCTTACCGTCAAACAACACACTAATGCTCACTTTTATTGAGCCAAGCAAACCTATATGCCTCAGAAAGCAGAATAAAGTCACAAACCAGTTCACAAACTTGTTCTAAAGAACACATATGCACGCGCGCACACACACACAAATGCAGCCTGACAGGTGTCAGTCTCAGAGCGTCCACTGTCCACGGTGCTGAAAGCTCAGATAAAAACTCACGGGCTAAATCTGTACCATCTTTGATAAAGCTTACATATAAAATGAACACAGCTGGTCTAAAATTACACAATCTATTCAGATAGATATAGACACAGCCATCAATATCTTTTGGAATTCACGTATAATTAAAAAAAAAAATAGACTCGGGTCTCTTATAGTTGAGGGCAACACAAGGCACATTCAGCAGGTGTTCAAGACCACAGCATGCTGATAAAGATAATATTTCTGAAGGTTTCACTGACTCACCAGAGGCTCTCTCTGTGCTGGTGCCCGCAGTTCAGTTGCTTACTCCATAATCCCTGAACATCCTCGAACAAAACAATCCAGAACAATTCACAACTTTGTACATGCTGTGGTCGTCTTTTAAAGTTTTGCCCTCCTCTCCTTCATGGCGGCAAACCTGCCGACCACTTTCTCTTTGTCAATTTTAATGTCCCGCTCGACACTCAGCAAGGTGAGGTTTGAAAGTCTGGCCTCCGATGTTAGGTTTTGGGTAGTACCGCTAGTGGCGAGCATAGTCTTGTCTCCAGTCACCTCACCGGCGTTGTTGGGCTCTAGCGGCCATGGTGCGATGTTGATGAAAAGTAAGACGTTAATTGATGACAAGAAGCAACCAACTTCTTTTCTCTCTTTTGCTTTACTCTTTAATGTGCCAGATTGGTGTTTTTTTCTTTTCCATTTTTGCTGTTTAACTTCCCTCCAAAGAGTTCAGATCAAGTGCAAAGAAAAAACTCGTTAATGCCGCACAGGCAATCAGCGCTGGCTTACAGCTCTGATGCATTCATGGACAGTCGTAATGTAAGAATTGGCAAGAATTGGCAAATTCCAGCCCACACTCATACCTTCTCGCACACACTGCACATTTTATTATAATCATTTATTTCCGATTAAATGTGAACACATCACATGAAACAGGGCCCTATGACCTTGTGGGCCCTGGGGCGACCGCCCCCTTGGCCCCACTCTGGCTCCGCTACAGCCAGTGCCCCCACAAGCGCTCCAGCCACATGACCATGCAAAGGACAAGCAGCTTGGAAAATGAATGAATGACTGAATTAATTAATGTTTACGGACATAAACTTTCTTTGCTGATTGTCTCAGACCCGTCCTCACAGCCTGGGATAGCTCCTGCTCAAACCGGCCCTCCATCATCCAGTCACAACTAAACTGGAGAACAAAAGGTTTTCTTTCAGCTTAATAATGTCGTCTGTCCCGTCAGTGTTGACTTGGTTGAAAAGACTGACAAGTATGTCAGCACAAGTGATGTACCGAGTTAATTGCCCAGCTTGTCTTTTGATAGTGAAATGTGTGTGTCCTGAAGTGAGAGTCGAGGAATCTTCAGTTTCATCCTGACTCATTAAAGTTGCTTTTATAAGAATCTCATTGTGTTGTGTTGATCTCTAAATGCATTCATTTTTATTTTGTTCCACCACAAAGTGTACAAGGTGTGGTGTTCATGCAAATCATGTCATAAAAAAAAAAAAACACAAAGAATCATTTTAAGACAAGACAGTCTGACAGCAATGATTATTTTGAATGAAATCGCAGTGGTTCAATCTCCATATTTCCAAAAGACATTACATAGGATTAGTTGTGAATACAGAATATCGCTGGAAGGTCTTTCGTCTTTTTCATCATCTTATCCTTGGTTCCAGCTCAGATGTGAAGCCAGATCTCCAAATCACAAAACCCTGTTAGCTGGTGGCGACAGGAGAAAGTCAGAGGCTGTTTGTGTGCGTGTGTGTGTGTGTGTGTGTGTGTGTGTGTGCACTTTTCTTTAGTACAGCAGTTAGAGCTACTGAGGGAAGTTATTTCCTCTGGAAGTACATTGACATTACACTTTATGTGAGCTGTGAAAAATAAACAGAGGGTTTATCTTTGTCGGTTTTCTGCTGAAGGAGTTGCTGAAAAAGTATTTTGGGGAAAAAATACTTTCGTTCAAGCATCACATGGTTAAAAAATGTTTCTGATTTAACACATATTACAACTGTTGAAGATATTCATTTTGGCTTTTATTTCATGTCAATTTAATATTTTGTGCAACATTATTTGGATGTTGTGCTTGTGAATTTGCAGGGATGTAAAAATATTGAAAGCTACATCGTAAATGCGAAACTCTAATATCTGTTGACAGCCCTTAAAAACAGATTGAATCTAAATAACTATTAATCTAAGAATTATTACGTCATGCTTAAAAAGAGCCAAAAATCCACAAGAACAAAATTCTTTTTATGAAACGTAACTGATGAGTTTTCAGTGTCTGTAAAGATGGAAAATATACATTGAGTGTCTTTGTTTGGTGTGCAACAGACTTCAAATTTGTGTAAACACACACACACACACACACACACACACACACACACACACACACACACACACACTTTCATATTGTGCAGCGTTCGTGTAACCTCAGTCACAACTACTACCATAATAAAAATTAAAATTAAACTCAGGATCATCTTTGTCCTGAAAGACAACATAAAGCATGTCTTTGCTTGAAAAATATATATGGTAACACTTTATTTGAAGCCCCCCTGTATAACACATTATAAGTACATTTATAAAGCATTATAATGCCATTATAACACGTGTATCCATAGTTATAAACATTCATAGATAATCACAATGCCAGGACCTAACCCTAATCCTGTATAGTGGGTTATAAAGCATTGCGATCATTTTTGAGTGTTTATAACTACTTATAATGTGTTATACTGGGTGCTTCAAGTAAAGTGTTACCAAAAAGTTATAAAATAAAGGGAACTCCAAAATCACACATCCTAAATCTCAATGAATGAAATATTGCAGTTGGCAGTCTTCATTCATTACGTAGTGGAATGTATTGACAGCAAAATAACATTAAAAAGATCAATGTAAATCAAACCTGTTATTCCATGGAGGTCTGGATTTGGATGGAGCGAGACGTGATGAACCAGATGTGTTTGATTGGATTCAGGTCTGGAGAACAGACAGGTCTGTACAGAGTGTCAATGCCTTCATCATGAGGGAACTTCAGACACACTTCAGCCACGTGAGTCCTGATGCTATTAACAGAAGGAACCAGGGCCCACTTTAGAGCAGATGGTCTCATAATGGATCTGAGAGTCTCATCCTGATATCGAAAGGCAGTCAGGGTATCTCTGGCAAGCAAAGGAGGGCTGTACGGCCCTTCGAAGAAATGTCTCCCCACACCATCAAGGACTGAACAAGTTGCAGGCAGCAGAATTCTCCACAGCGTCTCCAGACTTTGTCAGCTCTATGGCATGTGCTCAGTGTGAACCTGCTTTTATCCATGAAGAATACAGGGGGGCCAGAGGTGGATCTGCCAGTCTTGGTGTTCTCTGGCAAACAGCAATCACTCTGCTGCACGGTGTTCAAGTGTCACACACTTGTGGATGTCGGGTACAGTGGATGGATAGATAGATGGATGGATGGATGGATGGATGGATGGATAGATGAATGGATATAACTGATCATGCAATTGTGTCGTACTGTGACATAAAGTAAAATTTCATGAAAGATCAAAGTTTACATAATATCAATTTCATGGCCGATATTGAAATCAAATAGAAAATAAAACTCTTCTGTTACTTTGCAGATGAGTGAACGTTTTTGTTTTACATAAAACAAACAAATTTATTGTGGTGGCCACTGTTTCTTGTATTCAGTAGAGGATCCTTCAGTGTTGTGTTGCTATGGTCCTATGATACTGAAAACTGTTTCTGTTTCATTTTCACTCATTCATACCTGACAAGAAAAGCTATAATTTTGACTGGCTTTTAATAGCATGCACAACATTTCCCATGCCTGCATGCTCTAATATTAGCCTTTTATGGACTTGGATCAAAAGCAAATTATGTGAAACAAAAACAAATAAGTTCTCGTCCTTTGTTTTTTCTTCTAAGACTCTTGAATCACAGTTTTTCTCAATGCAACAACTTTTCAGCTCATCCAGAGGAGACAGTGCCATGCCACAGTGAATAACAGGGGGCCAGGAATGACAAATACACAACACCTGCTGACGTGCAACTTGAACAGACGACAGGTAGAAATGAAAAATAAATAGCAAGAGAGGCCCTATAAAGGTGAGGTTCTGCAGGTGGTGACAGAAGACCACTTCACCATTCTGACTGATATTGTGGTCACTTTTGCATTTTGTCATTACTCTGAGCCCTGGAAAAATCATGAGGTGGTGTCAACAACCCTCAGAAGTTGCTCAGGTAGTGCAGCTCATCCAGGATGGCACATCAGTGTGAGCTGTCTGTCAGCACAGTGTCCAGAGCATGGAGGAGACACCAGGAGACCGGACAGTACTCCAGGAGATGTAAAAGGGGTGCCCCTGGATGAACTGTATGCTGCCGCCTCTTGGTCTTTGCCTTCTCCAGGTTCTACGAGTTGGATGTTGTGCCTCCGCATCTGCTGCGGGTGATCCTGGGCCTGGCAGAGGCTTTCAGTGAGGTGGGTCCCTGGGATTCCTCGTGACCAAGTTGGCATACGTCATTCCAGTGATTTCAGCACAGCCTCTGGCGGTCAGTAGGGATTCATAGAACTGTAGTTACATTCGTAACTCTTGTGTGTGTGTGAGTGTGTGCGTGTGTGTGTGTGTGTGTGTGTGTGTGTGTGTGTGTGTGTGTGTGTGTGTGTGTGTGTGTGTGTGTGTGTTCGCACACCAATTCTGAAGTCTGTTGCACACCAAACAAAGAGACTCAATGTATCTTTTCCATCTTTACAGACATTGAACACTCATCAGTTACGTTTCACAAAATGAATTTTGTTCTTGTGCATTTTTGTCTGTTTTTAAGCATGACATAATAATTCTTAGATTAAAAGTTATTTAGATTCAATCTGTTTTCATGGGCTGTCAACAGAAATGAGAGTTCCGCATTGAAGATACAGCTTTCAATATTTTTACATCCCTGCAAAGTCATGAACACAACATCCAAATAATCTTGCACAAAATATTAAATTGACATGAAATAAAAGCCAAAATGAATATCTTCAACAGTTGTAATATGTGTTAAAGCGACACTAAGGAACTTTCAGTTTTCGTTGATTTTGGCAGCACCAGTGGACAAAAGCGGTAGTGTTTTGCCTGAACGAATACTCCAGTTCCTATGAGGACTAGCGTGTGGCGTCGTAAAATGCTGCTCCCGGTGGCATGCTGTGGGACTGAACTCGCCTACATTTGTTTCCAGTGGCTGTGTGAAGGACGGATAGCGACGAGGTAATGAATGTAATGGTGGCTAAACAATGTTATATCATGATGCTGAAAATAAATGTTTAAAGGGCTGTATCATGCTTTTTTAGCTAGTCCAAACCCTAGAAATGGCATTAACATGGTAATAGTTTATTTTGGCATTAAGGAAAAGTAATTTTGTGTGAAATAAAAGATTTTCTGGAGCTAATTCTGAAACCCGGAAGAGAAAACGCTCTGTTTCACTGAAAATCCTGCCTCTCCCCCTGTGGACTTTGACTGACAGCGTGCTTCAACCAATCAGTGCTTCAAAACAAATATGCTGGCTAGCTTTAGCTCTTTAGCTCTAGCTTCTCTACACAAAAAGACACGCAAAAACGTCTTTTCCTGTTAGAAACTCAACAAGCGCAGACCCTTCAGACTCTTGCTCCTGCTTGATTGTTGCTTTCAGACGACGGTTAAAGTTTATCTCCGTAATCAGCGTTAGAAAAAAGCGGCAACGCTGATTGCCGAGGGCCTGCGGGAGGGGGGCTCAGGGGAGCCATCTTCACAGTGTGACGTGAACGTGGGAAACAGAGCGTTTTCACGGGTGCGGGAGGGGCTGCCTCTCTGAGCAGCACAAACACGAGGAAAGCTCAAACATGCAGGCACAAAGGAAAAAAAATGCTTTGGGGGTGTTTTTGGTGAGTACATAACTATATAACATGTTAAAACATACAAAAAATGAATTTTGCATGATACAGCCCCTTTAACTTTGGTAAATGTAGCTTCCCTCCTCGGAGACCATGCCGTAAAGCAGTCTGCACATTTGGAGTTTTTTAGTGTGCAGGGTTCCTACCACCCTCCTCACAGTTGCTTAGTCCAAGTGAAAGCAATTCTGACGCCCTCAGCCTGTGACAGACGGGTCATTCAACTAGTTGTAAGTCGATGTAACATCACAAAAAGATATTAAAATGTTTTATTAAGGTTGAAAAGTTGTCAAGTGTCGCTTTAAATCAGAAACATTTTTAACCATATGATGCTTGAACGAAAGTATTTTTTCCTCAAAATACTTTTTCAGCAACTCCTTAAGCAGGAAACCTTCAAAGATAACCTCTCTGTTTGTTTTTCACTGCTCACATGAAGTGTAATGTCACGGTACTTCCAGAGGAAATAACTTCCCTCAACAGCTCTAACTGCTGTATTAAAGAAAACACACACACACACACACACACACACACACACACACACACACACACACACACACACACACACACACACAAACAGCCTCTGACTTTCTCCTGTCGCCACCAGCTAACAGGGTTTTGTGATTTGGAGATCTGGCTTCACATCTGAGCTGGAACCAAGGATAAGCTGATAAAAAAGACGAGAGACCTTCCAGCGATGTTCTGTATTCACACAACTAATCCCATGCAATGTATTTTGGAAACATGGAGATTGAACCACTGCGATTTCATTCAAAATAATCATTGCTGTCAGACTGTCTTGTCTTAAAATGATTCTTTCTGTTTTGTTTTGACATGATTTTCATGAACACCACACCTTGTACACTTTGTGGTGGAACACAATTAAACTGAAAGCATTTAAAGATCAACACAACACAATGAGATTCTTATAAAAGCAACTTTAATGAGTCAGGATGAAACTGAAGATTCCTCGACTCTCACTTCAGGACACACACATTTCACAAACAAAAGACAAGCTGGGCTGTTAACCCGGTACATCACTTGTGCTGACATTCCTGTCAATCTTTTCAACCAAGTCAGCACTGATGGGACAGACGACATTATTAAGCTGAAAGAAAACTGTTTGTTGTCCAGTTTAGTTGTGACTGGATGATGGAGGGCTGGTTTGAGCAGGAGCTATCCCATCAGGCTGTGAGGACGGGTCTGAGACAATCAACAAAGAAAGTTTATGTCAGTAAACATACACAAATAAAATCAGCAGTGTGTCATTGACCCCAGTGGAAACTGAACAGTGCTCTCACACATGCCGTTGGGAGCTTCAGGGTGTCGAAAGGCCATCGACTGGGCGTTTGCTCCAGCAGGAATCATCTGATTGGACACAGACTGACCTGAAGGACAGAGAAGCATTAAAATGTAAACACAAAACTTAAAGTGTTCAGAAAAGATGTGTGTGTGTGTGTGTGTGTGTGTGTGTGTGTGCGTGCGTGCGTGCGTGCGTGCGTGCGTGCGTGCGTGCGTGCGTGCGTGCATGCGTGCGTGTGGGCGTGCGTGCGTGTGTGTGTGTGTTCAGACCTGAATTCTGCACTGTGTAACCCACCTGGACACTTGTTTTTTTTCCTTCTAAATGTCAACAGCTCAAGGCACAAATACTTAAAATGCTTCATGCTGCTTTTCGGAAAAAGATTAAAGTCAAACATGATTTTCTCAGACTGATTTTTGGTGGGATTGTTGCAATATTGCAATAAATTTATGAACTCTTTAACAGAGAACCACTGAATTCTGAAAAATTCAAAGCCAAGGAGTTTTAAACAGATCCAACATCCTCGAAGCTCATTCGCAATGGTGGGCAGAAAGGAAGAATTCTCATAAACATTTTGATGCATTTCCACATTTGATGAGCTGGTGGCAAGTTATTAGCTGGTAAACACCACAAACATGAACATGTCTTCTATTGTACACATCATGCTGTGTGTATGAAGCAGACTTTTCATTGCAACACGTGATCGTTGACATTCTTTGAGGTATTTTGTTGTGGACATTTAACATGTTTCTAAGGACGGATCTAGTATTTTGAGAGAGGTAGCACCTCATAAACCACAGTAAGATAAACAACTTTAATGTACGTGCAGGTTCATGAGTGTGCACACTTTGAGTCAACATGTCAAACAAACTGCTGTACAAACCAGCAAACCAGCAACTCAAGTCAGTCTCACTCTGTCATAAACAATGTGCTCATAACTGCTCCTCTTTTTGCTGTTTTGATAAATTGTGGGGGGTTAATGTTTTGTTTTTGTCAAATTCTTAGGTCTTAGTGATTCCCCACAAGCCTCAATGGAATTTTTAGACTGAGTACAAATTGAAGTTCAACCTGATGACCTGATAGAACCAATTCTTCATGTTTGATCACAACGACAATCATTCTCCTGCACTGGATAACACTTTTCCTTCGGTACAATTATGTTTTTTCTTCTTCTTGTTGTTCTTGTTGTTGTTCTTCTTCTTCGTGTTATGCATAAGAAGAAGAAGAAGATAAACACAACAGACCAACAGACAACAAAACACAAGCACAGCTCCATTGAAAATGTTGTCTTCTGATGAAACTCATAATCTGACCTCTGACATGAGTGTGTGTCGTCTGTTGTCAGAACTGGTTCTGTGAAGTCTGCTGCTCCCTGATAATGATGAGCATGAAATGGTCAGATTTACATTTATGCCAGTACAAAGCAGTCATTTCAGCCTCAAGAGGCCTTTGGTGTTGAGTATAATCAGCAACATTGTGCACAGATAAATGCATCTTCTTCTCGTGATTATATTTATGTCTGTCTAATATATATTTTGCAAAGACCTCAGTGCTGAGAATCCAGGACTGCAAACACAGTTGATCAAAGTCCTTGAAAGTGCTGTGCTAATATGTGAGAAAATGTATTTGTGAGTGTGTAGGGAGTGTTGTGAATGCTCATAAAAGTCAGTCCAGATGAAAACTTTGTTTTCCAGACATGAATGAATGAGAATTAAGCTAAAGCAGTTTTCAGGGGACTTACAACATTGGACTGGCCTGGCAAAACCCTGACGAATTCTCTCGTGAACAGCAAACATTGGCGACCAGATTAAATTCATGCGTTTCTGCAAAACAAAAACTTTGAGTCATCCGCAAAACGAAGGCAGATTACAGGTTAATGGGTCGAATGTTGCCCCCATCTCCATCTTACCAGTGTACGCGTCTATTTGATTTAAATTTTGGCCATGAAATTTACACCATGATTGCACACTTGGATCTTTAACAACTTTAACCTTTAATCTTCTGTTAGATTAGAATAGAATAGAATAGAATAACTCTGTCCAGAGCATCAGTGCTTTCACCATGAAGGAACTTCAGACACACGGTCACATGATCAGACATTCACATTCATAAAACCATCCAGCAGTCAGCCAGTCATTGAACCACCCCAACCAGATTTTCAGTGGCTGTGGGTTGGAGGGTGTGGCTTCTTCCAGGAGGCTTAAATGTTGTCAGTTTGACAGAGAAGCATCATTGTCATAATTGATTTTACTCCTCGAAGCAACACCATGAAGAAAAAGTAAGTAGTTTTATTTATCTATCTACACACACACACTTTTATATACTGATAGTATATATATATATATATATATATATATATATATATATATATATATATATATATACATATATATATATACACGTGTGTGTGTGTGTGTGTGTGTGTGTTTTGTTTAGTTTTTTGTAGAAACATTTCTGATGGCACTTTCATGATGAAGGTCAATATGTCAAATGGTGTTGAACGGTGGTAACATTGTTGTGTGGTCCTGTTTGTATGGTGGTGAAGCACGAGCAGCGGCACCATTAGATGCCAAATCAGCATTACACCCGGCAGCAGCCACAGCAACGTTGGCCTCAGCAGCAGCAGCAGCCTCGGCAGCCGTAGCAACATGACCAACCCCACCAGAATTACCGCAGTCTGCCGCAGCAGCAGCGGCGGCGGTGGCAGAGCATCTGCACCGCATGGCTCTCAACAGCAGGGTAAGTTGTTCTTTGAAATTTCTATTTTAAATGATTTGGCATTGCAAAATTAAAACAACGTGTTGAATAGCAGATTGCAATCAATAATCCTTTTTCCTTTTTCCTTTTAGCTTTTTCAGGGAAAAAGCCCTAGCTTCATAGAAACCAGCTTGCAAACATATTTAGCCCAAATCGACAGCAGAATCAATATGTAATCCACACCAGTTACATGGGTTATGATTTTTAATGAAACTGTTCAATCAATTTCCTTTGTGCTGTATCCTCTTTATTAGTAAATGTGATATGGAAAAAAAAATCTATTATTAAGATGTAAGCGAGTGTGAAGAAGATATGTGTTATTGCTTTGTATTAGTTTTTCATGATCTGGGTTCTCCTTTGGTAGGCTACATTTGGGTCTTAAAATGAAATAGAGGTTCTAAACCAACTTGGATTCTAGGTGAGTGCAGTTTTAAAACAGCTTCAGTGTAGATTTATGGAGCAGAACAACAGTGTCACTTCAAGGCAGCAAAGCAACAGCAAAGATTCTTCCCGGCACTGGAGTCCAGTTGAGCTGTGAGTGTTGTCTCTCACTTTTCTTCTTCTGCTGTCCTTTCTGTGTGATGCTGTTTAAGCTGCATTGCTGCTACACAAACTGGTCAAATTGTTGTAATACATCCACCATACATCATATTGTTCAAATACAAAAAAATATTGCTGTCAAGTGTGTAAACGATGGAAATGTGTTCATGCTCTTTACAAATATGGAAGATATTGCCTACATATTCTCTTCATTATCATATACAGACTATTTATGTTGCTGTAATAAAAGTTGTGTTTCTGTCATGTAATTCACCATTAATTACACAATATTTCTTTTCCTTTACAAAGTCACCAAGAGAGCCTTGTGGAGAAACAACTGCACTTCTATGAGGATATTCAGTTGGATCATCTGCCTTAAAAGGAAAAAAAAAAAAATTGTCCTGGTTTAGTTTTGTTGCATTGAAGTGATTACACTGGCTTTTTCACAGAATGTGGACTTTTAGATGAATCTGCAGTGACAATGACACTGTACCTGTAGCGGAGCCAGAGTGGGGGCAAGGGGGCAGTCGCCCCAGGGCCCACAAGGCCACAGGGCCCCATTTCATGTGATGTGTTCACATTTAATCGGAAATAAATTATTATAATAAAATGTGCAGTGTGTGCGAGAAGGTATAGCATATGAGTGTGGGATCCAATTTGCCAATTCTTAATTTACGACTGTCCATGAATGCATCAGAGCTGTAAGCCAGCGCTGATTGGCTGTGCGGCATTAAGCATTAAACAGTATGCTAAACACTATGCTGGCCGCTAGCGGGACTACCCAAAACCTAACATCGGAGCCACTGGTGAGTCAGTGAAACCTTCAAAAATATGATCTTTATCAGAATGCTGTGGTCTTGAACACCTGCCTATTTGAATGTGCCTTGTGTTGCTCTCAACTATAAGAGACCCAAGTCTATTTTTTTCTAATATACCTGAATTCCAAAAGATATAGATAGCTGTGTCTATATCTATCTGAGTAGACTGTGTAATTTTAGACCAGCTGTGTTCATTTTATATTTAAGCTGTATCAAAGATGGTACAGATGTAGCCTGTGACTTTTTATATGAGTTTTCAGCACCATGGACAGCGGACGCTCTGAGATTGACAGCTGACAGGCTGCATTTGTGTGCGTGCATGTGCGTGCATATGTGTATTTGTTCTTCAGAACAAGTTTGTGAACTGGTTTGTGACTTTATTCTGCTTTCTGAGGCATATAGGTTTGCTTGGCTCAATAAAAGTGAGCATTAGTGTGTTGTTTGATGGTAGCATGAGGTATTGTTTGAATGGTAAAATTACTATCATAAGGGCCCATCGAGAATGCTCCGCCCCCTCTGTACTGAGACCCACGCTCCGCCTCTGCACTGTACTGCAATATTTCTACTGAGTTATAGGTGAAAACTCAATAAATTAATGGTGTTACCTCTGTACACACATTGCATATTCTTGATTTGTGTTTAGTAAATATACATTGGGAAGCGTAAATTACAGCAGAGGACAGAGAAAAAACAATGTTATTTCATGTGAAAATGATGCTGTTCATGTTATTAATGCACTGGTTTTAATTACTCTGTAGTCTGTGTTTTCAATCCATCTATCTCTTGAGATTACCTACTTTTTCTTTGGTGAAATAAATGATCGGTATCTTGGCTTTTCGTGTTGACAGTTTTTTACGATTGCAAAAACACTAAAAACAAAAGAATCACATATCTATCAATACCTTACACTCAAGGAGCAAAACACAGGACCAGAGTTTCACCACTATAAACACAAAGTCAGCCTCACACTTTTTGCAGAACTATACATACAGTCATTTGCAACACTAAACACACTTGTATACATTAGACACAGACGTATATCATGATGTCACTTCCTTGCAATTCCACAGCACTGATGGACAAATCATCACACCCATGAGCCTTTGGTTAACACCTACATTAGGTACATGGAAACGAGGATTTGTTTATTGTAGACACACCGATCAGGTTGGCGCACTATAAAAATGCAACAGGGGAGAAACATCATTGGCCACAGGGCTATAATGACTGTAATGTCCCAGGGCAGCTTGGGGGTGACATCACCCTTTGGGGTCCTCCACCGTCATGCCAATATGGGCTCTTACAACACAGATCAAACGATCAGATGTTTGGACAGTTTGCACAGCCTCCACAGTAAATAACCAAATGCACCAGATCCCCTACATTGTCATCTGGGACAATGTGTCATTCCACCACTCTGCTCTGGTCCAGAACTGGTTTCAGCACCATCACTGTTTACAGTCCTGTACCTTCCACCATACTCTCCATTTCTAAACCCCATGGAAGACTTTTTCTCGGCATGGCGGTGGAAAGTTTGTGATCTCCGGCCCCAGACTCAGATGCCCCTCATTCAGGCCATGGAAGAGGCTTGTGACCAAATTGACGCCGCAGCTGTGGAAGGATGGATCCACCATTCAAGACGGTTCTTCACACGTTGTCTTGCCAATGAAGATATTGCCTGTCATGTAGATGAAATTCTCTGACCAGATCCAGCTAGACCAAGAGATGTTTAGTATTTCATTTAATTTTACACAGATTTCTTTTTGTTTTCTTCATTTTCTTTACATATTTTTAACCTGTACTGGTAGTACAGTATTTTTATTTGTCTATTTTGTGGGTTTACAGTGTTGGGATATGTTTTCTTGTGATTGTCTATGTTAACTGAATGTGGTTATATGAAAAAAATCAAATAATATTTTGAAAAGTCTGCAGCATTGATCTTGTGATGTGTTTGAATTTACAATGTTGTATATTTGCATTTGTGTACCTCACTTACAGTAATCTATTCACTGAGAGGTCCAGAGGTAGAACAACCAAAAGTGTTTAAGTTAAACACAGCAGTGTGTAACTGGTTCAAACAGAACTAAGCATTATGAAATGTGTGTATTTTATATGGTAACATAGCATGGTTTTTATAAATGTGTATATAGTTTTTACAATGGTATTTCATTTTGCACAGGATCTGAAGTGTTTTCCATATTGTGTGTGTGGTTGGGCTAATTGTGTGTAGTATTTTGAAATTCCGAGCCCTGTTTTCAAAATCGAGTTTAAGCAATTGTAAAAAAATGAAACACACAGTTTTCAGGGGATTTCCATCATCGGACCATATGATACAACAATGTAGAATGCTCTACTGAAAACAAAAAACCATGGCGACCACAATAAATTTGTGTGATTTGTGGAAAAAAAACTTTTAGTCATTGACAAGCAGTGTCGGGAATAACGGCGTTATTTTTTTCAGTAACGAATAATCTAATTAGTTACTTTTCCCATCGTTGCAACGCCGTTACCGTTACTAAGAATATGAAGTGGCGCGTTACTACAATTAGATTGAATGAAGCGCGAGTGTCCGCTTCTGCCGCACACATCAGCTGCAGGAGAGAGCAGGGAGGAGGGAGGAGGGGGGAGAGAGGGGAATGCCGGGGGGGGGGGGGGGGGGGGGGGGGGTGATGAAGACACGATGATGATTGGCTGGTGGGCGGGCATGCCCTGCTCACGTACGCTAAATAGATCTAACCAACTAACTCTAATGCTAAAATGATGCTAATGCTAAAACAATGCTAATCTGATAATCGCTATGAAAAAGATCGCTCCCTCTGGCCCGACTCGGGGAGGCATCTGCTTATATAGGGCTGTACTCGATGACGTACGATGGATGCAGGGGCGTGGGCGATACGTGCGTTGGATGCCATCATCTAGCCAATTACGAAATTCAAATCTTAGTTGCTCTTTAAGTTTAGACGTCTACAATATACTTATATTAGTGGTTATTTTAAACGTCTAAGATGAGACGAGGCGTACAGACTGTAGTGGGCTAATAGACAGCTGATAGACAGCTAAAAAGACGGCTAATGCTTAGACAACTAAAAGACGTCTCGGCTTAGACCGCTAAAAACTTTAATTTTTAGACCGCTTGTGGACCAATTTTAGACTAGACGTACAAGAAACATTTAGACGTCATTTAGACAGAAAAATGCTCAGTGGGCAAATACGTCAAATAAATTATCTCCATCTCAGTGAAAATAAGCAGGAATTGTCACTAGATGGCAGCAAATCACAAATTTTACTGCAGCTGCCACATCAAAGACAGCAGGATATTTGAGTTTTCAAATCGCCAAGAAAGCAAAGCCAGCATATTGACATTTCAGTTCATTGTGGTCCCTTTCCACCTTTTTGCTCTTATTTCAAGGATGTTGTATAAATTATTTCTGCAGCATATTTCAGTCAGCTATTCAAGCGATCAGCCTAAATACGGGAATCTTAATAATACTTTAAAGATGGATACATTTATTCAGGATGTCAGATAAATATTGTTGGAGAAAATTGTATTTGCATTTGGAGATTGCTGTATGGCAGACTGCTGCCCAGAAAACATAAAATAAAGGGAACACTGAAATAACACATCCTCAATCTCAGTGAATTAAAATATTCCAGTTGACAGCCTTCATTCATTACATAGTGGAAAACACTGAGAACAAAATAACAAAACAATGATCAGTGTAAATCAAGCCTGTTATTCCATGGAGGACTGGATTTGGAATCATTCTAAAAATGAACATGGAAATCACAGGACAGGCTGATCCAGCTTCAGTTGAAATTCCTCAAGACAAGTCAATGAGTCTCAGCAGTGTGTGTGTCCTCCATGTTCCTGTGTGACCTCCCTACAGAGACTGGGCGCTCCTGATGAGGGCAGTGGATGTTCTCCTGATGGATCTCCTCCCACACCTGGATTAATACATCAGTCAACTCCTGGACAGTCTGTGGTGAAGCGTGTTGGTGGTGGATGGAGCGAGACGTGATGCACCAGATGTGTTGATTGGCTTCAGGTCTGGGAGAACAGACGGTCTGTCCAGAGCGTCAATGCCTTCATCATGAGGGAACTTCAGACACACTTCAGTCATGTCAGTCCTGGTACTGTCATGCATCAGAAGGAACCAGGGCCCACCGCACCAGCAGATGGTCTCACAATGGGTCTGAGAGTCTCATCCAGTACCTAAAGACAGTCAGGGTATCTCTGGCGAGCAACTGAGGGCTGTATGGCCCTCCAAAGAAATGTCTCCCCACACCCATCAAGGACTGAGCATGTTGCAGGCAGTAGAATTCTCCACAGTGTCTCCAGACTCTGTCAGCTCTGTCACATGTGCTCAGTGTGAACCTGCTCTTATCCATGAAGAACACAGGGGGCCAGAGGTGGATCTGCAGTCTTGGTGTTCTCTGGTAAACAGCAATCACCCTGCCTGCCGGTGTTCAGCTGTAACACAAGTCACATTTGTAGACGACGGGTGAGGTGATGGATGGATGGATATAACTTATCATGTAATTGTGTCGTACTGTGACATAAAGTAAAAGGTCATAAAAGTTCAAAGTTTACAATAATATCAATTTCATGGCCAATATTGAAATCAAATAGAAAATTAAACTGCACTGTACTTTGCAGATATCTGAAAGTTTCTGGTTAAAGCACATGAATTTATTGTGGTCGCCATTGTTTCCTGTTTTCAATAGAGGATTATTCAGAGTTGTGTCTCTATGGTTATAAGATATAACTCCCCTGAAAAAACGGTTTGTTTCATTTTCACATTCATTCATACCTGACAAGCAAAGCTATAATTTTGACTTGCTTTTATTACCATGCACAACATTTCCCACACAACGCCCAGACAAAAATGTTCTCGTTAGGCCTCATTCACACATAGTGTGACAAGACACTCAGCTCATGAGACGAGACCAGACATATTTGTGTCACGATCAGATGAGATTCCCCCTTTCTTTAAAAAAAACAAACAAAAAAACAACCTAAAATTGCAAATGTACGACTTGAAAAACAGACCTTTTTTGTTACCGGTCACAAATGACACAGGTGCATTGAGTAAACAGGTCTGATGAGGGGACACCCTAAAGGGTGGTGTCCCCTGGAGACAGGTGTCTCTCAGAGCACATGTGTCAAACTCCAGTCCTTGAGGGCCGTAGTCCTGCATGTTTTCCATGTCTCCCTGCTTCAGCATAGCTGATTGTAATGATGCTTGTTGTCAGGTTTTCTGCTGGACTTGGCCATGAATCTTCATGGGATTCAGGTGTCAGTGTGATTCTCATTGTCCAAATAAACAGTGAATAAAACTAATAAAAATAATCATAGCTGATATTGAGTTATTAAAGCATTATGATAATTTATGAGTGTTTATAAACTACTTATAGTGTGTTATACCGGGTTGCTTCAAGTAAAGTGTTACCAATTCTATTATTAAATGTAAGCAGTGTGAAGGAGACGTCTGTTACTGCTTTGTATTAGTTTTAAATGATCTTGGTTCTATTTTGGTACATTTGGGTCTTGAAATGAAATAATGGTTGTAAACCTACTTGATTTCTAAGTGAGTGCAGTCTTAGAGCAGCTTCAGTGTAGATTATTGGAGCAGAACAACAGTGTCACTTCAAGGCAGCAAAGTAGGAACAGCAAAGATTCTTCCCAGCACTGGAGTCCAGTTGAGCTGTGAGTATTGTCTCTCATTTTTCTTCTTCTGCTGTCCTTTCTGTGTGATGCTGTTTAAGCTGCATTGTAGCTGCAAATCTGTTCGAATTGCTGTAATACATCCACCATACATCATGTTATTCAATTACAAATCAGGTATGATTTAGTTTGCGATGAAGTGAATAAATAATGGAAAATCATATACAGACTGTCTATGTTGCTGGAATAAAAGTTGTGCTTCCGTCATGTAATTCCCCATCAATTACATAATATTTCTTTTTCTTTGCAAAGTTACCAAGAGAGCCTTGTGGAGAAACAACTGCACTTCTGTGAAGATATTCAGCTGGATCATCTGCCTTCCTGGTTTAGTTTTGTTGCATTGAAGTGATTACACTGACTCTTTCTAATGGAAACAATGTGGACTTTTAGATGAATCTGCAGTGACAGTGACACTGTACTGCAATATTTCTACTGAGTTACGGGCGAATCCTTAATAAATTGATGGTATTACCACTTTTCACACATTGCATATTCTTGACATGAGTTTAGTAAATATAAATTGGAAAATGCATAAACTGCAACAGAGAACAAAGAAACAAAATGTGATTTCCTGTGAAAATGATGCTGTTATTAGGGACCGAGCCCCAGGGGGCAAGGTCTCGATTGTTTTTTTTGTCCGTTTCTTAATAGGGACAGAGCCCGGGGGCCACCATGCCCATAGGGCAAGGTCTCTATTGTTCTTCGGTGTTTTTTTTTCTTCTTTTACTGACCTCGTATATCAACCCAAATTTGACCCCCTTAACATGCACAAAAACTCAATAAATTTGGCACGCACGCCCGGACTGGATGGTTTTTTTTTTTTGCATTTTTTTTGCTGTCAGTTATAATGGAGCTGGATGGGGGAAAAGCTCGTGCTTCTCACAAACTGAGGGCTCTCCTGTCTAAACTAAAAGTCTGACTGTTCTGAAAGCCTCACCAACTGAAAGACAACTAATTTTCCTATCAAATGAGAACATTTTTGTGCAGTTTTGTCCAACAGGAATGGATTCTGGAGCAATTGTTTCTCAAAGAGAAACTGTGTTTTTCTGCCGTCTCGCACTCTAGCTGCATGTAACTGACATGACCATATATGGGCGTACAGTGCAGTCACTGCACTGAGAGCAGCTGTCAATCAAACTCTGACAGTCAGTTCCTTCTTTCAGTGACTCTTAAAAGCTTTTATATATATTTTTAGCAATTAGAAATTCATACCTTTCAAAGTAAAAGGCTAAAAATCACTTCAAATTAATTGCTCATTAAGCTCATTAAGAAAAATTACAGTTAAAAACCTCAAAAAAATTGATATTTCTTTGTTTGCTGGAGTGGAGGAGACCTGACTATCAAAATAAGAGTCTCAACCCCCTTCAAAAGAAAAGTACAATTTTTGCAAAAAAATGACATTTAAAACAAAATTAATGGAAAATTTTGGGTTAATCATTGTTAATGACATCATGTACTACCTTTCCATCCAAAACAAAAGCCCAAAATTCCCTCAAAATAAAAGCCCCTTTGCAACAGAAAATGAGGTAAACTCATGAAAATGGATGTTTATGGAGTAGCAAGGATCCCAGTGACCTGGACTTCAGTCAGCAAGGTACGAGGACGGTCTCAATCGCGGGCCGGTGGGTTGCCTCGGTCCCGACCACTGCCGCTTGCAGCTTTAATTAATACACTGTTTTTATTTACTCTGCAATCTGTGTTTTCCACCCATCTATGTCTTAGGATTGGCTACTTTTTCTTGGGTGAAATAAATGGCTGGCATCTTGGCTTTGTCATATTTCATTTGTAGACTCTTCAACTGAAATCAGAGTACATCCATTATTAAAAAAAAAAAACTTAAAAAAATGTGTTTACATTTCAAGCAAATACAGGTTTCATATTATCTTTCAGGACAAATATGATAATGAGCTTTATTTTGATTATGGTAGCAGTTGTGACTGAGATGAAAGTCTGAAAGTCTGTCTCATCCCAGTATCTAAAGGCCGTCAGAGTATCTCAGGCAATCACCCTGCTGCACAGCGTTCAACTGTAACTCAAGGAAAGATGGATGGATGGATGGATGGATATAACTGATCATGTAATTGTATCTTACTGTGACATAAAGTAAAAGCTCAACAAAGTGTAAGGTTTCCAAAAATATCAATTCCATGGCCTATATTGAAATAAAATTGAAAACTAAACTGTTGTGTTACTTTGCAGATGACTGACAGTTTTTGTTTTACATAAAACAAATTAATTTATTGTGGTGGCCATTGTTCCCTGTGTTCAATTGAGGATCCTTCAGTATTGTGTGGCTATAGTCCTATGATACTGAAAACTGTTTCAGTTTCAGTTTCATTCATTCATACCTGACAAGCAAAGCTATAACTGTGACTGGCTTTTATTAGCATGAACAACATTTCCCATGCCCACACAAATAAATGTTTTAATATTAGCCTGATACTGTTATGGACTTGGATCAACTGTGTTTGCATGCAACAAAGTAAATAAGTGAGACAACAAACAAACAAGTTTTGGTCCATGTCTTTTTTTCTTCTAAGAAAACTTAATCACAGTTTTTCTCAACAACTTTTCAACAGTCCCATGCTACACAGTGAACAATTAAAGAGGGTCCAGGAATGACCAACAGAATAAGAAAGGCATGTTCTTTCAGTGAAGAAGAGATAAAGTTGAAGTGTTGAGCCCATAACTTTCAAGGTGTTTGCAGAGGAAGCAGCTTAGAGAACAGCTTGAAGTGTCTTAGAAGGCAAAAAAAACAACAAAAAACCATGAACCATAACTCTTTTTTTATTCCTTATAGCACCATCATGAGACAACATTGAAAATGGGTGAAGCAACAGAAAGGACAGAATAACAGATGGAATAATCTTACTTTTTTAATTATTTGTGCACGATAGCATGATTTTAAAATCATACATTTTTGAGTTAGTGCTATATCTGTCTCTCTCTCTAATGATCTTAAACCGTTCAGCCCGAAACATCCTGTACCGGGTCCACTTCATGTGTAAAAACTGAATAAAATGCTGTGAGGACGATTTCTTTCAATTGTGTCTCAAACAAGAAGCCATAATCTCATAAACTGAACACTCCAACTGCACTTTGATGACCGAGTGGTTGTTTTATAACAACTTTAAAATCCATATGCAACAATTTGATACACTTTTCTCACCTGCACCTCCCGACACAAAACGCAACTTCTCCTCCATCCCAACATTTTGAATATTGCATGAAACTAGAAAACATACACTTTAACATGACACCAGGCAGAATATTGTCTGAGCCGACCACCTGCCGTCAGCGGCAAAACAAACCAAAAATCAATCTTCACATTTCACAGTCAACTTTCAGATTGCATGTTTCTTCACCAAATCTCTAAACAACGGACAAGAGCTCAGTCCCCGTTACCTGTAGACAAATCTCCTCTTTCCCACGGATCCATAGTAGCTCTCTGGTCTCGCTATCTTGCCAATACTGGGTCATCTTGATGAAGGAAATCTGACGCTGTGTCCAGAAACAACAACTAGCGCGCTAACATAGCCACGCTGCGTCAACGTCATCACGTAAGTTACCGCGTCGACTTGTGTCTGCCTTTCACACTAACTTTCGCCCCTCCCACTAAAAAGCAGATAGTAGCGACCCGCTAAAAACCCGCAGGGTTGAAAAACCCGGGTCTAATGCCGAGTGAACACTTTCACACTGCCATGAGGAGCCGATTAATTAGCGGTTTAAACAGGTTTTTTTGGGCCAGTGTGAAAGGGGTATTAGAGAAGCGAACGCATTTTGATGACGTATTTGTTTTGAAGCGCTGACTGGCTGAAGTGCGCTGTCAGTCAAAGGAGTAAATGACACCCCCTGCAAGAGGTTTCTATGGGCTCCTATCCAGACTAAGCCCAAGTCCAAATCCAAATGTGGATGAGGAGTGGGTGGGTCTGGTTCACGAGGCTAGAGATACCCCTGTCTCTCAAAACTTCACCAAACGTAAGAATTCATCATATGACGCCATCTTGCCCCATTGTTTATGAGCCTTAACCTTTCACCCTACCCACAATCCCCTGCGCACACGGAACTCCAACGTGGTCTATTAATTAGATTATTCGTTACTGAAAAAAATAATGCCGTTACTAACGCTGTTATAATCTAAAGCCGTTATTACCAACACTGCTTCTTGGTAGCTATTCTTGGTGACTGAAGCATACAAATTCACACTGTCAGAAAAAGCTCATTCTATTATTGATGACAGCTGCAGAAATACATATTTTAATAAACTGGAAATCCAAAACACCAAAATCTTTGAAAGAATGATGAAATCAGGGGTGTCACTAGGACTTAAGTTCATGGGGGGGCTTAGCCCCCAGGAGATGCCCCAATGATCTTGTGTTTGGCCATACTGTACAGGGTCCTTTGGCACTCTTACAGGATAACTGGAAAGAGGAGAAACCGCCACAGAACCTAATTGGGAGGGGGAACCAGGCACTGGTACATTTTTTTCTCTAAATCCATGATTGGACTCCTCCCCCTCTCTGTCCACATACATGGCACTGAAACAGTCCCATCACAGTCTCCGCTCCCTGGACTACATCACACTCTCCATACCCCAGTGGCGGACCGTGCATTTCACACTAAGGCCTTCAGAACAGATCCGCCTGAACCAATCCACCTCTCAATAACTATTTTATGTCTATAAAAAAATCTTATATGCAGATATGCATATAAAGAGTTGTTGCACAGCAGATAGATACTTGTGCAGCCAGAATAAATGTCTTTGCTGAAGAGCACAAGTCTCCTACTACATCTGTGCACATACAATAAGTATCAACAACTTAATAAAACAGCAATATTATTTAGGAAAAGAGAAACATTTTACTCACCAAAATCCCGATTATTTGTAAACAAAATCCATCCTCCTTCCCTTCCTCAAAAAGAGTTCAATTGTTCTGTCATATAGATTATCCATGCGTTTCAGTTCCATAAAGCCAGGGCTGAAAGTCAAGCTTGCCCTGTGGTATTGTAAGTTTTATTTCTCTTCTGGTCTTCTTCTTCTTTGGAATAATTGAGGTAGGCGACCAACAACTTAGGTGTGTTGTTTCTTCTTGGGGTTCTCAATAACCAGGCCGTTGTTTGAAGAGAAAGATACTTTATCTGAAGAACTCGTTACGGCATATTTACAGACAGGATCACGTCCAACATGTCATGACACTCCGGTGTACCTACTCACAGTCCCCCGAACGCCCCTGCTGTCGGAGGTATAAACAGCATTCACATTAAACATCATGCTGGGCACATTACACATTTGCTGATATCACTTACATCTTCCTTCTTTTGTTTTTTGATCAAAATAATCGCCTCTACTTTCAAGAAACATAACCTCTCTCAGTTAATAACATAAAGACTTATGCTACTATCAGAATAACATTTTCTCTTCTTCAGAACACAGGCATACAATCTTAATCCGTATAGACACATTAACATTGTCTCACCTTATCTCTACAATTTGTGAATAATGAAACTCTCTTGTTACTTTGTAAAGCTTAATCAACTAACTTCAATTAACAACAAAATCAGCTTGTACTAACCTCAGTCTGTACCACACAAGTACACAACTGTACTTTAAAACTCTAAAGACATTATGCCATCATGGCCTTACAACCAACATATAAACACATTTAAATCTCTTCAATGAGTCTCTCAGTTGGCTTCACATTCTTGAAGACTTTCGACTGTTTTGTTCTTTCACCCTGGGCCGGTGACTCAGGTGATGGAGTCTTGAGTGTGTGTTGAGGTTGTTCAGTAGCCTCAATCCTCTCGTTCTCCAGTGCAGGTTCCTTGAGAAGATCTCTGCGATTTCGTCTCAGTACAGCTCCATCTTCTGTTTGAATGTTATATGATCTTGGTTGAACTTCACTCAGAACATTTGCTTTCTGTGTCCATGTGTTTGATTTGTCTTTAAACCTCACTGGTCCCAGCATGAAGTTCCGGTAGGTCTTTGTTCCTCTGTCGTAATAGAACTTCTGCTTTGCTCTTTGCTGCTCCTTGAACCTTCTCACCTTGTTTCCATCCTTGTCTTCAGTAGGCCATCCTGGATGGGCAGGTTTGATCTCAGGCGTCGTCCATTAGGAGCTGAGCAGGCGACTCACCACACTCAAGTGGCGTTGTGCGGTAGACCAGCAGGCTCGGTAGAAGGTCAGTGTCACTGTCTCGTGCCTTACTCATCAGTCTCTTCACCGTTGAACCGACTTTCCACTAGTCCGTTAGACTGCGGGTAGTGAGGGCTTGATGTTGTGTGAACAAAGTCCCATGCTGTGGCAAACTGTCTGAACTTCATGTTGGCAATTGCGGTCCATTGTCTGTAACAACTTCAGCTGGCACACCATGTCGTGCGAATATGGCTTGCATGGAATGTAATCACAGCCTCTGCAGTTGTAGTGTGCAATCTGTTGACTTCTGGATACAGGGAATAATAGTCCTGTGACTACAATGTACTCCTTTCCTCCAGAACAAGAGGTCAGCACCCACTTCTGATAAGGTCGGCCTGGCACAGGGTGTGGCTTAAGTGGCTCTGCAGGATTACTTGCTTGGTACTTCAAACAGTTGAGCAGTTTGACACCTCAATTCGTCACATCCTGATTAAGCCGTGGCCAATACATCACTTCACGTGCTCTCTTTTGCATTTTTCGATGCCAAGATGTCCTGCATGTATCTTCTTGAGCATTTCTCCTCTTAGACTCTTTGGAATGATTAGTTTGCTTCCCTTGTAGACGATGCCTTCCACCACAGACAGTTCTGCTCTGCAGTTCCAGTATTCTTGAATGACAGGCGAACAGTCTGTTTACAGTTAGGCCATCCGTCTATGATAGTTTTTGCCCCAGTGTTTGTAACGTGTCATCTTTTGCTGTCTCTGTTCTGATGAGCTCCATTTCCTGTCTGCAACAGGCAGTGCGCTCGTGATAATGTCCACATAGCTTTTTACATCAGTGTCCATTTTGGTGTTTGCTGGCTCTTTTGGGTCAACCGCCGGATAAGGTGTCGGCTGTGTTAAATCAGCTTACCAGGGGTGTACATCACGTTGAGCGTGTAGCGTTGCAGTCGGATCATCATTCTTTGGATTCTCAGTGGACAGTCATTGAGCGGCTTCTGGAACAAAGCAATCAGCGGTTTATGGTCAGTTTCAACACTGATAGCTTGCCCTGACACAAACTGGTGGAATCTTTCACAGGCATATGTTATGCTGAGCAGTTCTTTTTCGATTTGTGCATATCTTGTCTCTGCCTCTGTCATGGATCGCGAAGCATATGCAACAGGCTGCCAGTCACCATGCTTCTGCATCAGAACTGCTCCAAGCCCACTCTGTGATGCATCTGATGAGATCTTGATCGGTTTCACTGGGTCATAAAATTTCAGAACTGGCTCTTCTGTGAGCAACTTCTTCAAGTCGCACCAAGATTTCTCATGTTCATGATTCCACTCCCATTCAATCTTCTTTTCTGTCAGTTGTCTCAGGGGTGCCATTTTTTCAGAGAGATTGGGTATGAATTTTCCCATGTAGTTGATCATGCCATTGAACCTCTGTACATCCTTCTTGCATTGTGGTCTCGGCATATTTTCGATTGCTGACACTTTTCTGGGATCTGGTCTGATGCCTTCACTGCTCACGATGTCTCCAACAAATGTCAGTTCTTTCACTCCAAGATGGCATTTCTCTTTGTTTAGCTTCAGGTTTGCTTTCCTGGTTGCCTCAAGAACATTTCTCAGTCTCATGTCATGTTCTGTTTTTGTGCTTCCCCACACAATGATGTCATCCATTGATGTGTCCACTCCTTCCAGGTGCTCATAGATCATGTGTATTGTCTTGTGATACACCTCGGGTGCTGAAGCAATACCGAATGGCAGCCGCCGGAATCTGTATCTGCCAAATGGACTGTTGAATGTGCATAGTTTT
Organism: Salarias fasciatus; assembly: GCF_902148845.1. Lineage (NCBI taxonomy): Eukaryota > Metazoa > Chordata > Actinopteri > Blenniiformes > Blenniidae > Salarias > Salarias fasciatus. Next base: position 16,182,971 of record NC_043765.1, on the reverse strand, counting down.
GAACTTGCATCGTCCAGCTTTAACTGCCAAAATCCTGACGACGCATCTAGTTTGCTGAAGTACTTCGCATTTGCAAACTGTGACATTATTTCTTCTCTCGTGGGGAGTTTGAAATGTTCTCTCTGTATGGCTCTATTCAAATCTCTAGGATCCATACATACCCTTGGTTTTCCATTCTTTTTCTCAACAATGACAAGAGAACTCACCCACTCCGTTGGTTCATCGATTTTTTCAATCACCTCCAGCTTCTCCATCCGGTCCAGCTCATCTTTCAGTGGCTTTTGAAGAGCGAATGGTACTTTGCGGCATGGGTGAATGACTGGTGGCACACTGCTGTCCACTCTGATTGTGTGTTCTCCTGAAAGGCAGCCAAGACCCTGGAACAGATCACTGTATTCTTTCATCAACTCATCATAGTCCAAGACATCATCAGTTTCTACAACAAGCACTCTCTTGACTAGGTTCAGTCTCTCACAGGCGTGTAAACCTAGTATGGGCTGCACGTTCTTTGGCACCACAAGGAACGCTAGTGTGTGTTCTTTGTCCTTGTGTGTCACTTTAACCATGCATTTTCCTTTCACAGGTATTTCTGCTCCTGAGTATCCACTTACTTTCACTTTAGTTGGATGTATTTTGGGTCTGGGTCTGATTCTCTTGAATTCTGTCTCTGATATAACATTGGCTTGGGCACCAGTATCCAGTTTAACCTCCATGTGCGTGTCATTCACTTTGAGTGTCATCATCCAATCCTTTTTCCCACATTGTTGTCTGTCACCGCATCGACATAGAATTCCTCAGTGTCATCTTCATCCACTGTATGGACTTTGCTTTGTGTTGGGGCATTATTTCTGCAGCACCGGGCATAATGGTTATTTTTGTTACAGTTGTTGCATGTTTTACCATATGCTGGACATTTTTTAGGAGGATGCTGCGTGCCACAACGACCACAAGTCTTTTCTTTACTGTTTCTGTTAACTGGTGACTTTGATTGGTGTTTAGTCTCAGAGGCAGCACTCTTTTTGACTCTGTGCGTGTTCTTGTTCACAACATCAACCTTGCAGCTGTCACTGAATAGTTCCTTTGCTTGCACTTTTACAGTCTCAGCCGCTCTGCACAGTTTCAATGCTTTTTCCAGATCAAGATTTTCCTCTCTCAATAGCCTCTCTCTTAGACCATTATCAGGGATCCCGCACACAAGTCTGTCTTTTATTAAAGAGTCTGTCAGTCCTCCAAATTCACACGTCTTACTTCTGTTCCGTAGCTCTGTCACATATTGATCAATTGTCTCTCCTGTCTTCTGTACACACGTGAAGAATCTGTGCCTCTCAAATGTCACATTTCTCTTAGGTATGCAGTAAGCTTCAAAATTCTCCATTATCTTGTTTAGCTTCATGCTGTCTCCATCAGCAAATGTGAAGTTATTATAAACTTCTAGTGCGTCCTCACCTACAACGTGCAAAAACACTGCTGCTTGCTTTTTGTCACTTGCCTCATCAAGTCCAATCGCCGATAAGTACAAAGCAAAGCGTTGCTTGAATCTCCTCCAATTTTCAGCCACATTCCCAGTAAGCTGAAGGGCGGGAGGTGGGTGTAAGCCGTCCATGTTGTCGTCGCTCGTCCTCTTTCTCTCACGGCGGGATAGCAACACAGCATTTACTCTTGAACTGATGGATCCGTATCGCTAGCTCGGTGGCTAACATTAGCTTGCCTCGGTAGCTCGTCCTCCTTGTTCATATTTGCATCCGGTACCTCTCTTCAACATCCCTCTTCTGACACCATGTGTTGTTTCTTCTTGGGGTTCTCAATAACCAGGCCGTTGTTTGAAGAGAAAGATACTTTATCTGAAGAACTCGTTACGGCATATTTACAGACAGGATCACGTCCAACATGTCATGACACTCCGGTGTATCTACTCACAGTCCCCCGAACGCCCCCTGCTGTCCGGAGGTATAACAGCATTCACATTAAACATCACTGCTGGGCAAATACACATTTGCTGATATCATTACATTAGGTGCATACCGCCCCCTACTGTATCTCTTGGTGAATGTAAATAAGAAGGCCTGGATATGCTGTTGTTGGTGTACGCTAGCTAGAAGGCGCTGAGTCGCCAACTCGAATTCTGATTGGTGGAAGCAACTGTCTGTTTGACGCTTCACTTTACTTTACTGGGCTATCAGAACGGATAACGAAGGCCTCGAGCAGATTTCTTTTTATCCTAGCAACAGATGATGCCTGAAATCTGATTGACTAAATGATTTAATATGAAAAAAAACATGTCTGGAAGCAGCGCAACCACGGGAAAACTATGAAAGGAACTGGAACATACCGTTTTGAATCATTTATTAATTATTTATGGACAAAATATAATTTACATCAGTCTGTAATTCAGATACTTTTTAGGCCAGCAGAGAAGGCTTTGCAGGCCCTGACGGCCCACCACTGCCATACCCTCAGTCCGGACCGAACTGGACCAAAAGGCCTTTTCCCTCTCTGTCCTTCCACCTGGAACACACTGCAGCAGGAACTGAAGCTGTCCACCTGGACTCCTCTTGGAGACTTGAAATTATTGCTACAACAGATGGAGAAAGAATCTATAGCAGTTTTACATCATCTGAACTACCTCTCTCCTGCTCTTAAGACCTGAACCATTCTAATGTTTTATGTTTTATGTCAATTGTTTATGTTTTCAGGGATTTTTCCATTGTTGGTTTGTAATTTGTGTTTGCTGCTACAGACAGGTCCCTCTTGAAAATGAGACCCTGTGTCTCAGTGGGACCCATCTGTATAAATAAAGGTTCAATTAAAAATATAAAATGACTCCAGTCTGCTGAGAGACAACCCCCCCCCCCCCAACACAAACACACCGAAAAGCATACACCCTCACAAGATACTGCTTGTGACAGCTATCATAAACTAAAGACATTGTCACCAAACGTTTTAAAGCATCAACATTGTATTATTAGTTATCATCAATAGATAGAGATTTCATCTCCAAATTCCCAGAAAGTCTTAATAACCAAATTCTCTTTCAGTGAAATCAAATTGATGTCTTTTAAAACAACAGATCAGAATCTCATGCGTTAGTGTCAACCAGGTGATCTGAGGTGGTCAATAAATGAAGATTTGACTGCAGGTCAAAGTCTTCTCTCACACAAAGTTAAAGGTGCATTAAGGAGTTTTACAACCTTAAAAATACTTATTTTCCACCATAAATATGTTACACATTTTTAATGATGTGTACAATGTGCCCTGACATATTCATTACAATCATGAGCTGATTAATACAGGTGTGTCTGAAGTTGTACAGAGGTCAGACACACCTGCATTAATCAACTCGTCCTATCATGAAAGATAGGAAACAAGGAGCCTCCTGAAGTTCAGGAAGTGGTGAAGTTGTGCATAGAGTCCATTGCAGTGGCGGACCGTGCATTTCACACTAAGGCCTTCAGAACAGATTCGCCTGAACCAATCCACCTCTCAATAACTATTTTATGTCTACAAAAAATATTTTATTAAACAGATATGCATATAAAGGGTTGTTGCACAGCAGATAGATACTTGTGCAGCCACAATAAATGCCTTTGCTGAAGTGCACAAGTCTCCTACTACATTTGTGCATATACAATAAGCATCAACTTAATAAAACAGCAATATTATTTAGGAAAAGAGGAACATTATACTCACCAAAATCCCGATTATTTGTAAATAAAATCCATCCTCATTTCCTTCCTCAAAAAGAGTTCATTTACTCTATCATATATATTATCCGTGCGTTTCAGTTCAATCAGCAGATCCTTCTCAGTCACCATCGAAGCCAGGGCTGAAAGTTGAGCTTGCCCTGTGGAATTTCTGGCGTAAGTTTTAAATTCTCTTCAGGTCTTCTTCTTCTTCTTTGGAATAATTGCGGGTGGCGACCAACAACTTAGGTGCATACCGCCACCTTAATGCACCTTTAAAGGTGTAATACAGGATTTTCAATTTGCTTTGACTTCCTGGTGGATCACCTAAATAACTGGTGGGTCTGTTTGTCAATCATTCTGACGAGCTGGTTTCGTAAGTCGGTTCTACGTGCTTGCGCCCAATAAGCTTCTCCCTTTTACGCATGCGCATTCAGAGTGTTTAAGTAGCCAGTGAGCTTCTGAGCTAGTACTTACCGATGGCGAGTCTGACATAATGAAACTGGAACTGTTTCGGAAATCAAGCTTACGTATGAGTGAGGCCGATCGCAGAAACTGTAAACAGAGCCATGCACGCCCGGAGAAGAGGAGGTCGCGCTCCCACGCTTCCGCGTTTCCTGGGAGAAGCAGGAGAGCTCATGTATTATACCTTTAAATATTATCTGAGAATATCACTGAAGGCCTGGAAGTAGAGGGAGAAACCCAGTGGAGATTAATGGATTGAGCAGGATTGATTGATATGGACTGATGTGTGTTTCAGAGTCAGTGTTGGAGGAAAAAGGAAGCCAGTGAGGCATGTGGAAGTTAGTGTGAATGTTCATGAATTGATCCACTCTTCACTGAACTCTAATCAACTTGTCAGTTCAACACAGAGTGTGTGTTCACACCCTGAACTCTCTCTGTCTACATTTCCTCCACCCCTCCCTTCAGATCAGGAGTGGGTGGAGCCACATTTTGACTCATGGTGACAGATGGATAGCAGATAAATTAGTGACTTCTCCAGAAGTGAAGCAGACAGGAAAGAGAGGCTGAACGTCTGCTCAGGATTTCTACTGGTGTGAGTTGAAAACTAATGCTAACACTCCAATCAAACAGCTGAGGGACCATGATGAGGACCGCACACACTGAGGGGTCATTACAAGAAACACAGCAGCTACTTTACTAACTTACTACTTCCTTTGTGTCCACAGTGGCTAGCATTAGCTAACAACTGAGTTTTCACATCTCTGTGGATTCAAACAGGAAGTCCACATATGGGATTATTAGTTGGAGACACACCAAAGAAAGAGTGAGTGGGTTGAAAAGCAGAAGTTGAAGCTTGACATTCGAGCTGAACGACAGCTGGAAGGTGAAGTGATGATGCTGGATTTCCTGAATGAAATCAACCTGTGACGTCCTCTCCCTAGTGACTTCCACACCAAGTCACTGCCTCTTCCTCTTTCACAGATCTCACAGCTGAGGGATCATTGACGTCTCTGAGCTACAGGGGGCAGCAGCTCACCAGCAGAACCAGGGCTGGCCAGCGTTCACAGGAATAGGAAACCAGAGGAGGGTTGGGCTTCAAACCTGATGAGCAGGAAGAGAAACTCTTGAAACATCGACTGTTGTTTAGAGGAGAAAATGGCTCAGAAGAAGACTGGACTCCAAGCTGCTGCAGCTGATCTCTGCTGTGCTGGACCTGAAGATGTGGCCTGTGATGTTTGCTCTGGGAGGAAGCTGAAAGCCGTAAAGTCGTGTTTGGTCTGTGTGGCCTCTTACTGTGAGGACCACCTCCAACGTCACAATGAAGTACTTCCAGTGAAGAAACACCAGCTGGTGGAGCCCTCCAAGAAGCTCCAGGAGAAGATCTGCTCTCTGCATGATGAGGTGAAGAAGATTTTCTGTCGCACTGATCAGCAGTGTATCTGTTACCTCTGCACCATGGACCAACACAGAGGCCATGAAACAGTCCCAGCTGCAACAGAAAGGAGCCAGAAGCAGAAGGAGCTAGAGGGGAGTCGACAAAACATCCAGCAGAGAATCCAGGAGCGAGAGAAAGATGTGAAGCTGCTTCAGCAGCAGATGGAGGCCATCAATGTCTCCACTGATGAAGCAGTGGAGCACAGCGAGGAGAGATTCACCCAGATGATCCGTCTTATCCAGAAAAGAACCCTTGAGGTGAAGCGGCAGCTCAGATCCCAGCAGCAAACTGCAGTGAGTGGACTCAAAGAGCTTGAGGAGAAGCTGGAGCAGGAGATCGCTGAGCTGAAGAGGAAAGACATCCAGCTGGAGCAGCTGGCACACACAGAGGACCACACCCAGTTTCTCCACAGCTACACCTCAGTGTCAGCACTCAGTGAGCCCACACACTCCTCCAGCATCCAGACTGCTCCTCTCAGATACTTTGAGGATGTGGCAGCAGCTGTGTCAGAGAGCAGAGACAAACTACAGGACATTCTGAGAGAGACTGAAGAGGAGCTGCAACTGCCACTGCTACTGCTACAACCACAGCCAGAGAGCAGAGCAGACTTCTTACAGTATTCACAGCAGATCACACTGGATCCAAACTCTGCACACAGAAAGCTTAAATTATCTGATGGAAACAGAAGAGTAACTTTAACAAAGGAAGTTCAGCCTTATTCTGATCATCCAGACAGATTCACTGAATATCCTCAGGTCCTGAACAGAGAGAGCCTGACTGGACGTAGTTACTGGGAGGTGGAGAGGAGAGGAGGAGTTGATATAGCAGTTGCATACAAGAACATCAGCAGAGCAGGGGGAGGGAAGGAATGTGGATTTGGATTTAATGACAAATCTTGGGCTTTAGAATGTTACTCTAACAGTTTTAATTTTTGGCACAACGACATCAGTACTCCCGTCTCAGGTCCTCGGTCTTCCAGAGTCGGAGTGTACCTGGATCACAGAGCAGGTATTCTGTCTTTCTACAGTGTCTCTGAAACCATGACTCTCCTCCACAGAGTCCAGACCACCTTCACTCAACCGATACACGCTGGAGTTTATCTTTCTGGTTCTGGATCCTCTGCAGTGTTGTTGAAACCTGAGTAAAGGACTCCATCAGGTCTCCTTGTGTGGTTTTCTATAGGAGCCTCCACATTTTCTGAGTTGAGACGTTAATGAGATTTCTGACAGGAAGAAGATTTGAAACCAACAGCTGGTCGGCCGTCTTCTCAGAGACTTTCTACGAGGATAAAAGGATGTAGGACGAGTGTGGAGAGGCAGAAAGGAGCTGAGTTAGTGAAGAAAAACATGACAGCTGCAGCCATCAGTCACCTCACTTTTTTGGACTCACTTTTCAAGCTTCTCAAACAGGATTTTCTTCTTCATTGACCACAGGAAGCTGCAGCTTTTCACACCTTGGGGGATTTGAAGTGGAAATTAGGAGCCTTCACATGTTTGGATTGATCAATCTTTCATTTTTTATAATTCTTTATTGACATTTGATCCTTCAGAGTAAAGATTTGTGGATTTTCCTGAAAAGTGAACTGATTGTTTTGGGTTTTTGGATCTTCATCTGTCACCAAGTCGCAGGGCGTTTGATTCTTTTAGCTGGAAATGACTTCAGTTGACAACAGTCAACAATTTACACTCAGCTTTTAAGAACATTGATTTCTAAATTTGAAGTGCCAGGAACTTCCTATAATCAACTAAACTGTAGTGACAACACACACACACGCACACACACACACACACACACACACACACACACACACACACACACACACACACACACACACACACACACACACACACAGGTTTCTTTTGAAGATATGAAATCTGTCAAAAAGTGAAATGTTGCTTTATTAACTCTGCTATTTGTTTCTTTTTCAAAAGTTTTTGCTTCAAATGTTGTTTGTGTACCAAGTCAATCAACATGGAATATTTAATAAAATAGATTCAGTGATCATTCCAGTCTGGGTTTTCAGTAGCTGGGCCGTTTTATCGCGCGAGAAAAAAAAATGTCGCCGTTAATCTAATCTGTCCTGTGCCCAAACCAAGTCACACCGCCCTCCAGTTGAGCGTAAAAAACACACATACACGCGCTTTTAGCGGTGAAACACGTTCCATTCCTCATTATTTGCCATATTGAATTCAGCCGAATTATCAGAAAAATCACGAGGAAAATGCTGGTATGAAGCACAAACTGAAATAAGGAGCGCAAATATGAAGAAAATGAAAGTGAAACTTCAATCGCGTGTTTTGTCGGTGCAGCGTTTCGGCCAGTTGGGCGTTTTTCAGGCGCTGAAAACACGCAAAATAAAATACATTTCCCTTCCACACACAATCTGGCTTAATAAAGGTAAGTATGAGGCAAAATTCGGCGTGACTGAATTTTGAGGAAGTTTGAGGAAGTGAGTGCTCATAAGAAACTTCTATTTTTCATCTGCTCTGTTATTGGTGGTGGTGGTGGTGGTGGTGGTGGGGGGGGGGGTGTGTATGTGTGTGTGTGTGTGTGTGTGTTGGGGCAATCTTGGTAAAGATTTGTCATTTTAAGCTATTATACATCATATTTGATTAATTGTAAAATTATTTATGTTACACACACACATTTTGAATGGAATCCGCAGACTTCAAATGAGCCATTTTAATCGCGATTAACTCCAGGATTGGGGTGTGATTAAAAAATCTAATCGTTACCCAGCTCTAGTTTTCACAAACACACACACACACACACACACACACACACACACACACACACACACACAGTCTTGTATTTCTATCCTTGTGGGGACCGTCCATTGACTCCCATTCATATCTAGCCCCTAACCCTGACCCTTACCCTAACCCTAACCCACACCACAACAAAGCCTAACCCTAAAGAAATGTTTTTGCACTTTTACTTTTTTCAGTAACAACAACATGGTCAAGAAAACACTGTTTCTCCTACTTAGGACCAGAAAAAGGTCCCCACAAGGCACGTCGTTCCACGTTTTGCTATCCTTGGGGACATTTGGCCCCGACAAGGATAGAAATACAAGAACACACACACACACACACACACACACACACACACACACACACACACACACACACACACACACCACACACACACACACACACACACACACACACGGTGTGTTCCTGGCATTTTCAGACTGGTAAGTTCTGTTATATTGCTAGGGTGTGGCAGTGTTAGTAGACTCTTTCTCTTCTTCCTCCACTTCCTACTTATCGATTAATTTTGAGTTATATCATAATTGTCCTCATTCATAGGAGATTGACTTTGAGAGTACATTATAACTGACCTCTTTTTTTTTTAAGTAATAATGGGTGTGTGTGTTTTTCAGGGGGACCTGTTCATGAAATGAATGAAACTCATCCAGACTGGGCACCCTCATTATATCTCGGAAACATGGAGGTGAAAGCTGCGGATAACGACAAATTTCAACGGAGAAAAAGGACACAGGAGAGTGTTACGGTGTTGTGCGGAGTTATGCCTGTTCGCCGAGATCTTGCATGCCAGAAACGGAAACTGTGAGACGCTAAACTGTTTTCTACCAGTACTTCTTAATGAAAAGATGCTGTATGAAAGGTTGAATGTCTTTGCATAACCACCTGAGTTTACAATGTTATTTGTCAAGAAAAAGTTATGTACGACTAGCACTAATGACACAGATAGTAAAGATTCAGTGACCTAAAAGAAACCCAAAACAAAACCCCATGACTTTATTTATTTTACACTCACAATAAGCACAGTATCCCTGATAAACAATTTCTTCAAGGAACTTCCAAATATCTTCCACAGCGTGAAACACAAACCTAAATGGCTCCAGAATCAATTCTTTGTCCTCAAGTTCTATGGTTTCATATGAAGACTCGCCCATGCTCATAGTCCTTGTGGCAATCTGTCAGCTTCTCCCCCCCCATCTGCAGAGCTTCTGCCAAATCCACCTTTGCAGCAAATGGGTGATCATTCTCTCAAAGCCACTTTGCAGCTTTTTTGCAGTCCTCCATAATCCTGTGATGTGCGTTCACCTGTGGAAATAAAGCATGAGTATTAAGAGTACAAATACACGAAGGGGCTCTTGATGCTGTTGTTCCTGTTCCATAAAATATCTTGTTCAATCATTCAGGATCAAAATCAAGTTCAATTGGTCGTATTTTTTTTTTTTTTTTTTGCCATTTGTGTTTCAGAGCAACTGAACAAATTTCCCAAAATTTGATGCACAAGTAAACCAGATACATCCACAAAGATTGATGAATGTAGGTAATTTATACAAATATATAGATGTATGTACAGAAAATGCACATGTATATGACAAACCTCAGAGCTGGCTCCAAGCTTCCTCTTTTTCAATCAAAAACTGGTTGAACGTCACCCCGAAGGAGAGCTTTTGATGAGTCTGTGTAGGGGAAAACAGCTTGCCATGGCTAATGCGGCAGGTCACTAGGCAAAAAAAAAAAAGATACACAGAAATGATGACATTGACACTCTGATATTTGATATTCTGCTATATAGAGAGACAAATCTAGATTGACAATATTAAAAAAATTTAATACTTTGAAAAAATCCTCGCGCAATCTCTCCTGCTGAACTGAGTCCCAGAATTGTTCTTCATCCACCTCACCACAGTCGTCCTCTGGAGCTTCATTCATGTCACTCACTGCAATTAAACAGGACATTTGAGATTTTTTTTTTCTTTCTGAAGGGAGTGAGATTGTACATTAAAAAAGAAAAACCTTTAATCAATATGAAATGCAAAGCTAACCTGGTAAATTGAAATCATTTCTTGTGGAGATCCATCACAGCTATCGAAGGGTGGTCGCCACAAACAAACAGAAGAGATGGCGTAATCATGGCCAGCGAGTGCCTCGAAGTGGAAATAAGCATGCTGGATGGTGTCTCTTGTGGAACTTCTCATTCCTCAAGCTTTCCAGTGAGTTGATGACTTTTGACACTGAGACTCTGTTCTAAAACAATCAAATTAAAAAACAATTATAACTTGTACTTGAGTGTCATTTAACAACAATATAGTCGAAACAGTTGACAAAATTTTCCACTGCATTTATTACCTGCAGGCTGTGCCTCAAAAACAAGCACAGCTCGAGGCTTAACACCACGTGATCATTGAAATTATGGAGGCCATCCGTCCACTCCTGGTATCGATACACTGAACTGCAACTTGGACACTGCTTGAAATACGTTGAGACATCTGCAGTGGAAAAAAAAGGAATTAATTAAAACTAACGTTTGAACATCATCTCTATCAACGGTGCGACAAACCAATTACTTACTCTTAATTATTCCATTCATTGTTACAATTTTTGCGTTCTGGGTGATTTTGGAGGACTTGCCAAGCTGTACTGACCCGGGACAGACAGCACATAGTTTTTCTGCTGGATGGAGCTCCGTCAAAAAGTCTTTTCCTTCTCTTGGCTTGGTGAGGTCATCTGGGATGTTTTGTGGGAGTCGTTTGTTAAAATACAGATACTGCACCAGCTGCTTTAAACGTTCATCTGATGGAGGATACTCAGAGCTTGGGGCTTTTTTGGGCGTGGATGGTAAAGCTGTCACTGTTTTAAAGATGTTTGGATCCTGTTGAAACAAGTGCCATTTGCAAATACTTTTGTGGACACATGACACACTCGGTTTGGCACAAGGACAGCACCATGTGTTTTCTCTTTGATTGTATGTGACCATTAATCTGCCGATGCGACTGTAATGGTGCAGCCTTGGTTCATGAATAGAAAACTAAATCGTCCCTGGGTGTCCTGCAGGTTGACCTGGACACAGAGGGGCACATGGGAAGCTTGAGCCTGACTTTGTCGTTTTAGACAGGCTACTTTTTTTGCCTCCTCTAAAATATTTTGCTGCACCATAGCCGTTAAGGTCTCCTCTTTAAGGCACTCCTCCTGCGCAGTGTCTGTGCAGTACTGCAGTGAGCGGATGTGCTCACAGTGCTTGGACGCAAGTCCACTTCGTACTGCCAATAAATGATATTGCCTGCACTCCTCCAGCTCACACTGCACTTTATGAACGTGCCCCCACGTTTTACTCTGAACATGAATTGGCACAGAGGAGCCATGCTTATTTCTCTTCACTGCAGATATGCCATTGGTTGCGTCTACACAGACACTCTTCAGGTGATCCTGAGCTGTTATCTCCTTTCCTTCGGTGTGTTTCCTTTTCATATGTTTCTGGAAATTCTTCTGGTACAATGTCAGGCTACAGACAGGACATTTCACCTGCTTGTACTGCGCTTTTGGTGTTTTGGAATGCTGTGGCTCCGGGGTGACTTGTGTGGATGTGTCTTGAGGAGGAGAAGAAGTCAATGAAAAAGAGGAGGCAATTGATGCAAGAGCAGCTTTTGGAGAAGGAGGGGGAGAAACCGGTGAGGCTGCTGTGGAAGGAGAGGCAACAACTGGAACAGGCGCATCTTTTGAAGAAGAAGTAGGGGAAACAACCGATGGTTGGTGAGGAGAAGGGATCTGTTCATTCGATGCAGGGAGGCACTGGGCGGAGCACAGCTTAAGATGGGATTCCATATCCATTCTGCGAATCACCGTTCTGTCACACAGGGGGCAATGGAAATGACCCGGGTCTCTGCACGGTAGGTTGCAGCGGCAAATAAACATATCTACAAAAAAATGAAGAAAAAAAGATTTAGATACAGATAAACCCTGCGAGACTCAGCGTTATGATATTACTTAATCAGGTTTAGGTTCCTCAAAAAACAACAGCAGCATTTTTTTTCTTCGAAAGACCACAATTACATCATTGATAAGTCCTATTGTTTAACCTGAGAAAGTTTTATTTGAGAAATATATTCACTGAATGTGATTCTGAGCATGTCATGTCTATGGTGTAATATTCCAACACTGGGTCAGTGTGGTGGCAAAAAACAGTTACGCCTCACACATCAGAACAACATGCTCCCAAAAACTTCCTGAAACATAGAAACAAAAAACACCCTTTAATTTCTGCTTCTGATGCCCCCTCTAACAACACGTGAAGTGAAAAAAATGGAAGGAGGAAAAATGAGATACATCACTAACAGGACCAATGTGGATGCCCAATGGTATCAGACATGCGTTTACATTATGCGCTGTCCTCCACATGCACGAAAGTCTTACCTTGAAAATCAACTGCATTTTTTACATGTACAGCCATGTGTTGATCAAACTTCGGTAGTGGAAATGACTTCAGCTTAGGGCAAATAGGGCAGTGGTACTGCTTGCAGCATGTTGTGCAGCAGCTCACTTGTGGCAAAGAAGTTTTTAGAAATATTGAAACATGCATCTGCAGGAAGAAAAAAAGTATAAAGGTGCATCAGTGAACACATTTTAGCTTAAAAGTTATTTTTGATTGTATGATTTCATACAAAGCAAGAAAACAAATAAGCAAAGTTCCAGATAAGCCAATGTAATGTACACAAAACTCTCATATCCACATTTAAAACGTACACAGAAATGTATATTAAGATTGATGTTATGATAAACTCACGCTATATCACCCAAGCCATGCCATCTCTTTTCAGTGTATGCCCAAATAAAAGAACTCAAAACTCTGACTTGCATTCAGGGTCTAATGCAAAACACTAACAAAACTTCTAATTCCAATACCATGACAATTTATAACGTCAAACATTTCCACAGCACCTCTGATCTCTGGAGTTTCTATGTTCCTCAATGAGAAAACACTGTTGAGCTAACGCATGCTGCTGAGATTAACTGTAAATACGGTCATATTTCGATACAAATTCCCTGCACTAACTTAACTTGATATGAGGCCTCAGACTATATTTGGGATATTTCATTTCTGTTTAATGCATTTTTTGCGCTTTTGTAAGAAAAGTCGACCATAAGCAGGAAACTAGTTATCCAGGGGCTAGTTCAACTAGCCGACGTTATCAGCGTTCTAAAATAAAAAGTGCTTTGATCTAATCTAATTCACGACAGAGAGAGTCATCTGTCTAACTGGTCAAGAAAGTCTGAACACTGGAGGTGTCGGGGATTAATAATTCTATCGATACATTCACGAGAAAAGAACGTTAGTAACCTACCGTGAAGTCCAGCTGATGAATGGAGCACAGAGGTGACGTCAGGAGCTGGGGGTGGAAGAGCCAATCAGAAGTGAAGAAAGGAATAGCTTTACGTCACGTCCGGCTCACGGTGGAGGTGGCTTCCGATTCTTAGCCGGCTGAGTGTGGAGGTCTGCAGCAGCTACACACTCTTGAGTCCTTTCTGTGTGATGCTGCTGCACAAACTGTTCAAATTGCTGTGAGACGTCCACCCTGCATCTTATTGTTCAATTTCAAATCAAGTGTGATTTGCCACAAAGTGTATCAACAATGGAAATGTTTTCATCCTCTCGACACGTGGATAATACTCTGGAAGACACCGTCATCATCATATACAGACTATTTATGTTGCTGGAATAAAAGTTGTGCTTCTGTCATGTAATTCACCATCAGTTACATGATTTTCCTTTTCCTTTACAAAGTTACCAAGAGAACCTTGTGGAAAAACAACTGCACTTCTGAGGATATTCAGCTGGATCAGCTACTTTTTCTTTGGTGGAATAAATGATCAGTGTGTTGGCTTTGTCATGTTTAATTTGTAGTTTCAACTGAAATCAATCTTTAAAAAAAATTATTTTTCAACCAGATACACGCTTCATATTATCTTTCAGGACAAAGATGATAATGAGATTATTTTTTAAGCATGAAGTAATATTTCTGAGACGACTAGTTATTTGGATTCAATCTATTTTTAAGGGCTGTCAACAGATATTAGAGCTACACATAAGATGCAGTTTTACATACATTTATTTTTTTGCGTCCATGCACAGCACCTTGCAAAGGTACTTGCACAACATCAATATTGTTACAAAAATTAAATTGACGTGAAATAAAAGGCAAAATGAATATCTTCAACAGTTGTTTTTTTTTTCTGTTAAAGCAGCAACCTTGTTTTTCTAACCATATGCTGTTTAAACAGGCTTTATTCTCCCCCAAAACATGCAACAAAGAGGTTTAAGAAGTTATTACTCTCCTCCCATGACGGGCACATAAGGTGCTGAAGGTGCAACAAGATCCACAGCAATGTTCAACAGGACTTTGGGGTTTTTCTTATTGCAACAAACAAGATTTGTAAAATAAGATGCTCAGGATTGCTTCATCATTTCATTCAACTCCATGATCGTTTCCACTCATTTCAAAATAATCACTGCTGTCAAACTCTTTTGGCTTCATGTGAGTCTTAACATTTAGTTTTTTGACAACATGTGCATGAACACCACACCTTGTACACCTTTTGGTGGAACAAAATTAAACTGAAAGAATTTAAAGATCACAACACAACACAGTGAGCTTCTTAAAAAAGGCAACTTTAATGAGTCAGGATGAAACTGAAGATTCCTCGACTCTCACTTCAGGACACACACATTTCACAAACAAAAGACAGGCTGGGACGATAACGCGACACATCACTTGTGTTGACATTCTTGTCAAACTTTTCAACCAAGTCAACACTGACGGAACAGACAACATTATTTAGCTGAAAGAAAACCTTTTGTTCTCCAGTTTAGTTGTGACTGGATGATGGAGGGCCGGTTTGAGCAGGAGCTATCCCATCAGGCTGTGAGGACGGGTCTGAGAAAATCAGCAAAGAAAGTTTCTATCAGTGAACATACATAAATAAAATCAGCAGTGTGTCATTAACCCCAGCGGAAACTGAAGAGTGCTCTCACACATGCCGTTGGGAGCTCCAGGGTGTCGAGAGGCCATCGACTGGGCGTTTGCTCCAGCAGGAATCATCCGATTGGACACAGGCTGACCTGAAGGAGAGAGGAGCATCAAGATGTAAACACAAAACTCAAAGTGTTCAGAAAAGATGTGTGTGTGTGTGTGTGTTCAGACCTGAATGCTGCACCGTGTAGCCCGCCTGGCCCTGCTGCTCCCTCTGCTGGCGGACTTTGATCTCTGCCTGCTTCAGCTGCTCCGTGTGGAAAGTCTGCCTCTCAGACAGGAGTTGTTGACGCTGCTGCTCCAACTGCACGACAAGGACACTTTGTTATTGTGTTTCTAAATGTCAACAGCTCAAGGAGCAAAATACTCAAAAAACAAGCTGAATTTCAGAAAGAGATTGAAGTGAGATGTGATTTGATTACAATGATTCTTGGTGGGATTGTTGCAGTAGTACAATCGATTTATAAACCACTGAAATCTGAAGAATTCAGAAATAAAGGAGCTTTAAATAGATCAAACATCCCCAAAGGTCATTCTCACTGATGTGCATAAAGGAGGAATTCCTGTAAACACCTTGATCCATTTCCACATTTCATGAGCCGTTGACATGTTTTTAACTGGTAAACACCACAAACACAATGAACATGTCTTCTATTGTCACACATCACGCTGTGTATATGGAACAGACTTTTCATTGCAACACATGATCGTTGACATTCTTTGAGCTGTTGCTGTGGAACTTTTTTGAGACAAGGCCAAAGATGAGGAATCAGGGTTTCGACGCTCACAGGAGGATTATTTAGGACTGCGAAGGATACAGACACAAGTCAGCTGACTGACAGTAAAGCCACCACTCTGAACAGAACTCCAATGCGACTGTCCTTTCCCGAGTCTTTCTCAGTTTATATCGTAGCAACAACCACCAAGTCAGATCAGTTTGAGTCCTCTCAACCAGTGACAGAGCAGTATGACCTTTCAAACAATTTGTTGAAAGGAATTTGAAGTCAAAATATTCTAGATCAATTGATAAAAGAAAAAAAAAAAACACCATCAGTGTAAAAGACAATGGCACAAACAATTCTTTGTTTTCTTTGTCCCCTCCCACCAACATCAGTCCTGACTCGGTAACACCCCACAGCTGTGAACACTACTGGGTGACCTTGGTTTGAGCAACATCAGTGGATTTTCTACTCACAGCCTCTTTCTCTCGATCCATGATGGTCTCCAGCTCCTCGAAGTGTCTGAGCTTGATCTCCAGCTTCTTCATCTGGGTCTCCACCAGCAGAGCCACCAGGGACTTGATCTTCCTCTCCTCTACTGCTGCCAAGTGCTGCAAATTCAGAAGATGTGGAGCGTCAAGAGTTTTACTTCAGATTGGCAAAGCAAAAACAGTGTGTGGGGATAAAGCAGTGAAACAAAGAGGAAAACCTTGCTTTATCACTGTATGAAGGCTGATTCTCTCACTAAGCAGCACAGGATTGTGTCAGCTGACCTCGACTCAGCAGTGTGTGTTTCAGTTGGAGGACAGTTTCTACCTTGGCCTTGGTGGCAGCTGAGGTCAGAGCAGCAGCAGCCGCTGTGGAGACGCTGCTCTCCACCAGCTCCAGCTCCATCACCCTCCTCCCCTCATCTCCATCTCCCTCACGACGCCCGATGCTCTCATCATCATCTCCTCTTCCTGATACACAAACACACAAAGTCTTGTTAATATACCCAGACTGGGATGCACACACACACTGTGCTGGACATATCAACGCACCGTCTCTCTCCTCGGGAAGCATGTTCTCAATGTGTTCCCTTTTCACTCGCTCTCCTTCCACCTTCGGCCCGCTGGGTTCCAGCTGGAGGCCGTCGGCTCTCGCTGGGACCTGAGATGAATTCACAGGCTGAAGTTAGGCAATGCAAATCACGAGCAAAGAAAAGGTAAAGAATAAAACTTTCTGTTACCTGATGAGAACTGGAGTTTGTCTCCAGATTCTCTACATCCATTAATTCTGTAAGAAAGTAACATTAATGAGCACATCAGAAGTGAGACTGAAACATAATTGTTTAACTATGAGAACGTGTACGTCTCTCTTGCCTGTTTTTTCTGTTAGGTTGGACTTCTCAGAGGTTTTATCCACGGATTCCTCTTGCACTTGAGAAAACTCCTCTGAAGACAAAGATGAAGAGTCACCACAACATCATTTCTTTGAATCTGAGAGTGAGATTTCATCCAGGAGTCTAGAGTGATCAGCTCACCCAGCGCCGCCTTCGCTGCAGCTGACGCCACGCGTGGATCCACCACAGACGCCAGGAAGGCCACGGTGCTCATGACAGGGTTTTCCGACTGGCTGAAAGGCACAGGTTGATACGCCAGTGGGCCCAGAGAGGCCGACGAGTCCTCCAGGTAAGGGTCTTCTATTGGTAAACGAAGGAAGTGAAGTATACATTCGTCCTGCGTTCTGGAGCCCACGTGCTCCGACACTTTGTTCCAGTCGTCTCTGTAAACCTCCAGAGCCTAGGGCACAGAAAGAGGACATACTGACTTGTAAATCTTAAAAAGAGCCATCAGAGGAAAAGAAGAGCTCACGTATCAACATGTATCCGTTTCACACCCATGAAAGCATGAAGCAATGTGTCAGAAAACCAAAACTACAGCCTTACTTCCAGTAGCAGGAGTGTCTCCTGCTCTGTCCATTCCCTCCCTGCACTCGCTCCTTTAGTCTGAAACAGAAACAAAAGCAGAGAAATTAGTTCAAACGATAACTTGTAAACTAGTAGACTGGTGGGTTGGAGCAGATTCCAGCTGACGACAGGCAAAGGTTGGACAGATCTTTTTTCAATTTTGTGTCGGAGAATCTTCTCTGAACATTCAGTAAATCATGTCGTGTCATGCCTGAATTAACTGTGGGCGGAGCAACAGGCTCCAGTGTGTTACTGTCTGTATTTTGTGCTGTTTGGGAGTGAGACCTTGGGGTGTTTCCTGGCGTAGATGTCAGTGCGCAGACCGAAGTTTTGGCAGTCTGACGGCTTCTCTCTGCTCCTTTCAGGGAAATACAACATGTGCTGCGATGCCGAAACCTGCAGGAAGAGCCAGAGGCAGAGATCATTTGAAAGGAGTTTAAGATACAGAGTGTCTGTGAAGTTCCGTCTGTGTGAAAGCGGCAGCACAAACCTGGAGGGGTTTGTGCTGTAAGGGGGCCAGCCCAGACGGCGTGTCAGCCAGGACGTTGAAATGTGGCGTGGGTGGAGGCCCCATGGGGAGAGGGCGGCTCTCTGCATCCACTTGGTAGTTGATCAAACCCCACTGCTCCAGAAATGCATGAACCCTGCACGCAAAACAATTTCACTTTGGGTTAATTTATCACGTAAGCAGAGACACAGCAGAGCAGAGATATGTGTTTAATCTTTTTGCAAATCTTTTTCCATATTTGAGCCTTGTTTAAATGAATGGAGCGTGGTTGGACAAAACCTGACCCCCACGCATCAAGTTCTACCTCATGACGGCACAGACATCTCCGGTGAGGTTTCGTCTGCAGGACGTTGAACTGAGATACTCCTGGGGGTTGAGCCGATACGTGTCGATCATGAAGTTTTCGATATGCCAGGAAGCTGCAAAGTACGTGGGACGTCAGTGGAAGACGTTCTTCACCATAACGGGGAAACGTTTCGGTCGGATCGTCTGAATCAATCTGAAGCAGTACTCACATTTCAGGAGATTTCGATTTGTTCTTTCCGTTAAAGAATTCAGGCAGCGCACGTTTCTCTATTGAGTGAATGCTGGAGAAGTTTCTCTAATTAGTCTGGAAATCTGGCAAAATCACAACCAGGTGACACTTGTTTGAAATCTCTCGACTCACCTGTTGTAATTAAACCAAGAGGTGTAGCTTGGTATTATAATGTGATGCGTTTGTTCCGTGATATTTTCCTCTCCTTCTGAGAGCCGCGGGATTTCACTTCTTCCGTCCTCGTCGTCCTGAACACATGTGAGCGAAGACACTTTAATAAGAGTTTTGAATTCCATTAAAAAAAAATAAAAAAAAAAAATATGAAAACCAAAACAACATGAAATGAAAGACGTTGAGAAACATCATGTCATGATTACCCTTCCTGGAAAATCATCTTCTTGATCATCTGAAAGAGAACGAGTCAAAATATGAGTCTAATCAAACAGTTATTATTCTGTTATCATCATCCTGGTTAATTTGACTGTTTTGCTTCTCTAACTCTGAATAACGTGCTGTCTGATGGGTTGGAGTGGAAGGCTTCGTTTCTGTGTTTTGGATTTTCGTTGTGTTTAGAAACAACAAAATGTGTTCCAAAAAAAAAGAAAAAGAAAAAGAAAAGCATGACTGTATATTTAAAGCTGGAATATCCAAGCACTCCTCTTACCCAGGTCAGCCATGATTCCTCCTTTCACAGGCGTATTCTCACTGTCTTTCTTCAAGTTCACTGCAGACAAAGCATTAATAAGTAAAAAGCAACAGAAAACTTGTTGGCAATGCACGAAAAGCATGCCGTCTGTTACCATTTTTGGGCAGAACAACCTCCTCCATGTTGGGCACCGGCGTGGGATCCTCCATGTCTTTGGTCAGGTCCTCTTCTGGCTCTTCCTCTGGTTGTCCGCGCCTTCTCCTGCAAGCAAAGGAAACTAATTAAATTTGAAACTTTGCGCTGTGGTGGTGTCAAACCAGCATAAACCTCTTTATCCTACCCCTTTTTTCCTTTCTTCCTGCCTTCAGTGGCAGGAGGAGAAGGGGAGCGCCTTCTCTTTTCGATGGGGTGACTTTTGGATCCTGTAACAAATACAGACGAAAACTCTAAAACAAGTTCTAAATGTTTCTAAAAATAAATGCAGCTTTTACAACAGTCATAAAAAGAAAATACCAGAGCAGAAGTCATTAGTTTGAGACCGAACTGAAAATAACCTCATACCCCGAGTCAGACCTTACCTGATCACCTTGGAGATGAATCCGCCGACGGAGGATGACGGGGACATTCCTCTCATCCACACAATAATCCTCCTCATTCATCCACTCATTGAAGACATCTGTGTCGAGAACCCAACCAGCATGGACCTGAAGCACACGCAAACGCAGAGTAATAACTGACAGGCAGTGTAGGCTGACATCAAGTGTGACTTTTGTGGTACACAGCGTTTCTTATGTCAGCTAAAACACTAACCTTCCAGGGCCTTTCTGGATGTGGCGGCTCCTCAACCTCTGCCTCAACATCACTGGAGGAAAGCCAGCTGTCATAACTGATTAGAAACAAAAAAGTCACAGTCAGCGAGTTCTTGTTTTCTCCATCTGTGAGCGTCTCTGTCCGTGTGTTTGCTCGTGTGTTACCTGTCGGGGTGCATGCCCCAGTGCACCAAGACATGCTTGTCTTTCTTCATAACAGGACGCATCCACTCATCTAAATGTGAGCACAAAAGAGTTTCAGTGTAGTTTAAGTGAAGGTTTATATATTTTGACCTTGACAAAAGCACATAAAGACACAGATTTCAACCGACCCTCCTCGGTAGAAGATGGCGACGCGTAGACGTGATGACTGGCGAGCATCCTGTCCTCAGTGACCGTGCCCTACATTAAAAAAAGAAACCAAAAAACACAAACAGTGATTATCACTGAAATGAAGTCATAGCAATAACAGAGACATTTTTCTCAAGGACTCTGTCAAATTTTGTCGACTGGCCTTTAACTCAGCGGTTTACCTGGTGTTTAGTGATGATACCACTCAGTCTGCTGCTCAGCTCTTGATCCAGGCTCGGGTCCAGGTACACCACAGGTAGAGACATACAGTTGTTCTGTTGAAACAGAACAGTTGGTGTGAATTGATATAAAAAACATCTGTGGTGGATGCATTAGTACTTGTTCCTTTGTTACCTGTGTAAGTGCTTTCTCAATTGTAACAAACATATCCACATTCCTCTCAGTTCTGGACGGATTCTGCAGGTCAAATCGCCGCCTATGTTTCAGTACGGAGGGAATGAAAATATCATCAGTAATTCATTTATGAAAAATCAAACAAATTTATCACAAGTTGTGTAAAAGCTGAGTACCCACCAGCCTTGTTCCACCTTGAACTTGTACGCAGTGCCCAGAATGTGACAGAGGCCGCCACCTGGCCCCAAATCCAGGAAGCACTGTGCCTACAGAGGAAAATTCAAAATCAACATTGTGCTTTTTTCAATATAATATCTTTCAATAATAACATGACTATCAAGAACACAAATTTCCAGACTGATTGAGTTTTATCTCTAAATACAGCAAGACTGGAGGTCAGTCCATGCTTGAGCTAATGTCAATTCAAATGTCTGTTTTTATAATACATCATTATAATTGTAATTCCATTTATTTCCTCAACTCAGCAACAATGCACCTGCATTTGTCAAGCACATTCGAGACTTACTGCATCTTGAAAACCAGTATTTTTTTTTTGTCAAACATGTTCAGAGTATCATCTGATGACAACTAGTGAAAACTCACAGGTAGTTTGGTGAGTGCAGGACTGACTGCTTGTCGTCCAAAAGCATCCTCTTGGAACTGCAGAAGCTGCAGGGTGACTGCAGCCAGAGCCTGACAGGATGGGGAATCCACCAGGACATGCTGGGAGAAAACACGCCAACTGTTAACAGTATTCTTTATATATTCATTGAAATAACAGCTCACTGCAGTCATGTGATGCATGTGTCTTTCAGGTGATGGGTGCGATCTACCAGCACAAATTGATCATTTCATTGTTGTTAATTAAACAATCCATCGATTACCAAATATAAACTTGCACGATTTATCGATTGCGACCATTGCAAGCTAATTTGCATTGGTAATATGTGCTGAGCGATCGATGGATCTTTGCGCAACTAACAGATCTATTTGTTGCAATCGGCAGATCGTGCATTACCTGTCCCGAGTACTGGGATGTGAGAGGAGAAACCGCCCTCAAGACTAGTGCATGCATCTACATGGGGTCACTCCTCCTCTCCTGAGCTGCTTGTAGCGCAGAGCCAGGCTCCTCTGCAGAGGTAACATTTCATCTGCTTCTTCAGCTTTGTAATTCTGCAGTAAATGTCCTCAATCTGAAGCCGGGCACACGAGACAGAATGATCTAAAAAAAGGTGATATACGGTGCATTTTTAACCCTGATGGCTTATTGTGATGTGTTGCACATCACCGCTGTTTTCTCCGCAGCTGCCGTGTTTTAATGAAATCGACCAGAAGAACAGAGAGCGGTCACACCTGCTGCTATTTGTTATTCACTTCTAAACTGTTTTGATCTCATCAATGCTGACTGTCTGTGTAAATACTGGCAGCTGGTGTGTTTGTTTACGCTGTGAGCCGCTGGGCTTGCTAGCGGTGGGTGGCTACATGTGAGGCTAGCTAACCTTTTTGTAGTGCTTCCCGATCCACTGTCGGACCCCCTCCAGCTGCGCGACGCTGTCCGGACTCTCCCAGAACCTTGTGGACGGGCTGGTATCTTTTTTCCGGTGTGCAAAAGCTGCGAGAATGCCTTGACTTATCCCGGGAAGCCCGAGGTTTGTTCCTCCTGACAGTGCGGCCATGGTGAAGTTTGAATCCGGTGTTTCGGATTAACTGGTATCCATTTTAACTGGGAACCGACTTCCTTCAGCTTCCGTTTTCTTCAAATGTTAAAAATGTTGAAATGTTAAAACCCCGACATAAGTCTGTAGCTGTCCCGGTGCACGACGTTTAACTGCATTCACAATAAAGTTTAAAAGTGCAGTGCTACTTTATTTGTGTGTTATCTTTACGTACGCTGTTACTAAAGACAGGAAGTTGGTCACCAGATAACAGGGACACCAGTTAATCCGAAACACCAGTGAACACAGCTGCTCCCTCGTTCGGTCGCGTTTCCGTTCTCTCGCGACATTTGGCACCTTTGTCAAAATTCAAAATATAGGTATTTAGTTTTCACCATGTAACAGTCACATATATTAAAGCTCCCGTGCTTTAGAAATGAGTGAATTTTAATTAATAAATACTTATGTTGGACATAATATAATTACATGTGTGTACATTAGAATACAAGAAAAAGAGTTGTAATCAATTGCTTTTATTTTGAAGTGTGATACTGGAAAGGAAGTGACTGAACAAAACATAAACAGAAAGTAGAGGGGAAATAACGTTGGTTGGTATACTTACATATTTCAGAGCTTTGTTTCAGAATTACTGCCTTGATTATACGTTTGAAGATGTTTCAGTTCAATCACATGTCATCATTGTTTCTTTGCAGTCATTTGTTCAATAATTCCAGCTTTCAGCTCTTCGTTTCCAGCGTGGTTTAAAATTTTTGTTTCATAATGTTCCTGCAGCCGGATGTCTACACAAACCGCTGCACATCTGCACATTTCCTTGTGTGGCATCAGTGCGTCGGCAGTAGTACATCTGACTATTCTCGCTTTATTTCTTTCCAGCGCCCTGAGGTCCCCCATGGGTGTCCACGGTCTGACCTCGTACGTGGAAGGCCACAGACACCTTCTCAAAGATGTCAAGCTCAGGGACAGCCGCCTCGTGATCGACGGCTCCAGCCTCTACTATCGCCTCTACTTTAACAGCGGGCTGGACCAGCAGCGTGGAGGAGACTACGACCAGTTCTCTCTCCGCCTGCAGCAGTTCTTCTCAGCGCTGAAAACCTGCAGCATCCAGCCTTATGTGGTTCTGGATGGAGGTAAAGATCATGCTTTGTCAGTCCTCACATTTCTATAATTGATTTTGAGACGTCCCATCTTTTCTCATGACTTTCAGGGATGGATCCCAGCGACAAGAAGTTTGCCACTCTGCGGCAGCGTCTGCAGTCCAAGATAAAGGAGGCGGACCAGCTCGCTCATGGCCGCAGCGGAAGCGTTCTTCCCATCCTCACACGACACGTCCTGATCCAGGTCCTCACCCAGATGGGAGTCCCCCTGGTGCAGTGTCCAGCCGAGGCGGACTGGGAGATTGCCTGTTTGGCACGCCAGTGGAACTGCCCAGTGCTGACCAGCGACAGTGACTTTTATATATTTGACCTTCCAGGTGTGGGTAGTGACAGAATATTCACTACACATGAACACACAAGTTTACAGTTTTATAAGAAATTACAGTAAGAATGATTTTTTTGTTGTTGTTGTTTTGCATATTATAACTTTTGTTTTCTCATCCCAGGGGGTTATCTGCCATTCCAGTTTTTCCGCTGGAATCACCTCAGCGGCAACGCCAGTAACCGCTACATCTCCGCTCGCTGCTACACCGTCTCTGGCCTCTGCCAGTGGTTTGGTAGCATTCACCACGAGACGCTGGCCTTGGCCGCCGTCTTAATTGGAAATGATTATGGTGCTCCGAAAGAGGCGAATAAAGTCTTTGCTATGTTGAATGAGAATAGTTTCTCGGGTAGAGGCGGAGGATCTGCTTCGCGTATCGACGGCCTCCTCCTCTGGCTCTTCTCTTTTCGTAATGTAGCAGAGGCCTTAGAGGATGTGAGTGCGTTCATGGCTGGAGGCAATAAAGGACAAGTGGGTGTAATCACTCACAAGCTGAGGGAAGCCATGCAGGAATACAGCATCGACTCTCCGAGCTCCCTGGCTCGCTGGTTCTCTGGAGCTGGCAGTGCGGTTCTGGGGGGGCAGATCTCACTGCTGCCACAGTGTTTGTCACTGGTTGCGGCACAAGGGCTTCTTCCTCAGTGGGTGATAGATGTTTTAGTGAAGCACAGAGCCATGCTCATCGCACAGGTGGAGAACAGTAAGTTAGCCAGCAGTCACTGTGTTTCTGAGACGATACGCCAGGCCGTGTATGCGATCTTACTGCAGAAGCCCAGAGCAGGTGGAGGTCCTCAGCAGGCGGCTGGACCACAGGGAGGGAGAGGTGGGAGAGGACGTGGTGGAGGCAGGGGTCCGAGCCACGGGTTGCCTGCACAGCATAGTGCAAATGATGATCTGAGCATGGGCAAGCAGGAGCGGCTCCACTTTTTGTGGAGGAGTATGACCGTCTGGACCTCAACATGAAGATCAAAAGTGTGGCGGTACAGCCTCTCAGAAATCGTTTACACCTGGAAGGGATTGCTGAGGTAAACCTGAAAAGAAAACTGTCTTATTTAATATTTTCAGTGTTTTTCTTTTGGAGAAATGCCCATGTCTTCTCCCCTGCTCTGTACCCAGGCCCTGCGGCTGTGCGCCTCAGTGTTCTTCTGGAAACCCTGGGAATATCAGAGTCCGCTCTGTCTCCTGTTCCTCCCACATGCAGCTGGCGGTTGCAGTGACGGCGTTCTGGATGCAAAATGCAACACCAAAACCTTCCCAACCCCAGCTGCAGGCTTTGCTGCTTTGCATGGTTTACGGAGAACTGTCCCGGATTTTCCAGCCCGAGGCTGCTGACCACCAACACTCCCGTCAGTTCAGCCACATTTAGTTGAGAACACTAAAATGCAATTTTATTAGTCAATCAGTTATTAATCAATAATCTTTTTTTTTGCTTCGTCATACCAGTCAATCACGTAAACTGGGCGACAGAGCGTGGAGTGCAGCCGGGGCTGATCGACAGCGTGTGAGAGCGGGGGAGAGGCGAGGCCTGGATCTCGCCGTGGCTCACGGTTTCAGCCAGTGGCAGGCCTGCCTCTGGAGCTCACTGTGCCTGAATCAGCTGCTGCTGCTGCCGCTGCCTGCACCCCATGCCACGGTAAGAGGCGGCGGTGCGTCAGAGTAATGTTTCTCCTCTTAACTTATTATCAAATTATAATCATGGAAGCGCTGATTTTTACCTGACAAACGTTCATTTTGAATATAAGTATCACTCGAAACGTTTTAGTTTAAATTTAGATTAAAGTCATTGATGCATATTTAGATTTTTTTTTATTACATTTTCTTGCCATCTCAGAACATTATTTTAAGTTTTTCTGAGATTGATTTGAACCCCTCCAAAAAACGTTTTTAAGGCTTACTATTTCAGTGGCTCATCGCCCTGATCTCTGAGAAATCAGACGGAACCTTCTCTCCTCTCTGCGTTCCAGTTTGTTCAGCGGTACCTTGGCCCACGGCCTCGTCAGGTATCTGAAGGGGGGCCGACCGGCAGAGAGCCTGCTACCTGTGGGATCCTTCTCTGGGAAACTCTACGCATCTCTGCTGAGTTCTGTGAAGAGCTGCGTCTCCGCAGCCGATGGGTTCTCCTTGTCGACGGGCAGGAGAACAGAGGCAGAGGCCAGGGGAGGAGAGGAAGAGGGGGAGGCGGAAGAGGAAGAGGAAGAGGAAGAGGAGCTCAGGGACGCGGTGGAGGTGTCGATGAGCTCGCTAACAGATTTGCACTCCTCATGTCCGAGGAAGAGTTTGATGATGACTAACATGGAGAAGAATAAAGAGGCTGATTTATTTTTTTTTTCCGATGGGCCCAAATGAAGAGGGACGAGTCAGTCGTTTGTAAAACGTACTCAGGGATATAAATCTTTGTAACGCACCTTAATGTCAACCTGTTTTAAGTGTCCCGCAGTGTTTTAACTCCCATCTGACTGTTTTTATATTCAAATCATGTGTCGTCAAGACAAATGTATCAAAACATCTGATCGGTTTTCCTGTAGTAACTTCTTGACATGTTTTAATCTACTTTTACATGCTGGCGTTTATCACTGAAATTTTATTTATCTATGTGAAAACATGCTTTTAACTGGAATGTTGAGTATGGACCAGAAAACTATCTGGCTATCAACACAGTGATCAATTTACGATATGCCACTTATTTGCTGCTGCCTTAATATTTCAAATGAAGTGTTCTTAATTTGTTTTGTTATCAATGAGAATCAAACTTGCTTTTTACATGTCAGTATTCACTGTATTTTCTACTTGTCCTCAAGTATTTTCTACGACTGGCAATACATCATCATGATTTAAAGACGTAACGCGATGTAGCAGAGAATTACTGAAACAGCTTTATTGTTTACCTGTAAAATAAAATATATCCACACTCATAACAGCAAGAGGTTTACCAGCCACAAAACTGAAAAGAAAAGAAAAGAAATGTAATAAAAAATGTTTTAAATCCTGTTTACAATAAAATTTCTTTACACAATCCAACTGGATATCCTGCTTTACAATCTTTTCTCGTTAAAAGGTTTGGGGGCCTTTTAACTGTAAAAATGTGTGTTCTTTTCCAGTGGCACATTTACATTGTGTGTACAGTTTTAGATCAGCTTCAAGTTACAAAGAAAATTGGGAAAACTAGAGAAGGTTACAGTAAAAACAATGTACAATATTATACCTGAACACATCTCTACATAAGCACAATGTCTCTCGGCATCAGCGGAACCCAAACCCTATTTCCAGATATTCAGTTTGCGTCGTGGAGAAATGAGGTGCTCAGTTTCAGTAGTGCACTCAGGCTCCTGCCCGAACCCCGTCTGCCTCAAGAAGGTAAAGTCAAAGAAAATTAACATTTATTTATTAAAACTAACAACTTATAAAAGACACTTATAAATAAACAGTTATTTCACTCTTGACCCAAGAGCTGGTTTGGGTGAAATAATCATTTTGGTGAAAGATCGGCTCCCTTCAGCGGGTTGACGAGCACCGCGACCCCCTGCTGCTGTCTGCGCTACGAGGACGACGAGGCCGACGCAGCCGAGGAGGCGGCGGATGCGGCGTGTGGCTGGGAGTCGATGAGATCCATGTCCTCGTCCTCGTTGACTCCGCACGTGTCGACCACACAGATCAGGCAGCTGGTGACGGGAAAGGCTCGCACCTTGCTGCAGGTCACCCACCTGAACAAGGAAGAAAAGAAGGTTAAAAAAAAAGAAAAAGAGCTCACCCACAGGTGGCTGATCCACTTACCGGTCAGTTTCTGTGTGGTACTCCAGGGTGTGTCCAAGTCGCCCCACGCCTTGAAACCCCGCCAGCACATAGATCACATCCCCGACCGCGGCACACTTCACCGTTATCCCTCGCCACGGCATCGCTGACGCCGCACGCCATTCGTTACTGGCAATGTCGTAGTATTCCACTGAGTCCAGCCCGCCTGCAAGGACAAGACAGTGTTACACTTCTACCTTTTAGTACCATCACTGCTGAGTCTTGATCAACACAACGGCTGCTGCATTACCCAGAGGCCCCTGCCCGCCAACAGCGTAGATCCTGTTGTTGACCACCACCAGTCCGTGGTTCTTCCTGGCTTCTCTCATCCCACACAACTCCCTCCATCTGGAAATGTGGAATTGGGAGTTTGACACCACATAGCGGATTATGTGCTGCTGTGTGTGGACTTTTCTAGAAACTAACGTTTGGCCTTTCAAACCCGATCAATCAGTAATAGTCTAAACATTTTAACTGGTAAAGAGAATTGTTGATCCTATTTCTCAGAAAAAAAATATGCACATTAAAATAAGCAAAATCTGCAGAGCTGGGTGTTTGTGGTGACTCACTGCTGCGTGCTCGGGTCGTAGACCTCGCAGTTGTTGAGGATTCTGCCAGAGACGTTGTTCCCCACCGTTCCTCGCAGACGTAAATGAGTCCGTTGGCCTCGACCGAGCCGTGGCTGCAGCGCGCCATCAGCATGCTGGCTTTGATCTGCCACGACTCAGTCCTCGTGTCGTAGCACTCAAACAGATTGAGGGCTGAGCTCCCTGTGGACACAAGAACACCATGATCAGCGCTGCTACTCGTACCGCAGTACTCTTACAGCGCCTCATTGTCAGGAATCAACTTGATAGACAATAAAACATGCATTTCTACGCCACTCACCAACTTCCGATCCCCCAGATGTGTAGATCTTGCCCTGGGCGGCGCAGGCGGCCAGGCTGTCGCGAGGTGTGGGCGGGCCCAGCTTGGAGTACCAGCTGTCCTTCAGGACGTTGTAACAGTCCATACGCTTGATGGGGAAGAGCTGCGAGCCGCCCAAGATGTAGACCACGTTGTCCCAGAAGACGGCTGTGGCGTCCCGGCGCTTCTCAAAGGGGCAGCGGATGTCTGTCCAGGTGGATTCCTGTGTGAGGAGGCATCCTGACGCTTGACGCATGCCACTGATACGAGTCGAAATAATCTTAAACTTGGCAATCACACTGTGGGGTGATACCATATTATACAGGTGTTCCATGGGAGAGGAGAGCAGCATGTGCACTCTGATACCTTGGGGTTGAAATAGCGACAGGACTGAGGCTGAGAGCCTCCGAAAAGAGCGATGCGGTAGTCATGTTTCTTGCGCCGTGGCCTGCTGCTCTCTCCCAGGTCCTCGCGGTCCTCCAGGGACAGCAGGTGGTAACGCATCCCACCTGAAACACAAACACTGCTTAGTGAGAGCTCGCCTTCCCCTGCAACCCTCCTGCAAGTCAGACCAAGTTGCATCGGAGTCGGACGAACGGACAACCGTAGTTCCGCCGGATGTATACTTACTGATGACCATCTTGAGGCACTGCGGATTGTCCTGAATGAGCGGCTCAGCCTGCACAGTCTTGGAGAGGAAGGTTTTGGAGACCAGAGGAAAGCGGACACACCCCAGCACCTCCACCATGTACTGTTTTCTGTTGCATACGTCGTACTTCAGCCAGCGCACCGCAGCATCATAAATCTAAAATCAGAAACAGCAAGACTTGAAATTAAAAAGAAAAGCTCATCATTCTTTCCTTCACATACAAAATAAGATAAGATGGTGTGTACCTGCGCCTCAGCACGGACTGTTAGTTTGTCCTGGTGCAGCAGATACGTCAGCTGTTTGACATCCAGGTGTAGGAATTCATCCAGCTTGTAGACTTCTGTGAAATGAAGCTGGAAGAAGTCGTCCGCTGCTGCCTTCAGCTCGGGACAGTCCATACAGTCTGCGAGAGCCGAAATGCCTGCGGGAGGGGTAGAAGATGAAGACTGTTAAAATGAAAGAAATGACATTACGGGAACTTCTGTATCATCAATTAGAAAGTTACCGAGGCAGTTTGTCGCATCAATCTGTCCTTTGAGAAACTCCACACACATCTTCTTCACAGGCTCTATCTGGTACTGGTTGGCTGCATCCAGTAATGACTGCACATTGCTGCTGTTCACTGAGATGCTGGTACACACACACACACAAAAACACAATGATATGTAAGTTATTTGACAGAATTATCACCAAGCACACAACTTTTTTGATAAAAAGTAGTAAATACCACCAATTCTGTTGGTCACACTGCTTTTAAATCGCCTCATAACAAACACACACATCAGCCTCCACCGAAAATCTTACCGTGCGGTGTAAATAAATTCAATCAGCAGCTCAATGATCTCAGGCTCAGCGCTCCTCAGCTCCACCTCATGGGACATCGACTCCATCATTCTGGCTGAAAATGGAAAAAAGTAGAATGGAAGCATCAGATTTTTATTCCTGCAGCATTTTAGTTGACAACAACATTTATTACTTTGTATGACCACGTTGTACTTTACCTCTCAGGAATGAGTAACCTAATGAGTAACCTGTGCACATCGGCAGAATATGATTTGGTCGGTCATGTGTCAGAATCTTCAGCTAAAATATACACAATGCTGTTAAAAGTACAACATGTTTTGTCTTGAAGAAAATGTAATAGTAAAGATTTAGCAAGGATCCTTTTCACTGACATACAATATGCTGATATTTTTCAACTCCTGTAGACTGTTTGAGAATGCAGGTACTGAAAACCACAAGTATTTGTTTTCACCTAATTACAGAAATATCTGCATCTTTCCTGTAGTGATATATTCGTTGCTTCTCTTGTGATGTTCATCTGACAGCTGAATAAAGGGCAATGCTTTATATCATGCAAACATATGATGTATATCAGTTTGTAAAGCCTCAAGTGTTAAGCATAAAGCAGACGTCAATCAGTTCTAGAAACATGCAAAAAGTAATGTGCATCCTTAAATATAACCACAAACACAGCATGCACATGTAATTTCATGTTAAGCACCAAGCTTGTGGTTCACTTTGCTAATATGTCTTACTCTTGTATTAATAAATGACAATACAGGTATTAATAGCAGAAACATTAAAGCTTTATTTCAGGCAACACATGTCTGAATCTACTACCTCTCCAAAGACACGGTACAGGTGGAAATCACATTATTCCTCGAGCAGGAGAGTCTCCCACAGACCTCTTCCTGAACACAGTGTTGTGTATTAAAGTTATCATGCTACACTTACTGGTGAACATGAGGCTGAAGAAGTGGCTGGCAGCAGCCAGAACAACTCTGTGGGCTGGAAAGTGTTTTCCCTGAACCACCAGGGTCACATCACACAGTGTACCCTGGGAGAAAGGGGGGAGAGAGAGAGAGACAGAGAGAGAGAGAGAAAGGAAGAAAGGGCTCCATTACCACCATCCATCACCCCTGTGTTCTTTACTCTTTGGAACTGGATGCATGCACACACACATTAGACAAATCCCCACATGGCTGCAGGTAACCTCACGTGCTGCATCTTTTCTTTACCTGTTTCCTCAGGCTGTTCATCACCCCCATGATGCCGGACAGCTGCCTGTACTCCTCCTTGCTGGCACACTTTCTCTCGCCCTTCTTCTTGGAGGTGGACGCCTTCTCCGGAGAGGCCATTCCCGTCATGTCGGCCTGGTTCTTAATTTGATCTACTCACCTGTATGTTTCTGTGAGAACAGGAGACTCTCAGAGCAGCAGCACTGCCAGCTGCGTCCAGCTGCGAGCTCTTTGTTGTCAGCTCACCAACAATTTACAGGAGCCTATGGAGATATTTCCGGATTTCGAGGCAGCCAGTCTGAATGCAGTTCCTACACGAAGCTCATAAATTAAAAACCGCCTTCGGACAGGAGTTCAGATAATAATAAAGACGTATTATTAGTGTATTAAGTCTCTCAACACCCGGGACTAGCTTGTGTTGTTCTCGAGCTGCGTTCAGGCTCGACTATGAAGGAATTAGCGCGTCACTGCCCCCACGTGGTGAGGAGGAAACATAACAGGTACACGTTTGTTTGCACTTGACTCCCAAGACATTTTGCCGAACCAATCCACCTTGACAAGAACCAGACATATTTTCACAGAGCAAATTGACGCATCTATTAAAGACAGCACGTTAAAAATACAAGAAAGGTAAACAGTTTTCATATTTGCATGCCTCTTATAAGGAGCAGTTAGCAACAAGTAGTCTCTTCATCACTTGATAAGTCAAAGTCATGAGTGTCTGTCAAGAATATCACTGGGTCACAATTGGGTCCGTACATGAAGAACGAGTGTTTTCTTTGTACAGTGTGAGCAACAACAATGAACTATACTTCATGCACGGACCAAAATTGCATCTTTAAAAAAAGAAATAACTGAACGTTTCATTGTTTTGCCAAGTAAAACATAAAAGTGAAAATGTCATTATAATTTTTTGTAGAATTGATGTTATCATTTTGGTATGTAGTTAAAAAAATACAATAAAATGAAGCACGCTCAATATTTTTAATAAAATAAAAATAATTTATAATAATAAAATTAAAGGATTTTGAAAATGAAAAAAAAAATCCCAAAACTGAAAATAGCTTTGTAATGAAAACAAAACATAATGGGATGCAAAACATCATTATGGGATAAGAACAAAAATCACTCTTTCCGTTTGTTTTTGCCCCACGTGCTTGGTTTCCCACCTCATTTTATTGAATTATATTATATAGATGTGTATATTTCATTAAAATTTTTCGCTTTACTAATAAATCTGTTTTATACTTTATTGATTGAAGACAGCTGCATATTTAAGAACATCTTTAGAGAACGCGCCTTTCACCTGCAGGCGCACCTGTCTGACGCGCTTCTTATCGGTGCTGTAAAGTAAAGAAGAAGAAAAGAAAAACAGGAAATCTCTCCCCCGGGAGCCGCATGACTCTGACGTACAGTGGAATGTGTTTGGTTTGTGAGGACAATTGTCGAGAATAAGTGACCTGAAAACTGATCGAAAGACAGCGAGGCTGCGGAAAATGCTCCGTTTTCTGTGTTGCTGTTTTACGCGCGATGGCCACAGCGGAGAGGTAAGAGATTATAGACTTTTAAATGTCTTTAACAGCAGAAACTGTCAAGAGAATCTCTGTCTCTACTTTACTTGTAAAAAAAAATCACTGTGTGGCCATCCATGAACTATTTGATTTCAGCGCCAGTAGTATCGACAGGTCTCAACAAGACACTTTGAACTACATGTTGTAGTTTAGGTTGGAGAAATGAACACGTTATTCATACACCCACCCAGACCATGACTGAGCACTGACAGAAAAACGATTAGTGAGTCCATCCAAGGAACCAGACCACAAAAATATGCATGCCAGATTCTGACATTTCTTCTACGTAAAATTGAGAACATGCGCATGCTTGAGGTTGAGCTCTGTTACCAATTTCTAAGACGTGCAAAGGAGAGACTGATCTTTGCACAAATAATGGATCCATTATCTGCGCACATCCTCACTGTGTGTTGAGATATCAAACCACTAGGGCTGCATGATATTCATGAAATATTCATGTTATTGAATATTGTCATAATGACATGCCTTGCAGCAAATACACTCTCAGTATGTGATTTTTTTTGTACTTTAGGAATGACTTCTGGTATGTTGTAATGTTAAAATGTTGAAGTGAAATATACCCCTTTGTCAGCACAGTTTAGGGTCTTTTTAAATATTGTGCAGCCCTACTCACCACTACACTATTGTGCATTTCATGCTGGAAAAAAAGACCAAAGATATTCATATCAAAACTGACTTTTTCATTTTTGTTTTCCCAGAGGCAGCCTCTCCTGCAACCAGCGCCCTGCAATGTGTCTGCTGATGCTGGAGCAGCATCAGCCAGGCAGACACGTCCCACACACAGCGGTACCTCATCTCTGTTTGTCGATGCTTCACCAACATCGCTGATGTGTTTGAGCTGGATGTGCTTTTTGTGCCTTTTATTTATGTCCAGATGCTCAGGATGTGAAGCGGATTGGAAAGCTGGTGATGAGGCGGGTGAATGTGCCAGAGTTGGATCGGCGCTTCTCTGACGTGGCTGAGACCTTCAATGAGCAACAAGAACGCCATGAGGCCATGGTCCAGCATATCAGAAACCTGCAGCAGAGCTGCGACTGTACTCAGAAAGATACTTTGAGTTTTGCTGAGTGTGTGGAAAAG
The DNA here is from genome assembly GCF_902148845.1 of Salarias fasciatus. Taxonomy (NCBI): domain Eukaryota; kingdom Metazoa; phylum Chordata; class Actinopteri; order Blenniiformes; family Blenniidae; genus Salarias; species Salarias fasciatus. The sequence continues at coordinate 16,148,545 of NC_043765.1, read as the reverse complement.
ATCAGAGCAAAGCAAAGTGAGTTTTAAACTGATGATACTTTTCAATTCATGCTGTGGGTCTACAGTATGCCTCAGCTTTAATTTCTGTCTGTTTTCTTTATCATCATTTCTCAATTTCAGAGGCCACATACAAGGTTTCTCTCATGATAAAGGGCTACGACTTCTCCCTCAGCGTGCTTCCTATCTCATCAGAGGGTAAAAGTAATGAGCAACCACTGCCTCCACACCTGCAGTTTGCTCAGGATGCAGTGAGAGGCACATCCGAGAATGCCAAGGCCACTGTATCAAAGGGGACCACAATGCAGGAGCTGATTGGCTGGCTGCTACGTAGCCAGGATCAGATGGCCAAGCAAGTGAACGGAGCGGCAGAAAGTTACCAAGAGCAAGGAAGACTGGCCGAGAACCTGGAGGAGACATGAAGGAAGTGAGGAGAGCAAAGGAGTTGTCTCAAAGATATAGACAACAGGCTGGGGAGGTTCTCACGGAGGCTGCTCAGATAGCTGGTGCTCATCTGTAGTCTATGCATCTTTTAAAGGATTTATTCGAAGTCAACAATCACAGTGCATTCAGCCGGAGTAAGAACAGGGAAATGCTCTCCCCTTCAGTAATCCAACTCATCTGCAGCCATGCACAGCCTCAAAACGTGACATCCTTTGACATCATGTATGATAAGATCATGAAGATTTGCCATCACCTTGTTCTTTCAATCACATTGTCAGGTCGTGAGGAATTTTGTTAAAATCTCAGCCTGCTGCTAAGAGTGTGTCCCTTTGTTTCCTTCCATGTGTGTAAGTTTATCAGCTAACACAGGGGGCAATATAGACTCACTTTTATGGTCACTTGCTTTTCACTTCTTATTCGTTACACTTGTCTCTATCTTCCAGAAATATCACTACAAAGATTTTCCAAATTCTTTGTTCAAAAATAATAAATGTTGTCCATTTTCTGTATTCTATATTATTATTCCTACTTTTTTTTTTTTTTTTTGCTGTGATTTGTCACAAGAGTAATTAAACTTTGAAAATGGTGGTTATTCAGGCAGGCTGTGAAGGAAAAGAAATCATGCATCACTTATGTAACACACACACACACACACACACACACACACACACACACACACACACACACACACACACACACACACACACACACACAATGTAGAGGTTTGTAATTACATTTGCACATGTTATGGTTAACTGCTATAACATGCTGTGGGAGCAGATTTGCATCTTAATATCCCTCGAAGCCCCATCTCATTTATCTACTGATTAAAAACGGGAGCTTCCCAGCTCCTGTTATTGTGAAAGCAAACAAACACATGGTCAAATGCAATCTTGATAATTAATTCAGGCAAATCCATTGTTCCAAAGGCCACTGTCAAGTGGCCATGTGTTATTTACCAATGGAAAGCAGTTTCAGAGTTGTGCTTTGGGGTTTATCTTTAATGTGACAAAGTGGGCAATTGACAGCAGAGCACAACAAAACCACATTTCTCTCCTGATGAAAATGGATAGACAATTAAAAAAAACAACAACCTTGATTTAAAGAAATGTATGCGTTTATTATGGGAACCTGTGACATCAGTTATCATCAGGTCCCATATGAGGGACACAACATGGTTTAATGGCTGTTTCATTGTTATTCTGTTATTTATATATTCATTTATTATTTTATTATTGTTTCTTGGTTTCTTGGGGCACTGTCAAGATCAAGTATATCAAACTGTTCACATACAAGAAACCAGATTAAAAATGTATTTAATGTATATAGGGTTATCTTAGAGCAACCGTTTAAGAGATCAGTCTGCTGTCAAAGATCAGCGGCTGACAGCGACAACCTACCATGATTATGGAAATTATCAATTCACAGAGTACCGTCCAATCAGATTGGCTCTTAACTTGAAGGCGTGCCGAATCAATTACATCCCGCTCTCTGATTGGCTCAGAGTAGCTGTCACTCAGGGGAGACCAGGTCCCCTCGTCTATGGTTGTCTGAGTGGAGAAAGTAATGAAGATGGAAGGAGCTGGTGTTGTTGAATTATTGAGAAGATTTATGGAGTAGCGGAGCGATAGCTGTTCACGGGTCTTATCGGAACGAGAGGGGACAGTGATACCAGACCACGGACAGATAGCATGCCAGTAAGTACACAACAGGAGTCTGCATTACTTGGTGTCGCGCCTTTAGCGGGGCTAGCTAACCAGCTAATCTATAAGCAGCCGCGGTGACAGCTCCAAGTCATTCAGCAAGCCCAGATAGAGAGGATTAATTTACAGTCTTTCACTGATACGGCTTAACAAACGCCTTGATACGGATAAATACTATGTTACAGTCTGCTTCTGTTTTATGAAAAAGAAGCCTTTATTGTTTAAACACGACTCGTGTTACCAGTTTTCAATAGCAGTGCCACGGGACAAGTAGTTTCCATTCAGATCAGGTAGATTACATGAAACAACACAACTGGTTGGACGGGGAGGTTTTCATACGTGTTTGACCTTATCGATGCTGCTGGAGAAGAGAAATCACAGCCGTCAGAGGCAGACTTTGTACCTGCGGCTGCATACCTGTGGTGCCATCTGAGCGTGTACTTCAGATTCCTCAAGTGTTCCATGTGTAAATATGTGATTAGCATGTTTGAAGTTGTGTTTTATTCTATTTGCATACACTCATTCATTCACTTGGGCTTGCATGTTTTTGATGCAATGCACTGTTTGGATGGTATTCTTCCCTTGATTAGTATGCGTGTGTGCTACAGTGCGACAGAAGAACAGAAATCACCACACATATACACGTTTTGCTTTGTTAGGATTTTTCACTTTGTTGTCATGTGATCCTCAAACCAGTTCGCCGCTGCTGGGGTTTTCCTGTGGCAATTGGCAGCTGTCAGGCTCTATGGCAAAGTGGTGTGTTCTACACTCTTCTTGCTTCACTGAATACCCAATAGCGTGGTGTTATGCAAGTTATTAATGAAAAAACGTGCAGTTTGTGGCTTGAGATGTGATTCATAGGGTGGTTTTCTTTCTTCTTTTAGTTCTGTGTGGAGACTTCGCCTTCAGCACTACATAGATTTGTTATGTGAGTGGATGTGTGCAGTTAAGTGGTGTCATTAGGTTGTGCATGGATGCATATAACATAAGTGCATGGTTGTTAATGTATTGCATCCGTGGTCGCTAGTGTCTGGAGCCACTTAATGCTTTTTGACAAGGAGGCACAGCAGGTCATGTGCCAGGGAAGAATCTTGCAGGCTTTGCTGTCATCCAAAGTCACATAAGTCACCCATGCCTGCAGGTTTATAACATATCTCAGCAATTCAGAAACTGTTGTAATCTCTCTCTCTCTCTTTCTCTCTCTCTCTCTCTCTCGTATTCATTTAGCTGTGTGTGCAATCTACATACAGAGTACAATACATGTTATATTCCACTAGTAATAGATGCTGCACCCTTCTAACACCATCCGTAGTCTTCAGAAGAACAGTCAATTATATGCACTTAAATGGGGATTTCAATTGAAGTTGCGGTTCTGCGCATTAATAGTACCAACTGTAATAAGATAAGCTGAGTCAAATGAAGAGAGAAGATATGAAGAGAGAAAAAATGCCAGTTGAAATTGAAAAATCAATTATGGTAATTATAGTCTTCTCAGGCTCCCTTGCTGCAGGAAGTGAGGGAGTTTGAGGAGAGGCAAGAGAGGACAAAGATGCATCACTGGCTTAGAGGCAGCAGAAGAGAGAGCGTGGGCTGCTATAAGAGGATTCCTCCCTGTCAGATCTCTCTATCTGTCTCCCTCAGCAGCAAAAACCACACACACAAACCACACTCTGTTGTCATGTCTACATAGCTGCAGGTAGCTGTATAAGATTGTGAGAAAGAAAAAAAAAAAAACAGAAGTTAGAAAAGTGAACCCTCCTGCCCCTTTCCCTCCAAGCTATAGGCAACCTGCTATTGAAGGAAGAGCAGGGTGGGAGGCAATGATGCAACAGGTTTAACCACAGGGGAAGCTATGGTCCAAATAAAGAACGTAGCAACAGACAGCATGAAAAAACAAAAGAAATGAAAGCAGGTATGCCAAACCAAGCACTTCACTCGCGTGACTGCTGCAAATCGCTCTCAACAGGCCTGGTTAACAGAAGGTGGGTCAAGCTGTGAGCTCTGGCTGGGTTAGAGGCGGCGACCTTTATGAGTACAGCTTTAACTCTGCTTTCACCTTTACTTGGACACCCCACGCGCTCTCCGAAGTAGCTCCCAAACAGCTTTTTCTTCATGTCTCAGTCAGTCTTTATTTGTACACCAGCTGTCAATCTGTCAAGCAGGTTACACTATTTAAAGGTGCTCTGTCAGGCCCATAATAAACCGAGCAACTGAGGAATGAAAATAGACAAGCACAGGTCTATGTGAAATGTGTACCAGTTTTCTTATTATGAATAAGAATATCCAATTAATTAGCTGCTCTTTAAATACACTAATAGCCTGTCAAATATTGACAAGTAAATAATTCAATAGTTTTGATTCATCAGATTGTAAACAGCTCCACAAGTTACTGAAACAAATGTTACCTGCTTTTTTCTTAGTGAAAGTTAATATTCTAGCATCTAATTAGTATTTGGCTGTAAACAATAATCTGATCTTGAGAAAACAGAAGCATTTTTTAAACAGTTGAAATTTTTTAAATGTTTAACAACAAACTATTTCTCATGTGAAAAAAATGCTAATTTTTAAGTGTTCGCAATGTCAGATTTTAAACTGAATTACAGTCCAACATTAAATCTGACAGTGTTCTGTGATTGCAGAGCCAAAATTCGAGACGCAAAAGTTTTGTTTCATACAATTAATGATGTGAAACAATATTCACGTTAATGTTATTGGCTTCCGATTCAGTTTTAATCTCCAGCAGTGTGCTGTTGGCATAGATGTGGTAGCTAATGCAATGTTCATTCAAGCAAATCATTCATGAGCCTAATACTGATCCCTGTGAAGTACCATGAAGTATTTTCATTAATATAACAGTTAATTACAGAATGATATAAAATTTACTGCAAGGGAGTAAAAATGACGTGATGAAAGAGCTGTCAGACACAATCTAGAATATCGTTAGATGATTCTCAATTAAAAGTCAGTCTAAAGATCAAAGCTTTTTAAAATGAAGAGACAGTCCTTGTTGGAGGCCAGTTTCAACTTGAAATATGTGTTTAGGGATCAGTTTCATGGGAGCCTACTTCTACGGTTCCTTGTCTTCATACTGGTTGGCATGGTTGAGCTGTTGTTTGTGGTTTTGGGTGTGTCTTTTACAAGAGCTGAAGTCAGACTTTGGTTTTGGGTTATTCAGCTTCTTTTTTTTTTTTCCCCCCATTCATGTCAGTGTAGTGTTGAGTTCTTTCGAGTGTTGAGTTCTGAGCAGTGTCAACATCACAGTCACCGTCTCACTAACTAGTAGTTTGTGGCTGCACCCTGCTCCACAGGAAAAACAGCCGGGGCAGCTCGGCCGCTCTCACAACCACCCACTTATTCATTTCTCTGCTTTCTGTCTTTCCTCCATTCAGACCTCTGCTCCTATTGGCCCGATCGCTTCCTCAAAAAAGAGGAGCTTCCACAGTGTGTGTGTAATAGGAAATGAGGTAATCAGCAAGGAGGGATGTGTGCGTGTGTGTTCTTTTATTCTTTGTCACTTGGGTTTCTTCAGTTTTCTGATCGCTTTTCCACTGAGGTATGTCTTCAATTGAGTCTTCTGTTTTGTTGTGGGTTTTGAATCAGTCTGAATGAAAGCTTCGGTGGCGATGTTGTGTTTCTGCTTCAGGTGTTTAGCAAGAAAGTGTCTGTCAGGACATGCAACTCCACAACAAGGATTAGGAATGTAAACTGAAAGGAGACCTGTTTGTGCTGGACAAAGTCTTCGGGAGAAGGAGGAGTCTGAAGTAAGCTCATTTAGTGTGCGTGCGTGTGTGCGTGCGTGTGTGCATTGTCGTGCGTGCGTGCGTGTGCGTGCGGAGTGTGTGAGAGTTGAGGACTGTGGTGTAGGTGTGAATTCTGCGGGAATGAGCTGTCAACTTGAGCGAGCTCACAGGAACAGGTTTTTGTCAAACCAGCCATTGAATAAACACTTGTGCAATCCATGACACATTTCCTTCCGCCGTCCGGCTCGTGGCCGGCTCCGTCGAGGGACGCAGCCGTGAGGAAGTTGGAAAACACAGTCGAGCTACTTCACATGTTGCTTCTTCCTCGAGTCCTCAAGGGACCGGCGTGTGATGCAGCTTCCATTTCTCATGTGGCTGTCAGAGGCTGGGAGGTGCAGCGCAAATTGAAACCTAATGAACTATCGATGCCGTTGCTTCCCTCCTCCTGAGTTATCCACCTCATGGGTGTCGTACATTTTCTTCACCCCCCCCATTCTCTGTGCTTCCTTTTAACGATCCCTCAATTTGTTTAGCTATTGATTTATGCTCTGCTTTATCTTCCTGCTCTGATTGTCCGTATTTATATATGCATCTATTTGTTCTTCACTTATTGATTTGTTGCTTTCACATCCATCCTCATTTCACTCAGCCCTCATCCATAATACTGCTTCATTATTCGCAGCGCAGTAGAGACGGCTTACAAGTTTTCCAGATCGAGACAGAAGATTGAAAATCAGCTCAATGACATGATTATGCTGTATATTACACTCCTAAAACAATTAGTTTTCTATTTCCTCTCCCAGATGATTGTGTCCACCTGCAGTGTGTCGATGTAAGCTACAAACCTTTGAGGCAGAGCAATCTGCACTGTTTGTGTTACTGTCTCTTGTGGTATCAACACGGGTTTATTTTAAATGATCATATTTCACAGATGAGCAGCCCCTTTAATGAGCTTTTCCTCGGTGCATTTTAGTTACAGTTGTTGCACTAGCAGAGGTGAAACAATTTACTGAACAATGAGGTGTTGATTAGAAAACTCATTATTTCATAAGTTTGATTAAATGTATTTATCGAGTAAGAAATTGAATATTCTTCAAGCAGAACAGTATTTGTTAGAATAACATTGTGAAGCGTTGCGTAGTGACGACTGTAGAATAGCTGCATTTAGTTCTGTTGGTTTGTTGATGTTAATCTCTAATTTTTTAATCCGTCGCTCATGTGAGGTGGTTATTGTTGCCGTTCTGATGATAAACTATGTAGAGATTTCTGATGGTCGGATAAATTGTGAGTAATGATGATGGCAGTTTCGACCAAAAGAGAAAACCCTTCAAGTTCGTTTAGTCAATAAACAACATGATAAAATGCTGCATTCTGAAGGTTTTTGTCTTTAGTCTGGTGTTTTGAGTGCAGTGTTATTGTATGAAGATTGCTGAGGGCAACTTGACTGTTTTTTAAAAGACCATGAAAGAAAAAAAAAAACTCTGAAATAAATAAACTACACTCCATCTTTGTCAGAATAACCTTGAAGCTTTTGATACGCAACTTCTAAAATTGTCACACATCTGAAACTGTCGAACATTATAAAACTCTCACTTGTTTTAAAACTGTGGCGACCCAGTGTCACCCTGTGTCTGCCCTTGTTAAATTGGGTCAGCCTCTGCGTATGTCTGCTGTGCGTGGTGCGATGTCCGAAGATAACACCAGTAACTTCAGCTCGTTTATCTCTATTGACGAACCTGCGACTGATATTCTGCGTTTTTTTTTTTTTTTTTTAACGTTTTTTGGTGTTAGAAAATACCTCCACAACTTCAAACTTAAAAGAAAAGTCCTCAAAATTCCAAGAATTATTGATCTGCCTTGATCTGTTAACTGGTCAGCTGCTCGGTCCAGTCAACCAGCTGGCACGTCGACTGAACCGTCAGCGAATGTTTCAAAATGGAAGGCGCTGCTTCGCCACTCACACAGTGAAGTGACCTGTGAAGTTGATTTTGAATCTATTGTGGTGTGTGACACATCAGCGCTTGACAGATTTAATATTCGTGGACATACGGTTGCATAAGTCGTGTGAAAACAGTTGACACAAGACACGAAGGATTCATGCTTTCATGTTATTACATCAGATTCTGACATATCATCGGGCCACTCCAGAAATCCAGCCTTTCATATTGCAGCTTGACTCTCTCATACCACTTTCTGACTTTAGGTCACTGTAGTTTCTCTCCGGTTGCTTTTTTCTTGAGGGCAGGTATATCGCAGAGGTGGGCGTCATGATGTCCAGATGCTCATTTTCGTCCTCCCAGCATGCTTCTAGGTGCAGATGCAGATGTCACGCCCACAGACACCAGCGTGGAGAGAGTTGATGTTCTAAAAAGTGACTCCGTAGGAGGAGAATCTGTCCTCTTACCCAGGCTGAGTCATCCTCACTCCAACACACAGCCTTTATTTTCTTACTCAAGTAAGCCTGCCATTAAAAGCCATATGCTTGTGTTAGATATCGCTGCGCTCTGTGCCGTTTTCCGCAGTGTGAAGGAACAGAACAACAAGCTGCCACAAAGGACTAATTTCTCTAAATGGAGGCTATTCCGCTTTATAATCCTTTCCGATTTCATGAGTCACCAGCTCCCCTCCTCCCCTGTCATTCCTGTTATTGGTACAGTCCATAAATAGACACCTGGCTGCCGTGGAGAGACCCCGCACCAGAATAATTGGGGGAAAAAAAACCGCATCTGGATACAGAAGGAGGGAAGAAAGTTGAGAGAAAAGAAATGATGCGTGGGAAGATGAGTAAATGGACAATCTGAATAATAATGGGACAACAACCATCAAGTCTTTCCTTTTATCACACAGTTTTTGGAATATTTACATTTATTAACATCAGAGATCTAATTTCATGTTCTGTAATTTTCCAAGCTCAGAATATGTTTACTTTATCTCCCGATCCAGCTCTGCTCATGAGCTAGTTCACATTACTTTCGGAGTGCGTGTGTGCAACTTCTGCCCTCAGTGAAATGCAGAAAGTGGGGGAGCCTGAAAAGACATAATTATCCCGTCCGGAGTCCACATCCCAGCAATGTTTCTGCATGACGTATGAGAAGGACTTATTCCTCCCTCTTTAGTTTTTTAGCTGGTGTACGAGACATACCAAACATGGACTTGCAGCCTGTGTTTAGCCTTGTACTTGCAGTTTGAGAATGCAGAACCAACTGAGACGCGACAATTCCCCAGTGAAATCGGATAAATCCTCAGAGAGGTGCACAGATGAAGCTCTCAGCAGAGGCACAGACTGCTTCTGGTCCTGGTTAAAGAGTCTCCTCTCTGGGGTTTCACAGCACCGCAGGAAAAGATGTTAGGGGCGGCAAAATATATTGCAAAGGTATTGTTGTTGCCGATAAAATGCAATGTCACAAAAAAATGACTCAACTGCAGTAAATTGTTTCCCTGCAGGGTGCATGATTACTACTCCGCAAATTCAGAGTGTCATTTATTCAGGAATATTTCTTTTGAAGGACAGCTCTATTTATTTTATACCTGGTCAAATGGAAGAAGTCAGAGGCGCCACAAATCAAAGAAAACAATATATGAAAAAACTGCAAATGGGTAGAAAAAAAAATGCCAATAAAAGACGAGATCCGATCACAACTGTTGTAAATTAGGGGCAAGAAAAAGAGCACTGTTATGTAGAAGAACATATATTGAAGCACCAAGATATTAGCAGTTCAAACAGTGTTATCACTTTTATTGAAAGCATTTTTGCATGTTTGCATCATATCATACAGTCCTAATCCGAATAGATTTCAGTCCTCATGTTTTAACCTTGAATTTTGATATGCATTTCTTGACTGCTGGATGGATAGTTATAGCATTAAACATTAGAAAACATTCATAAACAAAACCTCAGTTTGAAGATATTCAAGAATCCAGTGCTCAAACAACAACTAGCCGTTGGTGTGAGACGGAGAAAATCCGCCATGAAATAAGATGCGATCACTGTCTGACACAGTGTTGCTGTCGACTCCTGTTGCCTTGAGTTGTGTAAACGTTAAACTGTCATTAATATACGTTTCTTTGATTCTGTGGAAGAATAATGTAGTAGTCTGTCTAATATTCCGATTCACATGAATGATCTTGGCAAAGATAATTGAGCTCCAGCAGCATCAGCACTCAAGAGATGTCGCCACATGAAGTTTATTACGCCATTGTTATCTACAATCAAACAGAAGTGCTTGATTGAATACAGACTTTTCCATGAAAGGATATACTTTTCTATGTCCTTATTATTTCCACAGTGTGGAAGCTGTTTTGAAGTGTGGTTAAAATACCTCTTTTTTTTTTTTCTTTCTCTTGCTTCTGTATTACAACAGAGTGAGAATTAAAATCGCACAAAAAGAGAAACACTGACCAGAAAAAGAGGGAAGGTGGGCATGGACATGCAGCCAGCGAGTGTCGTGACAAATAACTGGGATTTTGTTCTAAAACGTGCAACAAGGTAGAGAACGGACGGCCTCTTTTACCCTCCGTTTCTGCTTATAGACATCCAAGCTGTACTGCCTGTTCAGCGAGCTTCAGCTGTGCCATGCTTGTTCCTCATCGCTGCTTCCACTGTGAAGGCAGCCAGGCTTCTCTGTGTGGGTGATTTGCAGGTTGTGAGCCTAAGTTGAGGAGCTACTGGCTGCAGAGGTGTGTGTGTGTGTGTGCTGGGGGGAGAAGAGGGGAACAGGAGGCGAGTGGAGGAGGAGAAGATTCTCTTTGGTAGTATTGACACCCGCGGCACTGTTTGCGTTTGTAGCAGAACATTGTCAACAGGTGGAAAAACAAACCTTAAAGGACGGGTAAACACGGAAGGAGCACCGTTCCAGCTTTGACTTCTTGTTTTTGTGCGTGTTGATAAGCTGTCAATACTAAAGCGTGTTATTTATACCCTCCTGTAGGTAGAGGTGACTCCACTGCAGATGAGGGAACATGTTGGCTATGGACCAAGGAGTGGTGGAGGAATGGCTGTCAGAGTTTAAGGTAATGCTTTACCTCCATTTTTTTTTGTGCTGTCCTGGAAAGCCCATACCTGTGATCTGCATGCAGTGCCTTCTCTGCTTCTCTCCATTATCCTCTGAGTTATTTCTTACATATTAAAAAGGAAAAAAAACACTCTCTCCGAAGTGCCTATTCCTGGAAAATTACACGCTCCCACTCAGACGTGAGCAGACACAGATACGTGACTGGTATCGAAACTGCAGCTTCGTCAGGACGGCAGCGAAGGAGCAGAGGCGATTTATCCGTGGGAATATGTGAAGATCACTCGGGCGTCTCCTCTCGATGAAGTTAACCCCTTGAAACATATACAGTGCTCTTTAGGCTTAAACGTTATTAAGAATCATTTGTAGCTGAACTCTTGTCTGGAGCTGTTCAGAGGACACCAACCAGTTCCCGTATTAATATAGAGACTAGATCCTCGCCTGCTTTCCTGGCTGAATCTCTCATGTGTCCTGAACTGTATCTGATGCATTTATGCTTCAGTGTCAAGTTTGAACAGATCAAATTTATCCCGCATCAACAAATCTCCGGTTATTTAGTTCTCACCTCTTACATTCTCACACAGCATGCTTATTTTTAGACTGCTAGTCAGACTGAAGTCTGTGGTGCATCAAACTTCAGCTGTTTGTGTGTGTTTCAGACCCTCCCTGACAGTGCCGTCTCCACCTATGCTGCCTCGCTAAGAGACAAAGGTTCCCTGGTTCCTGCGCTGTACAAGGTCATCCGCGAGAACTACAGTGACGTATGTATACACAATCACCTGTTATTCAAACTGAACACTGGATTGCAAGTACCTGAGCAGGAACGTTGTTTTGCAGAACTTCTCTGATGTTTCCTCCTGACTAAGTAAAGTATTATATGGAGACATAAAGTATATATGGAGTCCTCAACCTGTTCACCACACAGATCTCCTGCCTCGCCAGTTTATATTCCAGCTGTCGTTCTTCTCTTGCTCCACTCCCGTAGTGCGTCGTCCAAAACATTTGAAATGCAGCATTTTTGTCAGCAGCTTTATGCGTTTATAGCTTCCTCCTCACTCCTCAGTGATCGCCAAGTCACTGCTCACCGTGCTGACGTCTGACCAGCTCTGTTGTCTTTGTGGAGCCGGCATGCTCCTCTTGTTTCGAAAGGCTTATGCAGAACTCGCCATGACCTCAGGAGTTAAATGTTTGATTCTAAACATAAGACAACCCCACTTTATTGACTATAATTTCAGGCAAAATGTTAGTCTTATTTTTGAACCACTGCTGATTGAAGGACTTTATTCAAACTCATTGAATTAAAATAAATAAGTCCAGACTGATGCTGGAGCTCTGCGCCTTCCTTTGCCACTCTTCTCCCCCCAGCTGCTGGAGCCAGTGTGTCACCAGTTGTTTGAGTTTTACCGGAGTGGCGAGCCGCAGCTGCGCGCTTCACGCTACAGTTCCTGCCAGAGCTCCTGTGGAGCCTCCTGTCCGCCAGCGCCGCCAGAGACCCCCACACCTCCGGCTGCATCGAGGCCCTGCTGCTGGGCATTTACAATCTGGTAGGGGAGGAGATGAAGACGTCGTTATCGCCGTCTGGGATTTTCAGTTGTAATTTTGTGTGTATTATCACTAGAAAGAGCTTTGCTCCTCTTTTTCATGTCATTTGTCTAATGTGATGAAGTCAAGCGAACAGTAGAGATGTCCTCGGTCTCATGCTGGTGTGTGTAATCATGCCATTTCACAGCATGCCACTTAACCGCTCAGCTATTTCTGGGATCAGGATCATGAGTTCTGAAGGATTTCCTTCTCCTCGTTGCACTGAAGGAAATAAAAGTTGAGGAAAAAGTGGAACTGAAACACTGAATTTCCTATCACATCATGGATGGACTCACAAATACCCATAATCCTCCATGAGCAGAGGCGCCTGCACATGTAATTATTTAAGTGTCTCCACTTCCATTTTCATCCATCCCATCTATCAGCAAAGTGCAGCGTCTCCCAACTTCCTCTGTGAATATGAGAATAGGTCAGCTGTCACTCAACGTGCCGCCATGTTGCCATTAATACGTTTGACATTATCGTCCAACACAGGGGGCGCCGAGACCCCGGGGTGTGTTTTCACAACGTATACACAAATAAGCCAATGCACACAACAGAGCGAGCGTAGAGAGGAAACCCTGAGGTGCACACACAAACACCCACACTAAACAGAGGAGGTGCGCTTTCAGAGATCACCACACGCTCTTCTGAGGTTAAGGACACACACACGCGCACACACACACACACACACAACATAAGAGGGGTTTTTTTTCTTCCCACCCGCTTCAAAATGTTCTTCCTGTCTCTCTCTCTCTCTCTCTCTCTCTCTCTCTTACAGGAAATAGTTGACAAAGATGGACAAAGTAAAGTGTTATCTTTCACTGTTCCTTCCCTCTCCAAACCCTCAGTATACCACGAGGTGAGTCTGCACAGAGTTGAACCAGCAGCCTTCAAGAAACAGTTAGTTAAATAAGCGTCTCTTGGCCTTCAGCCCTCTGCCATCGGCTCCATGGCCCTCACAGAAGGAGCTCTAGCCAACCACGGACTGAGGAGGGTTGTGTACAGCGGGCCTCACCTCCAGAGAGAAACGTTTACGGCACAAAACAGGTATGAGCGTCCACCACCGTGAGCGACACGCTGAGCAGGCGGCAGCCATCGCACAGGACAGGCTGACTGAGAAACGCCTGTGGAGCTCCCTATCAGTGCACGCTCAGATTTAAAGCATGCCTAGAAATCACAGTTACCATCTACAGCGTCACATGCCTGAAACGGAGTCAGGAAAACTTGTGTGAAGAGGCCGAGTTTAGCTGCTGTCACGGCTCATTATTTTACCTCGTGCACTCTCGGCCCCAGCGATGGCCCGTGGCAGTCGTCTTTGCTTTGCTGGACTTGATGTTATTGTACTGCTGTCGGGGTTTTTCTAATTCATATTAGCCATGACAAAAGTCTGGAGGTGTGCTGAACATCCGCTTCTTTTTTTCCTCTCTCTGTCTCTCTCTCTCTTTTTTTTTTTTTTTTTTGTTACAGCCCTACAACACTATTTCGAAATAGCCGCATACCGAAAATAACCAGCGACCCTTAAGAAGTTTTGAGACAACAAAACAAGTCTGGTTTCTAAGATTATGCAAAGATACTTAAATATAATCCCCTCGGCATGACTGAAATTTCTAAAAATGCTGCTGGACCTAATGAGCTGGTTATTCTCATAAAGCACTCAATAATCCCTCAGTCTATTCAAATACATTCAAATAGCAGTAATAATGATCGAAGTTCAGCTACATGTGCATTTCCACATGGATAGGTTAAAGTTTGTGGTCTTTTTTTTTTTGTAATGTAGTTGAAGATGACGTGCAAAATCAAGTGTGTTTGTGTTTTGAGGTTCGAGGTGCTGACCTTCCTGCTGCTGTGCTACAACGCCGCTCTCAGTTACATGACCTCCACCTCCCTGCAGTCGCTCTGCCAGCTCAGCTCCAGGTACGGGACAGACACTGCACATCACATTTGTGGGTCACTTGGCTCTCGGACTCCAGGGCTTCGTGCCAGCACGCTTGTTTTTCCACTGTGACTTTGGCGGCGTCTCTGTCATCGTGTTTTCATTTGGACGCTTCTTCCACAACCCACTCTTACTTGCTGGTTTGCAGAATTTTTACCATTACTTGATGATTTTTTTTTCCTCCTAAGAGAATCAAGATAAGGTAATTCAGTGTAGGGCTGTACAGACGTCCCACCTCTGTGATTTTTGGTAATCTGCCAACTCCAGCTGAGCTTTGCTCTGATAAGCCGTCAGTTGAAGAAGAAGTCATCAGCTCTGACTTCCCCTCCACAGTTTGCATCAGTTTAATGTGACGGCCTCAGCAGCTACAGATGTACTACTGTTACCTCTGCGTGTCGTTGCTGTTGTTTCATACCAGCTCGCTGCAGAGAAGTCCACTGCGTCAGTGCAGAATGCAACAGAACGGACCGTTAGTGGCTTCTCCGCTTCCCTTTTTCTCACTCATACACGCTTTTTTTTTTTTTTTTTCTCCCGTTGTTGTCGGTCGTCCTCCAGGGTGTGTATATGTGGCTACCCACGACAACAGATGAGGCGCTACAAAGGCATTAGCACACGGCTAACGGTCACGTCCGAGTTTCTGGTTCAGCTCATCACGGGGATCCACTACGCTTTGTGAGCAAACACACACACACCTGACACACACACCTGCAGACACAGACACAGAATTTATGAGACTGAGTTTTGCTGTAAAGTCTCTTTTTGCAGCACACAGTGTTTGAAATGTATTAATAAATTGACATCCGAACTTGCTGTTGGTGCTTCTTTCTGACTGTGTGCAGGTGTAACGGTGAAGTTGAACTGGGGTCCAAAGCCCTGGATGATGTCTTGTATCGAGCCCAGCTCGAGCTGTTTCCCGAGGCTCTCCTGGTGAGTGTGTCGCCAGTTTCACGTCAATATCACATCTCTCTTTACTGTTTTTCAGTGTGTGTTGTGTGTCTGAAACAGAACATGTGATTGAGATGCACATGCTGACCTGTGGTTTTGATTCATACACAGTACAGTGCATTGTGCTCGCCGCTGCGTATGTGTGTGTATGTGTGTCAGAGACTGAAGCACAGTGTAATCCCACTAGATTATTTACATGCCTTCCACTCTGCTCCGTTAAGCTGTAATCCTTGAGGCCCAGGGAGTAGCAGATTGAGCCTCAGCTTACAGCATTACTACACAAGTCAAGGTGTGCTCGTGCACAACAGTCAAAACGCACAGCGTTTGAATTCTTGCCACTGGCCTCGGGATAAATGGACAGATGTGCGATCGACATTTTGTGAGCCGGATGAAATCCCGCAACCCTTCAGGATGCCGTGTTTCCGTCTTGAAAGCCGAATACCGCAGGCTGCAGCTAGCTTAGCCTCGCTTAATGAGGGGTCCCTCGTGAGACCAGCACAAAAGGCATGCTGTGTTGTGATTACCATGCTCTCTACCTCATGTTACGTATTCACCGCTTACACCAATAATTAGTCCGAGTGTCACTTGAGGATTTCCAGCCGAGCAGAGTTTATTACATAAAGACTTGTGAAACCGCGTTTCATAGAGAGGAACAGAAAAAAAAAAAATCATTTTTGTTTGTGTTACATCACTCGTCTGGGCAACTTTGTCAGTCGGCGCTGTGCTCCTGCAGTCAGCCCTCTGCACAACTCTGGTGTAAAAGTGACGATTAATCAGATGTTGGTGGTGTAGTCTCATGAGCAGAGCTTCACTGTGTACTTGTAAATTTCTGATCCATCTGTGTGTTTTTTTTTTGTTTTTGTTTTTTTTTCTTTGCTTGACTGACCAAATTCAAGACATTTCTATGTAGTTTTGTTGTTCTTCAACTTTGTAAATCTGTCTCTTATAACTGCAATATACAGGTGATAATTTAACCTGGATCTTAAATAGGAGTAAAGAGGTAAAGCGTTGACTTATAGATCTGAAGCAAACCTCTTCGTGCCTTCAGGTGGGTAATGCCATCAAGTCCTCGCTGCACGGAGCAGCACTCAAGAGCAACAACAAGGAGGGTGCACGGAGCATCCAGGTGGAGATCACGCCCACCGCCTCCAGGATCTCCCGCAACGCAGTCACCTCCCTCTCCATCAGAGGACACCGCTGGAAGAGACACGGTAAGACGCGCATACGGGAAATTAAAAAAAAAAAGACAAAACAAAGTGAGAGTGTGACACGGAACTCTGTGTGTGAGAAGATTTATTTTAATATCAATTTTAAAACATGGCTGTAAACTTGAATAAAAAGTAAAAGCAGGAAGAACGACGTCCTGTCTGGAGGAGAGAGATTGAGGTTCAGACCTCGTTATTATTCATCCACCCACTTCACCGTCTGACAGTCATCGTGGTGTTTTAAGTGTCGTCATCATCCTCCAGTCCCCTGAGCTCGGAGAGTTCCCATCCTCTGCCTGTTAGGCCACGCTGTTTTTCCTCCATTTTTATGTATTTATTTTTTTAATAATCTGCTCACTTGAAACAACACCTTCTGATCTGATTTGTTAGATTTCACGGCGACAGATCAAACAGGAACAGTCAGTCCTGCACGCAGGTTCAACGCGACAATGGAAAACAGAAAGTCGGAGTAAATGAACAGTGTTTGAAGTAGAATGCAGATTAAATGAAGCGTGTTACAAAATACAACATCAGTCGGTGAAGAAACGGCGACCAATGGTGACACAGCAACAGAGCCGCTGCGTGACTCCTGCCAGCCGGAGTTTGATCTCAGCTGAGCTCAACCAGACGATGACAGGAATGTTTGTAGAGTTTACTTTTAAAGTCCTCTTAATTATAGCACAAAAACGTATCAGGAAATCCTTAAAATCTTTTTACTTTACAATATCTTTAGAGAAGAAAACCTGAGAAATTCTGAAGGAATAAAAAATCAGTCTAAAGTAGTTTGACAAACATTCCCTCACAGCATGGCTTTCATGCAGATGCTGTTCGTTCTAACATGTAAGTGGCTGCTTTCACCGCAGCACCACTAATCTTTTGACGGCGAGCATTACTGCCTTCTGCCGCTGAGTTTCAGAGCTCGGCGTTACATTATAACTCCCGTCCTCACAGTGCAGCCCCCCCAGTGGAGACATTAGGAAAAATAAGTCACTTTAATTGAGAGTAAAAGTTAATCCAGATCCCGGAGGACTGACTGCACGTTCCAGATCGTCTCTGGAGTGTTTTAGCACAACTGTCAGTATCGATGCATAGAGAGGTTCGGTAATTTTCTCTGGCGCATGTTTATTCCAACACCAAGTAATAAGTTGTAATTACCGATGATTAACAGCTGTTCAGATCCACTCAGATGATCCCGTCTTTTATTGCGAACTCCATTAAGCAAAATCACGAGATCCTATTAGTGGCATGAAGTGGAAAAAAGTGTCTCTCCTTTCACAGACTGCAGAAAAGTCGAGTAAATTACAGCCTTTTTGGTTTAGTAACAGCAAGTTTAATGAGCAGGTTTCATCTCACCCCGAACCTCCATTCTTCCCGTCACTGTTCCTGCTCTTCTGAGTCCTCATTAGCGCTGCTTACTTAGGCAGAAAGCCTTTGTCGCGAGCAGACGACGGTGGAAAACTCTATTAAATATTAATAATTGCGTAGGGGTGAGTGGTGATCCAGCATGAACTGCACTTCCATTTAGATGGTGTGTGTGTGTGTGTGTTGTGTTCATCTCCATGCAGCCTTTACTTTGACCATGTGTTGTGTTCTGATCACTATGATTTCTTTTCTTTTTTTATTTCGTCTGCCGTTTCGTGGATGGCCTCCGTGCGTCTCCTCTCTGGCCGTGTGCGTCTGTGCACATGGCTTCCTGTTTGTCGTCTGTCCATCCGTGTGTTTGTGTGTGTGTGTGTGTGTGTGTGTGTGTCTCCACATATATACATGTCTGTGTGTTGTCCCATTACCCCCTCCCCCTCCTCCTCCATGCCTCCCCCCCAAACCAGAGTCCCAGGAGGTGAGTGTAGACAGTGAGGCTCCGCTGGGGGGCGTGGCCATCCCCGAGATCAGTGTGACAGGCGTGAGCGGCGAGCGAATGCCCAACGGAGACTCCCTGCGGCCACGCTCCGACGGCGACACGTCGGGCAGCGCCTCCGAGGTCAGCCTGGACCCCCGGGGTCACGACGCCGCCACACGGGGTCAGGAGGTCAGGAGGCAGAAGTCTGTGAGGCGAATGGTGGAGAATGAGGGCTCTGGGTCGGCCTCCACAGGGAGGAGCCAGTACTAAGGTCCAGCCCCTCCCCCCCGCCCCACCCCCGGGGTGGCCTAGGTAACCGTGTGTGGGGGTGTGGTCTAAAACGCTGCATGACAACTTCCCCCTCTTACCTTCTGCACCGGGCTCCACAAACCTGTCTTTACCTAACCGCACCGCTCCTCTCACCCGTCTCTCCATCTTCATCCATCCATCCATTCATTCATTCACTCTCTCCTTTGTGGCTCGAGCTTCTTCACAGCGATCTCCTGCCACGCTGCTCCGACACTAAATAAATGATTCAAGACTTCAGTGAATAACAGATCGATAACTTCGTTATGAATTCATCTTAATAAAACGTGCCTGACTGGATCACATCCTCAGGATGATGTAAAGTCTCTCTGGGGAAAATAATGAAGTGGAAAGCACAACATCGATTAAACAGGTCTAAAATGACTGAGGGCTACAGGTATTTAAATCATTTACCTGCTTTATCACTGAACTCTCAGCCACAGTTTTTTTAAACAAATTGCCCCCACGCTGCGTAATTGTCAAAAATGTCAAAATAAGCAAAAGAATTCATAGTGTAGAAATTGAATTAAATCAGTTTAAAAATGTCAAAAGGCATCTGACTTACAGCTTGTAGATGTTGTTCAACATTTAGTTTGTGATCTACAGGGTTTGTTTCCCTCTCAAGTGTAGATGCAGTTTTTGGGTTTAAGACCACGAACGTCTGCAACGCAGATGTGACTCTTTATTGGATGGAGCGGTTGTTGCTGATCTGCTGAATAAGCTGCTGATTCTTTCCAGAACCTACAAAAAAATCTTAGGCACAGTAGATTACAATCCCTGTATTTTTTTTTTGGCAAAATCAAATCAAAAGTTTTTTTTTTCTCTCTCTCTAAATCTCTTAACACCCGTGATTGTGTCGATGCTCTCTGATTGTGCTGTGATTCAGGAAGAGTTTTCTGATTGATGAAATTGCAGGAAAATGTCTTCTACCTGAGCAAATAACATTATACACAGTATGGAGAAATACTTATATAGTGGGGTTATGTCGACATTCATTTTTATTCTTTATTGATATTCTAAATGAATATTATCCAGATGGACAATGCAAACTGGGAAGATTGTACAGCAGAGGGGGGGAGGGGGGCAAAATGCCACATTTTGAACATTTTACAATCGATATAACAAACTCTTTGATTATCGATTCCTCCGTTCAGTGAAATAAAACCCGGATGACCTTGAAACTTAAAGCTTGTTCTTTTGGCTCTTGCTCTCGTTGCTGCGCCTCGACAGATTACTTCCTTCTGACTGGTAGCTACAAGCTGGAGGAAGATATGCAGGTCTTCAGATTGATTTTAGTTCCTATTTTCTTTCTTTCCTTTGAATCCTCTCTAAATACTGAATCTGACCATGAGAAGCAAGGCCTGCCTATCTGCACATCAGCTGTTCTCTGGTGTTCTGTTGCAGTGATAGCATCAAAAAGCATCTCTGTGAGTTTACAGGTGGTTGGCTGCTCACACGGCCTCGGATGCATGAGTTAAACCCAGCAGGACAGGTGTCTGTGTGTCTCTAGAGGAGTAGGGCGTACTTTCCTCCGCCTCCGTCTGCTTTCCTCGACCTTTCCTCCGTGGTCTTTCCCGGGCTTTGTGCTCTTAGCCGCCGTCCTCTCCTGCCTCTGGGATGAAACATGCACTCCTCTGCCTCTAAGCCACTGACTGGTGTCTCCGCTCTGCTTGATCTACTAACAAGGGTCCAGTCAGGTGGCGAAGCCGCCTCTTAACCGAGGTCATGGTATGAAGGCGCCACCTGCTGGACGCCGATAGAACTCCTCTGTCATCCATGCAAACTTCTGTGCAGGAAAATTTAATCCCCAGTGTTTCATTTTGAGAAGATAATCGTTTTTTGAGAAGTTTGAGTGGATTACAGAGGAGGTCGCCGCGGTTCCTCTGCTCCTGGTTTCACGCTCGCTTGTTTGCCTCTCTGTCTGTGTCGCAGACGCAGTGGATCTGGGTTCCCCGGATGAGCTGATGGATATCTCCGAGGTGGACGAAGGGGTCTGGCCGGGCGGCGTGGGGCCCGACGTGACCCCGCCCACCATCACCATCAGCAACAGCGTCACCACTTTGAACCTGGGGGCCAAGGCCATGAAGAAGTGCCGGCTCGGCGGGCGCACCAGCAAAGACAAGGACAAGGAGGCGGGCCCCCTGATGACGGGCCGGGCCGCCAGCGAGAACGCAGAGCTGTCCGTCAAGCGGCTGACGCTCACTTCCAGCCAATCAGTGCCCAAAGCGGGGGCCCTCACCAGCCTGACGCGCACCGCCAGCGCCGTCTTCTCCCGTTCCTTCGAGCAGGTGGCCAGCGGCGTCGCCGCGCCCCACACCAACAACCACGCCGCCGCCTCCGAGGCCGGCCGCTACTCCTGCAGCCTGCAAGAGGAAGGGCTGGGCTACCTGAGCCCGGCGCCCAACCACACGCAGCGCTCCCCCAGCATCAGCGTGCACCTGGGCTCCGACCTCTGAACCCCCGGTGACTCTCGGACCGTACGAGCCCCCTCATCACGGATCCTGTGACCCTGTACCTGTGACCTGGAACTCCAAGCCATGCCAACCGCAGCGCACTGCGAACAAGCGAAGAAGCACTCCCACTGTCGCCCCATCCCCCTGCCTCCCCCGCCGCCACTCCACTTCAGGCTTCGTCACATGTCTGTACTGTAAACCGGCGTGCCGTCTCGCCTCTCTCCCATCCTCGCGCTCCTCGCAGGACAAAACTCCGCCGCCTGTCCGAAACGGGCGCATTTTAAAACGATCACTAAACAACTGTGTGGAAAAGTATCGGGAAAGTGACTCAATTGGCATTTGTTGCCCCGCATGGCTTTTCCGTAACTTTGTCCTTCCCTTGCCAGGGTTTGTCAGAGGGCAGGTGTTGAGTGTGTGTGAGCATGCTTGTGTGTGTGAGTGTGTTGTATGTGAGTGTGTGTGTGTGTGTGTGTGTGTGTGTACTATTTTTAGACAAAGGCTGCTGATTGATACAAGGTGTGATTCTCCTATTGAACGAAGTGTTTCTACTACTTTTTTTAAAAGGAAAATAAATCTCGGACCCCTTCCCATAGCAATACAGATCTCTCCTGTTCAGTGTTTTCTGTCCTCTGGACTGATCAGACCAACACTCAGTAGTTCCACCGGTGCTTCTGTAGAGAAACTCGCTCCTTCTGAGATCGACGCGGTAAAGAACCACTAGGTATCCCAACCAGTCTGTAAAGATCGGGGTCTTCATGTTTACAATCACACTGTATTCTCACCACGACGGAGAAGCAATACGTTTCCTTCCCCTCGTTCCTTGAGCACCTTCCTGAGCTGCTGTGGATTTAATTTAAAAAAAAAAAAAAAAAAAAAAAGCAAAAAAAACAAATAGCAAAGATGATTCTGATTATGGGTATTGATCGCTGTGTGATTTATTAAGTATTGAATTTTGCACATGGATGTTTGGTATTTTCTTATGGACGAGAGAGGTTTGAGTCTCAAACGTGATTATTTTTCCCTTGAGAGAAACCTCGCTCCTTTGACTGTAATGTCTCACCGACTGTACGACAAAAGTTTAAAATGGTAACTAAATCTTGTTCTTGCTCAGCGTCGCCGGCAAATCTGGAACGACGAGGCGTCTTTCCTGTCCTCCGAATCCTCCCGTCATTCCAGCTCTTCCTAGTACTTTTTAAGTGATGTGTTTTTCCCCCCCCGAGTGTCTCTCCCGTCGCCGTTCTCATCGCATCGACAGATGTGGTGGAAAATACAAGAAAGAAACAAAACTCCACCCATCGGCTACATTTGGATGTCCTAAATCAAGTGTTAATGCTGCCCCACCCTCGAGCAAACGTGTGTCCTGGTGTCCGTGTACTAGCGCTGTCGAGTGTCCGTAGCTTGGTGGGACAATAACAATCATATTTCCATATTTCTTTGTACGTGGGTTTACAGAATGTGAACGAGTAAGCTGTTGTTGTACATCATACTGTTGTACTAAAGTTGATTATATTGGCCTTTTTATGTTTGAAAATAACTCCATGCTACACCTTCTGGGAATAAAGTGTTTCTATATTTCACATGTGTGCTCCGAAATGTTTTTTTCCAGGTATTTTGCTTGCTTATTTGACCATGTAATCTGTCTTTCCCTGTTGTCTGATAGAGCGTTACTGTGTGTTCAGTGATTCTCCTGCCTCCCGTCATCAGTACTGTACATGAGAGATACTGAGGCTTCCCCAACAACTGACACTGTGACTATGAGACAAGTGTAGTAGCTCTACACCACTGTCGCTCTTCAGCATGTCCAAAGTATCACTTTAATTGCACTGATGCACGTTATCTGTTAAATACTTCAGTCTGCCACACCTATTCTAGATCGTCTAAATATTTCCCAAAAATAGAAATTACATAAAAGTGAAAAGGCAAATATTGTGCAGGAACAAAGTGGGCGTAAAGTAGTTGTTAAACTTTTACAGTAACAATACGGTAATATAAAACTGCATTGAACTTAATCGATTCAGTATTACACATGTCCCAGCTGTAGCATTTTCCCAAGAGAATTTATTATTTCTCTTCAGTATTTCTGTCTGAACAAGAGGGTCATGTTGTCCTTCAGTGTGTTCCCAAAGAAATTATTTATTAAATGTTTTTTTTCCAATAAATATATGTAAAATGTTGAATGCTTTTTATAGAAAATATATAATAACTTAGTGTATATCTGAGTGGTTTTTTTTTTTTAGTTTCCTGTGTTATCAGTGAATACGGTTACAGGACAGAAGTCTCCCCCCCACCCCTTCCATCTGCAATGACTCACCTGGCCACGCGGGGGCGCTCCGCTGCGTTCTACTGTTCTATGACGTCACTTCCGCCTCCGCCGTCCTTGGAAGCCGCAGAGACGCCGCCGCCGCTCGACAGAAACTCATGGCCAAGATGAGCAAAGAGACCAAACAGCGGCTGCAGCAGCTGTTCCAGTGCGGGCAGTTTGTCATCCGGTGGGGCTTCATCCCCACCGTGCTCTACCTCGGTCAGTATCCCGACAGGAGCGAGGGGAGGGCCCGCGTGCAGGGGCAGGCATGCTCCGTTAGCATTAGCTCAGCTGGTTAGCTTCCAAACCACGAGTTATCCCGTAATGCTGTTTTAGTGACGGTTAATGAAGCTGTGTGTTTATCCAACCAGCACGAGATGAAAAGGTGTGTTTCCTCCTAAGTAACTGATTTAGGGTCACACACACACACACAGAGTGTTTACCTGCAGGCGGGCTGTGGCTCCTGACAGTAAAACACTCTGATCTCTGCTGTTCCCAACATATCAGCTTCACTTGACACAACACAGCACCACATCGATCCAAAAAGCATCATGGGATTTAATCACGAACCACCAAGAACTAGAATTCATAGAGGTGAATTTGAACAACATATAATCTTTAGTGATTTCCTGTGAGGCTGTTTCAGAGTTATCCTTGCACAGAAGCATACTCAGCTTTTATATTTGATTAAATTCAGTGATTCAAAACAACTTCATATCAGAAAATGACCTTGTCTTGTGATTTGATTGGCTCAGTGACAGGGACAAACATGCATGCACAATGAAACAGTTATAATAACGTTTTATTGATGATTTCCATGTATGTGCTTTTAATGACGTTAACTCACTGAAGTCAGGCGACAGTGACATGCACGCTGCTCTTCTCCACGCGTGCCTGCCTCCAGGTGTTTCCTCATCTGGAACCCTGTGACCCCTGGCTGTGGGTTGAAGTGCAGAAGCACAGATGAGGAAGTTGAGTTGTAACTTTTGGATGTGGAGTTACCCTCTGTGTGTGAATCTCTCTGACTTCAGCAGAATGGAAACACCGACGCCGTGGTCAGACTTTCACAAAACTATTTCTAGCCCCCATCCTGGCATTTTTAGATAATTTCAGTTTGTGTCCAACTTTAGCCATGATTTCTCTTGTATTGAAACCATTTTCACTGGAGCTGGAGCTGGTCTCTGAAAGACATCTCTGAACCAGTGAAATAGAAAACGCATACGGCTGAAAGTTTCCCATATATTGTTGCTGTGGATGAAGGGAGTGGCACCGCCGGGCTGTTGTAATCTTCTGCGAATGTCTCTTTTCCCTAGAAAGAGTTTGAACTTTCACTCTGTCAGTGACCAGAGAACTCATGTAGAAATACAGAGGAAACAGTCGTGCTGCTGACTGTCAGTGAGCCCTGATGCAATGACTTATGGGAGTTCTGCTGACTCGGCGAACATCTTGGTCTGATAGGGATCCGTCCAACCGACGCGTCATTGTTGATGCACATATTCTACGTCCAAAATGTTTTGAAAAAGAAGTGTCTTTACGAAATATGTTTCCTCTGCATGCATGAATTCTGTCTGATGCCTTTGAGCAAAGTAACGGGCGTCATTTTTAACTCCCCCGTGTGACTTTACTCTGCAGGTTTCAAACGAGGAGCGGATCCAGGAATGCCTGAACCGACAGTCCTGAGGTGAGCTCAGTCACAGAACAACATCCACCTTCCCGCTCTGTGTGATCATCTACAAAGTGCAAGTGGGATGCATCAAAAATTGTTAATCTTAAAAAGGTTTTTCTGGGTAAATAAAGACGAGCGTTAATAGTAAAATTGTAACAGTGTGTATTTTAATGTGGCGGCTGTAGGAGCAGAGTCCAGTGCTTCTGCTGCTCTGTCCTGTCTGCCATCTGCCCCTGGTGCTCCGGAAGTGCTGAGGCCGCGCTCACCGGCTTCCTGCTTTCTTTGGAAATGTTTAGAAATGATGGGTGATCAGTGACGGATAAGCAACACGCGCTAAACCCAGTCAGCAGTGACGGCATGGGAACGTTGGTTCCTTCCAGCTTCCAGTGAGAAGACGTCAGCACGCCGGATTTCAGCAGGATGAAACGGCGTAGGAGACGGACGGATTGAAAATTATCACGCGGTTCCTACAAAACTTGCACCCGGTCGGTCCTCTGGTAGTCATTTCATTGGCCTCAGTCAGGTTGAAACTACATTAATACAGACAGAAACGCAGCAATTCCCCGCAGACAGAGAAAACTCCCTTGTGTAACCAGAAGGAAGCCTCAAGTGAAACCAGACTGGGGCCGGGGACGTCTGCCTGGAGGGGGGCCGAGCGCCGGCCTGCAGGCTCATTAACCACACATCAGCTTTTCATGGTGATGAGTGGAAAATGTTGGTATGTAAAGTCTCTCCACATTCAGCTCATCTGTGCAGACCTCAGCACGGCGGGAAACCCTGACAGCGACCAAAATAGTTTTAGATTAGTTCGTCTGGTTTTGAAATAAATGTCATGAAACTCATTTTTTTGTAACTTTTGAATATTTGGAGTGTTTTTAACCGCATTAAGTCACAAACTGTTTAAATCTGTGACGGTTCAAACCGGAAGTAAACAGTTGACACACATATCAGGGAGAAATACCGGTGTGATGTATTGACGCGTCGAGGTTTGTTTCAGGCTTTCGTTTAAATGTTCCAACACTTTCAGGTTCCCTCAGATCCTCAGAGAATCCAGAACCGCGATCCGAAACGCTGCTTTTTGCACGGATTGTATTAAAAAAGCAACTTTCCTTTCCTCCAGTCTACTGTGGGGCTGAAGGACGTCTCTCCGCTCGTCGTCGTCTCGTGACCAAGTCATCAGAAGGAGCCCGCCTTCGACTGTTCTTCTGCTGGACGACGAGTGAAAAGCAGCGATCTGATCCCCTCTGCTGGAACCTGACTGCTGAAGATCCGGGCGTCTTATGGAGGGTTCAACAGGCCCTGGAAGTGTGTGATATGGACTGGTTAATGGAGAGCTGAGGTTTTTTTTTTTTTTAAATGTTTGACGGTGATGTTGGGTGAACATTCTGTTTCATGTTTATTTCATTGTAAGTTAAAATATATGAAAATAAATCCTGATAAACGACGTCCGTCTGCTGCTGGTCGACGTATCTTCGGTCCCGACGCGCTCCAGCTGATCCGGGTCGTTTGGGGAGGAAAGCTGTTATCTCAGGAACTCTCGACGAGATGCGAAACCACTTGTTTAGTCTTTAACATTTTCCACAATATCAACAGTCCCAACGTGCACATCATTTAATTTTTGACCTTGAAGTTTGCTCCAGAGGTGAATCCGTGCGTGAGCGCTGCTGCATGTGAAAGAGATCGCTTCGTTTGGAAATTTCACAAATTGTTAGAAATGATTTAGAAACAGTGATTTAAGGAAGTTATGATGACTTTTTCTTTCACATTTTCAAACCTCAGCGCACACACAAGCTGAAAAACTGCAGGAGTGTGTGTGTGTGTGTGTGTGTGTGTGTGGTGGTGTGATAAGAAAGAAACTCGCCTCTCATTGATGCAAAAGATTCAGTTTTATTTCTCAACTTTCTGCGACGACACATCGAAGGATCTGAAATAAATAGTAAACTGAAGTGGCGCACAGTCACTGCCATATAAAACCTCTCACTGCATAAATATTTCATTGTTCACACACATCGTAGATTATTCAACATCAAAATTTAAGTGCAAATTCTTTCGACGGCGATCAGGAGAATTATTCCCTAATAAATAACACTTCTCTTTAATTATAAATAGTATAAATAAACTAACAGTTCTTCAAGGAGTCACGTTAGCACCAGTCAGTTTCCCCGAGGTATTCCGTGGCGTCGGGCTCGCTGCGGTCAGCTGTTGGCGGCGTGGAAAGTGACGGCCTTCCTGCCGGCCCAGGCCCGCTCCCTCTTGAAGATGGCCCTGGTGCCGTCGGCCAGGAAGACCTTGAGGTGGTGCAGAATGCTGTGCGCCGTCATCTTCCGGTGGTAGCGGTCCGGCGTGTCGAACTCCCGCAGCAGCTGCTCCTCCTGGCCGGAGGTCAGAGCCGAGACCTGATCCCCGCGTCGCATCTGGGGGTCAGAGGTCGTGTCAACGTACAGTGTGGAGTCACGATGGAAAAATACAGTATAATATACAGAATGGTGGATCGGATTGAACTCATATTCATCCAAATAAGTAGAATTTAAGTGGAGAACAATTTTCATGGTTCTTTCCACCGCTGGTTATAACACGACGTGACGTTTCTGGATCCAGCCGTTCGCTGGTCCTCCAGACTGACCTTCTCCTTGATGCCCTGGATCAGGACGCTGCTGTACAGCCTGGCGGCGGACAGGATCAGGTTGTTGGGGTACTCCCGCTCCACATGCCGGAGGAGAACCGTGTAGACCTGCAGGCCTTTGGCTAACCTGTGGTAGCAGGCCTCCTGGACACACACACACACAGTGTTCAGATTGACCCATACTTTCATTTTAAATATATATTTTTCCCAGAGTAACAGGAGGCTTCATACCCTGCTGAAATTGAACTCTGGGCACTTGATGGGGAAAGAAGAGGTCTTGTAGCTTTCCAGGATGGTCACGCTCTTGTGGAACTCGTCTTCGAACTGATGGAGGATGAATCATCAACACAAAGATCGAGGTTAAGGATCCGCCGACAAAACTCTTGCAACTTGCTGAACGGTGAACCGACGCCGCACCTGTTTCTTGTGCTGCTTGGCGATGCCGGCCAGAGCTTTCCAGGTGCTCAGCAGGTCAGAGGTCGCCTCCCCCTCCTCCTCGCCCGAGGAGTCCCCCGCCGGGGCGGTGGTGGGGGCGCCCGGGGTCGGGGCGCCGGACGCGCACAGGAGCAGAGCCGCCAGCATCAGCGCGGAGAGCGGGTCTGAACCGGAGAGCAGGGAGGAAAGAGTCGTCAATGAATCAGTGAAAAGAGGAAGGCAGACAGGAAGCCGGCTGCAAATCACTTACTAAATGTGGAGGGCATGGCGCACTGCTGGAAAACACTGGCTGCTCTGGTCGGAGGCCTGCGGAGGGCTGGCGGCGCCGGGAGGAGCTGCCGGCCTTCAGTTTGGCCTGCATCTTATATTCACACCAGACTGGAGGGGTTTCCCGCTCCCTCCCTGCTACAGGCACAAGATAAAACATTTGCGTAAAAGCATCCGGTCAGGCTGCGGTTTGTGTTGCATGTGGAGATGGCCTTCATCATCATCATCATCATCATTAATAATAATAATGTTGTTATGGTAGTAGTAGTGTGAAGAATAAGGAGAAAAATGTGTTAAATCATTAACAAACACACACAGCGTAGAAAGAGACAGTTACTTTATTAATCCCAAACTGGGAAATTCTGGTCTTGCAACATCAGTAAAAAAACAAAGAAAATACATATAATTTAATCAGAAAGTATATGTAATGAAGACTACATACACAAGATAAACAGATTAAAGATATAGGATGTGTGCTGAATAGGATAAACAATTAAAAATGCTTGGGCAATAAATAAGGGTTCTATTCAGAAAAAAGAACCGATGCAGCAGACAGTGGTGAGTTTCCTCTGTCAGCGTTGGCAAATCTTCAAGGAAAAAAAAACTTCTGGTATTTTTAACCCCAACATTTAAATGGGAAATCCACTTTGAAACCCCCCCCCCAAAAAAAAACCCACTAAACATGTTGAGGCAATTTCACCGTTCTTCCACATTTTATTCTTGTCTTTATACTTGATTTTTTTTTTTTTCCCTTTTGGTGACTCTAATATTTATATGAAAAAAAGAAGAAGAAACAGTGTTTCCCTTTCTTTTTAAGGTTTTAAAAGGTTTGCTATAAAAAGTGCTCAAAATTAAAAATTAAACAAATTTCTTTTTGAAAAATATTAAATAATTAAATCATGTCGCAATGCCACGGATTAGACCTTTAAAAAAAAATCACGCTGTTATTTCAAAGCATTGAAAGTAAAAATACACTTTAGTTTTGACAGACAAATTCTTTTTCTTTTACTCCTTCTGTATTTCAGCACACAGTTGTAGAGCTGTGCTGAAGCTGCGCTCGGTTATTATTGATCTTGAGTCACAGTAAGCCCAGATAATTATCAGAACGCGTACATGAAGGATCTCCAATATGTATTCTTATGTTTATCTTACACACACCCACACACACATACACACAGCCCCATACACACCCTAACTGTACAGAAGAAAACTACTCAAGCCTGAGAATGAATCAGCACCATATTTCCCTGTAACGATGGTTATTGACGGATGGAATGTTGCATGTTCTTCCTGGGACTGCTCGAGTTTTATCCCACAATCCAAACACCGAGGTTCCTACCGCCTGCAGTCTGAACTTTCACAGCAGAGAAAGTAATCTGCTTTCTGTGGAAATTAGTGATTTTCCTTTGTCTTTCTTCACTGTTACACTGTGTTTCGTGTTCCTGGTTTGCATCTTAGTCACTGTACTCTTCTGTTTTCCACGGGCGAGTACGCTTCGTGAAATTTTGATGAAACCGGTTTGCTGAATCACACGAGTTTCAAATGGTGCTCGCCCATATTCAGTGGAAATAAATGAGGTTTCACTTTGAATCAGGAAAAAAAAGAAGAGTTCACTCTGCTGCTGAAGGTGACAAAGTCCTTTGGTTTGCATAAAGTTCTCTATGAGATCCATGAGTTTGACCTTATTAAACACATAATGGGTTGAAATTTTCTACTGCATGAAATACTGATCATCTTAAAAAGTAAGTGCTGGTTTCAAGGTTAGACAAGGATATCCATAAAGGAACTTAAGATTTTGAATTAAGGGTTTCATAAATTAACTTTAACAGTTTATGTAAAAAAAAAAAAAAATATATATATATATATATATATATATATATATATATATATATATATTTATATATGTAAAGTAAAACATCTTTATTTTGAGATTGAGTGTCTCTAATATCATTTAAGCCATAAATAAAAGTTTCACTTCTTTGAATCTAGAAGTGAAAATAAACCAAGTTGGTTGAAGATGGTGATGGGCTTGATGGGCTAAAATTCTCATTTACATAAATTTTTTTAGTTGTAGGTTTTAACAGCTGAGCCTTCTTTCATTTTTTTCTCAATGGGTAAATGTGCTGCAGACTTTGCAGACGTGAGAGACTGTTTTGATTCTCATCTGCGTCTCTAATACAGCAGCTAATCTTTTATCGTTTTCATCTCTTCAACATGATGAATAAAGTTGTGTTGAATATGGCGCTCACATATTGACCCCAGCTGAACAGTCAGTCAGTCACCTGCATTAATTAATTCATTCATTCATTCCAGTTGCGTTTCTTCTCTGAAAGCTGCCGGATGTCGTGTTTCCTTCAACATTCAGAGGAAAGCAAATGTTCCGAATCCACTTTCACTTCACTTTCTCCTTCACTTTTTCTGTTTTCATCAGGTCCCTGTCACATTCACGTTTTCTGCCATGAAATTCCTCATTGAGCTGGAACCTGTGGCTGCAGACGGTTCATTCCAAACACTGAAACGTGCAGCTCTGTTTCAGCTATTTCTGCCGTCTATCTTTAAAGAGAAATTCCCCGTCTTGTGGGACAACTCAAGGGACTTCCTCAGCCGAGCAGAGGACTCCTGCGTCGTGCTGCGACCTGGATTGGAGTTTATGTTGAGGCATGTATTCTAGTGAGGATGTTGTAACATCGGGGGGAGTTTGAGTTTCTTCAGCGGACAGTTTGAGACTCCAGAATAGCTCAGAGGTGGGAGGACAGTGTTTTTAGGATGTTCCAGTAGAAGAGTTTACTTTTAGCTTCTTATGTTTTAGAGTCTTTAGAATATTATAAAACAGGTTGACTGGGTATGACGCAGTGCTGATGAACAAAGCCCTAAAGCAGACACAGTTCATCTTCAGAAATAGCAGGGTAAACTAATTTAAACTCAAAATGTGCTGAATTAACTGTTTAATGATTATGGTCAGATATGATTGTTTGAGTTTTTTAATTTCCCTGAGTCGGTCCTTGTTGAAAACAAAACACTAAGCTTGTTTTTTTTTTGTTTTTTTTTTTTTTGTTTTGTTTTGTTTTGTTTTTTTTAATGTGCAGGAATATATACTCTATTCAATCATCTT
The DNA here is from genome assembly GCF_902148845.1 of Salarias fasciatus. Taxonomy (NCBI): domain Eukaryota; kingdom Metazoa; phylum Chordata; class Actinopteri; order Blenniiformes; family Blenniidae; genus Salarias; species Salarias fasciatus. The sequence goes on along the minus strand of NC_043765.1, from coordinate 16,116,984 downwards.
TTCATTCAGCTTAGGGTCACAGGGCTGCTGGAAGAAATGAAACTTATAAAAAAAAACAAAAAAAACCCACCATACCTCAATAAACCAAGGACACGCTTGTGGAAAGCATAAAACTCAGACACTCACACACATTCACCAATTTAAAGCAATCAGTTCAACCTCGAACACTTTCTTGGACTCAACAATCAAGCGCCTGAGACCCTTTATATCTACTTGCAAAAGAAACATGGTATTTTGCCACTGAATCTCAGTTCCTCTGTGCAGCCCTCCTGTCCGTCTGCAGCATTGTAAGAATAAATAAAGGTTTTGCATTAAAGCCACGTAGCATCTTCTCATTATGCTTCTGTTACAGGAAAAACTAGAATTTGGCACTCAGAGAGCGCAGACCTCCGCCACAGCTCAAATCAGTGGCCAACAACAATAAGAACACCATATATAATAAAAAAAATATTTTATTTCACCCCAATTCAAACAATCTATGGGAGAAAGCTGTTTGTTGCATGTTCATATCTCAGTGTGTTTCCTCACAGTGACTGACTCTCCGGAATCCCCCGATTTTTGTCTGTTCTGGATCCTGGTATCCGGAATACTTCCGTGATCTGGATCAGCAGCTGATATCGCTTAGAGTCATTGAAGAACTTACACTGTAATTTTTTTGCTAAGCCCCCTTGTCATTTATTGTTGAGTTATGCCCAACTATGTCAAAGACTCCCCTATCTCTCAATGATAAAGAATCCTTTAAAAAAATCCTGGATCCAGACAGTGATCCGGATCATCACCAAAATTTAATGGGTTCTAAGTTAGGCCAAGACCCCCCTTTCCACAAAGTTTCATTGCAATCCATCCATTACTTTTTCCGTAATGTTCCGTAATGATAAAAGGACAGACTTAACAATTAATGTTTCTTTGAAAGTGAACTTTGATAATCCACAGTAGAGCCAACATTTTAGAGTTGTTTTGTAGCTCATGACTTATAGTCCTTTTCCCTTTATTCTTGAATAACTTGACACATGAGAATCTGTTCTCTTCTCCCTTTGTTTTCTTATTCAATTAGAATTATTTTGCAATTTTTCACATAGATGAATTTCATGTAAATACACTTGTATGAATTCTACAGTGGTGTAGTGTTTACACTCCTGCCTCACAGTAAATATATCTTCAAATTGTGTCATTTGGAAGTATTTTAGCATAAATCCCCCTGTGCATGTTCACTGGATAGTCCGATTTCCTTTGTGATCATAGTATTGATAGCTCATCTCAAAATCTAACATTCCAGTGTCCCTGAGACCAGAAGAAAAACAGCTTCCCCTGATTTGCCAGTTGAATAAAATGAATTCACATTGATACAAACAAGCAAATGTAGTAAAATAAATAACATAATGTACAGTAACAATATTTTATTCACACTGAAAGTAGATGCAGCTGTAAACCAGCACTCTAAATCATGGACATTAACTTAATACATACAAAGTTTGATTTGAATTTTCTGGAAAAAACACAAGTAATAGTCAAATAGTAAGGATATCTTTTTTTTTAACTCATGACATCAATTAAGAAAATATGGTGTTTGCACCACGCTGTCTGAAATTCCACTGTTACCACAAAGAAATCTTTTTCACCGATTTGCAACACCGACGGGCTAAATATAACCGCTGAGATGAAGAGGACATCCTCTCTGAAATGTGTCTGAGTCATGAGGATTACCCCACAGTACAGTATTGTTTTTACTGTATGGCTTTACACAAAATGAACACACACTTCAGATAAAAAAGACTTGTTTGATGTCAACTTTTAAACCCCCGGGAAACCTGTTTATTTTCATTTTAACTGCCTCTTCACATAGGGAATCATAATTATCAATGCACAGGTTGGATAATAAGCAAAGTTCATCCTCTTATAGTTTGTATATCAGTAATTTTCATTGTGTGAAATGAAATTCATCTTCTGTCTTAAAAAAACAGTCTGAGTCCTGATGGAGACTTCAATGCACGCCACTTAAAAAAATTTCCCCAAATAATAAGTTTGTGTTTTTGTTTTCATATTTTGTTCTGTTCAGACACATTTCAGCTGGGAGACTCACTGTGGTCTCAGCTCTCTGCTCAGTGTCTGGTCTTAAAACCCCTCACTTCTGAGAGAGAGAGAGAGCCTTCTTGCACCAGAGCAGCCAAGGCTGGGAGAGTCCAGCCTGCAGTTCATAAAGACTGCCGCTAGATGGCACTGACGTGGTAGTTCTGACTGAAAACCTCAGCCCAGTCCTGACACGTCCAAAGACAGTGACCCCCCCCCCCCCCCCACACACACACACACACACACACACACACACACACCAGTCAAATAATATAACAATCATCAATCAGAAATTCCCAGAGGCTGCGTATATTTATTGTGTGGACTGAGTTTATATTGAAGTAATTCTGCGTTGGAAGAAAACACAGGATGTTGGATGTTAAGATTTACGTTACACATAAAACGGATGATTTCACTTACATTTCCTTCTGTTTTTAATCCACAGCTCACTCACACAGTTTACTCATCAAATCAACATAAACGCAGGAAGCACGCGTCTTTGGCAAATATCAATATAGAAAGAAAGTTTGTAAACATTTCAGCTCAGTGTCACACTGAGAAAGTATGGAGACTTAAGTGGTTACTTCAGAACCTGCTGCATCTATTGAGTTTTTCATGCAACATCCGTCCCAAGTGAGAGAAAGTTGTGAATTAATGCGTTGTTAATGTCAGAGGTCAATGAGAGAAAGGTCAGAGAACAAAAGAAGGACCCAGTGTTATCGCCCTCAATGCATTTCAGCCCCACTTTAATAAAATTACAAAACAGCAATAAGTGGTTGGCAGATGGAATTATGCACCGTTGTTGACACTTTGCACACAGTCCAAACCTTCTTTTCAAACTTGTGCAGAATCTCACTGAGGGAGGTCCACGTAAATTTCAGGTGTAGCAACCAAAGGCTGCTACACATGCACTCACACGTGTACGTGCGCACGCCATCTCTCCTGTGCTTGCTTCCCATCTAATTAGCAGGAAGGAGTTGTCCTCGCTCCACCTTGGTTGCACCTTCTTCACTCAGAGCTGCACATTCATCTCCACATGAATCCCCGAGCAGCTGCTCACGTCTTTGTTCTTCTTTTCTCTGTTTGTTCTAAAAGCACCGAACAACTTCTGAAGTCATCAGTGAATATGTTGATGGAAATGCAACATCGACCTGACAGTGATCACAACCTGAAAGGGGAAACCGTTTATTGACAGAAGTAGGTGGAAAAGCACTGCTTGGCCTGGTGGCTGATGATTCCTGCTGCACCAGTGACAGTTTACAGGAACTTTCATTCATCTACTGTACCTGAAGTACAGTTTGGGTTCTTTCACGGTGGGATTGTTGCATCTCGTTTCTGTCCTTGCCCCGGCCTTTGCTGAGTTCAGCTTTCTGCTTGCCATATTCCTCTCCTCACTTTTCTTTTCTTTATAATTCTGCTCCATCCTCTTGTCGACTCCGAGTTCCTCCGTCACCGCCTCTTTTCATCCCAGAACTGCTGGTTCCTCTTCTCCTTCCCATCCCTCCTCTCCTCTCCTCCCTCCTCTCTCCACAGCACAGCGTTTCATCCTCCCGTTTCCTTTGTGTCATTCTCTCAACCCACTGCGTTCTCCCTTCTTCTCCTCCTCCTTCTGGCACTTCTTCTGTTTCTCCTTCGTCCACGGATGGAGAGCTCTGTACGAGACGAGAGGAATTGTATCTCTGCTCAGTTGGCCACGGGCTCTCTTCAATATTTAATCAAGAGTGCATTTGTTTGAAAAGAGCTCTGAATATCTGTGTGGGTGAGTGATAAAGAGAGATGTCTGACCACTGCGTGTGTGTGTGTGTGTGTGTGTGTGTGTGTCTTTGTGTGTGTGTAGATACTGCATTTGTATTCAGGGGAGGTTGGTTAAAAAAGATAGAAGTGTGTATGTGTGTGCTGTGACAGTTTTGGGATGAAAGGCTTTCTCTAGTTTTATGGTAATTGGTTTACTATCTCCTCTCTCTCTCTCTCTCTCTCTCCCTCTCTCCCTTTGGCCTTCTCGTTCCTCTCTTTCCTTCTCCATCCCTTCTTTAAGTCCTTTCCCCTCCCCCATAATCCATTCTTCTACATGTAATCATCATACATTGTATGTACAGTATAGACTCAACCGTGTGTGTGTGTTTTTGTGTGTGTGTGTGTGTGTGTGTGTGTGTGTGTGTGTGTGTGTATAGTAGTCCTCTGTTATCAGGTTTGTTTGATTTTGCTGTGTGTGCATATGTGACTGTGTGTTGGTGTATCAGCGGCCGGTCCCGGAGCGTTCCCCACGGACCACAGAGCAGCACATTTCATCATCCTCCAGACTCGGCTCCAGAAAGCCCAGAGTCCCTCCGCTTCTCTTCTGCTTCTTCAGCAAGTTCAGCAACACAGAGAGTCTCCCTTATTTCCTCCTTTCCATTCCAGGAGACTGCAATTATAAATATAAATACCATTACAATTTCTAAATTCGCCGTGGAGCAGCTGAAAGCATCTGCTGCTGTTTAGCTGCTCTGGGTCTTGCTGAAAATTAGCATTTTTCTGCTTCTTCTGCTTCTCTCTGTGAGTCCTGTGTGAAGAGATGGGTAACGTGTCCGGTCTGTAGTCTGCCGTTTCCCACCGTCAGCAGCACAATACTGACTATCACCGGGATAAAACAGTGAGAAAGATGAATAAAATCAGACAGGATTCTGAATCTGACTCCAGCCGATACACCGCCTCATTCTTACCAGATAAGAAGTGAAATTCAGAATGTGTTTTTGTTCAATTGCATCAAAGTGGCAGCCCTCGACTGTAACACAATGTTCTGACAAAATTAGAAAAATGTTCTTTTCTCTCTGTTCTTTCTTACTCGTCCTTGCTGGTTTGAGGTGAAGCTTGATCTGAAAAGATTTTGTTCAAACCAACCAATTTGTTTGCATCTGTTGCCTCTTCAGTCAAACAGATCCAATGAAACAAAGAAACACCCACATAATCCAGGTGAAGATGAAAAACAAACAAAAAAACATCTAAATGAGTCACTAAAAAAACAAAATAAAAGATACATACAATAACTCGGCCTTTCTTCAAACATTTACTTTAACTGTTACTCAGTACTGCAGCTTTAATGTTTCTGGGAAAAACTGACAATGTGAAACCAAACAGCTGGACCTTTATCAAGTACCACATCCTCTGTTCCCTGCTTCTTTATTTTCACCCAAAATTGATATCAGAACTTCATCGATTTCACAAAACTTGACATGACTTGGTTTATGTGTGTTTTTGTCCTTGCAGGGCGCACACCCATACTGACTATAATATTTTTTTTCAGCTGACATCTTCTTTGTTTTGTTACCGTCATGTTAACAACTTCTTCATTCAAATATCTGGAAACCAAAAATCTGCTGCGAGTCTTGATGAAGTGACAAGATTTGTGCTGAAATTTATCTTAAAATAAAACGGTCAGAGGAAAAGCTGAAGGAGTTGCTTGAAAAAATTGTGTCTAATGTCCAATTTTTTTGCAAAGAAATTGGCAATGACATCCAAAGCATGGCATGGACACTGTGTATTTTATACTATTGTGTGTCTGTGTAACACAATTAAACAACAAATCTCAGTATATGTTCCAGAACTGTTAGCATTTTTAATGCATTTCTGTTTTCCAGCTGCCAAACAGTTTATCTGGGCCGCTGCTCCTGACAGCGATGGTGTTGGTATAATCTGAGTCCCTGAAAGGCGGCAATTATCCCAGATTACAAGTCCTATCGAGAAACAGACTTGACATCTCAGTTATACAACTGAACCCGCTGCACTCAGACTGAACTCTGCTCCGCTTCATATCAAATTGAGTATCAAGCTCAGATAAACTTGAGCCCCTTGAATTCAAATGAATTCTGTTAAATTATTTCACTAAAGCGTATTTATCAGACTTTGAAGGAGGCTGTGATCTTTTTAAAGCTTTAGAATGAATTTCAAGTTGTCCCAGGGCTAATTTACAGTTCACACAGGTTTGTGTGTGATCATAGTGGCAACGGAGGTGAAAGCCTCACATGAAGCCAGAAAGAGAAAATGGTCCTTGCTGTACTTTATGTGCAGTCGGCTCCAGAGCAGATGGATGACACTGCACAGGTCACCGCTGCACGGCTCAGGAACACAAGCAGAACTGACTGTGAACGCTGTCACTGTTTCCATCTACAATACAACAAATGCAGGAGCCATCTGATATCGGGCAAAGCGAAACGCGGTGGAGATTGTGGGGCGATAACAGGCAAACCTTTCAGTGCAGGATAAGGTTACATGATACACAGCACAGGGAGGAACAATTTATTTTTTTTTTTAACTGTGGGCTATTCTTCAGTTTGCCTTTTCACACCTTATTTTAATTTCTGTATAGTCTGCATGAGTTATAAGAGATTGATAGATTCACCTTGATATCATCCTTGATTCAAGTCCAGTTTGGAGGCATTTTGATGAGGAGTTTGCATGTTCTACCTGTGCTTGTGTGTGTTTACTTCAGGTTGGTTCCTGTGGATATCTCCTTACAAGGTGAACTGGAACTTCAGGCTCCACATCTTTCTCTCTCTCACACCTTTCGGGGAAGAGGCTCCTGAAGGTGGATTACTTCCCAGCCGGCCACACAGGCGCGCGCTGAGCCTGCTCTTTGTTTACCTATGGAAATATGAGCCAGGTAAACTGGTGACGTCGCCCCAGCGCGTGCCTTCTGCTGCTCTCTTCCCCCCTTCCTCCTCCACTCACCCCAAACACTTTCAATCCTTTTCGTTGTATCTCCAACTAATAATAATAATACAAATTTAAAAAAAAAAAAACGCACGGGTGCGACAGCGCGCGCTTTGTATTAATCCGAGACGTGATTAGAGATTGAAAGGTGGAAGTGATGCAACGCTTCTGTGCACCTGTAACGTCCCCCCTCCTCCCCTCCTCCTCCTCCTCCTCCTCCCGGAGCGACACACTCTCTCACACACACACATCAACCTGGTGGTATTGAGGAGCAAGACGCGCAATCACTGGGTGGAGCAGCGGCGGCGGCGTGCTGCGGAAAACACGGAGCAGGTCGTAGAGGCGGCGCGCGCGGCTCGGCTGCAGATGCGGGTCGGAGAGTGCGAGCGGCGCGAGGCGGGGGGAAATGGCGAACGGGCGCGGGCGGCGGCGGTACGCCTGGTGAGGATACCGTAGACACCGAGAGCACCAGGACAGACGGGGACGTGAAAGAAAAAGGGGGGGAGCGCGCGCAGCATGGAGGACTCGGAGCCCGCAGAGGACGGCTTGCTCGCGGGTTTGCGGTGGAACAGGAGCGCGCGGGACCAGGCGCAACTCAAACACAAAATCCGGGACCTGCCGGGGCTCCTGAAGCACGGGCTGCACCTGCGGAAGAAGAGCGTGAGTATCTCCGGCGGACTCTCCGTCCTGTCCTGCTTTTTTTTTTTAATTTTATTTCCACGTTTGGTGACCGCTGGCGAGTTTTGGCGGAGGTTTCCCCCACGCCACTTTGCGCTCCGAGGCCGCTTCGTAACCCCGTCACGACTCAGGTGTTTTCATTCTCGCTGCCAGCGCTGCTGTCGCAGAGGCACCGTGTGTGTGTGAGTGTGCGTGCGTGTGCGTGTGTCTGTGCTACATCCATAATAAAAACAACTGCTGTTAGACATCATACCTCCACACTCTGGTAGTCAAGGCAACCCCCCCCCCCCCCCCCCTTCCCCATCATCTCCTCCACCACACACACACACACACACACACACACACACACACACACACACACACACACACACACACACACCTACTGATTTACACATCAAGCTGTAATACTTGTTACAAAACCTGTTTGTTTTTTTCACAACACCGTAATTATTTTCATTCCAATGTGTCAGTGTGGACTTTAATATTACCCAGCCATTGTTCTATCTCTCTCTTTTTTTTTTTAATCGATGAGTTCATTATAGATTGTCAATTACTGTATTCAGCACAGCATCAGACTTAAACAAAATTTCAATAAATCAATTTTTTTTAACCATATTGATGATATGGCTGCATGTTCTTCCTGTGCCTGTGTGGATTTTCACCAGAACCTCTGTTTTCCTCCCACAGTTCATAAACATGCATGCCAGTAGACTCTTTATTTCCTGTCAGATTGAACGTGTTGTTGTTTGTCTCTCTGCGTTCGTCCTCTAATGGACTGGCCAGTTGTCCTGTGTGTTCCTGAATCAGCTCCTCAGCCTCACAACCCCGAACTGGACGCAGTAGTAAAGATAGATGGATATGATGGTTGGTTGGAGTGAAGCGGTGGTTGGCACTGTTTTCTATCCTCTACAAGGTCGCATGTTTTTCCTGTGTCTGTTTGTGTTTCCTCCCAGTTCTCAGTCCATTGTGCCCTTTGCTGAATTCTCATCCTTGCAACCTGAGTGCGAGTATTGTAAGTAGATGGATAAAAATATTAGACATTGGCCAAAATTGTAATACATTTTATCAAATGTACTGTAAATGTCTTAAATGTGTTACTAATTTCAAATAACGGGATTATCAGCAGTATATCAAAACACATTTCATCCTATATCTGTTATTGTTTTATGCAACTTTCAAAAGCACACAGTAATTGTAGTTTTTGGCACCTCATTCCACTAGATTGTAATAAAACACAGAGAAAGATTGTCATTTCCAAACAAAAAGACTGTTGTTTGGTGTTGCATGTAATTATGAAGGACTTCTCTCAAAAATTGCCAAAAGGAATTTGATTGCTGCAGCACAGTTTTTATTCAATAGTCAGCATGCTCTATAAATGTGAAGTCTGTTTCCATCAGAAGGGCTGGATCAGATTCTAGTCTGCAGCTGAGTCATTATTCAGAATGGTCAACTGGAGGACTTTCAATAGGAAAAAAAGAAAAAGGAATCACCTCTCTCCACGAGTGAAGTGCAGCCCCTCGAGCTGTGAACTGCGTCCAGCTTGTTCTCCAGAGAGGCAACCATTTTCAGTGACGTTGCCCTCAGCACTGTTTTGAAAAAACGAAACTCCAGCCAGAGTTCAGACTTATTCCTCACAGGACACAGAAAAGAGCTCGGGATCGCTGCCCTCTACAAATTAATCACTGTCAAAAAAAAAAAAAAAAAAAAGAAGTTCGTGTTGGCCAGTGGTTGCTGTGTCTACCTCTGGGGGACTGGGGGGAACTTTTTTTGAATGCCAAACAGTATTCACCGTGAGTTTCCTTTCAAGCAGATCTGCATTTCACTTTTTAGTGTTGATTAAAGTGGTGACATTAAAACCATTTATTCAGTCTTTTTTTCAAATTTTTTTTCCAACACAAGTTGTGGAAAATCCACATTGATTTCCTCCGTTACCTGGTTTGTCTGATGGCTCGCAGCAATCAAAGTCATATTTCCATAATCATTCAATACACTCCAATTTCCCCAACATTACCAAGCTTTAATCAGGCGAAATTTCAAATCAACCGTCTTATCTGCATCACGAGTCTCTTGGGTCTTTCATGATGACTGATCAGCTGAGCAGTTAATGTGTGTGCGTCGGCGTGGAACGAACATACCTGACAAGCCAAATGGCTGCTCGGTGTGTCAGCGCTGCTCATCTTCATTATGGGTGACAGCCGGGAGAAAAACACGTCCCCGGCTCCCTCTGTGGGAATGTGAGACGGCGTGCCGGAGTGTCCAGTCCCACCGGAGCCAGATGTGCTAAAAATATGCAGCATTTTGTAGTATGACACCGCGCGGCACCGAGGAGACCCAGTTCATGCCATGTTACATCTGTTTTCTTAAACTGACACTCAAATGACCTACATTTGACTGTTTCCTGTTACCTGTTAGTGCGGTCCAGTTTTCCCCGTCAAAATAAATAGCCGATGTTACAGTCTACAACAATATGTTGAGGAAAATATCTGAATATCGGTGAAAAAATGCAATAATTCTGATACATTTTCCTCCCATTTGTACTTCAAAGACGTTGGGAAGACTGATGGTTGATGCGTTTTGCTCTTTCCCGCTCATTTCTTTCACCGGTTCGGTGTGTGAGTGTGCTCATGTGTGGCTGAGTGTGATGAGGCGTGGGTAAGTAGTGTAAAGGCATGGCTGCTGTGCAGGCTGGTCCTCTCTGGACGCTGGTAGCTCCAACATGCTCCATTTAACACAGGCTCACATGTTCACACTCACATGTTTGTTTGCACCGAGGAACGTTTTAAGCAGTGATCGTATCTGCGTCACTCTTGTTGGTTGTGACTTACAGTATCTTCAGGTGTTGTGTGTCTTTTGTTAGAATACAAACATCCCACCTCAGCAGTTTTTTTTTTCTTTTCTTTACCTCGTGTGTTTCATTGATGTTTGCCGACAGCTTATGAAGCGAGTTGAAACTGTTTTATTGCACCGAGCCATCTGCCGCCTTTGGGTCCGGCCTGCAGCCTCCAGCCTCACCTTGGAGGATCAAGTCTGTAATTACCTGTTGTGACTTGCTTTGGTTCAATTATTTGTCCTTTCATTGGCCGCGGTGTGACAGGAGCACAGAGATTTGCGAACACTTTGCTGACATTTTACCTTTTATTGCACTTGCCTCGGTGCTTTGTTTCGGAGCCAGTTTACGACCAGGAGAACCTGGCTCCGGTTCCCTCCTTTTTTCAAAGGGCTGACTGAAGCTCAGTCAAAGTCGCCCACATCTGAGAGACACATATTGGTCCATCCATTTTTTTTTTCCCCCCTCTCACTCCCCTCACAGTGGCAGCATCCCTCTAGCTTGTCTGGGCTGAGGAAGAGTGCGCTCTGGGTCTAGGAAGACCCCTGCCAGTGGGGCTTGCCTGGTAGATGATCGGAAGGCGTATAAAGCTCAGCCACCGCAGTGTGGGGAAGCAGCAGCTGAACTGTAGGCCTCTCCCGGATGGCTGACCTCCTCGCTCTGTCGCGAAGAGTGAAGCCCGACACCCTGCAGAGAAAACTCATTTCAGCCGGTTGCGTCTGCAGTCTCATTCCTTCAGTGATGACCCTGAGGCCGGGACCGTAGGTGAGCGTGGGTTTGTAGACGGGCTGGTAAACTGAGCTGTGCTCTGCTCCCTCATCACCGCGACAGTCCGGTACAGCAGCCACCGGCCCACATCTGCCCCCCAATCCCGCCTTCCGTAGTGAATCGTCTACCTGAGTTAGATCCTCCGCCATCTTTTTGATCCACCTGACTCTCATAAAACACAAAGACAGGCAGATCACGACAAGCCCAGCTGAGACTGTTTACTTTATTATTTCATTTATAAAATCCAACCTCAAGGTTAGACTCTTTGTTGTGTAACCAGTTTCGCTGTGGAGTCATGCATTTGATTGGATTTGACTGTTAATCCAGAGGAAGGAGTAAAACCAGTGTGAACGAAGCACATGGATCTTTATTTAAATCTTGCTGAAGTGGTTTTCACTGAGTGAGGCAGGCTTCCCCTCAGAGGTGCCATAGAGCTTAAGAGCAAAGCGCAGCAGTGGAAAAAAAAAAAAAAAAAAAAATCTGATGGTCCCGAGATCATCATGATTTCTTCTTTATTTCATTGCGATAGCATTAAAATTCCAATTTAAGATTTTTTTTGAAAGATCAGAAGTGAAGCAGTTACCACAGTTGCATAATATATATATATATATATATATATATATATATATATATATATATATATATATATATATATATATATATATATACTGTTTTTATGAAGATATATTTCAGATTTAAAGCGTCTAATTAGCATTAGTAAAGTGGTTTTTATGACCCATGGATCCCAGCAGCTGTTAACAATATTATTTTGCAATGAGATAAACACTGGAGAGTGTAACATTCAATTAAAGATAATTACTTTGCATGAGACAAAGCATGTTTGTGTGCTGTGTGTAGATTAACTTTAAGGCTTGAAGACTGGGACAAAACAGGAGGCTATGTGTGACGTTTCTGGTTCGCAGCCAGGAAGTCATCACCTGCCAAATGTCATCAATAAAATGCGACCATTGAACCTTGATCGGGGTCACGGGAGTCCGAGGTGCACTGATGTGTGCTGGAAACAATGGCTGCTCTGATCCCCCAGAGGAAATACTGTAGCACGGATTGCTGAAAGCATTAATGGCAGAAAAGTGTCGGAACACAGAGGGTATCCCAGCGCGCTGCTTTTAATTTTCTTGCAATCAATTAATCGACTAATCATTCAGACTCTGGTTGCAGTTTGCACACACACACACACACACACACACACACACACACACACACACACACACACACACACACACACACACACACACACACACACACACACCTTTGTGGCAAAGTCATTCAATGATGGGGAACACGACTTAGAGCAGTTGCTGCTCTGTTTTTCTGCCTTTCATTGAAAACAAAGCTCGTGATGGATGCAGACATTTTTTCCAGTGTTTTTTCAGAAATACTTGCACTCTTAGTTTTAGTCATGCAATTTTTTTTGACATGATTTCAGATTTTGTCCCCTTTAATGTCTTCTTCTTCTTCTATACCGCTTTCTCGTGTTCAGAGATGCAAAGAACCAACCTCACCAGTGTTAGAGCGCACCAGATATTTAATATTTGAATGGGATGTGTGGACGCGTGCTGCGATAATACATCCAGAATATTGCTGTACGACAACACAAACTTAGATATACAAAATGTTCCTCACAAGCGGCATGTATAACTGCATCGTGTTGTATTTCTGGCTGTTAGATTAGATTATGGAACCTAACGCACCCCTAATGCAGGCTCTGTGACTTTTTAATCACGGTCGAAAAGGGAAGTGTGTCAAATTCCCTCGAATGTGATCTTATTTCTACATAATGAATGCAGCATAATGGTGCTTTCTCCTGTGTTTTTATGTCTGCCGGCAATATTCCACATCCATAAGTGCATTATGCTGTACATTGAAATAAGAAACATGAAAGCATGAGTGAGAGGCGGGCTGGGATGAACATTGCACGGTGAGAAATGCAAACACTGTTCCCCATGTTTGTTTACTTAAAGTGCATTAAAGGCTGGAATGACAACACTTTAAACGAAGTATACTGTTGAAAACAAACATCTTTACCACCAACGCTTTCCTCATGATGTTCAAAGTATTTTTGTGTATCAGTCTACACGACAGCATGCTAAGTTAAATCAAAGGAAACCATTTTAAAAGCTCAAAATGACAAGTTTCTGAATAAAATAACTGAAACATATGAGCTAGTGTAGATATTAAGTGTGTGTTTTGGCAGACCAGAGGTCTTGTGCTGTACAGAGCTTCTCCTGACAGCTTCACCTTGTCTGTGTGTGTGTGTGTGTGTTTGTCTACGTTCGGCTACAGCTGTATTGATTTCTCCATTTTGACTTTCTCGTATGACTGATGTGTCAAGGAGTCGACGGGAGCTTTGTGCGAACGTGTCGCTGAGTGTTTGTGTGTGTGTGTGTGTGTGTGTGTGTGTGTGTGTGTGTGTGTGTGTGTGTGTGTGTGTGTGTGTGTGTGTGTGTGTGTGTGTGTGTGTGTGTGTGTGTGAGACGGAGGGCTTGCCAAGCATGCCGTGCTACAGCTCTTCACTGTGCTCAGCAATCTAATCTGAGAGTAATCCATTTCTTTCAGATAATGACCTCGCTCTCTCCTGCTCTCGCTCTCCGCCTTGCTCGCTCTGCACACACTTTGAAGTCATCACACAGATAAGCGTGTCAGCATGCGCTCTGTCTTTATAGCTTTCATTCATCTTCCCTCCTCGGCTCCTCTCCGCTCTCCCCTCGCTCGCGTTCGGCCTCCGAGGCTGCGGCGGCGGCGCCCATACATTCCCCGTAATAGGGGGAGCGTGTGTTTGTTAGAGGGAGACGGGCAGAACCGCATGCGGTCGCACAGGCGACAGAAATGCCTTGTTGTTGCGAAGCGGTGTGAATGAAATACCTCTGGCGCTGGCGTGCGCCTGGAGTGTGTTTACAAGGAGAGATGATGCCGCAGAAACAAAGACCTATTGAGAGATCCGCGCTCACCAGACGAGGAAACGGAGAGATGGAGAGATAAGATGGAGAGACCAAGACAAAAGAGAGGGAGAGAGTGAGACAGATAGCGAGAGTCACAAACAGTTGATTTAGTGTATGTTGCCTGGCTGGGCGGAGTGCTCGACTTAACCCTCAAGCCAAACTCTGAAGGAACAGAAACCAGCTCTCACTTCCACGGATATCTCGGAGTACGTCCTCAGTGACTTTGTGTTTTTTACGGCCAATTACTGATCTGTTCCGTAAAGGTTTCTCAGAGCTGATAAAGCTCCAACTCAAGCTTTACACTTTGTTAATCAGAAAAGCTGACCTTGTGAACACCGTGACTTCCAGTTCTATCCCTTTATGTGGTCGTGATTAGTGCAACACACGTTCGTATTATCCTTATCGATGGACAGAACTAGAGAGGAAATCAGTGTTTGGCAGGTTTTTTCTTTGTTGCAGCAGCGCTTCTTGGAAATAAATGTGATACTGTTGGAAGTTCTGATCATTTCCTGCTCAGTTACTGCTTGATTTGTAAAGAACATTCATTTGTGGGATGGGCAGCTGAGTGTGGGTTGCGACTCTGAATAAATTCCTGTTTTCCTTTGCTGTTTTTATTAACTTGTCTTGACCTTCTAAAACCAAATTTGTAGGCAGTCAGGTGCAGAAATAAAATCCTGTAAATACTGTAGCGGTAATCCATATCTCCACAATATTGAACCAAACTCGCAGTGGGGAGGATCGAACGCTCTTCCAGCAGAGCTGACTGCAGTTTAACAACTCGGATCAATAGTCAACTGCAACGAAAAGCGGTCTGACATTGACAGAGAAGATTACGCAAAGTTTTCATGTTCGCAACCAACTTGTCCAACTCTGCTGCTCATGCCACAAACGCCGGTCCTTTACCAGCGTGCCGCTCTTTGAAAAGGTATCGCTGAAAATAATCTGATAATCTGTCAAATGCTATTTTCTTCAGTTTTTCACTTAGTTTAGATAATTTATTCTCTACTAAATTAAAATTGTTAGTCATTTGTTCAAAATTTGAACAAAAATAATAGAGAATTAAATACTGAACTGGAATGAAAGCACACAAACAAACAAACAAAAAAATAACTCAACACAGCAAAACATTATTGAGATCTGGTGGGAAGAATTAATTGTATCAGTAGAAGTAATTAGACGAAAATAGCACTGAAGTTATACACTGTTGTACACATAAACTGCAAAATGTCAGGCGCCCAGATAAACAAGTGAGAACTGGAATAAACTGCGCTCCAGGGGAGATCATCCGCCACCACTTCACCCACCTCAGCTACTCCCTGCCTTCGCTACTATTACACCAACTATCCCCCTGTAACACGTTCCTAAAGATAAAATAAAGTACATTTATGGCTGTTTTATCAATTCATCCATTGTGTAATGTATAAAATGTCGACCTCCAGTTTTGGATCAATGACACCATTTAAAATGAGCTTTAGAGGTGCTGCTTAGAGGGTTTTATTACCTTTCGACGGAGCCTGGCTCAGTTTTCTACATGTAAGCAGTCTTTGTGCTAAGCTAAGCTAACAAGCTTTTGGCTTTAGCCTCATAGTTAATGTCACGGGAGTGGTATTGATCTCCTTATCTGAGTCTGGCTAAGAAAGCAGAGGAGCATATTTCCCTAAATGGGGAATCCATTCCTATAATGAAGAGTTGGTGAGCTGTGATTAACTCCCCTTAAGAGGTGTGTGTGTGTGTGTGTGTGTGTGTGTGTGTGTGTGTGTGTGTGTGTGTGTGTGTGTGTGTGTGTGTGTGTGTGTGTGTGTGTGAGCGTCAGCGCAGCGCATGTTTTGTGTGCACGTCTGAGTGCGACATCCCAGACGGTATCATCGCTCTAATGAGGATCACACACTCTCCTCCACATCTTTCTAATCATCACTCTTATTTCATTTTCTTGCGACTCCAGAGCTGAGCGCTCCTCTCTCTCTCTCTCTCTCTCTCTCCCTCTCTGTCTTTGTCTTGCTCGCACTTTCTCTCTTTCGCCATTATAATTAAGATGATCTCTCTGTCTCACCGCCTCATCGCTTTTCCTCTCCGTCTGTCATACCCATATCCATCCTCATCCTCCTCCCCTTGCACTTCATCAGCGTTCCTCCCTCTGCGTCTCAGGTGCTTTTGTTTAGCTCATTTGACGTCTTTGTATTTTTCTATCTGGCTTCATCTGGCGGTTTGTTGTTCCTCGCCAGCGGCAGCAACAGTTGCTGGCAAAGGCTCAGTTTGAGTGGAGGTTTCCAGAGGGATTCAAACCCGCAACTCTGTCAGCGGTGCCTGCTCCCTGGCTGATCTCAGAGACCAGTTGCACTCCGATTGCAAGAGGTTTGCATCTGTCTGTTTCTTCATGTGCGCTGGCGACGTGCTCGCCATCCTAATGCTCTTCTACAGTCTGTGTTTGTGTCTGGGAAGCTTTAGTGTTTTAAATCAGATGAAATAATCATTTCTTTTTCTTTTTTTTTTGGGACATTATTCTCTTTGAAATTTACTCTGAAAAAAGGAGTGCAAAAGATATCTCAAAACATACACTGTCTTGATGTTATATGGTACCATTAAGTGTTGTAAAACAATCGCACACAATAAAAGTTGCCGGAGATAAACAGACCCACACAAGGAAATACTTCCATTTGCCCGAGTGACTCAGTAACGGACGACAGACTGAGTAACTTATTTATTCACAGAGTGGTTTTACAAGGTTAATATTGGAAGTTTGAAGACTGGAGGTTTCGTGGACTCACATGTCACGATTGTAACCTTTTGACCTTCTTTTTCATATTTGCATAATTCATATAATTCTAATTTTATTGGACTTTTTATAGATCCTTGTGAAGGTAATTTAAAAAGTTTTTTTTTAAGTTGCAGCACAAGGCGTGACGTCGTGCCGTCGAGCTCCAAAAGTATGAGTCTGCACGTGATGCCGTTTCCTCTCCACCTCATCAAACACTTGCTATCATTTTTAATCCATTTTATGACCAGTATGTCACCACAATGTCAACAGCGCTGCCGTCTTGCACCCAGCAGCACCACAATAATCCATAAAGCTTAAAAGCTTATTTCCGGACACGGGGAGGTGGAGCTGGAGTGGAAACACCGAGGGCAAAGGCTGATGGTCGTAAACATGACTCCCATTTATTACGGCTTCAGTAGCATAATGGGATCGTCCATTGTTCATAACAATGGTCATTCAGTTTTTGTGGTGGCAGCTCTGCGTTCACGAAAGGGAAAAGTCAGAACCTTTACACAAGATGGTATCGATGGTGTGAATCAAAAACGTAGATATAATTGATTTAAATGATTCATAACTGGTCTTAAAAAAAGATAGAGAAGTATTTGTTGCAGTTTGTCCTGTTTTCCATTATGCAAGGTGAAAAAAGTGAGGCTTCACAACAGACATTCAAAAAAAAAAATCAATATTTAATTTCTGGATCTGGTTTTCCTGGGTAATGAGCTTTGACTTTGCATGTTCTTCCTGTGCGTACTGCGTACTTCTCCAGCTATGTATGTGAGGTTAATTACAGCCATCAGTTAACCAGAGATGTGAATGTGGTTTTCTGCCCCTTGATGACTAATTTTAGTCATGATTTCCATTATTTAGATTTATACTCATACATTTATATATTTAAATCCTTCTTTTGTTATAATTTCCATTTATTAGTCACAAAAACAGACAGCAACTCATAGTACTGAAATATTTGAGATCAGATGTTCTTTTCCTATTAGCCAGAGAACTTGATTATTGTAAATAAAATGCTTTAAAGCTTTTATTTTCAATGTTAGTTGTGTGAAACTATTATCGTTTAGTGATTTCTGGGATTCTTTGTGATGCCTGTGTGCATCTGAAAGCAGAAGGAACCATCAGTCAGCAGAGACACCAGCTGCTTCTCCTCGCTGCTCAGTTCCTGCGGCTAAAGCCAGCGTCTCTACATCTGAGAGTCGTTCTCACTGCTGCGCCTTGGTTCGGCTGGAAATTGCATTTTGATATTTACAGTTTAAGGGATGAACAATTTTTTTTTCCTGCTGTGTTGTTTGATTTAATGGTTGTTGTTTATCAGGCTGAGTTGTTTAGATCAGTGGTTCTCAAAGTTTTTAAAGCGTGCATGAAAATATGGAGCACCACTTTGACCAACCTGAACATAGAGGAGTGGAGATCAGGTTGATTGTCTGTGAACACTTCACAGTTTGAATGAAATGTGATTACTCTTGATATGAGGATTACTGATTGATTATTCTTTTTTTTTGTTGTTATTGCCACACATAAAGCAGCAGCATTATATTTCACATGATATTTTTTTATTGCAATATTAAGTTGGAGGCTTCTCAAAGCAGACTGAGTCGGGTGAACTGGACTTGGTCGTGTCTGTGGAGGATGTTCATCCTCAGTTCCCTCAGTGTGAATGAGTACGTATAGCTGCTGGTTTTTAGTTATGACTGATGTTTTTGAATCGGTTGAACTGGTCCGTCTCTCATCAGGCGTGTTTGCTCGCTGTGTTTACTGTGTGTGTCGTCATGTGTGCGTTGGCTCTGATGGCTTGTGTGTATTTTGTTTCAACAGCAATCACCTGACACTATCCCTGGACCAAGCTCTGGACCCACAGTACACAAAGTAAGAAAACACACACACACACACACACACACACACACACACACACACGCACGCAGACAATGATGTCATTCTTTCAGTTTTACTATTAAACAAAAACTGTTTGTTTATCCTGAACACATGTGACCTCATTCCTAATTTTAAAATATCAGCTATTTTGCTCTGTAGTTTCACACAAACTCTCAGCGAGAGTCTTAATTCCTCATTCATGACCCTAATGTGGTTTGGCAAGTACTTTATTACTGCACTCGGAAAAAGGCTGCAGGGCTCTAAAGTGTCTTGTGAGTAGTTTTCTTTCAACACTAAAAACATCTGCAGAAAGTAAAGACATCATCCGAGGTAAAGATGCTGCTTGTTTGAAAGCACATCTGTTTATTTTGTGACAAAAGCTCTTTGAATCTGCCTTGCTGTGTGTCCCTCTGCTTTGTTATGTATTAATATTGTTTGTATTTCATTAGATTTTTCTTTTCTACTTTGGCTCGGTGATACCGGCTACGTATAATATTGATGTGGCGCTGAGTGCAGAGCAGCTCGGCTTTGATCACCTCCGCATGGTGACGCCTGGAAACAAAGCCTCAGAAGGGATCTCCGCTCAGCCAAGTTTGCTCTGAAGATCTCTGCTTTTTGTTCAGACATCATTGAGGGATACGCTTCCAAAACGATGACTGAATCCAGTCACTAAAATTTAAATCATGCAAAACAAAAGAAATTTCATCCGGATGATTTGACATTGGTACTATTTATTTTCAGTTTCTGGCAAAAAAGATGTAATTAAACCAAATTTTCATCGTTGTTGGATTGATTTCACTTGTTTTAAATGTATCTTTCCTTTCATTCACAGCATGGACTGTGGTCTGTTCACTTAATTCCTATGAGTTACAAGTTTAGGAGAAGCTTTATTTCAAACTAGTAAAAAACAAAAATAAACAAAGAAAAGAAAGACAGAACGTCTAAATACGTGAAGAAGAGACAGCACAGTCATTTGGGAACAAATAACTTTCATAAATCCTTAGATAACAGTGAATGAGGTCTCCTCTGTTTTTACATATAAACGGACAAAATGTATGAAAAAATTGTGGTTTGGATTCAGAGTAAAGGACTGCTTCCTGTAACTCATGGGAAGTAAACAGTCACGCTGTTTTTTCATAACATGGCATGCATTACGCTAAGAGGAAAAGTTCCTAATAAATTGTAATGTTGGTGTTAATGACTGTTTGGTTCCAGAGGCAGTAAAAAGCTTTATGGGAGGTGTGTTAATTAGAGGATTTTGGCTTTTCAGCGGGAGACATGTAGGTGGGTTGCATAAGCATTCAGTCATCAAAGCCATAATTCTTATGGTTTTGCATCATAGCTTATTGTATAATCTTGATTTCGTGTCTTAAACAAAAATAAATTAGATTTTCTGGCGAAAAGATCCTCTTTCCCCAACATCCATTTTACAAATAAGAAATTATCCATGATTATTGAAACGAGCCCTGATAATCGAGACACAATTTTATTGTTTTTACAAAGCAGCTTCTGAAAAGTAGAGTTATGAACAATCAGCTCCTTGTTTCCTCGCTGAATGAAATCATCCTGCTGAAAACTGAGCAACCATACTTAGCAACGCCGTGTGTACGCGGTGTGATTTTGACTTGTGTCAGTGTAAATGGTTTTTGTTCTAATGCATGTAAGGAATAATTAGAATTTAATAGAACCGGCAGCCCATGTAAACAGCTTAATTGAAATCCGGTCTTATTTACGGCAGAGTCAACAGCAGGATTATTCCTGAGCGTGTAGACTCGGTCGATGTTTCCCTCCTCGGGGAGGGAGGGAGGGAATCCAGTTGTCCTTGTGAGCCGCTCAATGACGGCTGCGTGTCGCCACGTTCGCTCTCTGAAATCTTACATCCACGTTGAATTTCGTGATGCTAGTTACATTTACACCTCTTTAACACTAACGTGTGTGTGTGTGTATGTGTGTGTGTGTCAGTCTTGCTCCCAAAGTTTCCCATGTGCTGGCCGGGCGGTGAGGAACGCCTTCCTCTCTCACGGACCGTACCCGGCTAAAGACAAGATCCACCTGGCCAGGATCATACGGTACACTTGTCCCTGTCTCTTTGTGTTTGTGTGCGCGGCGCCGGATCGATGAGTCCACTGATGCACTCGCTCTGACTCGCCGGTCCCCGACTGGCCTGCCGGAGCTGTTTATGCAGCGAGATGAATGGAGCGGGATGTTAGATGTTACATATAGGAGAGCAGGAGTCGGCCCGGGAGCGCATGTGCCGTGAAGCGGCGCACTGCTGCACATGCAGGACGTTCACACGCGTGCAAGAACCATCCGAACATCTGGACGCAAATATAAATAGATACTCTTAGCCGTCCCCCTGCGTCCGCCCACACAAATGCACAGCGTACACATGCAGGAGGAGTTTACCCCCGGGACAAGCCGGCGGAAAGGATTCACCGTTTCGTAGGAAACAGCTTACAGAGAACTAATGAATAATCAATGATATTGATTAAATTAGAAGAAGAAAAAAAACAACAACAGGGAGGAAGTCTGTATGGATGCGTGTTCTCGTGCGTCGTGTATCTTAATACGTACTGACTTGTGTGCATAAAATAAAAACTGTGCACGTGCGCGCGTGTGTGTTTGAACAGGCGCAGCTATGTGGGAGTGGAGCTGGTGCAGTGGCTCTGCGAGCAGTGTGTGTACGTGCGCTGTCGGACGACTGCCGTGCGCGTCTGGCAGGTGCTGCTGGAGCTGGGAGTCCTGCTGTCTGGTAAAAGAAAACACACACACACACACTAACATGCCCCAGGTTTGGACTGTGCCCTAAAATTTCTAGCCGCCGAAGCTAAAAAGCTGCTCTTAAGGCAGAACAACAGAAACGATCACGACCTTTTAATTTTTTTTTTTTTTTTTTTACGTAAGATGGTAAAACAATGACAGGACTCAGTACAGTGTTTATTGAAGCCCTTCTCCCAGTAATTACAGTAATTATTCTGCCCAAAACATCCTCCGTAATTCATCTGAAACCATGTCTTACCAACAATTAACTGCCTGCTGAACCGTCGGAGTGCCGAGTAATTTATCCCTTATGATCCTTTATTGAAACGTTTGTGTTGCTTCTCTAATTAGAGCCGGGCGTGATGTTATTTCGTCGTGTACTTCCGTAGTTCGTACGATGCCTTTTCATTCGACACGGGTCTTTGAAGAGATAGCTTCTTATAAAAAGTACATTGTAGTTGAATTGCGCTCCGGAGGGAGGATTGTGCTCGTGCTGCTTCAGGTCTAAATGTGTTAAAGGATAAACAGTGGAGCTCAGGCACAGTTCATCGGCCTGGTTAATCCATAATATGAAGACTTTATCCAGGTTTCTGTGCGAGTGGCAATTTTCCGCCCTTTCTCTGGAGCTAGAATGAGTGCACTTCTTTTGTGGGAGGAGGATTTATATTTCTGGTGAATCCTGTTTGTTGAATTACATCAAATTTGGACCACAGTGGAATCCTCAATGAGCTCCCACTGAAAAAAAAAACACATCGCTGTATTTATTTTTACTGAAGTTTTATAACCTCCTATGCAGTTTAATAATGATTCAGCTTGAGAATGATATTAATGAATCAAACATGGGAAAAGAAAATATTAGAAAATGCATTTTCTTATTTGAAGTTGAGAAGTAAATTCATAAAAGAGGAGTGAGAGAGGCGGTGGGGGGAGGGATTAGGCTATAGGTGGGGGGGCGGAGCGGCAGTGATAATAAGCAGGTGGCGGGGCTCCACCGTTCTTTTCGCAGCCTTAAGGTGTATTATTATTTGTTCCATCTGAAGGATTTTCTGGATCTTTTCAATCCGCGGTATTGTACGCTTTAGCCAGTTAATCATAAGGCACTTGACGCCTGCTGTTGTCAGTATTCTGCAACGGATATTTTTTGGCTTTGCCGTTGATTTCATCCGGTGTTATAGCTGGATCGCTTTTTCAGGAATGAGCCATCATATCGGCATCGTCGCAGTGCGTTTTTCGAATCCAAGTGAACCGACTGAAATAAACCAAGAGTCAGAGGCGACAGGATGGATATGGAAATTTGACAGTTACTGAAATGAATTCAGATCATTGTCCAGTGTGACGCTGAGCTTTTTTATTCTACCTTGTAAATGTTCATCCCAGACTGCAGAATGAAGACTGACCATTTTTGGGTTATTTTAGTCATTATAGGTTTGTGATGTCTGCTTATGTGTCTTTTCTCCCCCCAGTGGACCAGCGGGTTGTCTTTTCAGACTCCAACTCCTATTACCAGTTCAGCTTCGAGGAGTGCGACTCGGCGTCCTGCGAGTTCCGCTCCAATGAGGGGGAGTGGCCAGAGGCAGTTAAGCTCCTCCTCCAACTTGCCCCTTATGTCCAGTTTCGCTCCGGCGGAGGCGCCAACAGCCCGTAAGTGCCCGAAATCTTTGATTGCAGTGATGCTGCGATTGCTCTCCTCAAGGTAGCGATGGATGAGTGCTGATTAGATTTAACACCTAAAAGAATCAATATACCGTTTATGAAAGTGGTGTAACAGTCGTGACAGGCCATCAGGGATTTATTTGTTAAAACTAATATCTTTCCTCACAACACTGCTGCCTCTCATGAGTCTTTATTTCTAGTAGTGTGAGGAAACACCCCTAAACTGCCACGGTAATGTGAGTTTCAGACACTCCCACACACTGGCCTGACTGCTGATTTATGCTATGATAATTATTTGAAATGGCAAAAAGACAAAGTTTATTGTAAAATTGTTTTTGGGATTATTCTACTGTCACGGCATAAAGTTAAATGTTTTTTTTTTTACATTTTAAAATGTTTAATTGGGATCATTAAGACTCACATCATCCATCATAACCATCTTGGAAAGGCAGCAGCCTCAACTATCAAGTCAATGAAGATAAAATTGTAAAGAACAAAATATTAATACTTAATAATAATAAGTCCTCTGTCATACATCCAAATACATGTAAGCTTCATTAAAACAAGCATTCATTCAGTCATTCAATCATTTTATTCAAGATTTTTTCAGATGCACCTTTAAGTAATCCACCTCATACAACAACTCACAACTTCCAGCTCTTGTATCTGCAAAATGTATGTACAATTCTTCATTTTATGTTGAAGAAATGAAAAGAACTGCTGTTCTGTTATTTTACATTGGCCACTACAATGTCAAACACAGTTGCTACAATTTTGATGCAGTAAAAATATTGAATTGATATGAAAATGAATTAAAATTTAAGTAGGTCCCATTTTGAAAGAAAATCATTGAGTTGTATTGGGTTTTTCCCCTCACAATGATAAGTTATGAAAAGTAGGTTAAACAAAGTTGAGTGTGACTGTAAGTCGGCGCAGAAGCTCTGGGTAATCTCCACTGACCTGAAGAGGAAGCTCATCGCTCTGGTAGAATATCGGAGCTGAAGTGACAGGCCTCCAATTTGGAGTCATGATTGAGGTCATTTGTCTCGTCTGATGATTTTCTTTGTGATCTGTCAGGCGACTGTGCTCAAACCGGTGGAACCGTCGCAGTCTGTAGTGCATTTCTGTCCCCGCAACATAAGTACAAACTCTCAGATCCTCCTTAAACCCCAGCCGGGAAGCTAATCTTGAGTCAGCGTTTAAAATACTCAGCCTGCGTGTGTGAGAGACACATTCGACTGGAGGCACGCTCACCTTCTCACACACACACACACACACACACACACACACACACACACACACACACACACACACACGTTTGTGTCAGCCAGAGTTGGCCGCTCCTGTGTGTGGCGTTCCTGCTGAGGCTGCTTCTGAACTCAATCTGTCACTCAGACCGCGAGAGAGTGAGAGATTTATACGTGGTGTACGGGTGATTTCGAAAAAAAAAAAAAAAAAGTGAAGCATATATATGGAGAGCGGAGAAACAAGCTCACATGTCAGCTCATTCTTCTGTGTGTCGACTTCAAAGGGTGTTTTTTCGCGGACGGCGGGGAGAGAGGACGACAGGGAGGGGAATTGAATGTCATACTTACTAATGTAAATCTCATGTAACGTACTGTATGCACCTCAGTCTCCTTCATCAGCTGCTTTATATACATTATAGCAGCTGGCATGTGTGCATGAGTCACTCTGCAGCAAGGCTCCACCCTCCAGGTGGATCCACCGGTCAGGACACTGCAGGGCGTCCATGAAGTTTAGAAGAAATGTCAATAAAATGTAATGATTGTAATTCTCATAAACTCATGATTCAATCCACAGCAGGTCATAAAAGCATCAGACGATTAATCTAAAAATATTAGAAAAATTCTCAAAAATGTTTTAGCCTCCTAAAATGTTTAGGTTCAACTCTGGCATTTTGTATTTGTAAAGTATTATTCTGTCAGTTGGTATAACTGCTGCTGCTCACCAATGTTTACAAGAGTTTTGAGTTGGATGATCTTCGTTTCAAGCACGTTAAAGACAAATTTCACCGTCTACTGATAGTAATAAACTAAAATTGTACATTAAATCGGCATAAACAAATCTTAAATTAAATGCAAAACCATTGAAGTTCAGTAATAACAGCTTGTGTCTGAACTGGAGCAGGGAGAAACTTTCTTTTCTTTTGGTGAAATGTGTGGACTGCAGGCTGCTGTCGTGATGAACGTTGGAGGTTTTTTTGCGATCTGCAAGGCTTCCCCTGAAAGCCACAGGAAACAGATTCACTTGTAACTTCTGTATACCTGTCAGCATTAATGGACTCTGTGTGTAAACTGCCGCTGTGCAGGTTTTTAACAAACCTTACACTGCCAGAGATGCTGGGTTCTGAACTGGATGCTGAGAACAAGCCAGAAGTCTCCTCTCCTCCTCAGAGAGGTGTTTCTACCAAACAATCCCTTTTTGCTTTAACCAATTTCATCTCGGAGCCTTTTCGTCTCCAGCTGCTTTTCCCAATTAGTCCTGTTGCTTCAACTTTAATTCATTAATACAAATGATCCACTATAAAACGACTGCTTTGGATTCTCTGTACATTAAGTATACTGCATTGCCTTCATTTTTTTTTATTAAGAGAGAAAGATGAGACTGAACAATCATCGGTCTCATCTCATCCACTGTCTTTTTTTAAGCGTTGCACAGTTGATCCGCAGGCGTCCTTTCTCATTCTCTCGCTCTGTCTTCCCGTCTCGCACCCTCCCTCCTCCGCCTCCCCGTCTCCGTGGGAAGGAGAGCAGTTGTGGCTGTGTGGGACGAACTCACACTGTTACTCTATTAGCTGCATCAAAGACGTCCGGCGCATCGGCTAATCCATAATTCCACCAGTTAATATTGGTTCGTTTTTGGAAATTAAAAAAAAAATAGACTGAACAGTTAGATAATAGGATAAAGTGATGGTGCCCATGGGAACAGAGAGTTCAGTTTGCAATGATGAAAAGTATTCAATACTTTATTTGTAATTTAAAGAGAATCAATTAGTTTAAAGTGGGTTGAACAGACTTATTTATTGCAGTTTTTTTCTAATATTACCTTCAGTAATATTTGTGGATAATTACACAAAAAATAAGGACATTAGTTTCCTAAATTTTCCCTTTAGTGTGAACAAAGCTTGTTTTAAACTCCATTTGAAACGGTGTCACTTTTCTCATTTGCATGCATTTGTGGGATGAATAGCAGACTTCACAATGTAAGAAAAAATGTTTTCCAAATCCCCTCTGCCACTTGCTTTCCTTTGCTGTTGACTCTTACGTAATGTGGCTGGTTGGATTGGATGATTTGATTGTTATTTAACAAACTGGCGCCTCAGTAGCGAGTGGAAGATCTGCACGATGCCGCGGCGGCCCGGCAGCTCGTCCTCATGGCGCTCGCCAGCCGGCTCACGCCGCCGCTCGGGGATGGCATCCTGTTCTTCAGCCGGCGTTTGGAGCAGGCCGGCCAGCGTGGTTGTGTTGGTCGCTCTGGCACAAGCGGCTCGCTCAAGCTGATCCTCCAGGTGTTCAGCGGGGTTGAAGCGAGGACTGCCGGCAGGCGGCTCCGTCCTCCGCCGTCACTTTCTGGAGGCGGTCTCTGATAAACTCTGTTCTGTGGGGGCAAACGCCGTCAGCTCGGAGGATACAGCTTGGTCCCTGACTCATTTCAGTTTCTGTCTCCAGTCGGACACCTGATAATCTGCAGCTTTGGTTCTAGAAGCTGACAAAAAAGAGTAATCGACCAAAGCAAAGAAAAGCTCATTCTCTTAATGAATTATTATGAAGAGCATGAATTATTATGGTTTCCCATCCCTGGCTGTTGTGCTATGTAAAGACGTGAGCATTAAACTGACACTGATCACCTCTATGTGTCATATTTCTGCACTGTTAAAATCACAATCTTGTGATTTCTGCCTTTAAAGTTGCTCATAAAACCCAATGAAAAACACAAGCATGCTGCTAAATAAGTGCGCTAGCTCAGCTGCATCATGTGTTGAAGACGTTTAGCACTTTCATCCTCATCCATTATTATTCCGTTCATGCCAACACTGCTCGCATGCCCCAGAGGAGCTGTGTATGCGTGTGTGTGTGTGTGTGTATGTGTGTGTGCAACAGTATCCCCTCGCAGAAAGCACATTGTGATCACGGAAGCTCGTGGTTAATTTTCACTGCAGAACTTGGCAAAGACAACAGGAACCTCATGGTTTCAAGCAGGATTCAAACTTCACCTTCATGCATCAAAGGACCATGAGAGAGTTAATTATTAATGTTGCACAAGGAACTTTTCCCTCCTCGTGCTCCGTCTTTCTCCTCTCGCCTGTGAATTCGGCGCCGTTCCATTTAAAGAAGCCTCACTGGAGAGGAAATCCCTCTCTCTGTTTTTTCATACTTTCCCTCACATTACAGTCGAGAGAGCTTTCACATATAGCGCTCTTCAGAGGAGACGGCATTAAAGTTTAACCGTGACGTAGACGTTCTGCCAGCTACCGTGAAAATAGTTACATTTATTCATTTACAGTTTAGTTCCTGTTCAGTTTTGCGAGCTGATCACAGGTGAGCTAATGTTTAGATGCAAATGCTGGAGCAAGAAAGAAAGGACTTTGAGTCCTGTTAGACTGCAGGCAGTCGTGCAGTCCAAACAAACAGCACTGACAGAGAACTGATGTTATTCTCATTTATTTTACCTGGAACACAGGTGATCTGTGTGAATGTGATGCACATCTCGATCACTGGATTGGATTTACTAATTATCCTCCTCGTGTGGAACGTTGTGGCCCCGCATTGCAGAGTATATGAACATGTTTTTCATCAGTAAACACAAACTCGGCAACAATTCCACTTTGAGATCAAGCTTAATATTAGTGTGACCTTCAAATTGATGAATATTCTGGCAGAGTTTATACCGCCTCCTTCACAAAAGAATGACAAACAAATAGATGTTGCACAAATCTACATACCCTGGTTCCCTCTCTTTGTTCCCCCTGTATTGTGTGAAGCACATTATCTACACACACTTCATTGTTTAGTGCCGAGGTGGGGTCGATAACTATTAAGTTGTCAGTTTTTGTGTATTAGAAATACAGTCTACTCCGCATTGTGCCGAAGTCGCCCGGAGCTAAAATACGACACCGTTGTTTGCGAGGACAAAACACGCTTGCTTGCCTCGCACAGTGCTCTGATTCCAAACAGACCCCGATCCTCTGCATGGTAAAGAAAACGAGACAAATTTAGAGAATAGAGAGAAAATATTTTAGCCTGACATGAAGCGATTAGGCAGTTGTTAGTTTTTACAGAGAATGCATCGTTTTCTCCTTGTGAATCGCGCTGTCTGCATCGTATTACATGCTCTTAATTCTCTGCGAGGAACGGGAACATTCCGGCTGCATCTGCCGCGAAGCCGATCTGGTTCTTGCCTGCAGCGTCTGCGTCACCTGTTCTGGTAAATTTGAAACTGCCATTAAACATGGATTCTCTCCACATCGTGCACCCTTGACATGTTCCTAATGCGAGGGCGGCGCATGCAGCAGGCATGCTAATCCTCCATCGGCACCGCTATGTGCTGCTTAATGGCTGGTGACAAACCTCCTACTGTGCCTCGACGCCGACCGCGGCAAATTCAGACTTGGGCTGAGTCACCAAATTACCATTTGAATGCTGGTTTGAAGAAGTTAATGACCCTGATGTGAATAAATTTAGCATGACATCTCAGAATAGATTATTTTCATCACAACCAAATTGACTTTTTGCGTTTGTGAGAAAACACAGAAAACGATTTGTTGAAAAATAATTTTGAGAACGCTGTGACCGATTGATAAATCTTCCCTGTTCTACTTGTCACGCATTTGGGAACCGGAGTTCAGACTGAAAGGGAAGTGGAAATCAGTGTTTTCGGCTCTAAAGTGTATGATTTACTGTAAAGATACGTACGCGTGTTCAGTCTCCTCCCAGATGTCTGACGGTCCACCTGCCTCTGTCTCTCTGTGAGCTGATAACTGAAGTGTCAGGCCGAGGGCAATGTCTTATCGCCATCTCCCCCGCCTCTGCATCTATCACCGCTTTATCAGATTACTCTCTCTACACACACACAAACACAGACACACACACGCACAGCTGGCTAAAGCTTCATCTTCCTCCCATCCTCATCCTCCAGCTTCTACAACTACTGCAAGTGCTACAGGGATCTGTTGATAAAATCCAAATTGTATGCAAATTGATCTATGCCTGGGCGCGTGCTCGAAGGGAAAGCAGTGTGTGTTTGTGTTTGTGTGTATATACAGTGTAGGGGTGTGTGGGAGACCATGATGCCAAGCAGTGGTTTTGCAAGAGAACTTATCAGATGAGGGGCCCTCAGGTGCAGCGTCTCCTGTACAGCCTTGTGTTCCTGCTCAGTATATCCCCACAACACGCACCTGTTTATACCACACACACACACACACACACACACACACACACACACACACACACACACACACACACACACACACACACACACACACACACACACACACACAGCCGAATTTCACAAGAACACTAAAGCTCAGAATTAGCACAAATCTTTAGAGTTTGAACATATACACACCCAGCCAGTGCACCACATGCTACACACACATGCACACTCACTCGCACACACACACAGCTTCAGGAACATCAATAGACGGGTGTGTCTCTGAGCTATTTTACATGAAACCGCATGAAAGGGAGAAGGAGGGAGCCGAGAGACATGCCTGTTTCAGAGGCACGTGTGCAGAACTACAAAGTCAGACTGCAGAGAAAACTCCACAGCAGAAAACACTTTATTCTGGAGGAGAAATGGCATAAAATATTCAAACTAAAAATGTCATTCCAGATTAGCTTTGGGTTGGCAATAAATAATGTTTAGCTAATGTTTTTAGCTGGAGAGTGATACTGTCTCTATAGGGACAAATGCAGAATAAAGAGTAAAAATAAAATCACTTATTTCACCTGATGAAACAGGATGTACAAAAATGCTGCACTTGAAATTCATTAGTTGATTAGATGATTGTGTTTATAGTTTGATTGTGATTATTTCAGACTAATATTAACAGTTTGTAGTGTGGTAATCATGAAAAAAACCTTCAGAATTATTTGAGAAACGGCTCCACATCATGAGATTCACTGACTGTAGTTCTGTCCTTGTCGTACCAGGGGGCAGCGTAGAGAGAGAGAGAGAGAGAGAGATGCAATCCTGCAGCTAACTTTTCATCTTGGTGCCATTCAGCTTTGCAAATTATGTGCTCCACAGTTGCAAATGAAATCACTGTGTGTCACTTTAGGTCAGAGGAAGACTCTGAGGGCAACAGGGACATCTGCAGCGAGATCCTTCAGATGAAAGCTCTGGAGAGGCTCACCTCTACGGTCAGTTTGGGTCGTAAATGTGAGAGTTGATGCAGTGACTGGTAAATTTTTTAAACCCATTCAGGCTGAACCGAAAACAAAACAACAACAGTCATGTTTTCCTGTTTGATTTCATCTTATGACATTAACTTTGTGATCACAGGTACAAAGTGAGTTGGCTGCAGCTCTGGCCCGAAAAACCCGCAAAGCTTGTAAGTTGACAGATAGTTTGAGTGTGATTTCTTCTTTGATGTGTGTGTGTGTGTGTGTGTGTGTGTGTGTGTGTGTGTGTGTGTGTGTGTGTGGTGTGTGTGTGTGTGTGTGTGTGTGTGTGTGTGTGTGTGTGTGTGTGTGTGTGTGTGTGTGTGTGTGTGTGTGTGTGTGTGTGTGTGTGTGTGTTTGGTAATCTAACAAATGAGAAGGCTCATTACTCCTGTTTGATTGGCTGCAGTATCAGAGCAGGACTCTGAGACGACGGAGACGAGCCACCAGGAGCCGAGCACCCCCAGTGAGGAGCGCAGTCCGGTGAGGGGAGACACACACACACACACACACACACCCATCATACTGAAAGCGATTAATCTCCAATCAGTTTCACCTCAAACACATGCTTTTGGGATTATTTGCACTGTTGCCAAGTCAATATGAAAAGCAACTTAGATTTGTTTTCCTGTAACATTAAGTATAAATATCAGTAGTATGAACGTGGCTTTAAGGCTTGCTCTCATCTCAGTGCATTTGTGAATTGAGATGTGCATAAAGTGCAATTATCAGAGGTTTATTTGGTTTAAAATGTATTTCTTTCCAGAGAAAGATCTGCAAATGTTCACACCGCGCGATCTGTTTGATGCGGTTCAGTAAATTCTAAATGTTAAATGGTTTTGCAAACTCAGCATGTTTGTTCTTTATATATGTATATAATTTTCAGATTCTGTTTCATTTACTCAGCTTCTAGAGAAAGTAGCCTATTTTGGGCTTGTTTTTAGAGGCCTGGTTGCTTGTTTCCCTCATGAGATCTGGCAGCTCTGCGTGTGGTGGGAGTGGGAGAACACCCACACGGGCACAAGGGAACATGCAAACTCCACACAGCTCCCCCCACAATCACTCAAACATCGAGTATTCCCAGCGCAAGTCGACATCACTAATCACCAAATCAACATGTAGTGAAATCCACCTTCGAAATGCTTGTAAGTTACATGCTCCATCTTAAATTTAAGCAGCAGCGGCTGCTATTCTGAATAAATAATGACGACTCTCACAGATATTGATTACTTTCGACATCCACAATCACTGATCGGTTATCATCTTGATCTGACTGCTTCGTTCTCCCTAAAAGGTCACTGAGTTGCGAGTTGCATGCATGTGCAGGTGTACGTACGAATGCAGAAAATGGGGTCAAAAGAGAGTGCAGCGGGAGGCGTGTTTGCTTTCTGGTCTCATCTCGGAACAGCCGAAACCTCTTTTTCTCTATCAATTATTCATCCTCCGATTACGCCAGAGAGATGAGCAGAGAGGAGTAAAACAGCAAAAAGGGAATCATTTAAACACAATTACACATATAGCCCTTTTAACAGGATGTCAGTGGTTTGTGTTTGTAGCTCGTAGATCTTTAATGCAAAACAAACCACTTCTTGCAGCCTCTCGGCACAAATGAAACTGGCTTGATTAATCCTGGAGACCCGACGTGTGGTAGACGGGAAATAAAGTTTTCTGGTGTGTTCTTGACCCCACTGATTTCGTTATGAAATCTTCTGTCTATTAGACGTGATGGAAATCCATTGGTCCGTCTCTCGGCTCAGTTTTTTTTGCTCCTCTCTGGATTCGCTGTGGTCGGGTTGGAAGCATCGTTGCTCTCATTACCCACTTTTCTTTTCTCCTTTCGTCGTTATTGTGTTTTCTGCAGCTCATGCTAAGCTAATTATGAGCGACGATCAAATTTACAGCTTGTTTTTTCTTTTGTCTGACAATAACAAAAGAAAGAAAAAAAAACATGTAAATTGGAGGGAGCACGTCGTAGATTCAGCCGGCTCTGAATGCCGCCGTGGTTAACGGCCCGTCACACTTCACTCTGTCTTCTCGTTCGCTGATTGCGAGCACGTTCAGCCGGTTTTGTGGCTAACGCATTTAGACAAGTTGAAAACAAATTATTCACACAATGGAAACAGATTTCAAGTCAATTGCGAATGGATGTGGGCATTTAAGAGCATTAGCATCTGAATTCGGCTCCGCTGCTCACTTGAGTCTTTTGGCGGAAAATATACAGAAATTTTGTGACGGTGCAGTAAAATCTGTGAACTTTGTCTATTAGATTAATCATCCGCCCCAGGCTGGAATTCATAATCACTGTGTGCATCAAACAGACGTTAATTATTCAGTCTGTTTAATGTAGGAAGAGACAAATACAGCTGCTGTGCTGGACAAAATTGCTGCCCCACCCTCATTTTTAAGTAAAATTGTTGTCAAATAAATGCAAATTTGCAACTATTAATGACATTTCAGTGGATTTTTTTTCCTTTTAAAGCTAAATAATGTATTTTGATGAAATCTTCATCTTGTGAAATTGAACTTTAAACCCAATTAAAGTCTTTTTGCTAAAAGTGATGCATCATGGGAGTGCTCATTCAGTTTAAAGGCATAGTGCTTGGATATTTTTGGCCAAAGAAATCATGTTTTAGTCATGAGGAAAATAGTGCAGGGGGAAAAAAATAATCATAATACAATATTTGGTTTGTCAGATTCTATCAAAATCACTTTTAATCACAAATACTTACATTTCTACACAATACTGGGCTTTTTGTTGTTTTAGTACAGAAAGGACTTGATTTGAAAAGGAAAGCAGATGAAGGGATCAACAACAAATAACTAGGAAAATGATTAAAAAAGGCACATTTATGGTAAATATTATGTTTATAGAAAATATAAATAATTAAAAAAATGACTTGGACATGTTTATTATAGCTTCGTGAGAAACATCACAGTAGTTTAATAAACAATTCAAGTAACTACTTCCGAAAAGAACACCGAGCTGAAGGAATCACTGCCACTGGTACTGCGAGCATTAATTGTATTCATGAAAATGTGAAATCAAGAGCAGTCCAGACGATTGATGGAAGAATATACCGTACAAACACCTTGAAGACTGGCGATTGCAGTGAAAGCCACTATAAAACTGAGTCCATTTACCATATCAGTCTGTCAGCTAAACTTAAATTGTCATCTGTCCAACAAGATATCGTCACTCAAATCACAGTGAAAATCTCTGGCTGGAGCTGAAAGCTCCCAGTTCAGTCATGAGCCTGAACGCATCGCAGTGGTAGAGGATCGGAAACCCTCAGTACAGAGTCAGAGAAACTTTGCTTTTTATTGCCAAATGTTTCCGCAACCAAAAAACCTTAAAGGTCATTGTGTTTAGAAAATTATTATATTTGAATTTTTTTCACAGCACAAAACTGTTTTGTCTACATTGTTCAACAACTTTGGATTTTGCAGTAATATTGAGCGGACAGGATTTACTTTTTTGCATTTGTGTTCCACTTTCTGCAAGTTTTGGCCCGTCTTAGAGCTCAAACACAAGATGGAGCTTAAGATACAAAGGAGAATACACACACACACACACACACACACACACACACACACACACACACACACACAAGCGCACGCGAGACAGATTTATCTCAGGCTTGGCTAGAACATAGAGAAAAGGTTCACAGGAAACAGCAGGGGACAGCAGACTCTGTTTGTGATATGATGTTTTTTGTGTGTACGTGGCTATTTGACCAGATAAGAGCTATCACGGGGGGGGGGGGGGGGGGGGGGGGGTATTTTCTTAGTAAACAATGAATGATGTTCTGCATGGGTGTGTGTGTTACCCTCTGCTGGAGCATGGTACCGTGGGATAGTTGAGCTCACAGGAAAGGTTACCCAATCCCCCCCCCCCCCCCAACAAGGAAAATAAACAGAGTAACTTAGCCACCGCACCATATCACCTCTGATAACCATCATACTAGTGGCACACTGGGGGGCGGCACACACTGACGCTCTGTCATCACGTCCACAAAAACAAAACACTGATTTGTGTGGCAACGTTCAGTTTACACACACACTTTTAGTATATTTAAGTTTTTCTCAATCTGACACTCCTGTTGTTCAGTCCTGTTCAACTGAATTCCATATATAGAGGGGAGGATGCACATACACACACACACACACACACACACACACACTCACACGGATACCCACTCCCGCCCACTCATGCTACTAATCACACACACTCACTCTTACTCTGCCAGATCGTCTGACACAGAGCAGTAAGACCGAGACAATGAGAGAAGTGCAACAGATAAAAGGAATTACTGACTGCAACAAGAAGAATATGGGAGACAAGGAAGAATAACGGAGAACAAGATAAGATAGAAAACGACCCAGGATTATCATTTCTTCTCATTTTCCTCTTATGGACTTAAGGAGGCAGCTGGGAACTTGTCATTGCGTGTTTCTGGATTATGCTTAAACCGGACGAAAACTTTCCCCTTTCTTGAGCTCTGTTCCTCAAAAGACGCACGCCGACAGCTTTCTGCCATGTCTTGGGACTGCGGGTTGAGATATGTCTTCATGCCCCCTGTGTTGCAGCTGGGCGGGATGTGCGCGCTGCGGGACGGCGGCGGCGGCAGCAGCGGAGGAGGAGGCATGGGGACGGTGTGCGGCCGCGAGGAGCTCACCAGTCGGCTGGGGTTGGAGGCCGTTCAGCGGCTGGCGAAGGACGGCTGCCGGCTGCTGCAGAACCACAACTACCGGCTGCCGGACAGGAACCAGGCGGTGAGTAAAGAGGGGGGGGGTGTGACGGAGGCTTTGATAACCTGAAGTGGCATTAATACCACGCAGTATAGCTTCAAGACTCGTGATCTGCACAGCGGCTTAATGGTCAGTGTGAGTTGAGAGTAACGGACGTCATGTGGTGAGTGTTGTCAGAACTGACGTCACTTTTAAGCGCACACTCGCTTCAGGTCTGAGTTACTCATGGATTCAGGTTGGGAATGATGTGTGTAAATACTTTATTTAATGCCGTTATACAGGCTGCTCGTCGTATGGATGCACAGAGTTCGGCTCCACTGAGTTCCCCCCGCTCCTGCACC
Organism: Salarias fasciatus; assembly: GCF_902148845.1. Classification (NCBI taxonomy): domain Eukaryota; kingdom Metazoa; phylum Chordata; class Actinopteri; order Blenniiformes; family Blenniidae; genus Salarias; species Salarias fasciatus. Next base: position 16,081,453 of record NC_043765.1, on the reverse strand, counting down.
GTGGGTGTTAATAATGGCTCAGTGTGATGTGATCTCACACTCTCTTTTACAGTCCGTCAAGTCGGTGTGTGTCGGTTTGCAGGCTGGAGCTTATAATCATTTGTGGGAGCCTGTGAGTGTGCGTCGGCGCTGAGTCAGTGCACGCCCATAATGAGCAGGGTGTCAGTGCGGCGCTGCGCTGTATAATCCCGCCCCGCCGTACACCTGCGGGCAGGAGACGAAGCAAAGCGCCGTCTGATTTTTGCCCTGCATCATCGTGTGTGTGTGTGTGTATTTACTGCCCTTCCTCTTGAGTTGTGTGAGTCCGACAGAATTGCAGCCTTGGGGATTTTCCAAAGTCTGCATATTTTTGCTTTCGCTCCTTGCAAGTATACATAAGTAATTAAGGAGGCTGCACTTTTTAGACAGTTAAAGTAGCTATGCAACAGAGAGGGAGTTTAACCAGACTCATCTGTAGCTCCAAGCTATTACCTTTAATTTAAACACTCAACCCATATTTAGGTTAGTTTAAATATTGTATCTTGTAATTTTAAGGCATCTGAGGAAGCTCAGGTTTCATTTGGAGAAGCTTCAGGAAGCTCACTGATCCTACATCGTTATTTACTATTAAATCTCTAGTGGCATTGCAAATAGATCTGAATCTTAGATTTGTATTTTGTCCATTTTTAAACTACTTTACCAACAGCACGACTTTTTTCTATATAGGCAAACATAGCAGTAATTTATTTGAGACCTTAATGTAGCACACTGCTCCAAAAAAAAAAATCTTCAACTCTAATGGAAACCAGCCATTATGACGTCTTCAGAATGAAGAACCAGAGGTTTATTTTGCTTAGAGAGATTTCACTGCTAGAGATCTTGTAGCACTGTAGATCTTATGTCAAAGATTACTGATGCAGTGCTTGTACAGTTAACAGACTGTTTCCTCTGCAAGCAGATGTATGTTGTGTCACTTGGATAAAATAGGCAGAACACAGAAAGTCCTCAGTGCACACACACCATCCCTCACATCAGACATAAGACAAACTAAGGAAATTAATGGTGTTTTGTATTTTCAGTGCTTGTGGTGTATGAAGTTGTTTTGCAGTTTCTCTTAAAAACAAGGTCAGACGAAAGAACTTGACTACAACATAAAAGTAGAGCAGTGTTGTTATTGGGAAATGATGTTGAAGACATGAAAGAGGAAAGTGTTTGACTCTGAATGAGAATGTGGCTGGACGTCGTTGACACCGCTGAGTCCGCTGACCGCTCTCCTTCACCGCAGTGAAAACCACGTGCGGCTGTTGTTTATTAGTACATATAAAATATACTCAGAAATTAATTATGTAATGATGCAGTCAGACATAATGCGTGTTAGATTAGGTTGTCTGTCTGAGCTGATGTGCAGCAGCAGGTTTCTTCTGCTGTCTCACTGCAGATCTGCACAAACCTGAATCAAGCAACAAGCTCCAGACCAATCTCTTTTACTTGGTTGTCATGGTGATTTCCTTTTTCTTTAACTTTTCTTTTTTTTTTCTGTGACAGATAAGCTCTGACAAACCGGTGTGGGTTGTTTCCATAGCGATATATGGCTCTTGTTGTCATCTGAGCACTTTAGCTGCTGCTCTGACTTGCATTGTTGTGTTTCTGCATCGAACGCAGACATTAAAGTTCAGCACAGGTCGGCCTGCAAGGGGGACGAGAAGGTCACAGCATGCACGGTGCACAGTGCACGAGTGGCCTGAGTTCCTGTCTCATACCTGTGTGAATCGCTGTGTGTGTGTATGTGTGTCAGTATGGTTACAGATACAGTGTGTGTGCTGCTGACCTAAAGCCATTGTGTTTTCTTATTCTTATCCATTTCCAGGAATCAGGCCCAGAGCTATCACAACACAGATATGACTCAGTATAGTCAACACACACACACACGCACACGCACGCACACACACACACGCACACAGGAAAGGAACAGAGAGTGTTTCCTTTTAAGCGTTCCATGAAACCCACCTTTCCTCTGAACAATGTTGTCTCAAATGGTGTGTGTGTATGTGTGTGTGAGATCAGACAGTACGGGGATAGTTACAGGTGGTATTAAAGGGGCCTTCTCATACAGAAATATTCACTTTGTGCAAAGCTGAACATGAAACCGATCCTTTATTTGGCACTTCTCAAACTGAGCTCTGAGAGCTGGCTGGAGTGACGCTTGACCCCGTGTCGAGTGCAGCAGGCAGCTGCCCTCTGGTCTCTGTTTTCTGTTCCAATATCTCAAACCTCTGGAGCATAAAGTCTGCCCATTTCCAGACAGAGAGACGCAGAGAGGGGGAAGCAGAAAAAAGTGAGTGAAGGAAGGGAGGAGAGCTGGAAGTACAGATGGCTGAATTAGAGGAAGGGATGGAATAACGCCGGGGGAAAAGACTGAAACACCTGTTAGTTGAGACAGGCCACCGTACAGTTCCAGAAATGTCATATCCAGCCATGGATGATCTTATAGCTTCTATAAAGTTTGTGCTTTGTAATGCAGATGTGTTCATCTGTAAATCTTTATTAGATGTTTCATTTTATTTGAGGTGTTCCTGGATAAAAATGACACAGCAGTTGCTTTTTAAGTCTCCTGGTTCATTTTATTAGTCACTGTCTTCTTGTACTGCTCACTCACTTTCCCCCGCACTCCTCGCGTCTCTTCACAGTCTCTTGCCTTTCTTCTTGCTCTCCTCTCCTGTTCTTTCTCCCTCCCTCTGTCCATCTCTATTGCATAACTGTCTGACCCCTCCGCTACCCAATGTCCAAATTCCTTCTCTGTATATTTTTGTTCTTCATGACTGACATTCTTTCTCAGGATAAAATAATGTTATTTTTTGGCTAATTGGCCATTTGCCCCCCCTGTTACTTCTGCACTAACTGTGAGAGGATCTATGTGATAGTTACTCACAATTTGCATGTCAAATAACTTTTTAATTTTATTACATTGTGAGAGGAAGCTATTTGATCAAGTGTGTGTGTGTGTGTGTGTGTGTGTGTGTGTTTGTGCGTGTTGACTACTGAGTTGTTTTTCTTGGCCTCTTTGTAAAGAGTGTGTGTGGTTGGAAACAACAATTTGTTGCTCCTGTGTGTGTGTGTGTGTGTGTGTGTGTGTGTGTGTGTGTGTGTGGTTACATAATGTGATTTTTGACTGTATTTCTAGGTTACAGTGTTTTTCCTTTCAGCTTTGTGGAGAAACAGGAAAGGTCTGGAGCGGAGACGTCTGATAAAAGCGGGGCTGCTTTGTTTCGTAACCTCAGATGACGTGCTCATATTCCGCGTCCCCCTTTGACCGCTCCGTGAGCGCCTTATCGCCACCTCTCATCGGGGTTGCAGGGCGCGGCCTCGGTGCCCGTCCAAAATGTAATTAATAGCGTGGAGTGTCAGATCTCCTTAAATCACCTGCCGCCACTTCACTTATCGCTCGCTCGTATCTTGGTGTTTCCGCCTCCTTCAGGAAGTTTATTTCATCAGCTTACATAAAGAGCTGATAATGAAAGTGTCTTTGAAGATTGGCCACAAGTGGGTTTCACTCATTGGTTAGCAGTTTTTGTTTTTTTTTAATGAGTGTTTGCGTATAACCGGACCAAGAAGTCCTGAATGTAACGCTGAAAATATTGATTTTCTTTCATTGATATTCTACACTAGCACTGTTCAGATACTGTAATTATATTCAGTTTGGACAATTTGCAACCCGACATGCATGCTTAGGTTTGTTTTCTTCTTTTCTTGAATGGACAAACTGCCTAAATTCTCCGCGGGACAAAAGCTCATCAGGATCCAAGTAAAACCAAAGAAACTTGATGAGAGTTAAAGTAAATTTCACTGCTTGGCAATCTTAGTTTCATTCTCTACAATACATGCAAAAGGCTCAACCAACAAAGTGTTGTGTGTTTTTACTTATTTGGAGTTGACGAGACACAGTAAACCACCCGAGGGGGAGGAGGTGGTGTCTGCCAAACATCTGTCTCATCCTGCAGTGGAGTATAAGTCATCAGGACATGTCTGCACATAAAGGCAGTCGCAGAGAGAGCGGCGCTGAAATATTGTTTTGTCTGAGTCAACTCCGCTCTCACCTGCTGTCTGACTGGATCAGACACCTGCTTTCAAAGATAGTCGCAAAATCTGTGCATTTTTGTGTTTGCTTGTTATTTATTTTCTCCCCTTTTTAATGATACATTTTGTCTGTTGGAGCAGTTTCTGGTCTGTAATCCCATCAGTTCTTCCTATAACTTCCAGTTGTTCCAGATGCTTGTTATGATTACAGTTTCTGACTCCTGCATTGTTTGCAGTTGTAATTCTTGAGTCTCAGCTCCTTTTATTATTTCTCGTACATGATCAGCAGGGATCTGTGTAACTGTGGTTCATGAATGTGTAAACTCAGCAGCGAGGCAGGCGTACACTCGCCGCCCCGTGTGTCTGTTACTGCTCGGTCCTTCTGGCTGCGACAGAGACTGCAGCGAGCCGCCGGAGGAGAGCGACGCAGCTTCTTTATCTTTCCTCCTGTCCCCTGCCTTTGATCTCCCCTCGCTCCTCTCCTTTCTTTTCTTTTTTTTTTTCTGTTACTCCTCCTCCTCGGGCGCTTTCTCATTGTGCTCCTTTGTTCGTCTGAAGCTCTGTTCCCATTATACCGGACTGTCGCAGCAGGTGTGTGTGCGCGCATGTGTCACAGTCACGGATCAAATCACGGTTCACTTTTGGGGAGGGAGATCACTTCAAGTGGAAACACCACATTCCTAGTTGTCCTCATACTAATTTATCACACCATGACAATTTTTTTTTTCTTTTGGCAGGAAATGCAATGTTTCTCTTTGATGCAGCCGTCAGAGTCGAGTCTGCAGGTGTGGAAAAGAGTGTGGAGCTGTTTGCTAATGTGCTGGAGAAACGTTAAACACATACAACCTTGACAATGCATGTTTATTTGAGATAACTGTGGCGATGTTTGAAAATCTATTCAAAATGAGCAGAACTGTTCACACGTGGCTCGAAGTTTGCACAATACCAGTTAACCTTGCACTCAGAGACTGCATGAATAAAATGGCGGTTTATTGTCATTTGTACAGGACAATACAGGTGCATTGGAATTTTGTGCATTACTCTTAGTTAGCTTTATAGAAAACCTTAAAATTCATACAAAAGTTCAAAAATGTACAGAAACTGTGAATGAACAAATTACAGTGATTCTGAGCCTGAACATTAGTTTTCAGGTGAGTCATGTCTGCTCTTTATGCATTACCACCTGAAGGCTCAGATGAATTGCCCTTCAGCTTGCGTGTCTTGTTTTGAAATGTTTAGACTTAGAAAAAGTGAAGAAGTTAAGAAAGAGGCTAAGTGAATGCACAGAAGAGAAATCAGTGATCACCCTGTGCAACCAAGATGGAACCAGTTCTGCTCGGTGAACTTGCAGTTTTTAAAGCAATTCAGCAGGGAAATTGTTTAAAACACCTTTTCACATACATGCACAGATGCACAGATTTCCTGATTGGCTGACATATTTTTCAGTGTCTGCATATAATCTGGAACAGATTTTGACATGAGCTGTATGATTGGGATTATGGCACTTCACAGCAGAGTAAATCTGAAACCAAGCTGCTGCTTTCTTGTTGGTTTCTGCATCATGGAATAACACTACTTCCTTTTCCTTTAGATGTACCTGCCACGCGATGTATGCATGATTCCTCTGCCTCGCTAAATTGCCTTTTTAATAGCCAGGCAGGTTGCTATCCTGTTTTCTGTTCACATTTTGGAGACATAAAAAAGTAAAATACCTTGATTGAAACGTCTTATATGTTGCTGTTAAACTATTTAAAAGACGGAGACAGAAGGGTTTCCAGGTATGGACACTGGGCATTAGAGCTGGGCGGGGCTCAAATGACTCAAGTGAACCGGATCACGTTACTGAGTGAGTCAGATTTACCAGAGTCCATAAAAGGAATCTCTTTTACCTCCACTGTTCAGCATCGGAGGCTTCATAAGGCTTGTATGAACACCAGAAAGCATGACAATGTACAAATCCAGAGGAAACCGACGCATAAATATGAACTGAAGTAGTTACATGATACCCCGCATTTGCTTTCATTTTCTGTTCCAGCTGAAATGTTGAACACGCCACTCCTTCTCCCGACGGTTCCTGCTTCACTTTCTGATGTTTCCTTTTCTCGGTCCTGCTTCTTCTCTTCTCCAGGAGGCGGTGGGGAGGGTCTGCCTGAAGGAGCGAGGACGGGACGTGTTGGTGTTGCAGAGAGTGACGTCCTCGGTGACGTCGCCATCGGACCGCCCCTCGCCCACCTCGTCGGGGGGCGGCTCCAGAGAGGAGGACTGTGACAAGAGGTCAGTCGCTGCTCTTACATAATGAGGGCCTTCCAAAACTAACAATCACAATGTTCTTCCCTCTATTTTTTTTTCACATTGGCGTCTGAAGGTGCTTCGCACAACTTTTACATGTGCGTGCAAAATATCAGCTGTGTTGTGAGCTGTGTGTGTGCGTCTGCCCGTGTGTGTGTGTCTAAGATAATGTATGCTTTAGCTTCTGGCAGAGCGCAGTAAGAAGAGAATGGCTTTTTGTTTTCAGCGGAAAGGCAATAAAGTTCCGTCTATTGCAGCTTTGTTTCTTTTACGCATCAGTATATCTGTGAAGGATTCTACATGTTGTTGTCGTTTGTGTTTTCTCCTGTACAATTTCTTCCGGAGCGTCCGTATTTGTGACTATCCGAGCCAGTTTGTGCAAAGACCGAAGGCAGGGAGTGTCGGTGACAGGCAGGTTAAGTGGGTGTGTGTATGTGTGTCTCTGCGTGCGTGTGTGTGTGTGTGTGTGTGTGTGTGTGTGTGTGTGTGTGTGTGTGTGTGTGTGTGTATACAATTTTCACCATCTTCAGTAGCAATCAGTTCCCTCCCAGAGCTACTAAGAGTTGTCAGGGAGAGGTTTTAATCTGTGGAGCTCTTAGCCGACAGGAGTAGACGGCGAGACGGCTTCACCCCGTGGAGGAGCGCCCCTCGCCGCTCTGCACGGCTCAGAGGACGGCTGATCACTCTTTACTTCTCAGTTATGAGGATGACCTCTGAGCTCGCTACTCTCGCAGAGGCAGAGGAGGATTTAGATGGAGATGACGACGACGACGACAGCGATGACACCAGCAATCATGACGACAACGGCAGCACTTCAGACATCTGCACTTTCGATGTTCCCTATTTTCGCTACATTGATGACGACGACGTGGAGGAAGGGAGCGAGGGACGATGGAGGACTGGGAGTCTGTACTCCAGCTGTACTGAGGAAGACTCCTCTGACTCTTCTCCCTACAGATACGTGGTGGTGTCGGGGACGCCGCTGAAGATCTTGGAGCATCTGCTAAGTGACCTGAGGCTGGATGACCAAAGAGGGGCACCAGAGAGCAGGGAGAGCGGTAAATCTGAACACACACGCACACACACACACGTCTTTGGCATGCATCTTTGTGAAGGTACATATACAAACAATGCAACTTTCTCCGTAGGATATTCAAAGAACACAAAATATGGACAGGAATTTTAGCGATTAAAACAATTTTGTTTATTTTGAAGTGAGTCACGAAGCAGCTGAAATGACTTGTGGGATTTGTAAAATCAAGCAACGCACCTCCTCTCAGAGGAATGTCTTTCTTGGTTCTGCACAACAAGTTCCAACACACCCCGTCCTGGACCTTTCTGTTTGTTTTATTTGCCCCGCAGCGGGGTGAAACCCGGGAGGGTTAGGCACTTCCCACCGGTGGTGTTCTCTGTTTTTTGTGCCTGCGTGAGTAAAACCCCGGCAACACATGCAGGTGTGAACGTGCGCTCGCCCCGCAGTGTCATTGCCGCCAAATGTGAAGAACGTTCCAGAGGTTAAACGCTCTAATGAGTTTGTGAAATACCCGCTTCTGGATGCCGGAGGCATTTTCCACAGCAAACAATTTCAGCGGACTGTTAACTGTCATGTCTCATTTTCACAACACCCCCCCACCCCCTCGACGTTATAGTTTCTGTGTTCCTCGGATAGAGGTGAAGGTATGACTGTGCTGCTTCACCATGGGGGTCGTTTTGTTGCTTGTTTTATTGCAGTACAGGGAGCTTCGGAGAAAACGATGAAGGCAGCAGAATTTAAAACAACAATAAAAGGGAGGTGCGTTTAGAATTAACCAGTTTACACGAGTCCACAACCCGAGGGGGAACACAGATTAATCATTTTTTCAATATCATGATGGCTGTTAACTAATTCCAGCTCCTTTTATTAATTCATTCTTTGTTTAATTGTATCTGTGGTGACTGCAGACTTCTAGAGAGACGATGTTCTGTGGTCATTTTAGTGCTTATCTTGGAAAAAAACCACGAGAGAGGAGAAATTCAGGTTGGTAAAAATACAAGCCAATTACTTTTCCTATCCAATAGATCTCAACTTCTAATTCTTTTAATTAAATCCGGCTATCGCTGTGAAGCCAGAGTCCATTATGGTAATGTTTTTATTAGACATTGCACATGTGGGTCTCAACCTGGATTCGAACGGCCCTCCTCTTGCCTTTAGTGTCGTTTGGAGACAAGGCGCCTTTATGCATCAACTCCTCAGCACTACCAGTTCCCAGCAGTCCACAGGGAGCCATCTCACTGAACTGCAGCAAGCCAATGAAGAAAGAGAGAGAGAGAGACAAATGTGGGAGAAGGAGGGAGAGAGAACTGAGATGGCCTTTGTGGAGGATGCCCGCCTGAATTTTATTCTCTGAAAACAGAAAAGGCAGGCTCTTTTTTAAAAGTGGGAACAGAGGGAGCGGCAGAAATAGGGATGCAGAGTTTATGTGCATGTTTGGCTGTGTGTGTGTGTGTGTGTGTGTGTGTCTGTGGCGTGGCTTCATTGTGCTCGTATATGACTCTATCTGTGTGTATTTGTGAGCGTGTGTGTGTGTGTGTCGGCCCTCTGGGATGCTGCTGAGCATCGCTGCACCGTTTCAGGGGGCTTAGCTGTGCAGCATGTTGAACAGGCTCGAACACGCTTCCATAGAGAGAGAGAGAGTGATTACCCCAACCAGCCCTCTCCACATACACATAAACACACACACACACACACACACACACACACACACACACACACACACACACACACACAACAAAAAACACAGCAGCAGATTACTGCGATTAGTTCAGCACACATGCATTTTCTCTCTTTTTCCCCTCTCGCTGGAGATAAAGTCCCCAAGGTCAGAACCGAATGAGTTATTCATCAGGGTACTGTGTGTGTGTGTGTGTGTTTGGACGTGTGCGTGCCGCGGTGTCTAGGAGTGTATGTGTTTGACTTTGTGTGTGCCAGCGGGCAAACGCAGAGGGCATATGTTGAAGATGAAAATGGATATTTATCATCAGAGGGAGCTGAGAAAGAGTGAGCGTAGGAGGAGTGAAGTGGCGGGGGGAAATGTAATCGGCAAGAAGGAGAAAATGAAAAACGGGGGAGAAGGGAAGTGGGGTGGGGGGGTAGTTTTGGATGGAGAGAGTGAGGAAAGGAAATGGAAAGCAGGGGGCGGGGGGAGAAAAACCTGATAGCTGGTCAAGAAAGAGCTCTGCTGCCATAGCAAAGAGAAAAGGGCTCAGGAAAAAGGAAGTGACGGGAAAGAAAGTCAGAAAGGGTTTTGAAAAAGTGATAAGCTCCGTCAGACCTGCCTAAAAATATTTCTGGAGAAAGTTGTGTTTTTATTTTTAAAGAGAAGACAGTTGATCAAATATTAATGCCGCGGCCCATGCTCAGTCTTCTATAATTGATTACTTTGCTCTCTGTCTAACCGAGCCATATTTGGGTCACACATTTTCCCAGGGATGCTGTTTGACATGGGGCACACACACACACACACACACACACACACACACACACACACACACACACACACTCGCTTGGCTCATTACCCATCTGCCTCTTGGGCCTGAGGCTGCAGATATTTGGTTCTTACCATTGATCACCTGCTGAGTTTTTACACACACACACACACACACACACACACACACACACACACACACACACACACACACACACACACACACACACAGTTTCGCTTTGCTTGCTCTACTTTGATAAATTCATTTGGCAATAGTTATAAATATGAGAAAACGGAGCAACAAATCTTACAAATTTCCACTCATCCTTGTAATAATGTAGCTCCTCAGTTTGCTTGTGCACAGTTTGTTTTAAATCTTGTGGTGTACAGAGGGATTTTGGAGCCTTGTTCACTGAAATCAGCCTCCTGTTTTCGCTTAAAACAATGTCAGAAATGATGAAGGCATCCCAGTAAATATACATGATTGTCCTGAGATGAAAGTTTGGTAACACTTTACTTGAAGCCCCTCTTTATAACACATTATAAGTAGTTATAAACACTAATACATGATCACAATGCTTTATAACTCACTATACAGCAGTATACAGCATAGGATTAAGGTTAGGGTTAGGGTTAGGGTTAGGGTTAGGGTTAGGTCCTGGCATTGTGATCATCTATGAATGTTTATAACTATAGCTACACATGTTATAATGGCATTATAATACTTTATGAATGTATTTATAATGTGTTATGCAGGGGGGCTTCAAGTAAAGTGTTACCGAAAGTTTGAATTGAGAGTTGATTTAAATAACAAATTAATTACTTTATAGGACAGTCATTGAAAGAATACCCCCAAAACCTGATCTCAGGATGTTTCAGTGCTTTAAATCCCGTGTTTAATTTCAATGTATCATCAGAACCACAATCCTACATTTTCACCATTTGGATTAATTTCTGACTGAGTATCTGTTAAACATTGGTTGCATTAAATTAACCTCTATCGCTATTGTCCTATTACTTAATGTATGTTTAAAAAAAAAACGTACTAAAAAAAGTTTGATTAGTTCACTCAAGCATTTTGCCAGTTTTTCATAGTTTGTTTACCTCTTATAGCAGTTATTTGCTTCCATTACTGTTGGTTTGATTCTTTGCCCACTGAGGTAGAAGGCATTAATGTTTTGGAGCGGTACAGATCATTATTCTGGAAACTACATCTATGATGCAGTTACCAAGACCAATAATATGATCCAGATATACGAGTGTTAATCTGCAGTATTGTGCAGGTCACGTCATCACAGGACAATATTCTTTTAGTGTTTGTTTTTCTTTTTTTACCAGAGTCACTCAGTTTGCATCTACTTTAATTATTAACAGCATGTATGTGTCACGTTCTGCAGGAACAGGCCAATCAAGTATTTCACGTGTTTCTGTAATTCTGTCATCATACTCCGAGATGAATGAAGCGGTGAAAGTGTACTATTTGTCAGTTTCTGGTGCTGAACAGTCACAAAGAGTCTTATTTCCCGGTGACGTGACGACAATGTGCTCTCTTTGTTTCAGAAATGCTGCTTGATGACTTCTTGTTGACCTACCTGGTGTTCATGTCCACAAACGACCTCTGCCAAGCCCTGCTGGGACAATATCCTTACTGACACACACACACACACACACACAGACACAAACACACACCTCTTTGTTGTCTCCTTGACTGGTGGTCACCTATAGCAGTGCCCGCTGCAGGGGCCAGGAGGAGGGCAAAGACGCCCTCTTCAGGAAGCGTAAGGTTCTGCAGCTGGTGTCTCACTGGAGCAGACTTTATAAAGACTTCCTCAAAGAAGAGGAGCACGTCCGGAGCTTCATGAAGGTAAAGCTGCAGCGGATTTTGTCCTTTCACATCTCACTGAGAGCCGCCACAGCCTCATTCGTCTTCATTTGAGTCTCTGTGTTGTTTATAAATGGGGTTGTCCTTCCTGAAGTTCTGCTTGCTACACATCAAGTGTGTGCTCCAGCACCTTTTTAGTGCTTTCTAGGATTGGATCTTGCTTCAAACTGAATTGCAGTTTAGATTTTTCATATCGGGCAAACCTTGATGAAGATTTAATTGCCTCTTCCTGATTAAAAAACAAAAAAAATCCATGTGATCTTGTGAGGTCTAAATCCAAATGTGTGTGGGTTTCTGTGCAGTGCATTAATATGTTAAACACACACGTACAAATTGCACAGCTGCACCGCTTGTCTCGCTGTGTTCCTGCTATTTCCACTCGGGATGTCTGCGCCAGCGGTGACTCCCAAAGACACACACATCTAAACACACACACGACACAATCACACGCGTACAAGTCCACACACTCACCAATCACTCGTCCCTCCGTAACCTGACAGCTCCATTGCTCGGTGCTGGGTTGCCATGGAAACCGAAGTGGTAGTGTTGGCATGGGTATAATCTCATACGGAGTGCGTAACCCAGGTGATAGTTGCCTAGTAACAGAGGAGCGAGCGAGGAATTGGGATTAGAGGCTATGGTGGGTCAATGGCAGCGATAAGGACGACGTGCAGAGGTGTGTGCATGCGTGCAGCTACGACGGCCTGACTCCAATGACATAACGAAATGGGGAAATAGATGAATTTTCCAAAAGATTTTGCGAAGAAAACCACAAAAAAAGACCATAAAGCCGAGGCCACTTGCCTGATGAGCCTCCTGCTCCAGCCAGCCAGAGACCTGCCACACCAGCAAGACACACAACCAGCACAGACCCTCTGCACAGCGCCGTGGGGCCGCCACATGATTAATATTTATTAGTATCATCACCTCCTGAGTTTGTCATGCTTACTAATTCACTGCAACACACATGATCACATTCAGACACTGCAGAGCAGAGTGTGCTGAGTCACATTAAATACTAAGACCAGAACTGCTCTGATATTTATTATGTTGTCATGGACTTACTGAGCATAACTTAGGATTGTCTCAGAATCACTAAAGACAGACGGCCGCTTATAAAAGAGAAGCAAAGAATGCAAAAATCATGTTACGTAATGTATTTTATTGTTACGCTAGAGGTAGATTGATATTAAGTGTGAAGATGAAGTCAGTTTGTCAAATATCTGCTTAAATTTGGAAGAGGAGCTTCGTCCCAAAGCCTAAAGTTATACCTTGTCTGCCGATGTGTTAATAAAATAACCAACAAAATCACATGTATTTGATAGGCATTTGGCAGTGTCTGTGCTTTGCGTTGTAGCTGTGCATCAAACACAGTGAGCGAGTGACTCTGCTGATTGATATTCAGGGGATGCAAAGTGAATGAATCACACGGTTTCAGGGCGGCTCTTTGTATAGTCGCACATGTGAAATGTTCCTCACTCTGTCATTCCTGCCAAATATTAAATGTTACTTACAACATTCTGCAGTGGGTTCAAATAAAAAGTCTTCAGGCAGATGTTGATGCTGATTGTGCTTGTCTCGGTGTGTCAGACTCTGTACAGGTGTGTTTTAGAGGACCTGTACGAGTTCCCCACTCTGGAGAAAGACTTGAAGGAGTTCCAGAAACTTCTGCGCCGCAGACAGTAAGCACAAATGTCGCCGTGTTTCATTTGGATTCTCATGAGACGACATGCAGTTAGCGTGTTTCTGCCTGTGTTGTTTATTTTGTTAGCATTTCTCAATGCTGTGTGTTTTATCTTGCAGCACGGTGGACGACTGCCCTCCAAACCAAAAGGTATTGATCCATAGAAATTTATGAGAGTCCTCTCACACATTTTTGCTATTTTTACACCAGACACAGCCTCATTGTCCAAAGCAGAATAACAGTTGTTTTTCATTCTTTCACACACAGCAGACTGGCACTGTCAAGTCTTCATTTTCTAACAAAAAAACACTCTTCTCATCTTGGTCATGTATAAACCCAGGTGCTTTTTTAGCATCTCAACAGAAAATCACAAATCTCTGACAAGAATAAACATTGAGCTTGAAAAGTCGATGCTTGATTTCAACATGAACGACACACGTGTGTCTGAACACTTTTAGGCTCCATTCAGTGTTATGCTATCTTTTTTTTAATGTGTTTTTTTCTGTTTTTCTTTCTATCAGAGCAAACAAATGTATCAGCAGCTGAGTCTGAAGGAGAACTGTTTGCAGCCCCGCAGTCCACAGACAGAGACGAGAGAGGGTGAGTAACAAACACACACAATGTAAACTACATAACACAATGCCCGGCGCCAAACCGTACCCGATCAGGAACAATGACTGTGAAGTCTAATTTCCATGTCCACATGCAAATGTGTTAAATACAGTGTCTCAGAGATTTCATCTGCCTGAATACTTAACGAAATGAACTCAAGTCTCTGTTTTCTTCTGGGTTTGTTGTTTACTTCTTATTTACCATGTTTTCATCCCCCCCCCCCCAGTTATTTGCTGTGTGTACGTGAGCGCCGACTCGTACCTGAGCGTCCACACACACCCCTCACTGGAGGCCCACGAGCTTCTGCGGATTGTGAGTCTGAAGATGGACAGAGCGGAAGAAGACATGATGCTCGCTGTGGTCTCTCAAACTGGAGGTAAAGAAAAATACAAAGGAAAGAAGAAAACACATGCATGAAACATTGTCAGGACAGGCGTGTTGGTATTCACTCTTTAATGAAACTGTAGTTGATGAACTGAGTTTGCATCTCAACTAACAGTCATCGTTGCGGTTGCCTCTGTGAGCAGGTAGCAGTGGATTTATTTTCCTCTTCAACCTGTTGATCGTTTGCGTCTGTCTGTCTCAGATCGGAGAGTGCTGCAGCCCAGCGACTGTGTGTATTCAGAGTCTCTGACCCCACAGGGGAAGCTGGTGGCCTGTCGCAGGGATCTCAACGAGATCTTGGTATGGAAATCTCCTTTCCTGTTACATTTAGCCTTTCAGTGAGTTTCTCATGATCATTGACATAAACTAAATCTGCAGTTTACAGAATAGATGGTTAAGGTTAGGTTTAGGATTAATTTTATTTCAGTCTTCTGGTGTCATGTTTTACACTCAGTACTGACGCAGAGTCTTGCATATGATATGATCTGTTACACAACTGATGTCAGTAATCACAGGAGGCAGTGAATCGATAATTAACTTTGTTGTCCACACTTTAAATAATTGATTTAAACGGTTCTCTTTCATAGCATTCGTTTCGTGTCTCACATTGGGAACGCCTACAGCGTGACCTCATCAGAAGCTCCTATTGCACTCCGCCAGCCACCATTGGCTGGAGTCAAGCGCGTCAGTGTCAGGGAGGGTGGAGACCCTCCCCCTATAAATAGTCCTGACACTGCGCTTCCCGTCATTCTAAAACCTCTTCTCGCTACGAGCAGAAGTTCCGTACCTCCTCACTTGCGCTAGCTGTTTCACCGGGACCTAGCTTAACCGTCCACAGAACGAGCGAAAGACTCGGTCGCCGGGCGCTGGGTTCTCGGCCTGACACAGAAGCCGAGTGATACTGCTCAGACTAGCCTGTCTCCAAACAGTAGTCTGAGCCGCTGGCGAAAATAGCAATATTTTCAACGGCAGAAACAACCGAGTGGCAACACTCCCGAGTAGCAATACTCAGGGGCATTAGCTTTACCAGCTAACACTGAGGAAGAGTAGCAATACTCCCGCTATAAGCCCCTGGAAGTCGCAACACTTCCACCTTGCTCCCGCTACCCACTAGCCTAGCCAGGTTAGCGTTAGCCGGTGCAGCATAGCCCGCTTCACAGCTTTGCAGCTGCAGGTGAGCATGGCTAACGCCTTAGCCGCCACGGAAGCCGAGGCTAAACCAAAGGCGCAAGCCTGCCCCTGCGGTAATAAAATATCGAGCTGGGACACTCACCCGATGTGTGTCGTGTGTCTCGGCTTGAAACATGCCCAAGCCGCCTTTGAGTCCGCGGAAGAGTGCATCCACTGTGTTCGCCTCTCCCTCAAAGTGCTTCGTCGCCGCCTGGCTCGTTTAACGAATTTGTCCGGTGGCGACCCGGTAATGGCTTCCACCGCAGCAGGGCAAGAGCCGACGGATCTCATGGAGGTGGCCCCCGAAGCTGAGGCTGGACCCAGCTGGGGGGACCAGCTCGACTTTATAGATCCGCTGCCCATTGACGACTCCAACCTCACGGCAGGTCCGCTGGGTTACGTCGTTGAAGCGGCAGACAGCGGCTCTGACGGAGGATCGGATCTCCTCATGACAGATGAGGAAGATGATGATTCTCCACTGGCTCTGTCGGGCCGGGTTTCAAAACCCCAAACCACGATGACAGCTCCGGCAGGAGACGGGGATTCCACTTCCCCGGTGATGGACTTGGACCTGCAGGACGTGTGCAAACGCGCCGCGGTTAAGCTCCACATCCAGTGGCCTGAAACGCAGCCTGACGTGACGCGCTCCCATTTTGATGGGAAAAGGTTGCCGAAGGTGAAAAGATCAGGCAAGCAGCTGCTGCCGATTTTTCCAGAGCTGCTGGATGAATTCACTGTCTCGTGGCGCGACAAGCCATACAGGGAGAAACACCCCGTGGCAGGCAGCTCCGTGCTCGACTGCGAGGGGATGGAGAATCACGGTCTCCGTAACATCCCTCCGGTGGAGCCCGTGGTGGCGGCTCATCTCCACCCGAAAACATCACTGTCCTCGCCGGGGTGCACACTCCCAAACAGTGCAGACCGCTTCCAGTCCAGCCTCACGGAGAAGGCGTACAGAGCGGCGGCACTGACAGCCCGGGCTGTTAACGCAACCTCCCTCCTGATGGCTTACCAAGCGGAGCTGGAGGAGGAGATGACAGCCGCGCCAGACCCGACACTGTGGGAGGAGATGTGCATCATCACCGACCCACTGCCTCCACCTGCAGAAGGTGGCGATCCAGGCACAGGGCAGAGCGATGGGGCTGATGGTTCTGCAGGAGCGGGCGCGCTGGCTAAACCTCACCACCCTGACGACGAAGGAGAAGGAGGATCTCCTCGATACTCCTATTTCGCCGCAGGGTCTCTTCGGCTCGGCAGTAGCCTCCATGCAGAAGAGGTGTGAGGAGAAAAAGCGGGAGGATGAAGCCCTGAAGCTGTGTTTGCCGAGGAGGGCGCCGTCCTCCACGCCTCCAGCTCCCCGCCAATCCTATGCCAAGGCAGCGGCTCGGCCACCACCACCCGCTTTCAAGGTCCCCAGGGTGCCGAAGCCTCAGCCTGCACCCCAGGCCCCGCCGGGAGCGCAGCCTCCGAGAGGCCCGTGGCAGAGGAAGGCTTCCACACGGGAGGGATCTCAGCCTGATCAGCCTCCCTCCACCTCCACTCAGGTGGTGAGGAGGAAGAAGCGGCTGGCCTAGCCTCCCCAGAAGTCGGGAGCGATGTGGCCCGGCCCCCCTCTCCGGCCCCGCTCGCTCCGCCGGCAGCAGCGTTCACGAGCAGGTTCACAAAGCTCGGTTCCGTTTGGCGTCTGGATGTCGGGATGTTCGACCCGGCTCAGCGCCCCATAAAGAGGAGCAGAGACAGCGTCCAGCAGGTGGAATCCCCCAGCGGTCCACAAACACGTCTCACAAGCGCTTCTCAATGTTGTCCAACATTAAACATGTTTCAACTGTCGCATCCAGGCACGTTGCCGAGGGCGCAGTTACAAAAAATGAAAAACAAAACAAAAACTGTGTTGAAAAACAAAACCTGTCATGTCCCGGAGGGAGTGATTCCTGTCTCCGGCACAGACGAGCCTGTGGCGCAAGTCTCGGCTCGCGCATGCGCAGTACCGAACAAGCAGCTCCGCGCGGCGATGCCGCTAGAGGGCGCCGGTACTCCATGCATGACAGATTGGCCTGTCAGCCCGCTGTCACTGAAAATAGCAGGCTGGTCAGAGTGCACAGACTCGGAGTGGGTTATCAGGACACTGAGCAGGGGATACCGGCTCCAGTTTGCTGTAACACCTCCGCAATTCAGGGGAGTAATTCAGTCACAAGCTCACGGCGACGCCGCTCGTTTTCTGCAGGAAGAGATTTCTGCTCTGCTAGAATAAAGAGCTATAAGAATTATTTCTCCCGAACACTGCCAGAGTGGGTTTTATTCAAGATATTTCCTGGTTCCCAAGAAGGGAGGTGGCGGCAAACGTGCAATTTTAGATCTCAGAGATCTAAACAGTCACCTCAGGAAATACAAATTCAGGATGTTAACGCACGCCTCCCTGCTGCGTTTTCTGCGACCAGGCGATTGGTTCACCTCAATCGACCTCAAGGACGCCTATTTTCACATCCCAATATACCCACCACACCGAAAATATCTTCGGTTCGCCTTTCAGGGGACAAGTTACGAATATCTAGTCCTCCCATTTGGTCTGTCATTGAGCCCGAGAGTGTTCGTGAAGTGTACGGAGGCGGCGGTGGGACCCTTGAGGGGGCGGGGTCTCCGCGTCGCAACGTACATCGACGACTGGCTCATTGCGGCATCCTCCCACCAGGAGGCAGCAGATCACACAAGGCAACTCACGGCACACCTGTTGAATCTAGGCTTCAATTTGAACCTGGAAAAGAGTGTTTTTCTTCCTTGTCAGAAAATCACTTTCATAGGCCTGTTAATAGACTCAGCTCAGGCCAGAGTGAGACTGACTGGAGAAAGGCTACAGGTGCTAAGAGACTGTTTATCCCTTTTTCAAAGGGGAAAATTTGTGTCTCTCAGGCTTTGCCAGCGTCTGTTGGGACTGATGGCCTCAGCCCTGGTGGTGGTGCCAATGGGACGCCTATATATGAAGGGAATGCAGCGTTGGGTGGCTTCTCGCAAGCTGGACCCACGCCGTCATGGCGCACGCAGGGTGCGAGTCACTGTGGCATGCACAGCGGCCTTAGTCCCATGGAGAAGCACAAACTTCCTCACTCAGGGAGTGCCAATGGGAGTTATTACGTGCCGGAAAGTGGTCACGACAGACGCCTCCCTAGTGGGCTGGGGTGGCGTGTTCGAAGGGAGAGCGGTGAATGGGACATGGGCTCCTCACATGCGCTCATTCCACATAAATTATCTGGAGTTGATGGCTGTTCAACTGTCCCTGAAACACTTCCTTCCTCTCATGAGGGGACATCATGTGTTAGTCAGGACGGACAGCACCACGGTGGTGGCCTACATCAACAGACAGGGCGGCCTGAGGTCGTTGCAGTTACACATGCTGGCACACAGACTGATTGTCTGGAGCAGCAGACACTTCCTGTCCGTGAAAGCTACTCATGTGCCGGGGATTCTGAACTGTGGAGCAGATCTCCTGTCCAGGGGAAACCCCCTTTATGCAGAATGGAGGCTTCACCCAGATGTGGTGAGCCTGATTTGGGAGCGTTACGGGCGACCATCAGTGGATCTCTTTGCAACGTCAGAGAACACTCACTGTCCCCTGTTTTTCTCGCTTCACGACCAGAATGCACCTCTGGGGGTGGACGCACTGGCTCACCAGTGGCCTCACACTCTCCTGTATGCATTCCCCCCGATACCTCTGATTTCTCCTACCCTAGTCAGAGTGAAGGAGGAGGGCTTTACGATGATTCTCATAGCGCCTTACTGGCCAGCAAAGCACTGGCTGGCGGAGATAACTCAGCTCCTGTATCAGGAGCCTTGGCCCCTGCCAACCCGGAGGGACCTGTTGTCTCAGGGGCGCGGAGAAATATTTCATCCTCACCCGGACAGGCTGGCTCTGTGGGCTTGGCCTGTGAGTGGTTTAATCTGAGGACTGTGGGCCTTCCCCTGAATGTGATTGAGACCATTCAGAGTGCTAGGGCCCCGTCAACGAGGACCCTTTATGGGAGAAAGTGGTCGGTTTTTGAAAAATGGTGCTCAGACTCGCATCAGGTTCCCTTCCAGTGTTCTGTGACTGGGATCTTGTCTTTCTTACAAGACATGGTGGATAAAGGAAGAGCTTTCTCCACCATAAAGGTCTATCTGGCAGCAATTTCGGCTTGTCATATTGGCTTCGAGGGGAAGACAGTAGGTCAGCATCCTTTGATCTGCCGTTTTATGAGGGGCGCACGCTGTAAACTTCCGGTGTGCAGATCTCTGGCACCATCCTGGGACCTCCCCTTGGTGCTTGATGCCCTCTCAGACTCACCTTTTGAACCCCTGGAACAGGTGGATTTGAAATTCGTGGCCTTGAAGACGGCTTTACTGCTGTGTCTTGCTTCGGCTAAACGAGTGGGTGAGATTCAGGCTCTGTCGGTACACAAAGCGTGCACGAAGTTCTCCTCAGGGAATGCAAGAGTGACTTTACAGCCCAACCCAGCATTCATGCCTAAGGTGTTGGGATCATGTTCTCCGGTTGACCTCTTGTCCTTCAACCCACCGCCATTCTCCTCCGATGAGCAGAAGCGGCTACACATGTTGTGCCCGGTGCGAGCCTTAAGGGTCTACATAGACAGGACGAAAAGCTGTCGGAAGAGTGACCAGCTTTTTGTGTCTTGGGCTAAGAGCCGACTGGGGAGGCCGGTCTCGAAGCAACGGCTTTCTCATTGGATTGTGTGGGCTATTGCCTTGGCTTATAATGCCAAGGGACTGCAGCCTCCCGAGGGCCTGCGTGCGCATTCTACCAGAGGTCTCACGACTTCATGGGCACTTTTCAGAGGGGTCTCCGTTGAGGAGATCTGCGCTGCTGCGAGCTGGGCTTCCTCACATACTTTCGCCAGATTTTACAGGCTTGATGTGACGGCTCCGACATTGGCGCATTCAGTGCTTAATTTGGCGCAGCCCCAGTGATGTTGGATTCGGGGTGCTCATTGCCTCGTAACATCTGCACAGCAATCCGGGAGTCAGGATTTTCCCAATGTGAGACACGAAACGAATGCTATGAAAGAGAACTTTAGGTTACTTACGTAACCCCGGTTCTCTGAGTAGCATGAGTGAGTGTCTCACCAGACCACCCTCCTTGCTCTTCGTAGCGAGAAGAGGTGTGTGTCTTTAGAATGACGGGAAGCGCAGTGTCAGGACTATTTATAGGGGGAGGGTCTCCACCCTCCCTGACACTGACGCGCTTGACTCCAGCCAATGGTGGCTGGCGGAGTGCAATAGGAGCTTCTGATGAGGTCACGCTGTAGGCGTTCCCAATGTGAGACACTCACTCATGCTACTCAGAGAACCGGGGTTACGTAAGTAACCTAAAGTTTCGGTTGATTTGTTGTTGCAGCACAACTTTCACTGACTACATAAATCATTTGATGAAATCTGCTTCCATCAAGTGATTCATTTAGTTTCAGTCTGCTGTGACTCTCGCTGCCTTATAACCTGTTTCATGGTCCGATGCTCCCCGGACAGAGGAGACCCATTCTTCACTGAGTAGCTTCTAGATATTAAAATGTATTTCTGATCCAACTTTTTCACTACAATAAAAGCAAGAAACAGAGATGATAAAATGTACTCAAAGCAATTAGGAAAAATATTTTCTAATGTCCACTTGTGTTTTTGAAGCCAAATTTAAATAGTCAAATACCTGAGAACTCAACAATAGCGCACATTTCTGTGCTTCATACACAATAATTACTGTTAAACTACAAAGGCTGGCAGCAAATGTGCATTGTATGTATTGTTAGCAATGTTTTCTGCAGCGTTTCTTCTGTTTGCTTGTGCAGCCTCCTCTAACAGACAGTGCAGAGCTCAGCAGGAGGCCAGTTCGCCTCTTGGGCATCAACACCTGGGATGTGGCAGCTGCTCTCACACACCTGGACTGGAGCCTCTTTAAGTCCATTCACGAGGTACACACACGCACACACACACACCCACGTGCAGACTTTCATAATAAATTCATATTCATGAGTCATGACAGAGATCGCTGGAACGAAAGCATTAAAGATGCAAATGTTCTGCAGGACTTGCTGGATCATGAGAACAGACTGAGTTTACAGATTAGCTGAAATGTTTCTCATGAAAATGCTTCCACATCGCACAGATTATAAAAAAAACCAACTCTGCATTACGCTGTCATGCAGATGTGATTTTCTCCATTTGCCCTGCTGGCTCACATTCAGATGTATTGAAGGAGAAACACCTCGCCGCCGTCCCAGCAATAACTAAGAGTCCAGGTGTTGTTTGGAGTATTTCATCATGTATTTCATAGTCCCCGTCTCCTCGGTCAACATGCAGCAGGAGCTGGTGTACTACACTCTGAGCCGCGCTCCGGGGACCGGCCACACGGCGGCGCTCTCCGTTCTGCTGCAGCGCTGCAACGAGGTGCAGCAGTGGGTCATGTCAGAGGTGCTGATGTGTGTGTCGCTCAACAAGAGAGTGCAGCTGCTCAAGAAGTTCATCAAGATCGCCGCTCAGTAAGCTCACAGACACACACCACAGCTCTCCAGAGAAGAGAAGTGAATTTCAGATGTAGGATTTTGCTGCAGTTTATCTTCCAGTGAGGATATTCAAGCAGGCACAGCTTGGCCCGGCCTGAAACGTGAAGATTAGAACAGGAATGTTAGAACTGATATATATAGAGGAAAATTTTAATAAATAAATGGCATAAAAGCAAAAAATGAAAGAGGTTGAAATTATAGATATGGTAAAGCTTATTGAATCGAAATTGCTCCATTGGGTTTCTTTTTCTCTTTTCTTCCTTACAGCTGTAAAGCTCAAAGAAATTTAAATTCTGCATTTGCCATCATCATGGGTCTGAACACGGCTGCTGTCAGTAGACTCAACCAAACATGGGAGGTAAGTAAGACGCTGAATTTAATCTCTTTAAGCACAGACGCTAGACTTTAAATGTGGCTCTGATCAGAGATCTTCTTTCTCAGAAGTGTCCGGGGAAGTTCAAGAAGCTGTTTTCTGAGTTGGAGCTCATCACGGTGAGGCTTTGATGATGGAAATAGTTTCCTGCTCTGATTTTTGAGGTTCAGATCTTTAAATTTCTCTTCATTTTCCAATTCTCTTTTTAATTTATCTGCTTTCCACCTCTGTCCAGGATCCATCTCTGAACCACAAAGCCTACAGAGAAGCGTTCAAGAGGATGAAACCTCCCAAAATCCCTTTTATGCCGCTTCTCCTGAAAGGTATCCCTTTTTAACACAAACACACAAACATTCACACACAAAGAAAAACACTGAATAAAACCTTGATGTGTGTTTCTGCTGCTCATAGATATCACTTTTATCCACGAGGGCAATAAAACCTTCCATGATAACCTGGTCAACTTTGAGAAGCTGGTGAGTTGAGTCACTCAGAAATGTGACATGAAAACACGACTGCGAAACATTTTCAAAGCAGAGTTTTACTGAAATTTAGTTTTCTAGCTGTGATTTGTTTGTTTTGAATATCCTATTTTAAAGCTTTTTCATTTCTTAATCTGTATCAAATTAGGTAGTTTATTCTACAATTTCCTTTTTTTTTTCTCTTCCGGTATAACACTGGAGGACATTTCTCAATTCTGCATCCTTTAATAAACTAACGATCGGCTGCCGAAAAACCTTAAGACATACCTGAGTTACTTTGAAACATTTTTAATGAAAATGCAGAAATATGTGTGAAGGAATAGAAACTGTGTTTTGTCTTAAACCACCAGCACATGATCGCAGACACCGTGAGAATGATCCGCCACTGCCAAAGCGACCAACCAGGTGAGTCCGGTCCTTCAGGACCTTCAGGAGAGCATTACTGTCACAGCCTGACACGTCGGGGCCAAAGCAGGACGCTGGACTGACCAGGAAACTCTTCTTTCTCAGGCAATGAGGTGATCGGGGTCGACAGTGCAGAGGTGAGGGCGAGCGTTCACTACCTGCACATCATCGACAATCAGCAGACGCTTTTCGAGCTGTCCCACAAACTGGAGCCGCGCGCCTGAACACACACACACACACTCACATGTCGACCCACCGAGTAAAACTCAAACCCAGTGGACACTTCGTAGTGGGAAAAGGACCTCTGTGTGACGTGGGAGACACTCAAACACACACTGTGGTAGAATCTTAGGACCAGCAGCGACGCCAAACGGACCTGAAGGAGGTCTGAAGAAAGCCTGTTCTTCATAGACGTTTATACCCTGGACTTAAAGGATGGAAACACTCGACACACACTCCGAATTTCCTGCTGGAGCAGATCCTGTGCAGCAAGGTGGACAAATTGCCTTGAGGAGGCTGTAATTAGTTTGTACAGTATCTATTAGAATGAATATGTTTTGTTCTTGTGAGCAGTCTTTGGTTATTTATGAGCCTCTTCAGCAGGTGGAATGTTTATTTCTGTCAAGGCCTCGTCACACTCCAGAACACTTGATATCTTCTTCATACTTTCACCACAGAAGCATCTGGAGAAAAGTTTGATCTGTGGGGAAAAACAGAACAACCCCCCTGTCAGTGGTCAAACAGGATTTCATCTGACTGATATGGTGAGTTCTAATGTGGAGTTTTTCTCCGATTATGAAGCAGCAGTCGATGCTGAAACACTGGTACATTTTTACAAGCCTGTAATTCTGTGACTATTCTCCATGACTCTCAGTTTAAACCGTTGATGAGTGAGAACAGGAGCAACCTGAGTAGTGAGTAGTGTCCAGCTTTCTGGACAGGCTGTGACGTTTGAAACATGAAGGCTTCCTGATTGTGAGTAACGAGCAATTAACAATTCTCAGCTTAATTTAAAATCCTGCTTCATTTCTTTCATTTATTTTTTTTTGTTTTTGTTTATTTTTTTCATCTCTCTGATGCTTTGGTGTCAAAAGAGAGTGGATTTTACATTGTATATAATAAGGACCTACTGTAAACATGTTTCAGTGCCAAATGTCACGTTGAGTGTTGCAACACTACAGATGTACTTTGTTTAGGATTCTTTTTGTCACTGACTTGTATTTCTCGCTCAGACGAGCCTCAGATGTCCAGTCCTCGATCAGGTGAAGCTGATCTGACTACTGACTGATATTTTGATGGCTGAGCAGCAAAAAGCAGCTTTTTTCCTCATAAATCAAACTTTTTGGAGTCAATTCCAAATACTTCAACAGAGGACTTTAAATAGGAAGTTGAATGCATCTAATCATGTTTATGAGGCGATGTTGACACTGATTCTCTGACTGAAGACGCCTGTTTATTCATGTAAACTGTGAGAAACATGACAGGGTTTAAACAATGATGGAAGCACAAGAACACAAAATTCCTCTTTGAAGGGAAAATGGCCTCAAAGGACTTTAATTCATTCATCCTTTATCTTTTCTGCTATAATCCTCTTAAAAATAATTATCCTTTGTTAATCTAATCAATTCCTAAATTGTGTGACATTTTCTTCAAACCACTGAATGACACATACTTGTTATTCAAAGCAGTGAGGAAGCAGCCTGCCTTGTTAATAAAATGATCACTTTGTAGTCACCAGGAGAGAACTGCTGCCTGGGACTGTGGTCATATTTCAAGCATTACGATCACAATTATGATGCAGACAGATCAAGAGGAGAAATGCAGTTTTCATGTTCAATTGAATGTTTCTATTCATGTCCGGGTCAAGCTATTAAATTCATTCAAAGAAATATATTCCTGAAGGGAAAAGTGCTTTACAATGGAAGATGTCACCACAAGCATTTTAATAGGAGCCAAGAGTTTTTAAAAATAAGATGGAAATATGTCCATAAAGTGGGATTAACCAGTCGTTCTTTGTTGCTCCCAGTGTTTCTTTGTACTTCATAAATGCCATAAAAAAACCTGAATCTTCACATTTCATGCATCTGCAAAGTCCCTGAATGATTTGCAGGCTCTGCTTCAGTTCAAGCTGAAACTTAATATTAGCTCTCAGTTGGCTGTAATATTCAAACATGCTGAAGTTTTTTTGCACAAAGTATTACTTAAACAGAAGAAATATAGTAGTTTGTAATGTGTTGATTGTTAACTATTTGCTCCTGGTCTTACTGATGCTGTTGCAGCTTTTTAATATTTTCAAAATGAGACATTTTATTGTTGAGTTTTTCTCTTTTATTCTCTTTTATTTCAATTATTTTAGTGAAGCGTAAATCAGTGATCCATTGACAGCTAAAGCTCAGAAATCACGAGCCATAACTTGTTCATGTTCAGTTTCAAACGACAGCCTTGTTTTAGTCTTTTTTCTATTGACTTATACAGGATGCACACGTGCACATTCATGCCTCTGCACATAGTGTTCAAAGAGCAGCATAGTTATGTTTATTTATTGTAAAATGTTTATTTATGTATTTTCAGAGGTGACAAAATGTTTTTTGTGCCATGTTCAGAGATGCAACTATAGTAGAAGTCCACAGTTGAGAAGAGAAAAGCTGAATGTGTGTGGTGGTGTGACCACTAGATGGCAGCAGAAGGGAGCGTCAGTGGGAGGATGTGTCTGTGGTCTACTGCAGTGAGGAGGAACCACCAGGAGGCTGGAGTCACTCTTTAGTTGTTCAGTGTCAGGATGATGTGAAGTTAAGTTGCTGATGGGCTTTTTTTTCTCCTTTGTTTTTTAAATTAATGTTTAAAAACGGTTTGCATGATGAAAAAAAACAGAGTTCACAATGTGAGAGAGGACATGTGGAAGGCTTTCTACTATTGTAATATTGTCGATGTGTAAATATATGCCTAAGTTTGGTATGTTATTATTTATCTGTTGTAAATGGGAAAAAGAAAAAGTCAGCCACACAGCAATACGTCTCCCCTTGTGTCTCCTCAACCTTCAGTCAACTGAAGTCACGTCTTTTCTAAAGCGTTGTTTTACTATGTCAAAATTTGACTGAAAATGAATAAATTCTAGGTTTTCTGTGACATGTCAATGTGTTCTGATTCCCTTTTTGTCGGGTCGTGTTTGGACATCATATTGGTGTTTACAGCTCAGGTGTTGTCAGGCAGACCGATGGTCTCTGACAGTGCGTCTCAGATTAAAGGCCCCCTGCTCCAGAATGAGCACAAATTACTCCAAATTCAGCTTTCAATTCAGCTTTATCTAAATAGTGCCAATCACAACATAGTCATTTCTAGACACTTTTACAGAGAAAACCCAACAGATCCACATGAGCAAGCATAGGCGACTGTGGAAAGAAAAAAACGCCCTTTAAAAAAGAAGAAACCTTTGCAGAACCAGACTCAGAGGTGGCGGCTTTCTGCTATTCCAGCTGGGGTGAGGGGATAGAGAGAGAGAGATAGGACAGACCTATATTTCTTGTATCAACTCAGTAATGGTCCACTTAAGCAGGTGGATCAAGATCAAGACAGATCACAGACGACAAGAGAGACAATGGTTAATGACACATTATGAAACTTTGCATGAAAGACAGCAGACAAGTGAAGCACAAGTGGGAGCTGGTTCCAAATGGTAGGAGCCCAGGGTTAAGTAAACCGCTTGCACCCACTGGGTCTGGCTTGTCTCATTCAATCAATGGATCAATTGTATTGATTGAGGCCTCATGAGAAACTGTTTGCATCCATTGAGTCCAGGTTGTCACATTAGATCAGTGGATCAGCCGCAATTGATGTTCTGTTCAAGATCCCTCAATCATGGCTCTAGTCCACCTGAGAGACAACCTCTTCTTCCAGGATTTTAGTTGTTCTGACTTTTTAGTCTCCCATAGTGGAATGAACTGTCAAACCCAGAGACACTGAAAGAGAGAGCTAGCTAGCTAGCTAGCTAGCTCCCAGCCTACAGCACCAAACAAGAAAAAAGGTCCAGGAAGACCTGAACCAGCCCTAACTGTAAGGTTTACTAAATAGAAAGGTCTGAAGCCGAGCCTTGAAAGCAGAGACTGTGTCAGCCTCCCTAACAGAAACTGGGAGCTGGTTCCACATAACAGGAGCCTGATAGCTGAAAGCTCGACCTCCTGTTTTACTTTCAGAGGAGCATTGGAACCTCCAGCAGACCAGCACTCTGAGAACAAAGCGTTCTCCTGGGACAGTATGGGATTAATAGCTCTTTAAGATATGATGGGGCCTGGTTGTTCAGGGCTTTATAGGTTAAGAGGAGGATTTTGAATTCTGTTCTACATTTAACAGGAAACCAGTGAAGAGAAGGTAATATTGTGCTGATGAGATCTCTCCTACTGGTTCTTGTGAGAACTCTTGCTGCAGCATTTTGAATCAGTTGAAGACTTTTTAGGCAGTTATCGGGGCCCCCTGATAACAAGGAATTACAGTAGTCTACTCTGGAGTTAAGAAATGCATGGATTAATTTCTCAGCATCGCTTTGAGCATGTTCCTAATTTTAGAAATATCATGCAGGTGAAAGGAGGTCCTGCAGACCTGTTTAATGGGGGAGTTAAGGATAAGTCCTGGTCAAAGATCAGTCCCAGGTTCCTCACAGTGTTACTGGGAGTTAAAGCAACACCATCTAGGGTCAGTATTTGTTTAGATAATTTTTTCATCAGGTGTTTTGGGCCAAATAAAATAACTTCTGTTTTATCTGAATTAAGGAGGAGAAAATTACGACTCATCCAGGTTTTTATGTCTTTAAGACAAGCTTCTAGTTTGACAAGTCGATCGGTGTCATCTTGCTTCATAGATAAGTAGACCTCTGTATCATCTGCATAACAGTGGAAGTTAATGGAGTGTTTGTTGATGATGTTCCTTACAGGAAGCATGTATAATGTGAAGAGTGTAGGTCCTAAAACAGAACCCTGTGGAACTCCACGTTTAACTTTGAAAGAAGCAGAAGAGTCTTTGTTAACATTGACGAAGTGGAACCTGTCTGTTAAACATGATTGAAACCAGTTTAATGCTGAACCTTTAATCCCAATAATAGGTAACACTTTATTTGAAGCCCCCCTGTATAATACATTATAAGTACATTTATAAAGCATTATAATGCCATTATAACGTGTGTAGCTATAGTTATAAACATTCATAGATTATCACAATGCCAGGACCTAACCCTAACCCTGATCCTATGCTGTATAGTGAGTTATTGTGACTGCATTGTGATCATTTATGAGTGTTCATATCTACTTAGAAACACTTATAATGTGTTATACCGGGTGCTTCAAGTAAAGTGTTTCCCAATAATATATTCTAGTCTCTGTAGAAGGATATCATGATCAACAGAATCAAATGCAGCACTGAGATCTAACAGGACCAGAACCAGAACAGAGACCAGTCCTCTATCTGAGGCTGTGAGAAGATCATTAGTGACTTTTACCTCTGTACTGTCTCTGTACTGTGATGAGCTCTGAAACCCGATTGAAAAGACTCAAATAGGTCATTGTTACATAAATGCTAACAAAGCTGACTTGCAACAACGTTCTCTAGGATTTTAGAAATAAAGGGAAGGTTGGATATTGGTCTGTAACTTGAGAGAACACCGAGATCAAGGGTGGGCTTTCTGAGGAGAGGTTTGTGGTACATAACCTGTTACTAAAGATAGGTTGATCTGATCTAATATTGATGTGCTGATCAGGGGGAAAATGCCTTGAAACAGTCTTGTTGGGATTGGATCCAATGAATAAGCTGTAGGTTGAGTTTCGGCCACAATTAAGGATAACTCAGAGAGTTCAATAGGATGGAAACTGAGTAGTTGTGAGTCAGGTTCTACTGACAGATCTGAGGATGTGATTGATCGGTCTGTGACCACGTTGGGGAATGTGCTTTCAATTTTATCTCTAATAGTTATGATTTTGTTGTTAAAGAAGTTTCCAAAATCATTACTGCTTAAGGTTAATGGGATCTGAGGTTCGACAGAGCTGTGGCTTTTTGTCAACCTGGCTATAGTATGAAAGAGGAACCTGGGGTTGTTCTGGTTTTCTTCCATTAGGAGGAATAGTCGGCAGCTTTCTTTACGGTTAACAGACTTTCTTTCAAGGCAGTACATAATACTTCCAGTTGGGTTAGATGCCATTTCCTCTCTAGTTTTCGAGCTGATTCCTTTGATGTTGACAGTTGTTTGTTATACTATGGAGCTATCCTCCCCTCAGTTGTTGTTATCTTCAGGGGAGCAATCGATTCAAGCGTGGAGCGGAGTGAGGCTGCCACTCCATCTACAACTAAATCAACTTGAGTGGGGCTGATACTGGGACAGCTGCTGTCCATTGGGCCACATATGGGAATGAAGTTAATACTGACAGGATCATTTCCTTGAATTTGGTCACAGTATTCTCTGACAGACATCTCCTACATTATTTTTTTTTCCCAGGTGCTTTAAAGCCAGTTAATGTAAACTCAAATCATATCAGGAAGTGATCAAATAGTACAGGGTTGTGGGGAAAAACTGTTAGTTGATCAATGTCATTATCATAAGTGAGAACAAGATCGAGGGTGTGATTGAAGTAATGAGTAGGTTTATTCACCTTCTGCGAAAAGACAATTGCATGAAGTAATGACCTGAATGTAGTGCTGAGGCGATCAGTGTCAGCATCTACGTGAATGTTAAAGTCACCCACTGTAAAGATTGGATCTGAATTTGGAACTAAACTGGAGGAAAAGTCTGAAAATTCAAAGATTTTCCGCTTGGTTTTAGTTCCAGGACTGATTGGAAGTTAAATATTGCAAATATTGCCTTGATCATTGCGTCAACAAAAGCACAGTCGGAAATTGACTTTCAACTGTGGAGTCTGAAGTCGACACGTTGAGACTCGAGTCCCAAACTCTGTTATAAGATGTGCTGAATGTTAATATCACACCGCCAGAACAAATACCTCCTGGAATAGATATAGTTTTAATAACTACTGTGAATAATCCATCTTTATTGTTCAACATAAATTAGATTTCAGCCTTCTTACGTTTACTGCTGCATGGAGCTGATTCCAGGGAACTCAGGGTGGAGTTCTTCTGTTGAAGTGTCCTTGACTTCAGAGCTGGCTGAAATTGATTAGAATTCCACTACTCTTAAATCAAAGTAAACTTCCCTGTAATTGCAGTCTTCCAGTGAAATGTTGTTTCATTAAACAGAAGTAACTGTTTAACTGCATTTTACTTCCTGGTTCTCTGTTTGAACCAGGCAACTTCAATCTGACTGTAGGTGTGAATGTGTGTGTGTTTCTTTTTTTTTTTTTTTTTTTTTTCTCTGTGTGTGTGTGTTTCTGAGACCTGTGCAGGGTGTGTTCTGCCTTGCTCAGTTGAGAGTGGGGATCAGCTCCAGAGCACTATGGAAGCTGGATGGATTGTTGTTGCACTGCTGCCATTTTGTCTTCATTCAATCCAAACTGAGTAAAAGGAGCAAAGTCAAATCATTACTACTTCTCTCAGATCTCAGGTATTTTCTCAGAAAACTGTTAAGTTTATAACTGAGACAGAGTTTCTTATGTAATTTGTTACATTTGGAAAAATTCCTTGCAAAATTTAGCTGCCAAAAAAGAAAGAGGAAAATACTGAGAGCACATTCTTCTTGGTCTAACCGCAGTTTTGTTTTTTTTTTGTTTAATTTTCTCCTTTATTGTCACTCAAAGATATTTTGATTGAGATTGCAAGTTCACTGATAAGTCCTATCATTCCAGAGAAAAACCAAGGCCTTCCTGTCATCAATATACTCATAAATTTTGTTCCATCCCTCAATTTGTGGAAGGCACAGCCAACGAAACTTTTATCAACCTGAGAAATTTTCTCAGAAAAATTTTACTTGCGAACTACAGTTTTCTGTGTATTTTTATAAATCCCATGTCAAACTGACTTATGGATTACTCCTGCAGAGGCAGGCCAGATGGGGAGTCAAATCAACTGACGTTCCTCACTGACATTAGAGATCTGTACCAGAGTTAATCACACTAAACCTGTCGACCGTATCAGATTGGTTGATGTTCTGGTACAATAACAGATTATATGATGTTTTTGACATGGTTGGCTGGAGATGTTCACAAGTTTTTATTTAATTCTTTGCAGTCTAATCAAGTGCACTGATAAGATGTTTGATTCTACAACAAAGATGTAAAAACTCAAACGTGACAACTTTCCTTCATGTGTCAAAGTTCAACAACCATTAAAAACAAGGACATGTTGGCTTCGGTCTCCCCTTGTGTCTCCTCAACCTTCAGTCAGCTCAAGTCACATCTTTTCTGAAGTGTTGTTTTCGTATATCAAAGTTTTGACAGAAAATGAATAAATTCTCAGTTTTCTGTGACATGTCAATGTGTTCTGATCCCCTTTTTGTTGGGTCGTGTTTGGACATCATATTGCTGTTTACAGTTTAAGTCGAGGGTCTCTGGCAGTGTGTCTCAGATTAAAGGCCTCCTGCTCTAGAAAGACCACAAATTACTCCAAATATTGATTTGATCATTACGTCAACAAAAGTACAATCGTAAAAACTGTCAACTGTGGAGTCTGAAGTCGTCACGTTGCGACTCGAGTCCCAAACTCTGTTATCAGATGTGCAGAACATTACTATCACTCCACCAGAACAAATACCTCCTAGAATAGATATAGTTTTAATATCTACTGTGAATAATCCATCTTTATTGTTCAACATAAATTAGATTTCCGCCTTCTTACGTTTACTGCTGCATGGAGCTGATTCCAGGGAACTCTGGGTGGAGTTCTTCTGTTGAAGTGTCCTTGACTTCAAAGCTGGCTGAAATTGATTA
Organism: Salarias fasciatus; assembly: GCF_902148845.1. Lineage (NCBI taxonomy): Eukaryota > Metazoa > Chordata > Actinopteri > Blenniiformes > Blenniidae > Salarias > Salarias fasciatus. The sequence goes on along the minus strand of NC_043765.1, from coordinate 16,049,261 downwards.
GAATTCCACTACTCTTAAATCAAAGTAAACTTATCAGATGTGCAGAACATTAATATCACACCGCCAGAACAAATACCTCCTAGAATAGATATAGTTTTAATATCTACTGTGAATAATCCATCTTTATTGTTCAACATAAATTAGATTTCAGCCTTCTTAGGTTTACTGCTGCATGGAGCTGATTCCAGGGAACTCTGGGTGGAGTTCTTCTGTTGAAGTGTCCTTGACTTCAGAGCTGGCTGAAATTGATTAGAATTCCACTACTCTTAAATCAAAGTAAACTTTCCTGTAATTCCAGTCTTCCAGTGAAATGTTGTTTCATTAAACAGAAGTAACTGTTGAACTGCATTTTACTTCCTGGTTCTCTGTTTGAACCAGGCAACTTCAATCTGACTGTAGGTGTGAATGTGTGTGTGTTTCTTTTTTTTTTTTTTTTTTTTTTTCTCTGTGTGTGTGTGTTTCTGAGACCTGTGCAGGGTGTGTTCTGCCTTGCTCAGTTGAGAGTGGGGATCAGCTCCAGAGCACTATGGAAGCTGGATGGATTGTTGTTGCACTGCTGCCATTTTGTCTTCATTCAATCCAAACTGAGTAAAAGGAGCAAAGTCAAATCATTGCTACTTCTCTCAGATCTCAGGTATTTTCTCAGAAAACTGTTAAGTTCATAACTGAGACAGAGTTTCTTATGTAATTTGTTACATTTGGATAAATTCACGAGATTGAGTCCACTTGAACAGCCTCGGCGCCCTCCACTGTACACTGCGCCCTCGGCGGCCGCCTTGTTCGCCTTTTCCCATTCAAACCGCGGGGCACAAACGACGCCATTACTGCATTTGTGCATTTGCAGTTCATGCCACTAGGTGTGCTGTTTGCATGTTCAACCTTATTTTACACAGACACCACAGAGGAAGAAGGGTGCTGCCTCCGCTGCAGGCTCTCTCTGCATGTTGTTAGGAAAAGAGTGTAAGCCGGCAAGACGTGGTAAAATGTTCATTGATGCGATGCACCGTTTTTTCAATAAAAGAGAAGAACTGAACTGTTGTTTCCGCACATTTTCTTCACGTCGTATCAGTTAAACTGTATGACAAGTAGTTTGTGTACTCAAAAGACCAAGATTTCTTGCGGATAGAACATGCGCAGAACAGTATTTCATGTCCCTTTCGACTGGGTTTTTAAATATGAATATGAGCATATTCAGGGTTTTACACGTGTTTATATGGCTGTGCGCCATGTAATGTATTATTCCATCAATATTCTAGTTAATAAAGAGTTTTTGCCTTTATATAAACGTACTCAATCTCGCGGCATTCGATCTCGTCCCATCCCTAATATATATATACATACATATATATATATATATATATATCTCCCCCTGGAACTGCCACCTTAACGTGGTGGGGGAGTTTGAGAGCCCGCATGATCCCAGGAGCTATGTTGCCGGGGGGCTTTATGCCCCCTAGTAGGGTCTCCCATTTGCAAACAGGTCCTGGGTGACGGGCCAGACTGAGAGCAGTTCAAAACCCCCTATGAGTAGAAAAAGAACAAAGGTCGTTACGTCGCCCGGTATGGCGCAGCCGGGGCCCCACCCTGGAGCCAGGCCTGGGGTTGGGGCTCGTAAGCGAGCGCCTGGTGGCCGGGTCTTTGCCCACGGGGCCCGGCCGGGCTCAGCCCGAATGGACGACGTGGGCCTGACCTCCGGTGGGCTCACCACCCACCGAGGGAACCGTAGGGGCCGGGTGCAGTGTGGATTGGGTGGCAGCCGACGGCAGGGTGCCCGGCGACCCGATCCCTGGACACAGAGACTGGCTCTAGGGACATGGAATGTCACCTCGTTGGCGGGGAAGGAGCCCGAGCTTGTGAGGGAGGTTGAGAGGTACCGGCTAGATATAATCGGGCTCACCTCCACACATAGCCTGGGCTCTGGAACCCAACCTCTCGAGAAGGGCTGGATTCTCCACTTCTCTGGCGTTGCCCGCGGTGAGAGGCGGCGGGCTGGTGTGGGTTTGCTTATAGCCCCACAGCTCAGCCGCCATGTGTTGGAGTTCACCCCAGTGAACGAGAGGGTTGCATCCCTGCGCCTTCGGGTCGGGGATAGGTGCCTCACTGTTATCTCGGCTTACGGGCCGAACAGCAGTGCAGAGTACCCGGCCTTCTTGGAGTCCCTGGGAGGGGTGCTGGACAGTGCTCCGACTGGGGACTCCATTGTTCTACTGGGGGACTTCAACGCCCACATGGGCAGCGACAGTGAGACCTGGAAGGGGGTGATTGGATCGCATGGCCTCCCCGATCTGTACCCGAGTGGTGTTTTGTTATTGGAATTCTGTGCTAGTCACAGTTTGTCCATAACGAACACCATGTTCGAGCACAGGGGTGTCCATAAGTGCACTTGGCACCAGGACACCCTAGGTCGGAGGTCGATGATCGACTTTGTTGTCGTGTCATCTGACCTCCGGCCGCGTGTTTTGGACACTCGGGTGAAGAGAGGGGCAGAGCTGTCGACCGATCACCACCTGGTGGTGAGTTGGATTCGCTGGCGGAGGAGGAAACCGGACAGACTTGGCAGACCCAAACGTGTTGTGAAGGTCTGCTGGGAACGTCTGGCGGAACCCTCTGTCAGCATGGCTTTCAACTCCCACCTCCGGGAGAGCTTCTCTCATGTCCCGAGGGAGGCTGGGGACATTGAGTCCGAGTGGACCATGTTGTCCACCTCCATTGTCGAAGCAGCTGCTCGGAGCGGTGGTCGTAAGGTCTCCGGTGCCTGACATGGCGGCAACCCCCGAACCCGGTGGTGGACACCGGAAGTAAGGGCTGCCGTCAAGCTGAAGAAGGAGTCCTATCGAGCCTTGCTGGCTCATGGGACTCCCGAAGTAGCTGACGGGTACCGGCAGGCCAAGCGAACTGCAGCCCGAGCAGTTGTGGAGGCAAAAACTCGGATCTGGGAGGAGTTTGGGGAGGCCATGGAGGAGGACTATCGGTCGGCCTCGAAGAAATTCTGGCAAACCGTCCGGCGCCTCAGGAGGGGAAAGCAGGTCTCCGCCAACACTGTTTACAGTGGAGGTGGGGAGCTGCTGACCTCAACTGGGGATATTGTTGGACGGTGGAAGGAATACTTTGAGGACCTCCTCAATCCCGTCGCCACGTCTTCCGTGGAGGAAGCAGAGGCTGAGGTCTCAGAGGTGGACTCGTCCATCACCCAAGCTGAAGTCACTGAGGTGGTTGGCAAGCTCCTCGGTGGCAAGGCACCGGGGGTGGACGAGATTCGGCCTGAGTACCTTAAGTCTCTGGATGTGCAGGGACTGTCTTGGTTGACACGTCTCTGCAACATCGCGTGGCGGTCGGGGACGGTGCCTCTGGATTGGCAGACCGGGGTGGTGGTCCCCCTGTTTAAAAAGGGGGACCGGAGGGTGTGCTCCAACTATAGGGGGATTACACTCCTCAGCCTCCCCGGGAAAGTCTATTCCAGGGTACTGGAGAGGAGGATCCGACCGATAGTCGAACCTCGGATCCAGGAGGAACAATGCGGTTTTCGTCCTGGTCGTGGAACAGTGGACCAGCTCTATACCCTCCATAGGGTGCTCGAGGGTTCGTGGGAGTTTGCCCAACCAGTCCACATGTGTTTTGTGGATTTGGAGAAGGCATTCGACCGTGTCCCTCGTGGTGTCTTGTGGGGGGTGCTCCGGGAATACGGAGTCCGGGGCCCCTTGTTAAGGGCCGTCCGGTCTTTGTATGACCGGAGTAGGAGTCTGGTCCGCATTGCCGGCAGTAAGTCGGACCTGTTCCCGGTGCATGTTGGACTCCGGCAGGGCTGCCCTTTGTCACCGGTTCTGTTCATAATCTTCATGGACAGAATTTCTAGGTGCAGCCAGGGGCCGGAGGGGGTCCGGTTCGGGAACCACAGGATTTCATCTCTGCTTTTTGCAGATGATGTTGTCCTGTTGGCTTCATCGAACCCGGACCTACAGCATGCACTGGGGCGTTTCGCAGCCGAGTGTGAAGCGGCAGGGATGAGGATCAGCACCTCCAAATCCGAGGCCATGGTCCTCGACCGGAGGAAGGTGGCTTGCCCCCTCCAGGTTGGTGGAGAGACCCTAGCCCAAGTGGAGGAGTTCAAGTATCTTGGGGTCTTGTTCACGAGTGGGGGACGGATGGAGCGTGAGATTGACAGGCGGATCGGTGCAGCGGCTGCAGTGATGCAGTCGTTGTATCGGTCCGTCAGGGTGAAGAAGGAGCTGAGCCGAAAGGCGAAGCTCTCGATTTACCGGTCAATCTACGTTCCCACCCTCGCCTATGGTCATGAGCTTTGGGTCATGACCGAAAGGACAAGATCCCGGATACAAGCGGCCGAAATGAGCTTCCTCCGTAGGGTGGCTGGGCGCTCCCTTAGAGATAGGGTGAGGAGCTCAGTCACCAGGGAGGAGCTCGGAGTGGAGCCGCTACTCCTCCACATCGAGAGGAACCAGCTGAGGTGGCTCGGACATCTGTTTAGGATGCCTCCTGGACGCCTCCCCAGGGAGGTGTTCCGGGCAAGTCCCACTGGGAGGAGACCCCGAGGAAGACCCAGGACACGCTGGAGAGACTATGTCTCTCGGCTGGCCTGGGAACGCCTTGGGATCCTCCCAGAGGAGCTGGAGGAAGTGTCTGGGGACAGGGAAGTCTGGGCATCCCTGCTGAGACTGCTGCCCCCGCGACCCGGCCCCGGATAAGCGGTAGAAAATGGATGGATGGATGGATGGATGGATATATATATATATATATATATATATATATATATATATGTGTATATATATATATATATATATATATATATATATATATATATATATATATATATATATATATATATATATATATATATATGTGTATATATATATATATATATATATATATATATATATATATATATATATATATATATATATATATATAAATTATATATATATAAATAAATTGTGTTCTCGCCACCCCGGCGGTATTGTGTCTGTCTCCTTCAAGCTTGGGTCCTCTACCAGAGGCCTGGGAGCTTGAGGTTCTGTGCAGGATCTTAGCTGTTCCCAGGATTGTGCTCTTTTGAACAGAGCTCTCAGATGTTGCTCCTGGTATCTGCTGGAGCCATCCTCCCAGCTTGGGGGTTACTGCGCCCAGTGTCCCGATCACTACTGGTATCACTGTTGCCTTCACGTCCCACACTCTTTCTATCTCATCCCTTAAACCTTGGTACTTCTCCAGCTTCTCGTGCTCCTTTTTCCTGATGTTGCCATCACTTGGGATTGCTACATCGATCACCACAGCTGTCTTCTGCTGTTTATCCACCACCACTATGTCTGGTTGATTGGCCATCACCTGCTTGTCAGTCCGGATCTGGAAGTCCCACAGGATCTTGGCTCGATTGTTCTCGACCACCTTTGGAGGTGTCTCCCATCTTGATCCTGGGACCTCCAGTCCATACTCGGTACATATGTTCCTGTACACGATGCCCGCTACCTGGTTGTGCCGTTCCATGTATGCCTTGCCTGCCAGCATCTTACACCCTGCTGTGATGTGCTGTACTGTCTCTGGGGCTTCTTTGCACAGTCTGCACCTGGGGTCTTGTTTGGTGTGGTAGATCCCGGCCTCTATTGGTCTTGTGTTAAGGGCCTGTTCTTGTGCAGCCATGATTAGTCCCTCTGTGCTGTCCTTCAGTCCAGCCTTTTCTAGCCACTGGTATGTTTTTCCAATGTCAGCCTCTTCTTCAATTTGTCGGTGGTACATGCCATGCAGGACTTTGTCGGTCCATGAGAGATCTCCACATATATACAATGGGGGAAATAAGTATTGAACGCATTAACTGTTTTGTCATTACATTTATTTCCAAAGATGCAATTCATGTGACATTTCTTCCAGACACTGGTATTAACTCAAATAATCCACACATGAAAAGAAATCACAACATTCAAATCCATAAATAGTGATTATGTGGAATTAAGTGCAATAACACAGGAAAAAAGTATTGAACACACCATGGGAAAGCTGTATAGTTTGTCAAGGAAAGGCACCATACCATCTCACACCTGAAAGTAATTAGTCTTTGTACTTCCTATAAGTGCAAACCAACATCAGCTGGGTTAGTGCTAATTGATGGCCCTATAAACAGGTTGTTTTTCACCAAGTAGTCAAATAAGACACATCTCATGATGGGTAAAAGCAAGGAGCTCTCTCAAGACCTTCGCAGCCTGATTGTTGCTCAGCATCAGAATGGAACTGGTTACAGACTTATCTCAAAGAATCTGAGTATTCCAGTAAGCACCGTTGGGGCCATTATCCGCAAGTGGAAGAAGCATCACCTTATCATCAACAGGCCGCGCACAGGAGCTCCTCGCAAGATTTCTGACCAGGGAGTCAGAAAGATGGTCAGAAGAGTTCTCAAAGAGCCAAGGACCACCCGGAAAGCACTCCAGCAAGACATGGAGGCAGCAGGTACAAGTGTTACAGAGAAAACGATAGGCAATGCACTCCACTGCCATGGCCTCTATGGACGCTCAGCCTGCAAGACTCCGTTCCTCAAAAAAAGGCATGTTGAAGCTCGTCTAAAGTTTGCTAAACAGCATCTGGATAAGCCTGTGGAATACTGGGAGAATGTTGTCTGGTCAGATGAGACCAAAATTGAACTTTTTGGCTGTCATACTACACACCATGTTTGGAGGAGAAATGGCACTGCACATCACCCAAATAACACTATACCAACAGTGAAGTTTGGTGGTGGAAACATCATGGCATGGGGTTGTTTCTCATCTCGTGGTACTGGCAGACTTCATATAATTGAAGGAGCAATGAATGGAAACATCTATCGGCAAATTCTTGAGATGAACCTCCTGCCATCCACCAGGATGATGAAGATGAGACGGGGCTGGACCTTTCAACAGGACAATGATCCGAAGCACACGGCAAAGTTGACTCTCGAATGGTTTAAAAAAAAGAAAATCAATGTGTTAGAATGGCCCAGTCAATCACCTGACTTAAATCCGATCGAACATTTGTGGAAAGAACTGAAGATAAGGGTTCACCAGAGGACACCAAAGAATATTCAGGATTTGAAGACAATCTGTGCGGAGGAATGGGCAAAAATCACACCTGAGCAGTGTGGGCGATTAGTTCATACATACAACAAGCGTCTGGAAGCAGTCATTGCAAACAAAGGCTTCTCCACAAAGTATTAAACGAGTTTCAGATAGTGTGTTCAATACTTTTATTGCACTTAATTCCACATAATCACTATTTATGGATTTGAATGTTGTGATTTCTTTTCATGTGTGGATTATTTGAGTTAATACCAGTGTCTGGAAGAAATGTCACATGAATTGCATCTTTGGAAATAAATGTAATGACAAAACAGTTAATGCATTCAATACTTATTTCCCCCATTGTGTATATATATATATATATATATATATATATATATATACATCATCCATCAGATCGATGACCTGCATGGCCTGCAGGACCAGCTCAACTCTGGATTTCAGCCCCAGTCCTCCACCTGTCCAAGCTCTGACCATGGATCTGCTCCGAACTCACCACCAGCTCCTGGAAGACTTTGCTGGGGTTTGTGAGACTTTTTCTTTTCCTGTTCTGTCCAGCATGGAAGCAGCAGAATGGAGGTCTGGCTGCTGTTATGTGCCTGACAGAGTTGCTCCTCCAAAAGGACTTTATAAGTATAAAGCTCCTCTTGATAACATGGTTTCTTCCTTTATTTTATTTATTTTGAGTACTGATCCATGATATTGCTGGACCTGACAGGGGGACAGAAAGACAAGTAGAGAGACAGAGAGTGAAGGAAACAAACAAGTGAACAAACAAGCAAAAAAAAAAAAAAAAAACAGAGGAGAGAAGGAAGAGAGTGCAAAGATACGTTTTTTCAATTAGCTACACTCCAGACGATCAATGGGAGGCAAGAAATTGGTGACAACAAGCCAAAAAAAATATAGTTGATCACCAATTTTTATTGACCTGGTGAAAGCTGTTGATAAAACTCTCTCAGTGCAGCTCCGCCTCTCTCAGGTATATAAAAGACTTTCTCCTCTGTGAGATACAGTCTCCTCAAACGGCTCTGAACAGCTCCAGCAAGACATCAAGGCCTTCTCACTCAGAGACATTTGAAGCTTCAACATGATGTTTTTCCTCTTTTTGTGTTTCCTCGCTCTTTGTGCTGCGACTCCCTTGGAGGAGAAAAACACAAAGCTCCAGCGTGGCGGTTGTCCAGCGTTCTGGTTCAACTTCAATGGCCGCTGCTTTCGGTATTTCGCCACAGCTAAGACCTGGGCTGCAGCAGAACGCCACTGTGTGTCACTGGGAGCCAACCTGGTGTCCATCCACAGTGTGCAGGAACATAACTTTGTCAAATCACTGATTCAGAACTTTGACCATGCTGAAGGACGCACCTGGATTGGACTCACCGACCTTCATGAGGACTCAAGATGGATGTGGTCTGACGGATCCAGGGTCAATTTTGTCTTTTGGAGTCCTGGAGAGCCAAACAACTATGGAGGACCAGAGTCATGTGTTGAAACCAACCTCGGTGCGAGTAAGAAGTGGAATGATGTAAAGTGCTCTCGCATGCAGCCGTTTGTTTGTGCATTAGGCACAGTCTGCCCTCAGTAGCTGAGAAGATCTGATTCAACTTTGTGTTTTGTTCTGTGATTTCTAAATTTCTGTAAGATTGCATGAATAATTCCAAGTGACCAAATGAATTTGTTTTGAAATTGAACATTATTCATTTAGACACTGTATGGGAGCGCTAATCAATAATTTCCCTGGACTCATGTATTTGTATGTTGAACATTTCCTATTCACAAAATCAATGTTTGTATTCATCGTCTCCTTTTTTTGCTTATGTTTATTGTTTTGTCACAAATAACATCATTTTACATTTGAATGTGTTATTTCTGCTTACTGCAGTTATTGAAGGAGTTCTGTGTTGTGGTGTGGTCAATTTCATTTGCAAAGTGTCTTCACTGCTTCACTGTTTTTTGAAGTTCCTCAAACTACCAGTAAAGAAGAAATCATGCTGATGCAATTGATTATTTTAAAAACAATGTCTTTTATCACTATTGAATTCAAAATACAATACATAAAGACCCAGAAAAGTAAAAACAGAAATGTCAATTCATATGCATAAAGAATTGATTGTATTGTTTTTGAATGTTTCTACATGTTTATGGTATGTTATGGTATGGTATGTTTGGTTCAAGCGTAGTTAATTCAGCTTCCTGGGTGTTTTAGTTTCACCTCCCGTTGCAAAGTCAGTAAAATCCTGTGGAGAAGAATAGAACATCTTCTGTCAGTCTTTATGTTGTGAAACTGTTTAGCTGATGATTGTAAACTGTTGTGGAAATTCTACTAATTAAATGCACCAACGATGACTTCCTTGATTCTTTTATTCCAGCTGCAGCAAGAAGAGAGGTCTCCACTGCCATCAGTTCAGTGTGAGCTCTGTCCTTCTGAGAGACAGGCTGATAGCTATACCCTCTCCTGCCGACCCACCTGAACTCCTGTGGCCAGGGGTACAGCAGAGTGTCATTAACATGTCTTCGAGGCTGTACTCAGTCAGGAAGGAACACCTACTGAACATATGAAGTGACAAAGGAACAGAAACCCCAACAACCCAACCCACTTCAACCCCCTGTGGCTGGGGATGCATTTTAGAAGAATAGCACTGGAACCATTGAGAATCGCTCTGTGAGGCACTTTTCTCATTCTTCGCTCTTGAGAGAGAAAGTTTTAGACACTTGTTGACTTCTCAGAAATTCTTTAATTTAAGAACATAAGAATTTCCACAGCAACACAAAGAGGAAAATACTGAATGAACATTCTTCATGGTCGAACTGCACTGTTTTCTTGTTGATTGATAGTGCAAGTTCACTGATAAATCCTATCATTCCAGAAACAAAACAAGGCCTTTCTGTCATCAATAGGCTAATAAATGGTTCATTACCCTTAATTTTCTTCCATCCCTCAATTTGTTGAAAGCACAGTCAAATGAACTTTTTTCAACCTGAGGAATTTTCCCATAAAACTCTGCATATTAGTTCATAACTACAGTTTTATCGGTTTGTTTTAGAAATTCTTTTCCAAATTTACCTATTCCTGACAGAGGCAGGCCAGGTGAGGAGTCAAAGTTCATCTAATAACTCCATAAAAGTCACTTTCCTCACAGAGATTAGAGATCTATGCCAAGGTTAATAACACTAAACTTGCTGACCGTACCAGACTGGTTGATGTTGTGCTATAATAACAGATTGTATGACATTATTAAAATGGTTGGCTGGACATGTCCACAAGTTTTATTTTAATATTTATAGCTCCTGTAATTTGCTGTATCCTACTATGAAAATACAAAAACCAGAATTTGACAAGTTTCCCTAATGTGTCAATTATTCCTATCACACTTTTAACTCTTTCATCACCTTCTTGTGAAAAATAATGTCATTTCATGAATTGTACATTTTCTCAGTGTTTACTAGTCAAACATCATAACCAAGATAGAAAGACTGTCCTTTACCTGCAGTATGTATCAGATTTTAACCACAGTTATCGAGCCAAGATGCTGAGATTAGAAAGTGCTTCATCAGGGAAAAGGTTTTTTTTCTCTTTTATTTTATTTCAGTCAGCCGGTGTCATGTTTTACACCCAGTCCTGACTGCAGAGTCTTGAATATGATATGATCTGTTACACAACTGATGTCAGTAATCATAGGAGACAATTAATCCATAATTAACTTTGTTGTCCACACTTTAAATGATTGGTTTAATCTGTTTCGGTTGATTTGTTGTTGCAGCACAACTTTCACTCACAACATGAATCACTTGATGAAATCTCCTTCCATCAAGTGATTCATTTAGTTTCAGTTCTTAGTGACTCTCGCTGCCTTATAACCTGTTTCATGGCCCGATGCTCCCCGGACAGAGGAGGCCCATTCTTCACAGATTAACTTTTGAAAGATATTGAAATGTATTTCTGATTTCACCTTTTTCACTACGATACAAGCAAAACACACAGAGGATAAAATGTACTCAAAGCAATTAAAAAAATACTTTTCTATTGTCCAGTTGTATTTTTGAAGCCAAATAAATCAGACAGGCAATTGTGGCAAATGTCCTTGTCCCTGGCTGGGGTGCAGGCTTCATGGGCCCAAAATCTACATTGCTGACATCTGATCCACACTTCCTTTGGCCATGAATTACCAAAGGCGACAAGCACACAATGCAGATGTTTTTACCATCCGAGGAGTCAGCATCTTCTGTGTCATCATGCCTAAACAGACCATACACACTACGATACAGGGGTTGCAATTTGTGACTACAGTGTGGTTTCTTTTTAAAAATTGTTACAAACATCCCCAACCCAGGCAGCCATTAAAAAGCAGCCATTTTTAGCATTTAGCTTCAAGGATGACACTACTGTAACATATCAAATTAAACTAGAGAAATTAATATTTGCACGTATGTAAGTGAAAGAACTTTATCTTTAACAAAATGGACACTGTAAAAAATATTTAGGGAGAAATTTTTTACTTTCTTGCCTGAAAAATAGTTTTTCTTCTTTAATCACTCTTCACATACTCGGTTACCTTGTCTTCTTGTGGTGGTTAGACTAATGGTGATCTGTAGTAGCCTTCTCTTGTTGCACGCCCCGAGTGTACTACTAGTTACTACTAGCTCTATTCTCACAAAAAAAAAAAAAAAAATGGTTTGTGGTGTCTTTGCATTTCCTTCCTTCCCTACACCTCTTTTTATTTTTGTGGTCTGGTCTGTTCACTAATGTGGTTCGTCGGGGGGAGATAAAAAAAAAATATATATATATACATATATGTATGGTTCTGTCAGTTTTTGCATTGGTTGTCGGCTCTGTTTTGGTGTTGTCTAGATTGTTGTTGGTGATGACGATTGTTGGTGATGATGATTCTTGGTTATGTGTGGTGCGTCGACAACACTGTTTTGCATCATGAATGTGTACATAGGTTGTGCACCCCCCCCCCCCCCCCCCCCCCCCCCCCCCCCCCCGTTCTCCCTCTCTTTATCTTTCTCTCTTAAAAAAAAAAAAAAAGTTTTTCTTCTCTAAAACAGAGAGCTTTTACAATAGGGAGATGCAGCTTCACCTGTGAGCTCACTTTGGAAGTGGGCATTGGTTATATTGAGGACAGCACCACAGCTCCTTCCTGATTGGTCAAACTGAGTGTTACAACGGTCCCTGTGTTACGGCTGTCCCCGGTCTCCCTACAGTTGTTTGTTAGACGATGGAGCTATCCTCCCCTCAGTTGTTGTTATCTTCAGGGGAGCAATAGATTCAAGCGTGGAGCGGAGTGAGGCTGCCACTCCATCTACAACTAAATCAACCTGAGTGGGGCTGATACTGGGACAGCTGCTGTCCACTGGTCCACATATGGGAATGAAGTTAATACTGACAGGATCATTTCCTTGAATTTGGTCACAGTATTCTCTGACAGACGTCTGCCAAATTTATTTTTTTCCCAGGTGCTTTACAGCTAGTTAATGTAAACTCAAATCATATCAGGAAGTGATCAAATAGTACAGGGTTGTGGGGAAAAACTGTTAGTTGATCAATGTCATTATCATAAGTGAGAACAAGATCGAGGGTGTGATTGAAGTAATGAGTAGGTTTATTCACCTTCTGCGAAAAGACAATTGTATGAAGTAATGACCTGAATGGACAAGGTACCTTTTGTTAGTTTGATTTCCTGTTAAATTGACATCATCAGATTCCAATAAACAGGTCGTTTTCTCGTTTTTTCATTTTTGGGCAAAAACGAAAAAACGAGAATTCAACTCAATTTCTCGTTTTTCCGTTCTGACTGACAAAACGGATTTTCCACCCATTATTCCCTTTTAGACAGGTGGGTGAGGCTTAACACTTCTCGCTCCTGATTGGCTCATGTTTGCACCGTGCTCTTCAGAGTAAAGGTCTGTCTTAAAACGCTGTATGACTGCCTGACTGACGCTCCAGCCTCCTGTCAGTACTGCAAATATCATAGCCGCTGCATTAGTGTTAAACACACAAGCTCACTCTGTGCTGTACTGCTCTTTTGTCCTGATTGTTAGACGCTAAACTGCATTTTTTTTACACCCGACTTCCGGAAAGTAGTTAAAAAAATGACCAGCAGGAGTCGCCCTACGTGGATCTCCTCATCACTCCGTGTTCCGTGATCAATATCTTAATCAATAGAAATGTGGATAGATACACTAATAATAATAATAAAAAAAAGATTATTGTTATATTTTTATTTTCATGTTTCACCACATAAATATCATTAAACCAGTACAAAATCTGTCTCCAATACATATTTCAAACAGAACTTCTAGTAGAATACTTCATTTCCACAGACATGAACGCTGAAACTGGAGCCATCAGAATCACAATATTCGTTTTTGTGGTTGTACAGTGTACAATGAGATTGGAGAATTTCTTCTTACCAGTGCAGGCACAACAAATATAACAGTACTACATTTCCCTTGTTCCGGACCATAATAATAATATCTGGGATGAGTCAGTATTAGTCCTCTTAATGTGCTTGGGAATGGTCAGTATCCATTCTGATGGTCGTCTCATGTCAGCAGTGTGAACCCATGCTCTCAGACTGTTGTCATACTGGTGGTGTGTAGGGTGGTGGTCTGGATTTATGTAGATGGAGTCTTTCTAAAGTGAAAGACTCAATCCCAAACTCTCCCCCTACCAATTTGCATGTGTTTATTTATCTTTTGCATATTTCTAATCACATGAACATTCAATAAATGAATAAATTCTATCTTTTATCTCACTCCTTTGGAGTGTAAGTTGCCTGCAAAAAGAGTTTAAGCTCTAACAGGAGTTATGGAGTTTGTCTAAATGTAGAAATTGCCATGTGCAAAGTCTGAAACTTTGATATATAACTAATAAGGATATTTCCAGTAGTGACAACAAAGACAGGAAGCTGCAGTGGTTGTTTGACATTGAGGAGCACGACCAGTCTAAAGTTTGGACACATTTCTCGTTCAATGTTTTTTTCTTTTCTTAATTTTCACGACTGTCTGCATGATAGGAGTTCAGTCAAAGCCATGAATGAATACATATGGAGTGTGAAATAAGACAAAGCATGTTTTATATTTTCCTTTTCTCAAAGTTTGCACCATTTGCTTTGTTGACAGCACTGCAAACAACCGGCCTTTTCTTAGTTTCAACTTGGTTAAAAGAGACAGTTTGACCTGGTGAGGATTTGAGGAGCTGCTCATCCAGGCTGGGTTCATGGTTGGTTTTGGTCTTTGGCCACATGGGGTCTCTGATTTATTAATTTCTAAGCAAAAATACTGGTAATCTGGGTTAACATGATTGTATATTCTAAAACCTCTATGGCATACATCAGTAAAATTGGACTGTTGGCTGTCCCCTCCCCTCCCTCATATCGACTGTACCTGGTGCCTCAGCAGAACTCAGAACCTCATCAAGGACAGATTACATCCAGTTCTCAGCTTGTTGACCTGTTGCCCTTTGAGAGGCTTTACAGATGCATTAAAGTGAAGACTCTTTCCAAGAGCCACCGCCATCCTCTCCCATGAAACAACTGCTCAACAATATAATGCAGCTGTGTCTCTGCTGCTGTTCACTGAGTCATATCCACTCAATTCCTGCAATACAGTCACACTAAAGTGTACAATTCACCTTTTTACATTGTTATTCAAAATTCTTTCCCACTTAAAAAAAGAATATTAATCCTTTGTGACATTTATGTTGTATATTTTTTACATTTATAATATTTGCTGTTCCTGCAAGGAGAAATTCTCCAATCTCATTGTACACTGTGACAACAAAGAGACCATTCTGACTGTCATGGCTCCAGTTTCAGAGTTCATGTCATCTGTGGAAATGAATTATGATGCTTCTCTGTCAGAAGTACTATTTGAAATATGTATGGAAGCGAGCTGTTGTCCTGGTTTTATGATATTTACATGGTAAAAACATGAAATATGACTATAAACTGTGTTACTCCACTGATCACAAATGAAGGCTACAGTCCAGTGAGGCTGGATTAGTTAGAAATAACCACAGGAGATGTTTTTATTTTTCAGCATATCAACATATCTATTGATTATTAAGATATCAAGTTTATACATTCGGTGTGATGAGCAGATCAATACAGGGCGACCCCTGCTGGTTATTTTTAAACTACTTTCATGAAGTCGTGAATCGAAAAAAATGCAGTTTTTTTGTCGGACAATTAGAACCAAAGAGCAGTGAAGCACAGAGTAATCGTGTGTGTAGTAGTATTATTACTGCTATGAGATATTTACAGTCCTGACAGGAGGCTGGACCCTCCTCCAGCAGACAGACATTTACTGCTGTGTTGAGAAGACTTTTATTTTGACGGGAGCGGCCTAAGCCCCGCCCACCTGTCAAAAAGGGAATAATGGGTGGAAAATCCGTTTTGTCAGTCAGAACGGAAAAACGAGAAAACGAGTTGAATTCTCGTTTTTTCGTTTTTGGGCAAAAACGAAAAAACAAGAAAATGACCCGTTTATTGGTATCTGATGATGTCAATTTGACAGGAAATCAAACTAACAAAAGGTACCTTGTCCCTGAATGTAGTGTTGAGGCGATCAGTGTCAACATCTACATGAATGTTAGTCACCCACTGCAAAGATTTGATCTGAATTTGGAACTAAACTGGAGAAAAAGTCTGAAAATTCAAAGGTTTTCTGCTTGGTTTTAGTTCCAGGACTGATTGGAAGTTAAATATTGCAAATATTGCCTTGATCATTGTGTCAACAAAAGCACAGTCAGAAATTGACTTTCAACTGTGGAGTCTGAAGTCGACACGTTGAGACTCGAGTCCCAAACTCTTGTTATCAGATGTGCAGAACATTAATATCACTCCGCCAGAACAAAAACCTCCTAGAATAGATATTGTTTTATTGTCTACTGTGAATAATCCATCTTTATTGTTCAACATAAATTAGATTTCAGCCTTCTTAGGTTTACTGCTGCATGGAGCTGATTCCAGGGAACTCTGGGTGGAGTTCTTCTGTTGAAGTGTCCTTGACTTCAGAGCTGGCAGGCCAGATGGGGAGTCAAATCAACTCACGTTCCTCACTGACATTAGAGATCTGTACCAGAGTTAATCACACTAAACCTGTCGACCGTATCAGACTGGTTGATGTTCTGGTACAATAACAGATTATATGATGTTTTTGACATGGTTGGCTGGAGATGTTCACAAGTTTTTATTTAATTCTTTGCAGTCTAATCAAGTGCACTGATAAGATGTTTGATTCTACAACAAAGATGTAAAAACTCAAACGTGACAACTTTCCTTCATGTGTCAAAGTTCACCAACCATTAAAAACAAGGACATGTTGGCTTCGGTCTCCCCTTGTGTCTCCTCAACCTTCAGTCAGCTCAAGTCACGTCTTTTCTGAAGTGTTGTTTTAGTATATCAAAGTTCTGACTGAAAATGAATAAATTCTCAGTTTTCTGTGACATGTCAATGTGTTCTGATCCCCTTTTTGTCAGGTCGTGTTTGGACATCATATTGCTGTTTACAGTTTAAGTCGAGGGTCTCCGACAGTGTGTCTCAGATTAAAGGCCTCCTGCTCTAGAATGACCACAAATTACTCCAAATGGTGAATTGATCATGACGTCAACAAAAGTACAATCGTAAAAACTGTCAACTGTGGAGTCTGAAGTCGTCACGTTGAGACTCGAGTCCCAAACTCTGTTATCAGATGTGCAGAACATTACTATCACTCCACCAGAACAAATACCTCCTAGAATAGATATTATTTTATTGTCTACTGTGAATAATCCATCTTTATTGTTCAACATGAATTAGATTTCAGCCTTCTCACGTTTACTGCTGCATGGAGCTGATTCCAGGGAACTCTGGGTGGAGTTCTTCTGTTGAAGTGTCCTTGACTTTAGGACTGACTGTAAAAATTGCTGGAACACACACAACAAACCACCAAACAAAAACACACATGCAGGGATGTTGAGGGATTTTCTCTTACTTCTTTTCTGAAGCTTCAGCATTTTGAACAAACTGTGTTTTCTTCTGCCACACCAGCTGGAATAGTTAGTTAGTGTTGGAGATCATGATGGAAGGCATCAGTCTTAAAGCTAACTGTGGAACTACAGCCATGAGCAGACTGATGGTTCCTCTTGATGCTATGATGCCTGATCACTAAATACAGAGTCTTATTCAACCCTGTATGTCCAACCCTTCAACCTGGATAGAATGTTTTCCTCTGCAGAGCTCCTGGTTGTGTCCCTGGATGTGCTCACCTCCAGCAGAATTGAATAAAGGAGTCTCCCAGTGAGTGAAGTGACCCACCTGTGCTGCCATTGCTTCATTATTCACCTCTTTACTCTCCTTGAGCCTCTGATCTGCTCTCTGGAATATCACATATGTCATTCCGTGTTCACACTTGGCGCTCCAATAATCTTGATTAGAATTCCACTACTTTTAAGTCAAAGTAAACTTTCCTGTAATTCATGAACAATGTCACATCTGGCACTTGACTTCAGGGACAGCGATGCAGGGTGAGAATCCAAACATATTACTGCCATAGTTCAATTCTCTAACTGTAGTGAATCTGGACTCATTGGTAACAGTTCCACTGTGTACACTGATAGATGATCTGATATTCTGATATTCATCACATTAACCTTCAATTCTGGAACATGAACTGCTTACGCGGTATTTCCTGAAACAGGATCCATCGATCCGTCATAATTGACTTCAACAAAAGTTTGATATACTGTTTGTAATCTGTCTTCAACCAAAACACCAATGTTTCCTGACTCTTTGTACATTGTCCAGTGTTTTGATCCTGCTATGTGAGCTGTGCATGTCACACAATAGCAATAAAGATAAAATCAGATGAGAAGCCTTCCAGTCTTCCACTGAAACATTGCTCCATTCAGCAGAAGTAACTGTTTAACTGCATTTTACTTCCTGGTTCTCCTTTTGAACCAGGTAACTCCAGTCTGACTGTAGGTGTGAATGTGTGTGTGTTTCTGAGACCTGTGCAGGGTGTGTTCTGCCTTGCTCAGTTGAGAGTGGGGATCAACTCCAGAGCACTATGGAAGCTGGATGGATTGTTGTTGCACTGCTGCCATTTTGTCTTCATTCAATCCAAACTGAGGAAAAGGAGCAAAGTCAAATAATTACTACTTCTCTCAGATCTCAGGTATTTTCTAAGAAAACTGTTTAGTTTGTAACTGAGGCAGAGTTTCTTATGTAATTTGTTAAATTTGGATAAATACCTTGCAAAATTTACCTGCAGAAAAAGAAAGAGGAAAATACTGAGAGCACATTCTTCTTGGTCTAACCGCAGTTTTTTTGTTTTTTGTTTAATTTTCTCCTTTATTGTCACTCAAAGATATTTTGATTGAGATTGCAAGTTCACTGATAAGTCCTATCATTCCAGAGAAAAACCAAGGCCTTCCTGTCATCAATAGGGTAATAAATTTTGTTCCATCCCTCAATTTGTGTAAGGCACAGCCAAATAAACTTTTTTTCAACCTGAGAAATTTTCTCAGAAAAAAAGTTTATAACTACAGTTTTCTGTGTATTTTTATAAATCCCATGTCACACAGATTTATGGATTACTCCTGCAGAGGCAGGCCAGATGGGGAGTCAAATCAAGTCACGTTCCTCACAGACATTAGAGATCTGTACCAGAGTTAATAACACTAAACCTGTCGACCGTATCAGACTGGTTGATGTTCTGGTACAATAACAGATTATATGATGTTTTTGAAATGGTTGGCTGGAGATGTTCACAAGTTTTTATTTAATTCTTTGCAGTCTAATCAAGTGCACTGATAAGATGTTTGATTCTACAACAAAGATGTAAAAACTCAAACGTGACAACTTTCCTTCATGTGTCAAAGTTCAACAACCATTAAAAACAAGGACATGTTGGCTTCTTTTATTGTATTGGTTGAGTTAAATCAAATACTCTTAGATCCAACTGCTTATTATATTTGCTAATAAGGAAACTTATTATAATTTCACTTTGAACCAGGGGCATAACTACATTTTGAGTTCAGAGGCTCTTAGAGCCCAGGAGAAGCACAAGATGTGGGCAAACGTAGCGCACAAGCACAAAACTTCACAAACAGCCAACAAAGATTGAGAAGGTATTCATTATTGTTTCTTTTTTTAAAAAAAATCACATACAACAACAAACATAGGTTTACACAGGTGTATATCTACATATGGGTAGTAATGTAGCTGAGCTGTCGACCAATAAAAACTCTGACATGACTGACACGTGTCAGGTAAATCTGTGATCATTGCTCGCATCATCCACAGCTCCTGCTGCTGCTTAGTGCTTCTGTCAAGAGACTGTGGAAACGTTCAAATAAGTCCTCTTCTTATTTAGTGGCAGAGGAGGATCTTCGAGTCTCTTTGACATCCGTCACCGTCACCCTTCTCACTAATTTAACATTTTAGTGATGTGAGTGACTGAGATGTGAGTTATCACCCGAGTTACATATATTTACTGTAAGACTATAGCTGTTAGGATGTATATATTTCTGCTACACTCGTTTGGCATTTAGGGTTAAAATGCCAGATAGTGTTTAATTGACATGAGGACTAATGAGGCTCCTTGAAAAATTTTCTCCTCTGTAAGAGGTCCCTGGATCCAAAAAGTTTGAGAACCCTGGTCTATACTGTGGCTCAGACAGGTGTTTATTTGTCAGACACGGAGCATTTGGTTTATTAATTACTTGGGACTTTCAGCTGTTAGCTGAAGTTAACTTGCTGCTACTACCAGCAGTGATCAACACTTATTTTCTTGAAAATTCTTCTTTTATCTATTTTTCATCCATCCGTTCACTTTCTTCTCCTAATGCTGTTTTATTCGGCTCTGCATTTTACTTGTGACTTGAGGCACGCAGCTGCAACAGCCACAAGATCAGACATCAGGTCTATTTTCTCTCCATACGGCAGCCAGCACACCAGAGATTGGATGAGAGACGGTGGACCCGTGAAGTCACACACGACTGGATGTCGGTCCTCCAAAATAAAAATTCCCCCTTGCACTCCACAACACATATCTGGTGGGGATGGTAAACTTCCAGTGAGGACCTCTGGATCCACTCGGATCCAGTGGAAATATACCTGTTTATTACAATGGGGGCTAATTCCACTCGTCATATGCATATCTATGGCCATTTATCTATGCTTGTAGCACCTGCTGCATGATGTAATTTTCCACTGTGCATCTGTTCTGGATCCGAAATGCAACCACTGTAAAATTGCCCTTAAGAATAGGCCACTGCTTTCAACATTAATGTCTGTCATTTAGAAAGTAGAAGTTGGGGACAGTCATCTGTTAATCAAATAGTTTTTTGCTTTGATACATTTATTTTCAACACTTCAGGTACCCTTACACACTCTCCCCATGTCGTACTATTCTTTTTTCTTCTTTTTATTTCAATTTATTTGTACAGGTAATCTCACTGAGACAGACATTCATATTTTCAAAACAGAACTCTTAACGGTGCTGTAGGCAGGATTTTGCTCGTCAATGCTAGTTTTTCTGTGTTTTCTTTGGATTAAATGTTAGAGTATCCATTGATAATCCTTTAAGAGTGTAGTATAATTGTACTACCGCGAGGGCACAGCGTTTCCATCTGTCTCTGTTCTGAGCTGAAAAGGAATCTGGACAGCTCCAGGTATCTTTGACCAATCAGAAGAGCCCATGAGGCTCTAACTGTGATTGGTCGAGGGGCGTTCGTCGTACGTTCTTGTGGGAGGGGCTTAACTTGCGTAAGGGCGTGATGTCAGAGAAAACAGGACAGGATTGGCTGTGCTGGCTTTCAAATCGCCATCTTAGATGGGTCAAATCGCCATCTTAGATGGGTCAAATCGCCATCTTGCTTAGGTAACCCTAAGCAGATGGCCGCGATGCGGAATCCTGCCTACAGCACCTTTAAAGGGACACTTCTGTAATTAATCTGTGGTTATTCTGTTGGCAGTGCCATGAATATTTCAATGCAGATTCTCCCTGAGCTGCTTTCAGTCAGGACAACTGTGCCTGGTTTGACCGATTTTGACCTTTTGTCTGTGAGTCCAATCGCCATGACCGTATTATAGGAGAGTCATCGCTGGGAGGCATCAATGGGAAGCAGGAAATTGGCGATGACAAGCCAAAAACAATATTTGATCACTAATTTTTATTGACCTGCTGATAAGACTCAGTGCAGCTCCGCCTCTCTCAGGGATATAAAAGACCTTCTCCTCTGTGTGATTCAGTCTCCTCAAACGGCTCTGAACAGCTCCAGCAAAACATCAAGGCCTTCTCACTCAGAGACATTTGAAACGTCAACATGATGCTTTTCCTCTTTTTGTGTTTCCTCGCTCTTTGTGCTGCGACTCCCTTGGAGGAGAACAACATGAAGCTCCAGCGTGGCGGTTGTCCACCGTTCTGGTACGGCTTCAATGACCGCTGCTATCGGTATGTTGCAGCTCACCAGACCTGGATTGATGCAGAACGCCACTGTGTGTCTCTGGGAGCCAACCTGGTGTCCATCCACAGTGTGGAGGAACACGAATTTGTCAGATTGCTGATTGTGAACTTTGACTCGAGTCATGGAGGCACCTGGATTGGACTCACCGACCATCATGAGAATTCCAAATGGATATGGTCTGATGGATCCAGGGTGGACTTTGTCCTTTGGAATCCTGGAGAGCCAAATAACGATAAAGGAGAGTCATGTGTTGAAATCAACAGGGGAACGAGGTGGAATGACTATCACTGCACTGAGAGACTTCCATCTGTTTGTGCATTCCGCACAGCTCACTCTTAGCTGCTCAGAAGATCTTGTCTGGCTTCATGCGTTTTGTTCTGTGATTTTAAATCCCACATGAAGACTTAAGTATCTTTGTCCTGAAATTAAGAAATAAAAGATCTGTCTTTAAGAATATATAAGTCATTACAAGCAATCAAATAAATCTGTTTTGAAATTTAACAGAGATTCATTTCAAGACTGTATAATACAATTCACAAATATTTTCCCTGCACGAATGTATTTGTATGTTGAACATGTCTTACTGACAAAATCAAATTTTTATATTCATCTTTTACTTTCTTATGGTTGTGTTTATAGTTTTTTTCCAAAAAATTACTGATAAGGTTCAATTTGATTGTCTTTTTCCTCCATTGTCCGTTTTCTTCCTATTTTCTTTATTTCTTTCTGCAGTTTTTGAAGAAGTTCAGAATTGTGTTGTGCTCAATTTCATGTGGAAAAAGACAGTTGGCTTTTTGAAATTCTTTAAACTACCACTACAGATAAATACATGTTTGCACAATTGTTTACTTTTACAAAATGTCATTCATTACATTTTAAAGTTAAAACACAAAACATAAAGACATTGAGAGCTTATTGCGCTGTTTTGTCCTGAATGTGTGTTCATGTTGAATCTATAGTTAATTCAGCTTTCTGTGTGTTTTAGTCTGATCTCTCTTTGCAATGTGACTCATGTGGTTAAGAATACAACATCTTCTCTCAGAGTCTTCATGTTCAGAAACTGCTTACCAGACACTTGAGTTGCATACAGTCCATAAAACCAGGACGGCACAGTGATACAGTTTAATCATTTCAAACTTGTTTATTAATCCTTAGGAAAAGTTTTCTGAAGCAATAATTTTCCTGCTGCTTTGACCTTCTGTGTGACCCTGAGTTAGATGAAGCAGGACACTGGATAAACATATGGAAATACCATTAAATTAGCTAAAGAATTTATCAAAAAGTCATGAAAATCAAACAGTTCATCAAAACACCCTCCTTTTTCTTGTCCCCAAAAACAAATTATGTTAAAATGCAGATTTCTGTAAACTTTGGTCGATCACAATCATTCCATTTTAGTGATAAATGAATATAAAGAACACATATGAAGAAACAAACACAGTGACTGCCAGTCAAATGAACACATTTTTAACTTCAACTCCTCTTGTGCTGTCTGGTAAAGTTGAACTTTCACTTTGGCATCAATAATTCCTTCACAAAACATCATTAACACACAAAGAATGTCTCTGTCCTATCGTTGTGAGGTGGACAATATGTCAAAAGTAGCTGTCTTTCACTCAGCAGAAAAAACATTGATCTCTTCATGCAGTGACAGAGCCCTGATGCCCAGGAACCATCTGTAAATTACAAGGCGCTGCAACAGTGAAGACAGATACCACATGTAGCAAACCCCAGCTGGACAATGGTGAAGTGTACAGATGTCTCATGAAGCATTTATTTATTCTCAGCCTTCATTTGAACACAAATTCATTGTCTTTCTGTCCTTTCTTCAGGAAACACCCTGAGAGCTACAGGAAGGATAAACATGCACAAAAATGATACGATAAACACAGAAATGATAAACATAAATGAGCTCACATTTTATGTCCACTGCATGTTCTCAATTTTTCATAATCAAACAGACTTGTTCTATTCAATCATATTAGGTTTAACGTGCAGGTCCAGGTGAATTTCTGTTCACACATCTGGTTTGCTGCAGCCTGCAGTCGTCCTCCGTCACTGTCTGACTGTCAGACGCCCAGGAGGAAGACCTGTACAGAAATCAGACAGTTCTATAGAAATATCAATATTCAGGGGCAGACAGGTAATATCAGCATTCTTTTTGGAGTCTTTTATGCTAAAGGAACATGAGACAGAAGCTCTGTTTGCTGTGGGTCCCCTGCTAGACATTGTGTATACACACTGCGATGAGGAAAGCCATACAGGGCGACTCCTGCTGGTCATTTTCTGTAACTACTTATATTAAGCTGGGAGCCAACAGAATGCAGTTCAACATCAGTCAGCACCAAAGAGCAGCAAAACACAGAGTAAACATGTGTGTGTAGTCGTAAAATAGCTATCATAAGATAAATACAGTACTGACAGGAGGTAGAAGCAGCATCATTCAGACAGCGGTAAATCATGTTCAGGTTGAATCCTGGTCCTCAGGTCCCCCTGTCCAACATGTAAGATGTTTCCCTTTTCCAACGCGCCTGATTCGCCTGTTTAGCTTGTTTTCTCTTTATTCTCATTTCTTTCAAATATTCTTGTGAGACTCAAATCAGTGATCCTTTAAAGCAGAACTATGCAACTTTTTTACCTCAATAAAAGTTTTTCAGAATCCGTGTGGGGATAAACAAAGACTTGACATGGTGATTCAGCGGTCACTCCACTCTGTGTCCTGAAAACAGAACTTGAAACTTTCAGAGGATCAGACCGACTAAATCTCGCGAGAACAAACCTGCTTCACGGCACTGATACGGAGTACAAGTATAAAAGCGCGTAAAACAAACATGAAACCCTCGCCACCGTTAGCAACGCCACCCTTAGGTGCTCACGGATGGCAGAACCAAAAAGACAGAAAAAACCTTTGTCTGAGAAGCGGATAAAAAGGAAACGGGAGTGGGACGCGCTCTGCGCGGGGGCAGTAGTACCCCTTTAACAGCTGAAGCTCAGAAATCACGAATCATAAGTTATTCATATTCAGATTGAAACGACAACCCTGTTTATCTTTTTCTATTGAACATTCATGCCTCTGCACATCGTGTTTGAAGAGCAACATAGTTATGTTTTTCTATTGTAAAATTTCTATTTTCAGAGGTGACAAAATGTTTTTGTGCCAGGTTCAGAGATGCTACTATTGTCGAAGTCCATAGTGGAGAAGAAAAAAGCTGAATGTGTGTAGTGGTGTGACCACTAGATGGCAGGAGAAGTATCAGTGGGAGGATGTGTCAGTGGTCTCCTGCAGTGAGGAGGAACCAACAGAAGGCTGGAGTCACTCTTTAGTCATGGTCAATGTCATAGTTTGTTCAATTATTGTAAAGTGTTGATGTAAGTATTTTCAGAGGAGACGAAATGTGTGTGTGTTTTTTTTTTTTTTGGAACTATGTTCAGAGCAAGGCGCAACTCAAATAGACGGATTACTGGATGGGCAAAGTGGGCGTGTGCCCACGGCCACAGAGCCAGTAGGGGCCCAAGGCCTTCAGAGCTTTTTTTTTTTTTTGATACAGTATGAAATATATCGGAATGGACAAGGTTCAGCGCGCAGTTCCATTGCCAGTGGTGACGTCATAAGGGTGACGAGCCGTGACCAACCCGGACCATTGATTGATTGATTGATTGATTGATTGATTTCATTTGTTTCATTCTTTTTTAAAAGAAAGAAATGAAAAGGAACAGAAAGAAGTGAGACTTATGATGTCTGCCCCTATCAACATAAAATAAATGACAATTTGTCAAGATTTGTTAACATATCACAAAAAAAAGCAAAATTCAATACAGCCATTTCACTTAATCAAAATATAAATACGAAAATTTCACAAATAATTGCAGATCAAATACAACCATTTCCCAAGTGTAAATACAAAAGAAAAAAAAAAACAAAAAAAAAAAACCTTAATGAAATATTTTCAAAAGAAACAATCATTCTAAGTTTGACCATTCTTTAAAACAGAGTCGTACCCTCCCAATAACAGTCCATTCACATCTTCAAGAAATGTTTAAAAGCACAGAGACCTCTTAATTTCATTGTCAAGTTTATTCCATAAACTGATTCCTTTTGTTGTGATTTTCGGTCCTGGAGAGCAGGGACCACCCCTTCCAGCGAGTGAAGGTAGAGGAGGCTGTGTGGACGGCGGCTGAGGTGGAGGTGATGGTAAGTTTTAAAACTCTTAACTATACAACCACCAGTGTTACTATGCAGTTATCCACCACTGAAATCTGAGGTTTTTGTCTTAAAATTGTTTACACGCAGCGCGCCAGCTGGTTAGCATTAGCACGTGGCTAAGCCAGTTAGCTTTGCATCCAGCTGGACATCATATTCCATGTAGCGTTGTCGTGTTGTATTAAGTGTAGTTTATGCAACGTTTCTGCAGGAGGACAGGAGTCACTCCTGGACCAGGAGTCCTCCTCCTCTGGGCCCAGGGGTGGAGAAGGGAGCTGTAGCATCGTCAGGATGGAGCATCCACTCCACCTCCACCTCCAAACAACTGTCCTGTGTTATGAAGCCCCAGCAGCTCAGAAGTGAGTAGCAGCTTTGTTCATGCTGTAGTTAATGCAGGAA
Source organism: Salarias fasciatus (assembly GCF_902148845.1). Classification (NCBI taxonomy): domain Eukaryota; kingdom Metazoa; phylum Chordata; class Actinopteri; order Blenniiformes; family Blenniidae; genus Salarias; species Salarias fasciatus. The sequence goes on along the minus strand of NC_043765.1, from coordinate 16,023,160 downwards.
ACCATTCAGCATCCATACTGGTATTCTATCAAGTAGAATTCTATCAAGTATCACATAGATCCGTTCACCACTGCTGCTCCAGCCGGATACAGGGCCCAGTGTGCAGTACTATTGATGCAGAGTACTGAAATAAATCTATGCTGCTGTTTCTGCAGCTCCAGCTTGCTCTGGTGAACTGTCAATCAATCAATCAAATTTTATTTGATATAGCCCTTTTTATATTTATGAAAATAACGCAAAGTGCTGAACATTAAAAACACATAAAAACCAGAAGAATTAAAAACATTATGCACCACACGCGCAAGCACACACACACGCATGCACACATACACACACACACGCACACACTCTCCCATTATATTGCACAGAACACAGGAGACATGGCATGGCACTGAGCATCTTGGGGAAACACTACCAGTGGGGCCGTCCACACCAGGAGAAATCAAGGGTCATTAATGTATGGGGCTCCAGCGCCCGACTCCCGATCAGCATGTGTGTGACTGAGTTTTGTAATAGTTGTAGGTTAAAAATGTTCTTTTTGGGAAGACCAGAGAGCAAGGCATTACAGTAATGTAATCTACAGGAGATAAAAGCATGCATTAGCACCTCTGTACTGGCCTGAGAGAGAAACGGGCGGACTCTGGCTATATTCTTAAGGTGATAAAATCCAAGCTTAGTTATGTTTTTAATGTGTGGAATAAAATTTAGCTCAGAGTCAAAAATCATGCCCAGGTTCTTAACTGATTGCGCTGGTTTAAAATCCCGTAATTTAGGTAAAATTTTCTCTCTCTGACCTTTGGGACCAATAACTAAAACCTCAGTCTTGTCCTGGTTGAGCTGCCATTCATGACTTGATGTCTAAAATACAGTTGAAAAGGGTTTCTATTGGCCCTGTGTCATGGCCACTGTGGATGTTTGCGCTGAGCAGCTCTCTCTTGTCCAGTGTTACAGTGAACACAAACTGGTGAAGTAACAGAAACTGCTGGACAAACGACAATAGATAATATTGAATCCATTACAGCATTCATCCTCTTCCGGTTGAGTGAACGCTGGCGCGCTCTGCTGCCGCTGCTCACCGTAAGCTAACTGGCTGCTCACCGTAAGCTCACTGACTACCTGCTCGGCTCTTCACCTGGCTCCACGTCATCGCCTCTCTTCAACGCCTTCCGATGTGGGCCTGCAGGGTGTTTGTGCGGTCCATATTGGTCTGGACTGTCTTTTCCTTCCTCCATCTCCCCATGGAAGGAGTCCTGCAGTACTTGGCGACAGAGCTACGCAGGCTCCGCTCTCAATGGCCCGGACCTTCACCGGCAGCTCTGAAGCTCCTCCAGGACATCGGCTTCCAGCCTCGCCCAAGATACGTTCACCGTGGCTCTCGGCGGGGCTTTGTCTTCGGCTGCTCCATTGGGATTACCTCCATCTGGTCCTCCACTCGCCGTCCTCCCAGAAACACCGGCCGGACTGTCAACCACAGCGTGTTAGCCCGCCTGGCTAGGTCGGCTAATGCTCCAGCTAATGCTACTCACTCCAGCGACAACACTGACGTCAGCTTCGGTCTGCTGAACATCCGCTCCCTCACTGGAAAAGGACTCCTCATCCACGATCTCCTCAAGGACCGTAAGCTTGACTTTCTTTGTTTAAACGAGACTTGGCAACCTCCTACACAGGAGCAACTCAACAACTGGTGGTGCTGATGTCCTTTACACCCATATGTGTCTGAATTTACTGGTTCTTGCTCAACACAAGCACAGCAGTGTTTTTGCATTTGGCATTTCTTTCTAAGTCGTGGTGCTGAATGGAGATGAAATAACTTCATTTGTAAAGCTTGTAGTGGTGGTGTTTTGAATATTTTGTATGGTGATTATCATGAATTTCAATCCAGACAATTCTGTAGTGTGACACGTTACAGTAACAGGGTCCTTTATGGAAACCACACACTTCAGTCTGTTTGCTGTTGAAGAGCGAAAGGTAAGGTGGAGGCAGAGTCATCTACATGTAGGAAGAAGCCAGTACTGATTTAATCTTACCCCGTTACATCTTTAAACACAACTGTCATTAAATACAGCCTTATTAAACAATCCTCCTGTCATCAACCAACTCTTCTTTTGAGCTGGCCTCATGTTGACAAGCATGTAGTCTCTGCACAATTTCTAAGCTGGCTGTACGTGCAACAGACCATAAAGACACGCAGCGGCCGGTTGCAAGAGGCGGCTGGCCTCCTACACCGCAACACACATCACAGGCAAGCTGCTTAGCCGAGCCAGCGGCCGTACGCCGCATACCCGCCGTGCTCCTCACCAACCGCGGCAGCGGTGGCAGCACCTCGCACGGTGGGGAGCACAAACGCGGCTTCACAACAGTGAGAAGCACAGTATCACAACAGCCAGACTGCTGCTTACTTCCTGAAGCTGGGCAAGGGATGTGAGCGGCGTCCCCGAGCCCCAATAACACCGACCACGCCACAATGGCCGCGGTCGTCATGCAAACAAACCCGGGAGGAGCGAGCCGTAACCCTACATCAGTCAGGAAGAGTAATAGATTCAGAAACCTCACCATCTGCCTGGAGGTTATGAATGAATCTTTCACCGCAGGCGACACTGCCTCAGCGTTGCCGAGTAGGTGAACAGGACCGCAACATGTTACAGCCTCACAGGAGGGCATCAGCAGCTCCGACCTTCAGGGTCACAAGGCTCCCAGTGACAGTGCGTCGTGATGCCGCACAGGCACGTCCCGTAATCCACAATGAGTACGAACTGTACGTGAGAAGAAAAAGGAGCTGATCCTGGGCGGAGACCTGAACTTATACAGTTCCTGGGTCAAGCAGGGGTCACGAGTGACGTTGTTGGTATACATACCGTATTGGCCCAAATATAGTACGACTCTGATTAGGAGTGTAACTTTATTTGTATTCATCCTGTACCGTCATGGTACGGGGGTCACGGGTCAGTTCACACAATCACACAACGAATACATGAGTGAGTGTAAAAAACAAAACAAAAAAAAAAACGAGTCCTGATAGGAATGCACTGGACGCGGAAGCGTAGAAGCAGCGCCGCGAACGTCTCCTCGCCGGCGCTTGGCTGTTCGCACTGGAGGCGTATCTGCCGCCTGCGCTCTCCGCGCTGGTCACACATCGACTGCACTTGGCTGGATCTGTCTGCTCTCGGTTTTCACATCTCTGTCTCTACCTCTGCCAGTATGGATGTGTTTTTCTTTTTTTTTTGGTGATATGTGAAGAGACTTTTCTCCTCCTGTCCTCTTTATTTCCGCATCACGTGAATCTCTGTCGCTGTGTGTGTGTGTGTGTGTGTGTGTGTGTGTGTGTGTGTGTGTGTGTGTGTGTTTCTATCCTTGTCGGGGCCAAATGTCCCCACAAGGATAGCAAAACGTGGAACGACGTGCCTTGTGGGGACCTTTTTCCGGTCCTAAGTAGGAGAAACAGTGTTTTCTTGACCATGTTGTTGTTACTGAAAAAAGTAAAAGTGCAAAAACATTTCTTTAGGGTTAGGCTTTGTTGTGGTGTGGGTTAGGGTTAGGGTAAGGGTCAGGGTTAGGGGCTAGACATGAATGGGAGTCAATGGAAGGTCCCCACAAGGATAGAAATACGAGACTGTGTGTGTGTGTGTGTGTGTGTGTGTGTGTGTGTGTGTGTGTGTGTGTGTATTTATGTGTTTTTGTTTCTTTGATTGGGTGCGTTCATGCGTATATCTGTCTGTGTGTCCATCTCTCTTGTGATTAGACCCAAGTGACAAATTATAGACGGACGAGCAACACCGTTTGTAACTTATCGTCATTTAATTTATTTTATTTTGAAAATTGACCAGATTCTCTTGCCTTTTCTGTTTCCGACTTCCTGTCTGGTCCGATCAGTCAGATAGGTTAACATGGGAGGTGATCAGAAACTCCGTGCACGGCGCTTCCGCGTCCAGTGCGTTCTCCGCGTTAGGTGGCGGTAATGAGCCTAAAAGCTGCCGGCGACCACCATTACCACAGAAGAAGAAGAAGAACATGCAGGTGAACATGAACAAATGAAGAAGAAAGTACAAGCGGAATGAGAGATGCAGCGTGAGGAGTTGGAAGACCCGCCAGTCTCGTATAAATCTGTAGCGTGGGAAAGCTTGGAAAAGATGCTCTGGTACATTTGTGAGCTTTTCTTACTTTTTCACCACTGTACCGAAAAATGTACCGAACTGTGACCCTAACGGCCCGAACGCATTGGACGCGGAAGCGCCGCGCGCGGCGCTTCTGATCGCCTCCCATGTTAACCTATCTGACAGGCCGCACCGAACGCGCAGTGGAGCGCTGCGGTTCGCGCTGCGGTTCGCGCTCTGCAGCGCGCCCGCTCCGCTTCGTTCTATTTTTCACGCGAGCCGGGAGCGCCATATGTCAAGCTGGATCAAGCAGATCGGACCAGACAGGAAGTCGGAAACAGAAAAGGCAAGAGAATCCGGTCAATTTACAAAATAAAATAAATTAAATGACGATTAGTTACGGGCGGTGTTGCTCGTCCGTCTATAATTTGTCACTTGGGTCTAATCACAAGAGAGACGGACACACAAACAGACATACGCATGTACACACAGCGACAGACATTCACGTGATGCAGAAAAAAAGAGGACAGGAGGAGAAAAAGTCTCTCCACAGGTCACCAAAACACACACATCCATACTGGCAGAGCGAGACAGAGGGAACAGGGAACAAACGTGAAAACCGAGAGCTGACGGAGCCAGCCGAGTGCAGCCGATGTGTGACCAGTGCGGAGAGCGCCGGCAGCAGATACGCCTCCAGTGCGAACAGCCAAGCACCGGCGCGGAGACGCTTCCGGTGCGTTCCCGGCGTTACGCCAAGGTATGTACAGTACCGTGGCTTTTGTGTACGTTACACTCCTAACTCTGATGATAAGACGACCCCCATTTTTCAAATGTCATTTTGTGAAAAAAAAAAAAAATGTTGAAGACATAAAGGTTACTCATAAAAGAACTTTTTATTGTACAATTATTCTAAACTCATAAACTCAAAACAGAGATAACATTTCACGTGATTTAAGATAAAAAAATATTACTGCAGTATTAAATAGAAAATATATTGTCTTTCTCAAAATAACCAACAATAAGCAACAATTATCAAAGGTTCAATAACTGCATTATTGATGTAAATAACTTTATAACCATCAAATTCCAGTTCTATTCAATTTCATGAACATTAATAATTCAGTCCTCCATGAATGTTGGATCCAGTTTGGCATGTAGAGAACAGTTCTTCAGAAAGAAAGCAGGAGATTTCAGCTGGTCTGAGCGTTTATTACTTTCTCCTGAAGGCACTGTAAAACTGAAACAAACAAGATATACATATAAGTGAACATATACACAAGATGTATCACAACATGCATCACTGTATGTATCACTGACATCACTTAAAATCAAAGTCGCTAGCTCAATGCTAACTATGAATGGAAACACCATTGATATGCTAACGGATTTAGCATCTGCGTTGAAACTTAAACCAAACTGACAAACTCATAAGTGTCAATTTCACTTCTATCCTGAACATCAACTAAGTATATTAAAGTACTTACAGGCATATATTTTTGATGCCCTGTTTGAAATGAACCTTAGAAAAACAAACACCAGCCACACTTGCTCAGTCTTCTTCTCACTCTGCTGTTGGCTTCGGGCCAATTCCAATTCTCCCCCTTAACCCTCAATCTCAACCCTCAATCTTAAAAATGTGCGCTCCCGCGAGTCAAGTCTTGTCCCAATTCTCAAATAGTTTGAGCAAAGGGACGAGTTTGAGGGAGGTTATGTCCCTCAATGTTGAGATTTTCCCAGACCACCCTTGGCGGTAAGGGATATCCAGAATGCATTGTGTTATGCTGTTGTTTTTAATTTATTTTGCTGTATTGTGAAGTGTCTTTGAGTATCTTGAAAAACACTATACAAATAAAATGTATTATTATTATTATTATTATTATTATTATTATTATTATTATTATTATTGCGCGTGTATAATACAGACACCTGTATCTGAGTCATCGGTGCTGCCATGTGTCTGAAGAGTCTTCTCCTTCGCACCGCTTTTCTTCTTTCTACGGACAATCTTAAAAAGATTCCCAAAGCCCACACAGCTGGAGTTTTCATCGGCATTGTTTATTTCCGGGTTCACTACGTTGCGTAGTGCTGCGATTTATCTGATATAGTGCTGCCCTCTTCAGTCTAAGGGCATAACTGCGTTTAAGTGGTGTCCCATTTCCAAGTCACATTATATCCTTCAACTCTCATTTTTGAGGGACCCTCAAATTCAGCTTTGAGCTTGAGTGTTGAGATTGAGGGTTAAGATGGGAATTGGAATTGGCCCATACACTCTGTCCAACTCACTAGATCCCCCTAATGGGGCAGCTGAGCCACTGCATCCAAGCAGAGGCAGTACAGGTCACCGGTACTTTGGCTCCGTCTCGTCCTCGATTATAGTACGACCCCATTTTTGAGAATACCATTTCTGGAAAAAAATATAGTTTTATATTCGGGCCAATACGGTACTCGAACTATGCATGCGCGAAGGGAACATTCCAGTGCTTTAAGCACCGCCTCTGGCAGTTAGTAGGGATGAAATAGAACTGCATTCCTTAGATGCGATTCACTGGGGAATGAATTTTGTCCCTAATTACATTAATCTGTAACCTTTTTTTTTATCCATCACTACATTGATCTGAAATACATTTGTTTAATTGCTTTTCATTTATTGTGTTTATGGATAAATATTATCCTGCGTATTCTTGTAAAATGCATTTTATTCTTCTAAAAAGACATAATCTGTTTTGTAAATCCTTTATTGAATTTTTTGCAGTCACATTTTGGATTCATATTAGTCCTTTTCAAAGAATCGGGCTCAAAAGGCTATGTCACACCGCAGTGCATTGTGGGTCGCGGCAGCCATATTGTATTGTTCCGGCTTATATTGTTCGTTTCCATCTCAACCTTCTGTGAATTCGTGAGATTGGCAGAATAGATCCATATGGACATCTTCATTGGACCATGGACTGAAGCGACTTGCCTCCATTCTCCGAAGCTGAGCTCATCCTGTATCGTCAACAATGTTAGTTATTATACTGTCGAGGAATTTAAGAATGTGGAATCTTTTAAGCGGGGCCCGGCCGGGCTCAGCCCGAACGGACGACGTGGGCCTGACCTCCGGTGGGCTCACCACCCACCGAGGGAACCGTAGGGGCCGGGTGCAGTGTGGATTGGGTGGCAGCCGACGGCAGGGTGCCCGGCGACCCGATCCCCGGACACAGAGACTGGCTCTAGGGACATGGAATGTCACCTCGTTGGCGGGGAAGGAGCCTGAGCTTGTGAGGGAGGTTGAGAGGTACCGGCTAGATATAGTCGGGCTCACCTCCACACATAGCCTGGGCTCTGGAACCCAACCTCTCGAGAAGGGCTGGACTCTCCACTTTTCTGGCGTTGCCCGCGGTGAGAGGCGGCGGGCTGGTGTGGGTTTGCTTATAGCCCCACAGCTCAGCCGCCATGTGTTGGAGTTCACCCCAGTGAACGAGAGGGTTACATCCCTGCGCCTTCGGGTCGGGGATAGGTGCCTCACTGTTGTTTCGGCTTACGGGCCGAACAGCAGTGCAGAGTACCCGGCCTTCTTGGAGTCCCTGGGAGGGGTGCTGGACAGTGCTCCGACTGGGGACTCCATTGTTCTACTGGGGGACTTCAACGCCCACGTGGGCAGCGACAGTGAGATCTGGAAGGGGGTGATTGGATCGCACGGCCTCCCCGATCTGAACCCGAGTGGTGTTCTGTTATTGGACTTCTGTGCTAGTCACAGTTTGTCCATAACGAACACCATGTTCGAGCACAGGGGTGTCCATAAGTGCACTTGGCACCAGGACACCCTAGGTCGGAGGTCGATGATCGACTTTGTTGTCGTGTCATCTGACCTCCGGCCGCGTGTTTTGGACACTCGGGTGAAGAGAGGGGCAGAGCTGTCGACCGATCACCACCTGGTGGTGAGTTGGATTCGCTGGCGGAGGAGGAAACCAGACAGACTTGGCAGACCCAAACGTGTTGTGAGGGTCTGCTGGGAACATCTGGCGGAACCCTCTGTCAGCATGGCTTTCAACTCCCACCTCCGGGAGAGCTTCTCTCATGTCCCGAGGGAGGCTGGGGACATTGAGTCCGAGTGGACCATGTTCTCCACCTCCATTGTCGAAGCAGCTGCTCGGAGCTGTGGTCGTAAGGTCTCCGGTGCCTGTCGTGGCGGCAACCCCCGAACCCGGTGGTGGACACCGGAAGTAAGGGCTGCTGTCAAGCTGAAGAAGGAGTCCTATCGAGCCTTGCTGGCTCATGGGACTCCCGAAGCAGCTGACGGGTACCGGCAGGCCAAGCGAACTGCAGCCCGAGCAGTTGTGGAGGCAAAAACTCGGATCTGGGAGGAGTTCGGGGAGGCCATGGAGGAGGACTATCGGTCGGCCTCGAAGAAATTCTGGCAAACCGTCCGGCGCCTCAGGAGGGGAAAGCAGGTCTCCGCCAACACTGTTTACAGTGGAGGTGGGGAGCTGCTGACCTCAACTGGGGATATTGTTGGACGGTGGAAGGAATACTTCGAGGACCTCCTCAATCCCATCGCCACGTCTTCCGTGGAGGAAGCAGAGGCTGAGGTCTCAGAGGTGGACTCGTCCATCACCCAAGCTGAAGTCACTGAGGTGGTTGGCAAGCTCCTCGGTGGCAAGGCACCGGGGGTGGACGAGATTCGGCCTGAGTACCTTAAGTCTCTGGATGTGCAGGGACTGTCTTGGTTGACACGTCTCTGCAACATCGCGTGGCGGTCGGGAACGGTGCCTCTGGATTGGCAGACCGGGGTGGTGGTCCCCCTATTTAAAAAGGGGGACCGGAGGGTGTGCTCCAACTATAGGGGGATTACACTCCTCAGCCTCCCCGGGAAAGTCTATTCCAGGGTACTGGAGAGGAGGATCCGACCGATAGTCGAACCTCGGATCCAGGAGGAACAATGCGGTTTTCGTCCTGGTCGTGGAACAGTGGACCAGCTCTATACCCTCCATAGGGTGCTCGAGGGTTCGTGGGAGTTTGCCCAACCAGTCCACATGTGTTTTGTGGATTTGGAGAAGGCATTCGACCGTGTCCCTCGTGGTGTCTTGTGGGGGGTGCTCCGGGAATACGGAGTCCGGGGCCCCTTGTTAAGGGCCGTCCGGTCTTTGTATGACCGGAGTAGGAGTCTGGTCCGCATTGCCGGCAGTAAGTCGGACCTGTTCCCGGTGCATGTTGGACTCCGGCAGGGCTGCCCTTTGTCACCGGTTCTGTTCATAATCTTCATGGACAGAATTTCTAGGTGCAGCCAGGGGCCGGAGGGGGTCCGGTTCGGGAACCACAGGATTTCATCTCTGCTTTTTGCAGATGATGTTGTCCTGTTGGCTTCATCGAACCCGGACCTACAGCATGCACTGGGGCGGTTCGCAGCCGAGTGTGAAGCGGCAGGGATGAGGATCAGCACCTCCAAATCTGAGGCCATGGTCCTCGACCGGAGGAAGGTGGCTTGCCCCCTCCAGGTTGGTGGAGAGACCCTAGCCCAAGTGGAGGAGTTCAAGTATCTTGGGGTCTTGTTCACGAGTGGGGGACGGATGGAGCGTGAGATTGACAGGCGGATCGGTGCAGCGGCTGCAGTGATGCAGTCGTTGTATCGGTCCGTCGTGGTGAAGAAGGAGCTGAGCCGAAAGGCGAAGCTCGCGATTTACCGGTCAATCTACGTTCCCACCCTCACCTATGGTCATGAGCTTTGGGTCATGACCGAAAGGACAAGATCCCGGATACAAGCGGCCGAAATGAGCTTCCTCCGTAGGGTGGCTGGGCGCTCCCTTAGAGATAGGGTGAGGAGCTCAGTCACCAGGGAGGAGCTCGGAGTGGAGCCGCTACTCCTCCACATCGAGAGGAACCAGCTGAGGTGGCTCGGACATCTGTTTAGGATGCCTCCTGGACGCCTCCCCAGGGAGGTGTTCCGGGCATGTCCCACTGGGAGGAGACCCCGGGGAAGACCCAGGACACGCTGGAGAGACTATGTCTCTCGGCTGGCCTGGGAACGCCTTGGGATCCTCCCAGAGGAGCTGGAGGAAGTGTCTGGGGACAGGGAAGTCTGGGCATCCCTGCTGAGACTGCTGCCCCCGCGACCCGGCCCCGGATAAGCGGTAGAAAATGGATGGATGGATGGATGGAATCTTTTAAGGCTCTCTTTATTACTTCGTTTGCAGTCTCATCTGCAGATAATTTGCATAGAAGTCATATTGTCAATGGTATCTGTATGCACGTTTAGCACCGTCGCTGAAAGGGCACCATATCATTGCACTGTACAACACTTTCAAAATAAAGAGAAGGGAATTGTGAAGTAGTCAGACTTACAATAGGAAAAACCAAGCGACTGAGATGAATGTACACTCCTTTCAACATGAGTTGTGACAGGAATGTGGTTGCTTCATGACAGTACTGGGAGACATATTAGTTAAAGCACAGCATAGAGTAACAATCTTGTCAATGGAGGAAAACTTCTCACCCTGGAGTGGAACCAGCAGGCTCACCGGGATGTTATGTTAACTTGTTCAACTTCAAGCACATCTGCTGCAGGAGGCACAGGGGTAGTGGTTGGATTGCTAACTGATGCTACACTCCCTCGTATAGTCCTCCGCTGATATCTGTCATTATCAGCAGCTTTCACCTCCATGTGTCCGAGATGCAGTGAGGGTGTCCAGTCTGGATGGGTTTCATTCATTTTATGACCAGGTCTCCCTGAAAAACACAGTAAAAATACATTTGTTTACGTATCACTTGCTGCCTTCAGCTAGCTTGGCTAATGCTAGCAGTCCAGAGATTTCACGAGAGCTGGGATTTCTGGCTCTTTGAAGGGAGCCAGCTCACGAGGAGGCCATTCATTTGAAAGAGCCATTCAAAAGACTGACTCCTGTTGCTTTTTTTTTTTTTGTAATTCAAATTTTATTAAGTTTTCTATTTTATAATAACAATTAAACTGAACTAAAAAAGTTTTTTGAAGGTAAAAAGAAAAATAACAAGAAAATGGGAAGGTCAGCAGGTGATTAAACATATTTCTATATATGTATGTACATGCTTCTGTGAAAGGCAGTTCATGATCCCGGGAACAATACAGGCATTGATGCAGCACAGCTTTACATCTTTATCAAATCAGTATTGACTTTATACGTTTTAGCCCTCTGTAACATTAATCTGCCAAAACTTTCCCATTGTTCGTTGATTGCATTGGTTTATTGTTCAATCACCCCATTATCTTTTCACATGTTGCTGCTTTAGGTGCATTAAGGAGTTTTACAACCTTAAAAATACTTATTTTCCACCATAAATATGTTACACATTTTTGATGATGTGTACAATGTGCCCTGACATATTCATTACAAGAACCTCTAACAACGCTAAATTGTCACTTGAAAGTTGCAGTGCCGGTCCGGCACCAGCATTTTTTGGGGGAGAATTTGAAAGGAATGACGTAATGCTCGCTCCGGCTGGTTAGGTTTCGTTATGTCCGCCATTACTCTGCCAGATGCTTAGTGAGCAACAACTGAGCAGGATCTTCCAGAAAGTAAGAAAAGACTGGCTTCGAGCACTGCCACAGCTCCAGCACAGACTCCACCAGGTAAAAGAAACTTAAATCTTACTTGAGCGCTTCTAAACGAGCGAAGACGGAGTCCCCCTCTTCCGTGCACGCGAGCCGCAGGGACGTGTTTTTCACTAAGCTGCATTACGCCCAAGGCCTGCAGGGGGCGCTGTTTCGCATAAAACGTGCAAACTCCTTAAGGCACCTTTAAATGAGCTACCCCAGTTTTGTCCCCAAGGAGTCAATCTTGGTGAGTTGGGAAGTTCACAGTTCAGCCATTTACCAAAACAATCTGAAACAGTCTCCCAAAAGACTGGCTCCTTGACAAACGTCAAGTGACTATTAATGACATCAACCTCATTAGTGTGGAGTCGAACTGTTATTTTCTGACATCTGACATGGTTACTGTCAGTTTTCATCTGGTGGTTTAATTTGTTTGATGGCCCAGATCGAAGAGAGATTTTTCTGACACACATTACATTGTGTGTTTGTGGCCTTTCACTTGAAGGCAGCGGTGACAGCTCGAATTCATAAGGCACACAGAAGACACGTGAAGGAAGCGTGGATAATTTGCACAAAGAAACAACTCTCAGACAGCAGTGAACCGGCTCTCGTCATTCATTTAAAAGAGTCATTCAAACGAACGACTCGCTCATTGAACGTCACAGCTCTTGCTTCAACTCATGTTTGGATTAGAAGATCACATAAATTTGAACTTACCAGTTTGAAAGTGTCATGAAAACACCAACTTGTATCATTTAACATTCTTAATTTAAAATCCTGCTTCATTTCTTTACTTTTTTTTTGTTTTATTTATTTGTTCATCTCTCTGATGCTTTGGTGTCAAAAGAGAGTGGATTTTACATTGTATATAATAAGGACCTACTGTAAACATGTTTCAGTGCCAAATGTCACGCTGAGTGTTGCAACACTACAGATGTACTTTGTTTAGGATTCTTTTTGTCACTGACTTGTATTTCTCACTCAGACGAGCCTCAGATGTCCAGTCCTCGATCAGGTGAAGCTGATCTAACTACTGACTGATATTTTGATGGCTGAGCAGCAAAAAGCAGCTTTTTTCCTCATAAATCAAACTTTTTGGAGTCAATTCCAAATACTTCAACATAGGACTTTAAATAGGAAGTTGAATGCATCTAATCATGTTTATGAGGCGATGTTGACACTGATTCTCTGACTGAACACGCCTGTTTATTCATGTAAACTGTGAGAAACATGACAGGGTTTCAACAATGATGGAAGCACAAGAACACAAAATTCCTCTTTGAAGGGAAAATGGCCTCAAAGGACTTTAATCCATTCATCATTTATCTTTTCTGCTATAATCCTCTTAAAAATAATTATCCTTTGTTAATCTAATCAATTCCTAAATTGTGTGACATTTTCTTCAAACCACTGAATGACACATACTTGTTATTCAAAGCAGTGAGGAAGCAGCCTGCCTTGTTAATAAATTGATCACTTTGTCGTCACCAGGAAAGAACTGCTGCCTGGGACTGTGGTCATATTTCAAGCATTACGATCACAATTATGATGCAGACAGATCAAGAGGAGAAATGCAGCTTTCATGTTCAATTGAATGTTTCTATTCATGTCCGGGCCAAGCTATTAAATTCATTCAAAGAAATATATTCCTGAAGGGAAAAGTGCTTTACAATGGAAGATGTCACCACAAGCATTTTAACAGGAGCCAAGAGTTTTTAAAAATAAGATGGAAATATGTCCATAAAGTGGGATTAACCAGTCGTTCTTTGTTGCTCCCAGTGTTTCTTTGTGCTTCAGAAATGCCATAAAAAAACCTGAATCTTCACATTTCATGCATCTGCAAAGTCCCTGAATGATTTGCAGGCTCTGCTTCAGTCTCCTGTTCAAGCTGAAACTTAATATTAGCTCTCAGTTGGCTGTAATATTCAAACATGCTGAAATTTATTTGCACAAAGTATTACTTAAACAGAAGAAATATAGTAGTTTGCAATGTGTTGATTGTTGACTATTTGCTCCTGGTCTTACTGATGCTGTTGCAGCTTTTTAATATTTTCAAAATGAGACATTTTATTGTTGAGTTTGTTTTCTCTTTTATTCTCTTTTATTTCAATTATTTTAGTGAAGCGTAAATCAGTGATCCGTTGACAGCTAAAGCTCAGAAATCACGAGCCATAACTTGTTCATGTTCAGTTTCAAACGACAGCCTTGTTTTAGTCTTTTTTCTATTGACTTATACAGGATGCACACGTGCACATTCATGCCTCTGCACATAGTGTTCAAAGAGCAGCATAGTTATGTTTATTTATTGTAAAATGTTTATTTATGTATTTTCAGAGGTGACAAAATGTTTTTTGTGCCATGTTCAGAGATGCAACTATAATAGAAGTCCACAGTTGAGAAGAGAAAAGCTGAATGTGTGTGGTGGTGTGACCACTAGATGGCAGCAGAACGGAGCGTCAGTGGGAGGATGTGTCTGTGGTCTACTGCAGTGAGGAGGAACCACCAGGAGGCTGGAATCACTCTTTAGTCGTTCATTGTCAGGAAGATGTGAAGTTAAGTTGCTGATGGGCTTTTTTCTCCTTTGTTTTTTAAATTAATGTTTTAAAACGGTTTGCATGATGAAAAAAACAGAGTTCACAATGTGAGAGAGGACATGTGGAAGGCTTTCTACTATTGTAATATTGTTGTGTAAATATATGCCTAAGTTTGGTATGTTATTATTTATCTGTTGTAAATGGGAAAAAGGAAAAGTCAGCCACAAAGCAATACGTCTCCCCTTGTGTCTCCTCAACCTTCAGTCAACTGAAGTCACGTCTTTTCTAAAGCGTTGTTTTACTATGTCAAACTTTGACTGAAAATGAATAAATTCTAGGTTTTCTGTGACATGTCAGTGTGTTCTGATTCCTTTTTTGTCGGCTCGTGTTTGGACATCATATTGCTGTTTACAGTTTAAAGGTGCATTAAGGAGTTTTACAACCTTAAAAATACTTTTTTTCCCACCATAAATATGTTACACATTTTTAATGATGTGTACAATGTGCCCTGACATATTCATTGCAAGTACCTCACAGCGCTAAATTGTCACTTGAAAGTTGCAGTGCCGGTGTTCCGCATTGCGGAATTCGCATACACCGTATGTTGGTTTGACCGCTATGTCTGACGGATCTGACTCTGACTCTGCAATAAAATACCAAATTTTTAATTTACTAGCACCGACTGGTTTCTTTCACAAGGATCCTGTCGTGTCGATGCAGCACAGAGCAGAATGAAAGTGCATACGTAGTGGAACTTAACCGCGAGAAAAAAAAAAAACGACCGTGCCAATCGCGCGCCGTTTGGACCGCAAAAAGATCTTTCTCAGGCACAATTCACGCAAATAAACACAATGCACGCTACAAAGAAATAAAATGCCGAATTTTTAATTTACCAGCACCGACTGGCTTCTCTCACAAGGATCCTATCGTCTTGGTGGAGCACGGAGCAGAATGAAAGTGCGTAGTGGAACTTACTATCCGAAAAAAAAAAAACTCCCACTTAAAAGTTAATAAAAAAAAAACAACAACACATAGTTCCTTTTGGTTTTGATCTTACCAATCTCAAAGGACGTGTATTCAATAAAACGTAGTGTGAAATCATCAGTAATACCATCATTTTGCTTACTTCTCCTCTCCTGTATGGTTAGTCCACGTTTGTTTGGAATCTCTGGAATTTCCCTCTGCGCATGCGTGTTTCGTGCTGCACGTGCGCAGAACTGTGGTGTATGAAGATCTGACCTGTATGGTGATTTGTCGGAACACCGGTCCGGCACCAGCATTTTTTGGGGAGAATTTGAAAGGAATGACGTAATGCACGCTCCGGCTGGTTAGGTTTCGTTATGTCCGCCATTACTCCGCCAGATGCTTAGTGAGCAACAACTGAGCAGGATCTTCCAGAAAGTAAGAAAAGACTGGCTTCGAGCACTGCCACAGCTCCAGCACAGACTCCACCAGGTAAAAGAAACTTAAATCTTACTTGAGTACTTCTAAACGAGCGAAGACGGAGTCCCCCTCTTCCGTGCACGCGAGCCGCAGGGACGTGTTTTTCACTAAGCTGCATAACGCCCAAGGCCTGCAGGGGGCGCTGTTTCACATAAAATGTGCAAACTCCTTAAGGCACCTTTAAGTCGAGGGTCTCTGATAGTGTGGCTCAGTTTAAAGGCCTCCTGCTCTAGAATGACCACAAATTACTGCAAATATTGAACCGATGACGTCAACAAAAGTACAGTTGTAAAAACTGACTGTCAACTGTGGAGTCTGACAGTGTCTCGAGTCCTAAACTCTGTTATCAGATGTGCAGAACATTAATATCACACTGTCAGTACAAATACCTCCCAGAATAGATATTGTTTTATGATCTACTGCTAATAATCCATCGTTTTTGGCCAACATAAATTAGATTTCAGCCTACTTAGGTTTATTCCCATTTTTGGTCATAAGATTTCCCTGTCATCCTCTGTTAAAAATCTTGGAGTCATTTTTAACCCTCAGCTCACTTTTGAAACCCGTATTTGCCACCTCTAAAATCTTACTTCCACCTTAAAAACATCGCCAGACTCCTCCCCTCCCTCTCCCAACCAGATGCTGAGAAGGCTGATCCATGCCTTTATCTACTCCCTGTCTGCATGTCGAAGTGTCCTTGGGCAAGACACTGAACCCCGAACTGCCCCCAGTGGATGGACTGAGCGCCTTGCATGGCAGCCGCCTCCACTGGTGTGTGAATGTGTGTGTGAATGGGTGAAGGTGTTAATGCAGTGTAAAGCGCTTTGGGCTCTGTCAATGCAGTGTAAAAGCGCTATATAAGTGTAGACCATTTACCATTTACCATTTACTCCAGGTTGGATTACTGCAATGCCCTCAACGTCGGGATCCCTGGCAAGAGTCTGCAAAAACTACAGCACATTCAGATCTGTGCTGCCCGGATCCTGACAAGGAGGCGCAAATTTGATCATATCACGCCCATACTCTGCCAATTCAATCAAGAATCCACTACAAAAGCTGAACCCCATTTCACCCCTTAGCCCTCCCCCTTGGCCCTACCCCTCCGTTTTGCGCGTTCATGTGGAACATGGGGGGGTAGGGGTGTCCCCATTGTCATCATGATGGGAGGGGTCGGGGGAAGGGGTAGGGCTATTCACCCCTCCAAACGGAGATTCTCCCGAGCCACACTCCAAACGGAGGGGTATGATCCGGTGGCGAGGGGCGGCAGCGGGAGCGCTTGTTTTTTCCGCCGACACCGCGAGTGGCAGGAGGGGTTAGTTCACTTCCGCATTGGCGGGAGCGCTCGTTTCCACACCCGCGCCTTCCAGGCGAATTCCAAACACAACAGATAGACGATTATTTTCAATAAACTGGTTTCTTCAACACTGCCCGCCTGGAATGCACGGGTGTGGAAACGAGCGCTCCCGACAATGCGGGAGTGAACTAATGCAACCCAAGCGCTGGATTGTTCACCCACTAATAGGGAACGTGAGCTGGGTTTAGACCGTCGTGAGACAGGTTAGTTTTACCCTATGATGATGTGTTGTTGCAATAGTAATGCACAACCAAAACTCTCTGAGAGACAGATAGAGAAGAATAAACTTTTACCCCTCCCAAGTCGGAGGAGTCAGACCAGGTGCTGGACAGTTTAGAGAAAAACGACTTTGAGAAACAATGCAGTCATTATTGAGATCCACAACTCCGCAGAAACTGGACATCTTATCAGAAGCTTTCCCAGGCCTGAATGACAAAGCAATATGAATCTTGTGAGTTATTAAAAAAACAATGTATCATGAAGCTAACTGTTAGTACAAGAGGAATCTTCAGTCATATGAATTGACAAAAACACTGGGGTGACCATATTTTGAATTTCAAAAAAGAGGACCGGCAGGGGTGGGGGTGGGGGGGTGGGGGAGCGCTCAAGACTCAAATTCTGATCGGCTTCTTTATACTTCATACTTTATTATGCTTCAATGATGCAAAATTAACTTCTTTAACTAAATAAAATGAAATGTAAAAACTTGTAACAAAATAATAGCTCTCTTAGACTCGTTACAAATATTAAATAATGTTCTAAATATGAACTCTTCTGTTAGAAAATAAAGTTTCAGCACTGAGTGAAGTGACCCACCTGTGCTGCCATTGCTTCATTATTTGCTGTTTTTCTCTCCCTTCAGCCTCTGATCTGCTCCATGGAATATCAGCTATGCCATCCTGTGTTCGTGCTTGGCACCCCGATGAACTTGAATAGCATTCCATTATTTCTCAATCGAAGTAAAGTTTCCTGTAATTCATCATGAACAATGTCACATCTGGTGTTTGACTTCAGGGACAGCAATGCAGGGCGAGAATCCAAACATATTACTGCCATAGTTCAATTCTCTAACTGTAGTAAATCTGGACTTATTGGTAACTGTTCCACTGTGTACACTGATAGATGATCTGATATTCTGATATTCATCACATTCACCTTCAATTCTGGAACATAAGCTGTGTACCCAGTTTTTCCTGAAACAGGATCTGTAGTTGCATCAGTATAAACTTGAACAAAAGTTTGTTGTACTGTTTGTCATCTGTCTTCAGCCAAAACACCAATGTGTCTTGACTCTTTGTACATCTTCAATTTGTCTCGAATGTAAAATGTTCATGTGTCTTGATTTCTGTTCGCTTCTCCCTGCAAATCATTCCTGTTTTGCTTTGTCCTCCTCCAAACATGGAAGAAGAGCCTTTCTCCCTGGATGTTGAGAAGAAGCTATAATAAAATGAAAACCTGACATATGAACACAGTCTGAACAAACAGTGTTTTTCCAAACTCTGATCAAGTGTTTTTGATCCTGTTATATGAGCTGTGCATGTCACGCAATGGCCATAAAGATAGAATAAGATGAGAAGCCTTCCAGTCTTCCAGTGAAACTTTGCTCCATTAATCAGAAGTGACTATTTAACTCCATTTTACTTCCTGGTTCTCCTTTTGACGTGTTATCCAGCCTAAATACCAGGAACACACCTCCCACAATATTATGCTCCTAAAGACAGTCAGTGATAATACATTACTACAAATAATTGACGTATATTTTATGAAATCAGGTAATTTTTGGAATGATGTTCAGTACATATGCATTCTTTATTGTTGCTTTATGAAAGTGCACACCTTTGTTCAACTCAACATAATACTGCACATTAGGCTGTAAAAAAATGAACGACTGTCCTGAATGACAGTGAGCAGCAGTAAAGTCAATCAAACACAGGAGAGGTAAGAACAACCTGAAGTGCTTCCATTAGCTGAATGTTTTTTAATTTATGCTGAGACACTGAAGCGTGCACATCACAAAGGAGTGTATGCAGCGCGAACAGGTCATGATTATTGAACATTTACTGGAGGACTGGATGGTGTGTGTGTGTGTGCGTGTGTGTGTGTGTGTGTGTGTGTGTGTGTTGGGATCCTCTATAATACCCTGTCTTCTACCACAGTCTGTTGAAATTGGCTTCAGCTTCCTATTGACTGCCTTGCCTTATGAAGAGAAAGAAGGTTGTGGGTTTGAGTCTTAACCAGGCTTCTCTGTGTGGCGTTTGCATGTTCTCCCTGCGCAGTCTTCTTTTCCTCTGTAGGTACTTTAGTTCCCTGTTGCAGACCATAAGCAATCATTTGAAGCTAATTAAGCTATATAAGCTCTAATCTGACTGCAGGTGTGTGTGTGTGTGTGTGTGTTTGTGTGTGTGTGTGTGTGTGTGTGTGTGTGTGTGTGTGTGTGTGTGTGTGTGTGTGTGTGTGTGTGTGTGTGTGTGTGTGTGTGTGTGTGCGCGAGAGAGAGAGAGAGAGACAGAGAGAGAGAGAGAATGAGAGAGACCTGTGCAGGGTGTGTTCTGCCTTGCTCAGTTGAGAGTGGGGATCAGCTCCAGAGCACTATGGAAGCTGGATGGATTGTTGTTGCACTGCTGCCACTTTGTCTTCATTCAAACTGAGGAAAAGGAGCAAAGGCAAATAATTACTGCTTCTCTCAGATCTCAGGTGTTTTCTCAGAAAAATGTTTTACTTTATATCTGATACAGAGCTTCTGTTGTATTTAGTTACATTTGGATAAATTCCTTGAAAAACTTAGCTGCAAAATAAAAAGAGGAAAATACTGACAGAACATTCTTCATGATCAAACTCCACAGTTTTTTGTATCTTTTTTTCTCCTTCATTATCAGTCGAGGGTATTTTGATTGATATTGCAAGTTCACTTGATAAGTCCTATCATTCCAGAGAAAAACCCAGGCCTTCCTGTCTTCAATATTCTATTAATTAGTTTATTACCCTTCATTTTCTTCCATCCCTCAATTTGTGTAAGGCACAGTCAAATAAACTTTTTTTCAACCTGAGGAATTTTCTCAAATCACTCAAAACTCTGCATATTAGGGTATAACTGCTGTTCTCTGTGATTTTTTATTAATTCCATGCCAGATTTACTAATGCATTGTTCCTGCCTCAGCAGGCCAGATGGGGAGTCAAATCAAGTCACGTTCCTCACAGACATTAGAGATCTGTACCAGAGTTAATAACACTAAACCTGCTGACTGTATCAGACTGGCTGATGTTCTGGTATAATAAGAGATTATATGATGTCTTTAAAAGGATTGGCTGGTAATGTTCACAAGTTTTATTTTAAGATTTACAGTTTCCTCAAGTACACTGATAAGATGTTTCATAAAACACAAACGTGACTAATTTCCTTCTCGTATCAAAGTTCTGAAGCCATTAAAAAACATGAACATGTTGGTCCATGTTTGCAATTGAAGCCATGCAGCCAGCCAAGCTCGAGCAGCAGAGAACACGAATGTTGAATTTGGCTTCAACTTTAGAAACAGAGGGCTTCTTATTTAGTTTTAATCTCCCCCTACAGTCACAGATTCTGATGGGTCACACAGATTTTGGTGTGACACCTCTTTGGGAGAATTTATTTGATTTTGGACAGTCATGGGGAATCCAACCTGCGGCACACGGAGCTCATGGTCTGCTGGGGTGGCGTGCAGGGCCAGCTCTGGGCATAGGCGAACTGGACGGCCGCCTGGGGCACAGTGTACAGGAGGGGCGCAGAATTGCCCTCCCAAATGTTCTTTTGACAGGTGGGCAGTTATTATCAGACATAGTGGATTCAAATATAGTGAGTGACACGAGGCCGGCAGCAATCCCCCCAGCGTGCACAGGCAACGTGGAGCACACTGCCGGGATCACGCGCACCGTGCATGTTAGTAGCCGAGGGGAAAAATTTTGGGCACTCATATAAGCATATTTACTCACAAAATGCAACTACCACCTGTTTCGATCGCTGAGGCTCCACTGTGACTCAAACTGGCCACTCAGGAAATCACTCCTAGCACAAGCAGAGATAATACAACGGTCTCATGGCAATTACCATGGGTTAGTTGGGCAAGATTGTGCGTGTACACATCTTTAAAGTTCCCTTTAGTGTGGACAGGGCAATCACAGTAAAACTGGTGATTATCTGAGTGTCTGAATAAAAGAAACAATAGCATATGCACCGTTTGATCATGAGCGGGGCGTGGCCAGGTGACTCTCATTGAAATGTATTAGTTTAACAAGCGTGGATTGGGACACGAAAAACTGTGCAAAGCGTGCTCCTGGACAGGAGTCAATAGATTAATTTAACGCGAATTGCCATGAGACTGGGCTGGATAATAATTTAGACCATAACAAGGTAATAAGGTAACAGTAATGCAGTGTATAAGTGGCAGTGCTTTGCTTCACTGCTCTTTCCCCCCTTTGCTTTATAGCGATGCATTTTACTTGTGACTTGATGCACACAGCTGCAATAGTCACAAGTGATCCGACAGCAGGTCTGTTTTTTCCCCATATGGCAGCCAAGACACCAGGGATTGGACGAATTACTCGTTTGTGTAAGGCACAGTCAAATAAACTTTTTTTCAACTTGAGAAATTTTCTCAGAAAACTGTGCGTATTAGTTTATAACTACAGTTTTTTGTGTATTTCTTTTTATAAATTCCTTGTCAAATACATTGTTCTTGACCGAGGCAGACCAGATGGGGAGTCAAATCCAGTCACGTTCCTCAGACATTCGAGATCTGTGCCAGAGTTAATAACACTAAACCTGCTGACATTCTGGCATAATAACAGATTATATGATGTCTTTAAAAGGGTTGGCTGGTCATGTTCACAAGTTTTATTTTAAGATTTATAGTTTCCTCAAGTACACTGATAAGATGTTTCATTCTACAACAAAGATGTAAAAACTCAAACGTGACCAATTTCCTTAAGGTATCAGAGTTCAACAACCATTAAAAAACAAGGACATGCTGACTTCTTTTCCTTGTCTTGGTTGAGTTGAGCCAAATGCTTTTAGACTGCAAATGAAATTTGTTAAAAAGAAAACCTATTAATTGATTAAAATATTTTTCAACATTTAAGAAAATAAATATCTTCCTATTTTAAAACAACAACACCTTCTTTCTATCAATACATGTAAATACTTTGTCCTACATACCGTCTGCTGGACTTAAAGAGTCCTCATTGAGTCCTCACATGAATCAGTCATCAGATTCATGTGTTTTACACAAAACCAGACAGGTGTGATAACTCACAAGTTTTTGCTTTTCAGCAATGCATTTTCTTGTGGCTTGACACACACAGCTGTAATACCGGTAGTCAAGTGATTCAACAGCGGGTCTATTTTCACCCCATTGGGCTGCCAACACACAAGAGATTGGACCACTGCCTGTATTTTTTTTTCCGAAGACCACTGATTGTTTATAAAGATATATCAAACTTGCGTGAAGTCACCCATCGCGTTTCGGAATCCCATTTTGAGGATTTGAGCAAGACGTCTCCATACTGAACATTTGAAACTGGATGTAAACATGATTGGTTGAGCCTGTCATGTGACCGTGTCACTGAGATAGAGTAATTCATGCAAAATTCATGCAAAACTTTAACTCAAAAAATAAAATCAACAGATGATTTCTTTAAAAAAAAAATCAGTCTGGTCAAGCCAACAGAGCTGGTGAAACTAGTGATAGAGACCAAAATACTGTATGTTCTGAAACTGGGCTATTTATATGTTTAATTGCACTCTGAAAATCAGCATTTTTGAATGGGTTGCAATGAGATTCAGGCTTTTTGAAACCAAAATCATCGCCCCCTGCTGGAATTCCCCCTTGTATTACAGCTTTTCTGCACTTTCGCATTTCCTGCATTTGTCACCAGCGGAGGTTGGCGTTTCGATTGGACGAAAGATGACGGACCCGTAAAGCCATATACGACCAGATGTCGGTCCTCCAAAATAAAGAAAGGGACACTTAAAGGGACAGTTGTGTTATTAATCTGTGGTTATTCTGTTGGCAATGCCATGAATATTTTAACTGAGATTCCCTCTGAGCTGGTTACAGTGCAGTAATTTGTCCTGGAGCAGAATTGTGCCTGATTTGACCTATTTTGACCTTTTGACTGTGAGTCCAATCACCATGACCGTATCATGTGAGAGTCATCACGGTAATCAATTTGTGGCAAAAAATTGGCGACAACAAGCAAAAAAATTATTTGATCACCAATTTTTATTGATCTGAACAAAGCTGTTGATAAGACTCTCTCAGTGCAGCTCCGCCTCTCTCAGGGATATAAAAGACTTTCTCCTCTGTGTGATTCAGTCTCCTCAAACGGCTCTGAACAGCTCCAGCAAGACATCAAGGCCTTCTCACTCAGAGACATTTGAAGCTTCAGCATGATGTTTTTCCTCTTTTTGTGTTTCCTCGCTCTTTGTGCTGCGACTCCCTTGGAGGAGAAAAACACAAAGCTCCAGCGTGGCGGTTGTCCAGCG
The DNA here is from genome assembly GCF_902148845.1 of Salarias fasciatus. NCBI lineage: Eukaryota > Metazoa > Chordata > Actinopteri > Blenniiformes > Blenniidae > Salarias > Salarias fasciatus. Next base: position 15,999,678 of record NC_043765.1, on the reverse strand, counting down.
TTCTGGTTCAGCTTCAATGGCCGCTGCTATCGGTATTTCGCCACAGACAGGACCTGGGCTGCAGCAGAACGCCACTGTGTGTCTCAGGGAGCCAACCTGGTGTCCATCCACAGTGTGCAGGAACAGAACTTTGTCAAATCACTGATTCAGAACTTTGACCTGACTGAAGGACGCACCTGGATTGGACTGACCGACCGTCATGAGGAATCACAATGGATGTGGTCTGACGGATCCAGGGTCAATTTTGTCTTTTGGAATCCTGGAGAGCCAAACAACAATAGAGGGCCAGAGCCATGTGTTGAAACCAACTTCGGTGGGCATAAGAAGTGGAACGATGAAAGATGCTCTCGCATGCAGCCGTTTGTTTGTGCATTACGCACAGCCTGCCCTTAGCGGCTGAGAAGATCTGATCCAACTTTGTGTTTTGTTCTGTGACTTTAAATCCCACATATAACATAAAGACTCTTAATCTTTATCCTGAAGTAAATATATGAGAGGTGTTTCTATGAGATTGCATGAATAATTCCAAGTGACCAAATGAATTTGTTTTAATTTCCCTGGACTCATGTATCTGTATGTTGAACATTTCCTATTCACAAAATCAATGTTTGTATTCATCTTCTACTTTTTTGCTTATGTTTATTGTTTTGTCACAAATAACATACTTTTACATTTGAGTGTGTTATTTCTGCTTACTGCAGTTATTGAAGGAGTTCTGAGTTGTGGTGTGGTCAATTTCATTTGCAAAGTGTCTTCACTGCTTGTCAGTTTTTTGAAGTTCCATCTATTGAACATATGAAGTGTCAAAGGAACAGAAACCCCAACAACCCAACCCACTTCAACCCCCTGTGGCTGGGGATGCATTTTAGAAGAATAGCACAGGAACCATAGAGAATTGCCCTGTGAAACACTTTTCTTATTCTTCGCTCTCTCTCTCTCTCTCTCTCTCTCTCTCTCTCTCTCTCTCTCTCTCTCTCTCTCTCTCTCTCTCTCTCTCTCTCTCTCTCTCTCTCTCTCTCTCTCTCTCTCTCTCTCTCTCTCTCTCTCTCTCTCTCTCTCTCTCTCTCTCGCTCAATTAAAGTTTAACTTTCTTTTACCTGGTGGAGTCTGTGCTGGAGCTGTGGCAGTGCTAGAAGCCAGTCTTTTCTTACTTTCTGGAAGATCCTGTTCAGTTGTTGCTCACTAAGCATCTGGCGGAGTAATGTCGGACAAAACGAAACTTAACCAGCCGGAGCGCGCATTACGTCATTCCTTTCAAATTCTCCCCAAAAAAATTCTGGTGCCGGACCGGCACTGCAACTTTCAAGTGACAATTTAGCGCTGTTAGAGGTACTTGTAATGAATATGTCAGGGCACATTGTACACATCATTAAAAATGTGTAACATGTTTATGGTGGAAAATAAGTATTTTTTAAGGTTGTAAAACTCCTTAATGCACCTTTAAATAGTTGATTTAATCTGTTTCGGTTGATTTGTTGTTGCAGCGCAACTTTCACTGACAACATGAATCACTTGATGAAATCTCCTTCCATCAAGTGATTCATTTAGTTTCAGTTCTTAGTAACTCTCGCTGCCTTATAACCTGTTTCATGGCCCGATGCTCCCCGGACAGAGGAGACCCATTCTTCACAGATTAACTTTTTAAAGACATTGAAATGTATTTCTGATTTCACCTTTTTCACTACAATACAAGCAAAATACACAGAGGATGAAATGTACTCAAAGCAATTAAAAAATACTTTTTTATTTTCCAGTTGTATTTTTTTTTTTTTTTTTTTCAATTTTATTTATGGAACATTTTCAATGAACAAAACAGACAGTATATCGGTTCATGAAAGGCAGGATAAAATAAAAAATGATGTCTGTCAACACCCATCCCCATCCACCCACCCAACCCACAGGCCAAAAATAAATAAATAAAATTAAATAAATAAAAAAAAAAATAAATAAATTAATAAATAAATAAATAAATAAATAAACATACCAATATAGTACATAAATAAGAGAGAAACCTTAAAAGTTCAATTTCAGCTTCGCCTAATACCACAGTCCCTCCCCCATCCTCTCATGTTGTTTAATCGATATTCTGAGGAAAATTTAGAGAGTCAAAGTACCGCAGAAAAGGGCCCCAAGTGGCATGAAATGCCTTGATTGAGCCTCTGATAGAGAACCTCAGCTTTTCAGTTTTAAGATTATAAAGCACCTCACGGATCCATCGGACATGTGAAGGGGAATGGGAAACCTTCCAATTGAGTAAAATTAATCTTCGAGCCAAGAGTGTGGTAAATGATATAGCCCGCTTTAAAGCTTTTGGCAGATCTGAGGAAGGGGAGACACCAAAAATCGCAGAGATAGGGTTGGGCGTAACATAAAACCCATATGCCTCACTCAGTGTATTAAATATTTCTGCCCAATACTGTTGCAAGTTTGGACATGCCCAGAACATGTGCGAATGATCGGCAGGAGAAAGGTGGCAACGGCTGCACTCGTCTTTTACCGAGGGGTAGATCTTGGCTAATTTTGAATTAGTATAGTGTACCTTATAAATGACCTTGCATTGAATTAATCTGTGTCGAGCACAAATCGAAGACGCGTAAACAAGTGCCAATGCAGAGTTCCACTGTTTCTCTGTAATTGTTATATTAAGACTCTCCTCCCAACTAGTTTTAAGAATATCGGGGGGTGTTAATATTTCTGACCATATGAGTTTGTAAATAATTGATATACCCCCTTTGATGGTAGGGTCAACCAGAAGAAGAGAGTCTAAAAGGGTTTCTGGAGGACGGTTCGGAAAATGCGGAAACACTTTCTTGACATAGTCCCGGGCTTGGAAAAAACGGAAAAAATTATGACTCGGAAGGTGATATTTATCAGACAGTTGGGCAAAGGAGGAGAATACGCCATCAGTATACAAATCTATAACTGACTTAATGCCCATGTTGTACCAGATTTTAAATCCCCTGTCTAAGGATGGTCCAAACGCGCAGTTTCTAAATACAGATGTCAGAGCTGAGGGGCCGACAAGACCGAACTGCTTCCTAAGTTGACTCCATACTTTCAAAGAAATTGAGGCAACAGGACAACCATGCAGTCGTGGCAGGGGAAGTTGTGAACATAAAATAGACCGAAAAGAAAATGGCGAAGACATTTTCTCTAAATGCACCCAGATCGGAACAGAGTCCTCTTCATCATACATCCAAAATAAAATTTTTTGTACATTCGCAGCCCAATAGTAATGCCTGAAGATCGGGAGGGCAAACCCTCCTCTCTCCTTAGGGGACTGTAAAACTGATTTACGAATTCTGGCCGGTTTTCCCGCCCATAAGAAAGCTGAGATAGTTTTATCTAATTTAACAAAAAAGGACTTATTAAGAAATATTGGGAGATGTTGAAACATGTAGAGAAACTTCGGGAGAACTACCATTTTCACCAAACTTATTCGCCCCGCCAGCGAAACAGGCAGAGTTGACCAGCGAGCAAAATCTGCCACGGTCTTCTCCATCAAAGGGGTTAGATTCATACGGTACAGGTCTGACAAGAATGGTGTAATTTGGATACCTAAATACCGAAAACCATTACATGACCATCGAAATGGAACAATCGTAGTTGGAAGTGATTTGGCAAGTGCATTGACAGGCATGAGTTCACTTTTTTGATAGTTGAGCTTGTAGCCCGATATACGGCTATATTTGTTAAGGACACTTAGAATTGTAGGAAAAGAAGAAACGGGATCTGAGACATAGAGAAGAAGATCGTCAGCGTACAATGAGACCTTATGTATAGTATTGTGTCTAGTTATACCTCTAAACGAGGCCTCAGAGCGCAACCAAATGGCTAAGGGCTCGATAGCCAAGACAAACAAAAGTGGGGACAGGGGACAGCCCTGTCTGGTACCACGACATAAAGGGAAGGAAGGGGAGAGAGTGTCATTTGTCCGAACAGAAGCGCGGGGTGAAGAATAGAGAAGTCTAACCCAATCCACAAAGGTCTTACCCAGCCCGAATTTGGACAACACCGTGTACAGGAAGCCCCACTCCACCCTGTCGAAGGCCTTTTCTGCGTCGAGGGACACAACGACCTCAGGCACCGCAGTTCCAGGGGTAGTGATAATGTCAAAAAGCCTCCTAGTATTACATGAGGATTGCCTATTGGGCATAAAACCTGTCTGATCTAAGTCTATAATAGGGGATAGAACCCGCTGTAAACGTGAAGCCAAAACCTTCGTCAAAATCTTGAAATCGACATTCAGCAAAGATATCGGTCTATAGCTACTACAGGATAAGGGGTCTTTGTCCTTCTTAAGAAGCAGAGAGATTGTGGCCTCCGACAGGGTACTGGGTAACCGACCAAGAGAAAAGGCCTCATTATACATGTCTCTAAGAAAAGGGCTAAGTATAAGGGAAAAAGTTTTGTAGTATTCCGTAGTAAAGCCGTCGGGCCCTGGCGATTTGGAACTTTGGAGGGAACCTATGGCTTCCTGAACTTCCAGAATAGTGATGGGTGAGCCTAGGGCTTCTGCTGATTCTACTGATATTTGAGGAAAGGTTATTGTATCTAATATGTTATCCGGAGGAGGTGGAGAATCCGATGTGTAAAGAGTGGTATAAAACTCTACAAAGGTTTTATTTATGTCACTAGGATCAGTAAGAGCTACACCAGAGTCAGACCTTATAGCTGAAATTAATCTAGATGATGCCTCTGCTCGAGCTTGATAGGAAAGAAGCTTGCCGGCTTTATCTCCGGACTCATAAAAACGCTGCCTAGATCGAAGTAATGCAGTCCTAACAGCTGTAGTAGAAATCAAATCAAGCTCCGTCTGTAAAGAGAGTCGTTCTTTATAGAGATCAGGAGCAGGATCGCCGGCATACCGTTGGTCAACCTCCTTAATTTCCTTCAGAAGTTGTTTAATGCGGGCGGTCTCATTTCTCTTTTTATTGGAAACAAAGGAAATAAGTTGGCCTCTGATATAGGCTTTAGACGCCTCCCATAGACTGCTTCTACTTATGTCCTGTGAATCGTTTAGTTCGAAAAACAGGGAAAGTTGTGAATGTAAAAATTCTCTATAGGTTTCCTCAGCTAACAGCACGGAATTAAATCTCCATTGTTTAATCCGAGCGGATTGAAAGGGCAGTGCTAAATCAATAGAGACTGGGGCATGGTCTGATATTGCAATGGTATGATAATCCGTAGAAACTATTTTGGCCAAAAGCCTGACATCCAACAGAAAAAAATTGATCCGAGAATAAGAATGGTGAACGTGGGAAAAAAAGGAGAAAACTTTAGACTGTGAGAATTTATGTCTCCATGGGTCAGTGAGCCCAAACTGCTGGGACAGAGAGAGTAGCGTCTTTGCCGCTTTTGTGAGAGGGGCGGGTTTGTTAGAAGATCTGTCCAATAGAGGGTCTTGTACAAGATTGAAATCGCCCCCCACAACTACATGGTGATCCCGAATGTCTGGGAAGGAGGAGAACAACCTAGATACAAAAAGACTGTCATCCCAATTGGGACCGTAAACGCAAACAAAAAGAAAAGGCATTTCCTGAAGTCGCCCAGAAACCATGACATATCTACCATTTGGATCCAAAACTGATTTCTCAAATTTGAAGGGGAGGCCTTTACGAATAAGTATGGCGGCCCCCCTGGCTTTACCATTAAATGTTGAATGAAAAACATCCCCAACCCAGCGTCTTTTAAGTCGTGCAACATACTTATTGAGCATATGAGTTTCCTGAACGAAGTAAATATCACCTTTGAGTTGGTCTAAGTGGGTCATTACACGCTGCAATTTAATAATGTTTCCCATCCCCTTCACATTCCACGAAACAAACCTAAGTGTTGTGCCCGCGGTTGTCGTACCTTGTGTCATTTATAGAGATGGGGGAGGGGAGGTACCGAGCGCCTGACGGGAACCTGGAGAAATAAGGTGGGTATGGCAGGTCTCTGAAAAAGTGAAATAAAAGAAAAAGGCAGAAAAGAACAAAAACAGGAAAAAAGGAGTAAAAATAAATAAAATGAAAAAATAAAATAAAATAAAAAATCCCATTGGCCTTAGAATATCCCATATTAACAAAAAAAATCCAGTGTCCATTGCACAAGGGTGTCCAACACACCTGGGGAACTTCCAACTTGGTTGAAGTATCAAAAGTCCAAGTCCCCAAAATTAAGGCATCCGAATAATGGTCATGGCAGTCCAAAATTGTATATAAAGGATTCTTCAGAATAAGGCAGACCACCTATAACTGTTCAACCAAAAACAAAAAACAAAAACAGACACATGTACATCTGTAATATTCAGCAGAAGTGATAAAATCTGCTTGAAACAAAATAAAAGTGGAAAATTTTCCAGTTGTATTTTTGAAGCCAAATTAAAATTCATAAATACCTGAGTGGGTTAGGGTTAGGGTTACCCAGCTATGCCATTCTGTGTTAGCGCTTGGCACCCCCATGAACTTGATTAGAATTCCACAACTTTTAAATCAAAGTAAAAATTCCTGTAATTCATGAACAAAGTCACGTGTGGCACTTGACTTCAGGGACAGCAATGCAGGGCGAGAATCCAAACATATTACTGCCAGAGTTCAATTCTCTAACTGTAGTAAATCTGAACTCACCGCTAACAGCTTCGGCAGATCAGTCTCCTCAATGTTGAGGGAAAGATATTATTTGGGGTGGTTGCCCAACGGCTCTCTGTGTTTCTACAGAACAACAATGTAATCGATACAGCAGTGCAGAAAGCAGGAATAAGAGGCTTCTCAGGCTGTATGGAATATGATGATATCATCTGGCATCAGATTCAGAGTGCCAAGAGGGATAAGAAAAATCTCTATGTTGTATTCCTTGACCTTGGAAATGCTTTTGGCTCGGTCCCCCATGAGATGCTCTGGATAGCATTCAAGTTTTTCCATGTCCCGGAGAGTATCACAAGGCTCAGTACCCTAGCAAGGGTCCCTTGGGGCCCCAATGAAAAAGTAGCAGGGGCCTCTACAGGGACTGTGTGACAGGCAGTTGTTATGTGCCCCAGACAAGCCCGTGGCGAGCGCCCTCGTTCAGCGGGTGTGTGTGTGTGTGTGTGTGTGTGTGTGTGTGTGTGTGTGTGTGTGCTATGTCCTCACGAACCATCGGAATGGTGGTGGTGGTGGTGGTGGTGGTGGGGGGGGGGGGGCGGCTGTCATCACCTCTGCCCTAGCCCTGCTGTTCTGTCGGTTGTTTAGGTCAAACTATTGGCCCACTTGGGGCCCCTCCTGGCTAGGGGGTCCCAAGCAATTGCCTGCCTTGCCTAATGGCAAGCTACACCTCTGACAAGGCCAGTCAAGGCACACTCTCAAGACCTCCAGTTCTGTGTGATGATGCAGGTTGGCTGTACTGGATGGCAGCAGTTGGAGAAAGGCATCATGGCGGGATGGACCATCTCACCACTGGCCTTCACCATGGCAATGGAACTCGTCATCCAAGCATCAAAGTGGGTGGTTGGAGGTCAGTGATTGGACAGTGGACTCCGACTACCTCCAATAATAGTGTTTCTGGATGACATGACTACATTAACAACTACGAAGGCATGCACCAAATGGCTCTTGAACAAGCTCCAAGAAAACATCACATGGGCCAGGATGGAAATCAAACCCAGCAAATCCCGCAGCATTTCCATCACGAATGGTCGGCTCTCTGATGAGAGTTTCAACATCAAGGGAGAAGTAACACCAACAGTGCAAGAAAAGCCCATCAAAAACCTTGGAAGGTGGTACAATGCCGAACTCAAAGACACTCAGCAAGTGCAGGAGCTCAGGAAGAATACAATCAAGGGCCTCGAGCAGATTGACAGCACTGCCCTGCCTGGAAAGCTGAAGCTCTGGTGCTTCCAATTTGGCTTACTGCCCCGACTTATGTGGCCAATCGCCATGTGTGAGGTGAGTCTGTCGCAGGTCAAATGTCTTGAAAGAATGGTGAACACCCAGGTGAGGAAGTGGCTTGGGCTGCCGAGGTGCCTGAGTAGCATTGGGCTGTATGGGAGGGGAGCCCGGGTATTGCACATTTCCAGTGTGGTCAAAGAATACAAGAGTGCAAAAACAAGACTGGAGATGACACTCACAGAATCTCAGGACCCTGTGGTAAGGGCAGTTGCACCAACTCTGGCCACAGGGAGAAAATGGACTCCAGCTGCTGCAGTGGCTGATGCAAAATCCGCCCTCCAGCATCAAGACATTGTGGGCCATATCCAACAAGGCAGAGGGGGCTTTGGCCTGGGAGGATCAAGAACAACATGGCAAAAGGCTAATCCTGCAGAACGCCGACTCCTGGTGATAGAGGAAGTGCACAAGCAAGAGGAAGTGAGTAGGTGTGCCAGAGCCATTTCCCAGGGCCAGCAAGGCCGCTTGACGAGATGGGACGATGTGGAGAGGAGAAAGATCACCTGGACTGAGCTGTGGGGAATGGAATCAAATGTGTTGAGCTTCATTATCAGGGCAACATATGATGTCCTGCCTCCTCCCACCAACTTACATTTCTGGATGGGCCAAGATCCAGCCTGCCCTCTGTGCTCAGTACCAGCTTCGCTCAAGCACGTCTTGGTAGGGTACAAGACCAGTCTGACTCAGGGCAGGTATACCTGGTGGCATAACCACGTTTTGAGGTACTTAGCAGTGGAGCTAGAGGCCAAGAGAGTAGCCATCAACACCACGCCTCTCCACCCCAAGGACCAGAGCAAGCAGACCATATTGTTTGTACGGGAGAGAGAGAGGCAGGCACCAAACTCTTGCTCTCCTGAGCTCAGACAACTACAGGGAGCCAGAGACTGGGAAATGCGTGTTGACTTGGACCACTGTCTGATATTTCCATCTGATATTGCAGCAACCAACCTACGTCCAGATTTGATCTTCTGGTCAAAGTCCCAGGAGCGCTCCTTTCTCATAGAGCTCACTGTCCCCTGGGAGGTTGCCATGGGCCTTTGAACAGAAAAAGCTTCGTTATGCTGACCTAGTAGCTGAAGCTGCAGCAAGAGGTTGGAAGGCTGAGGTGTGGCCAGTCGAACTAGGCTGCAGAGGCTTTGTAGGCCACTCAATCATAAAACTCCTCAAAGACTTTGGAATTAGTGGGAATGTGTCAGATTGTTTTGTATTGAATGTATTTACATGTTAAATCAAGCTAATTGAGTCAGCTTTCTGTGTTTTAGTTTCCCCTCCCTTTGCACAGCCAATCCAGTGGACAACAGTAGAACATCTGTCTTCATCTCAGGAAACTGTTTGTCTGACTGTTGTACAAATAAACCCAGGACAGTAAAATTACACATTTCCAAACCTCTGTGGTATCAGTTTTATTTCACTGTGATATTCATGGTTAATTCAATTCAAACTTGCTCATTAATCATTTACGGAAAGCTTTTTGAACTCATAATCGAAATGCAGTTTTGATCTTCTGGGTGCGTTGTGTCCAGATGGAGCCCACAGTCACCCTGAGTTGAATGCAACATAGATAATTGAAAGATAGACACTGGATGAACATGTGGAAATACCATTAAACTAACTAGAAACTTTATCAAAAAGTCATAAAAGGCAAAAAAATTAGCAGAACTTCTTCTCTTTCTTGCCTCCAATACCTAATTACATTAAAAAATGAATTCCTGCAAACTCCACTGGATCACAGTCATTCCATTTTAGCAATAATTAAATATATAGAATGCATATGGACACAGTGACTGTCAGTCATAACACAAAGTTTGCCAACTTCAGGACTGGTTATGCAACAACACATGAGGCTATTTGCATGATGAGAGAGAAAAAAACAACATTCACAATGCAAGAGATGACATGTTGAAAGCTGAGAAAGACATCGACTACACTGAGCAGAGGTCAAGTACTATACGTGGCAATGATCACCATCAGCATCAGTGAGCATGAATGAATGAATGAATGAATGAATGTCTTGAGTCTGCTGAACCCTCCAGACTGATCTTCTCTGAGATTTCTGCTGTTGGAGTGTTGGAACATAAACAACAAAACTCGACATGCCTCAAATCCCAGTCTGGATAACTTTATAACTGGCTGTAAAAATTGCTGGAACGCACAAAACAAACTAACCAATAAAAGACACGTGAGCTGTGTGTATCGCACAATGGCCATAAAGATATATAAGATGAGAAGTCTTCAAGTTCCAGTAAATCATTGCTTTAATTAAACAGAAGTGACTAACATCATTTTACTGTCATACCCGCTCCTCTGGCACTATGGAGCAGGCCTGCTTTGCTGCTCTCTCCCTCTCCTCTTCTGTCTGTCGGTGAGCAGGCAGCGTGGGCGGCTCATCAGCTAATTGGAGTCACCTGTCCGGAGAGTCGCCTCATCTGTTCCACCTGCTCTGCTGTCTATTTAAGCTGGCTGCAGTCCACTCTCCAACGCTGGGTCGTTGCACTCCCTCAGTTAGTTCTACCAGGTGTCTTCGTGTAAGCCCCCTGTCCATGCTGAGTATCCTGTTTCTTCTTTTGCGTCAGCCTTGACCACCCTTGTCCTTCCCTCGCCTGCCACCTGCTCACCTGGCTGCAACAGAAGCAGCACCTCGCCTCCACGGCTGCCAGCGTGCAGAACCTTGGCCCTTGGACTTTTCCCTTCCAGTTTCAAAAATAAACCTGATAAATGGGCTGTATGCAGAACTCAATCACTTCCTGAACTTCAGGAGGCTCTTTGCTTCCTGTCTTTCATGATAGGATGAGCTAATTAATGCAGGTATGTCTGACCATTACTGTTGTGGTTATAGTGGTCAGGGACACCTGGATTAATCAAGTTGTCCTATCATGAAAGACAGGAAACAAGGAGCCTCCTGAAGTTTAGGAAGTGGTGAAGTTGTGCATAGAGCCCACTTCCTGTGTCTGGCTGCCTTCTGCACCTGAGCCTCCGTTTCACATTCCGTAACATTTAATTCACAAAATGCATTGTGTTGCTGAATGTGGTCAAAATAAAAGCTGTAATTAAATTTAAAGAAACAACTTTTACCACACTCGTGAATGTGATTTTTTTTATTTCTTGTGAGAGACTGAATTTTTTGCAAAATAAACAGTTGTCTTGATTTTCTTTTTAAGTATGCGCAATCTTGAGAAGCAATCTTTTGTCACAGCAGAAGGAAGTATTATAAAGCACCACCTGTCTAAAACATGAAACACCCTCAATCCCTCCCCAGGCTTCAGCGAAAACCTCATCTTTTATAAACCAGGCAGGATCTTTCACTTCTTAATGCCTCTCAGGCAGAAAGCTCCTGAAAGCAATGAAATAGTTCATTAAATGGAAGATCTTTAAGAAAAATAACAAAACTCCATGTTGTTGACTACATTATGTAATTTTCATTCTGGAATAGTAATGAATTTTTTTAAAATATCTTTAAGAACGTTGCTGCCCCCACGTGGCGAATCCAGGTAAAGCCATGAGTACAGTTTACAGATCCACATTGCACCATGGTTAAATCAAAAGATGAAGACCATACAGGACCTAATGCAAGTCAAGACATGTATTTGTTTTGTTTTTAAGACAAAAAAAAAATCTAAATACTTGAAAATATTACAACTAAAGGCAAGCAATAGTACTTCTCATAAAAGTTGACTGAAGACTGAGTAAATAAACTTCATTTGACTGTATGGCACAAATCATTGGAAAATGAGTAAATATCTGGCAATGTTCTGACAAGAGTACATTTGTACAACTACAATTCTGATAAGATTGGTACAATATTTAAATCCCCCCCCCCAAAAAAAAAACAAAAAAAAAAAAAAAAAACAGAATGTAGTGACAACTAAATTATCCACATGTTCACAACAGCAACAACAACATACAATGATCATAATCAATGTTACAATTGCATAAAATCTGTTAAGCCACGGAGTGATGTTTGGGTCACGGAACAGCTGGCCGTTGATGAATAATTTATCCACGGCGATGACGGCGCGGGAGCCCTCCGAGATGGATTTTTTTCCTGATCGGGAACAGAACTCTGCGCCGATCCAGGCTCTCCTTCGGGAATTGATCATTCACGCCGTAGTGGGTTCCCTTCAGCTGCCGGCCCTGGCTCTTCACCTGCTCCTTCTGTTTAAAGTTAACGATTTTTTTTGTAATTTGGATCATTATTCTAAATTTTTGTTCGGTAGCCCTGATTAAATTCTAAAAACTTTCTGAATGAATTGTTAATAAGTAAAAGCAATAGTAGTAGATGCTTGGACAGGAACAATGTAATATCGTCTATCACCACTAGGGGGCAGCCCCCGCTGTGAGACGGCTTTAGGGTGCCGCGTCTCCTGCTTCCTGTTACTCGGCAGAAGCAGAGAGCTAAGGCAACACAACTATAGTCTCCGTCTCCTTTCTTTATTTTATTTACAGTTGCATGTCCAGTCACCGATCCTCCCCCACAAAATAAATATAAACTGTTAGTGGTGATCGTACCGGCCCGATACCTGCAACATCTGCTCTCTGGAATATCAGCTATGTCATCCCGTGTTCACACTTGGCACCCCCATGAACTTGATTAGAATTCCACTACTTTTAAATCAAAGTAAACTTTCCTGTAATTCCAGTCTTCCAGTGAAATGTTGCTTCATTAAATAGAAGTAACTGTTTAACTGCAATTTACTTCCTGGTTCTCTGAACCAGGCAACTTCAATCTGACTGTGTGTGTGTGTGTGTGTGTGTGTGTGTGTGTGTGTGTGTGTGTGTGTGTGTGTGTGTGTGTTCTTGTATTTCTATCCTTGTCGGGGCCAAATGTCCCCACAAGGATAGCAAAACGTGGAACGACGTGCCTTGTGGGGACCTTTTTCCGGTCCTAAGTAGGAGAAACAGTGTTTTCTTGACCATGTTGTTGTTACTGAAAAAAGTAAAAGTGCAAAAACATTTCTTTAGGGTTAGGCTTTGTTGTGGTGTGGGTTAGGGTTAGGGTAAGGGTCAGGGTTAGGGGCTAGACATGAATGGGAGTCAATGGACGGTCCCCACAAGGATAGAAATACAAGACTGAGCGTGTGTGTGTGTGTGTGTGTGTGTGTGTGTGTGTGTGTGTGTGAGAGAGAGAGAGAGAGAGAGACCTGTGCAGGGTGTGTTCAGATCCAGCTCCAGATCACTATGGTAGCTGGACGTATTGTTGTTGCAAATTTTATCTGCAAAAGAAAAAGAGGAAAATACTGAGAGAACATTCTTCATTGGTTGAGCTGCACAGTTTTAAAAAAAAGAAATTCTCTTTTATTATCACTCAAGGATATTTTGATTGAGATTGCAAATTCACTGATAAGTCCAATCATTCCAGAGAAAAAGCAAGGCCTTCCTGTCATCAATATACTAATAAATAGTTTATTACCCTTCATTTTCTTCCATCCCTCAGTTTGTGTAAGGTGCTGTCAAATAAACTTTTTATCAACCTGAGAAATTTTCTCAGAAAACTCTTCGTACTAGTTTAGAACTACAGTTTTTTATTTTTATAACTTCCTTGAAAAATTGACTTATGCATTCCTCCTGCAGAGGCAGGCCAGATGGGGAGTCAAATCAAGTCACATTCCTCACAGACATTAGGGATCTGTACCAGAGTTAATAACACTAAACCTGTCGACCGTATCAGACTGGTTAATGTTCTGGTATAATAACAGATTATATGATGTTTTTACATGATTCTTTACAGTCTAATCAAGTGCACTGATAAGATGTTTGATCCTCCAATAAAGAAATAAAAACTGAAACGTGACAAATTTCCTTCATGTGTCAAAGTTCAACAACCATTAAAAACAAGGACATGTTTGATTCTTTTATTGTATTGGTTGAGTTAAATCAAATACTCTTAGCTCCAACTGCTTATTACATTTTTTAATAATTAAACTTACGATAATTTCACTTTGAACCAGGGGCATCACTACATTTGGAGTTCAGGGGCTCTTAGAGCCCAGGAGAAGCACAAGATGTGAGCAAATGTAGCGCACGAGCACAAAACTTCACAAACAGCCAACAAAGATTGAGTTGATATTCATTGTTGTTTCATTTTTTTATAAATCACATACAACAACAAACTTAGGTTTACACAGGTGTATATCTACATATGGCTAGTAATGTAGCTGAGCTGTGGACCAATAAAAACTCTGACATGACTGACACGTGTCAGGTAAATCTGTGATCATTGCTCGCATCATCCACAGCTCCTGCTGCTGCTTAGTGCTTCTGTTAACAGACTGTGGAAACGTTCAAATAAGTCCTCTTCTTATTTAGTGGCAGAGGAGGATCTTCGAGTCTCTTTGACATCCGTCACCGTCACCCTTCTCACTAATTTAACCTTTTAGTGATGTGAGTGACTAAGTTGTGAGTTATCTGCCGAGTTACAAATTCTGCTACACTGATCTTAAATATTTCAGTCTGAACATTCATTCGTTTGGCATTTAGGGTTAAAATGCCAGCTAGTGTTTAATTGACATGAGGATTAATGAGGCTCCTTGAAAAATGTTCTCCTCTGTAAGAGGTCCCTGGATCCAAAAAGTTTGAGAACCCTGGTCTATACTGTGGCTCAGACAGGTGTTTATTTGTCAGACACGGAGCATTTGGTTGAGTATTACCTGGGATTGTCAGCTGTTAGCTGAAGTTAACTTGCTGTTATACTACCAGCAGTGATCAACACTTATTTTCTTGAAAAACCTTCTTCTATCTATTTTTCATTCATCCGTTCACTTTCTTCTCCTAATGCTGTTTTTATTCGGCTCTGCATTTTACTTGTGACTTGAGGCACGCAGTTGCAACAGCCACAAGATCAGACATCAGGTCTATTTTCTCTCCATACGGCAGCCAGCACACCAGAGATTGGATGAGAGACGGTGGACCCGTGAAGTCACATACGAGTACGACTGGATGTCGGTCCTCCAAAATAAAAATTCCCCCTTGCACTCCACGACATATACTTGTCTGGTGGGGATGGTAAACCTCTGGTGAGGACCTCCAGATCCACTCGAATCTGGTTGAAATACACGTCTTTATTATAATGGGGCCTAATGTCAGTAGTCATATGCATATCTATGGCCATATATCTATGCCTCCTGCTGCGTGACGTAATTTTCTGCTGTGCATCAGTTCTGGATCCGAAATGCAACCAGTGTAAAATTGCCCTTCAGAATAGGCCACTGCTTTTAACAACTCAAGAAAAAAATGAAAGAATTAATGTCTGTCATTTAGAAAGTAGAAGTTGTGGACAGTCATCTGTTAATGAAAGTGTTTTTTGCTTTGAAACATTTATTTTCAACGATTCAGGAACACTTCCACACTCTCCATATGTACTATTCTTTTTTCTTCTTTTCATTTGAATTTATTTGTACAGGTAATCTCACTGAGACAGACATTCATATTTTCAAAACAGAACTCTTAAAGGGACACTTCTGTAATTAATCTGTGGTTATTCTGTTGGCAGTGCCATGAATATTTTAATCCAGATTCCCCCTGAGCTGCTTTCAGTCAGGGCAACTGTGCCTGGTTTGACCTATTTTGACCTTTTGCCTGTGATTCCAATCGCCATGACCGTATGATAGGAGAGTCATCCCAGTAATCAATGGGAGGCAGGAAATTGGCGACAACAAGCCAAAAAAAATTTGATCACCAATTTTTATTGACCTGAACAAAGCTGTTGATAAGACTCTCTCAGAGCAGCTCCGCCTCTCTCAGGGATATAAAAGACTTTCTCCTCTGTGTGATTCAGTCTCCTCAAACGGCTCTGAACAGCTCCAGCAAGACATCAAGGCCTTCTCACTCAGAGACATTTGAAGCTTCATCATGATGTTAATCCTCTTTTTGTGTTTCCTCGCTCTTTGTGCTGCGGCTCCCTTGGAGGAGAAAAACACGAAGCTCCAGCGTGGCGGTTGTCCACCGTTCTGGTACGGCTTCAATGGCCGCTGCTTTCGGTATGTTGCGGCTCACCGGACCTGGATTGATGCAGAACGCCACTGTGTGTCTCAGGGAGCCAACCTGGTGTCCATCCACAGAGTGCAGGAACACGAATTTGTCAGATTGCTGATTGCGAACTTTGACTCGAGTCATGGACGCACCTGGATTGGACTCACCGACCATCATCAGAATTCAAAATGGATATGGTCTGATGGATCCAGGGTCGACTTTTTCTTTTGGAGTCCAAGACAGCCAAACAACTATAGAGGAGAGTCATGTGTTGAAACCAACTGGGGACCGACTAAGAGGTGGAATGACTATCACTGCAATGCGAGATTTCCATCTGTTTGTGCATTACGCACAGCTCGCCCTTAGCTGCTCAGAAGATCTTGTCTTGCTTCATGCGTTTTGTTCTGTGATTTTAAATCCCACATGAAGACAGGTATTTGTATGTTGAACATGTCTTACACACAAAATCAAATGTTTATATTGTTCTTTTACTTTCTTATGGTTGTGTTTCTTGTTTTTTCCCAAAAATTACTGATAATGTTCAATTTGATTGTCTTGTTCCTTCGTTGTCCGTTTTCTTCCCATTTTCCTTATTTCTTTCTGCAGTTTTTGAAGAAGTTCAGAATTGTGTTGTGCTCAATTTCATGTGGAAAAAGACTGTCGGCTTTTTGAAATTCTTTAAACCACCACTGCAGATAAATACATGTTTGCACAATTGTTTACTTTTACAAAATGTCATTCATTACATTTTGAATTTAAAACACAAAACATAAAGACATTGAGAACTTATTACGTTGTTTTGTCCTGAATGTGTGTTCATGTTGAATCTATAGTTAATTCAGCTTTCTGTGTGTTTTAGTCTGATCTCTCTTTGCAATGTGAATCATGTGGATAAGAATACAACATCTTCTCTCAGAGTCTTCAGAAACTGTTTACCAGACACTTGAGTTGCTTACAGTCCATAAAACCAGGACTTCACAGTGATACAGTTTAATCATTTCAACTTGATTGTTAATCCTTTAAGAAAAGCATTTCGAAGCAATAATTTTCCTGCTGCTTTGACCTTCTGTGTGACCCTGAGTTAGATGAAACAACATAGACACTGGATGAGCATATGGAAATACCATTAAATTAGCTAGAGAATTTATCAAAAAATCATGAAAATCAAACAATTCATCAAAATACCCTCCTTTTCTTGTCCCCAAAAGCAAATCATGTTAAAATGCAGATTTCTGTGAACTTTGGTCGATCACAGTTGTTCCAGTCGTTCCATTTTAGTGATAAATGAATATAAAGAACACATATGAAGAAACAAACACAGTGACTGCCAGTCAAATGAACACATTTTTAACTTCAACTCCTCTTGTGCTGTCTGGTAAAGTTGAATTTGCACTTTTGGGATCAATCATTCCTTAACAAAAAATCATTAACACCAAAGGACACCTCTTTCCTGTCGTTGTGAGGTGGACAATATGTTACAAGCTCTCTTTTATCAAAAGTAGCTGTCTTTCGCTCAGCAGAAATAACACTGATCTCTTCATTCAGCTGACAGTGATCTGATGCCCAGGAACCATCTGTAAATTGCAAGACGCTGCAGCAGTGAAGACAGATACCACATGTAGCAAACCCCAGCTGGACAATGGTGAAGCATACTGATGTGTCATGAAGCTTTCATTTATGCTCAGCCTTGAACATAAATTCATTGTCCTTCTGTCCTTCCTTCAGGAAACACTGAGAGCTACAGGAAGGATAAACATGCACAAAAATGATACGATGAACTCAAAATATAAACATAAATGAGTTCACATTGTGTTCCACGCCATGTTCTTAAAGCGTCATAAACAAATATAGACTTGTTTCTATTCAGTCACATTAGGATTAGGTTTAAAGTGCAGGTCCTGTCACAGCAGGTGAAACAGAGGCTCAGACGCAGATAGGCAAACCGACACTGTAGGACTGGGTTTAACGGGTTTATTGACTTGGCCTGGTCCAAGGCCCGAGTCTGAGGCTGTGGCTGCGCCACCGGCAGGCGTGGATGGGTCAGAGGTTCAGGAGGCCTGGTGAGCAGGTGGCGGGCGAGGAGGTAAACGAGGTGGTCCAGGCTACAACGGAGAGGGTACGGGGTCAAGGCACAAAAATCCAACCCAGACTAGGGAAACTCACAGACAGGACAACTGACTGAGGTGGAACAACGATCCCGCATCGGAGAGTGGACTGCAGCCAGCCTAAATAGGCAGCATCACAGGTGTAACAGATGAGGCCACTCCCCCGACAGGTGATGCCAATGCACTGATGAGCCACCCACACAACCTGCTCACCTACAGGAGAGAGGAGAGAGAGAGAGAGCAGCAAGGCAGACCCACTCCCTAGTAACAGGAGTGGGCCTGACAGTACCCCCCCTTCAATGTGCGCCCCCTAGCGCACCACAAAACAAAAAAAAAAAACCAACCCGGGCGGCGGGGGATGGAGCGGAGGGCAAGCCACCCCTCACAAAGGCCCAAACTGAAATGGGGTCCAAAAAACAAACAAAACCCCTCACAGGTACATCACCAACTAAGCCCTTAGCGGGTACACGAAACAAAGACGCTGGTTCACAAAACTGGCAGGCGCACAACACAAAACTCTGGGTCACAAACTGGCAGGCGCCCAAAGCTCTGGGTCTCAAAACTGGCAGGCACACAAAAACACAGAGGGCAAGCAGGGAAACTCAGATCAAAACAAAGGGAGGTTCGAGTGGTCCGCCGCCTATGAACGACGCTTGGCAGCTGAACGTTTCTTCTTAGACCGACGACACTGACTACTCCTCTGGAGATGGGGTTCTGTGCCTCCCTCGCTCCTACTCTGCTCAGATGGGAAGAGGCACGGAATGTTCAGGGTGTTGTCAATGTCCGGATCCAAGTCCCCACCCCCAAGGTCATAACCGTCCTCCTCAGAGCTGCAAAAGGGGGACCCGATCAGCAGAGGACTCAGTGGGGTACAAGTGGTGGACCAAACCCAAGGACTCGGAAGACTGGCCGGCGGAGAACTGGTGGCCGGCGGGGAACCGGCGGCGGCGGCCGGCGGAGAACTGGCGGCCGGCCGGGGACCGGCGGCGGCCAGCCGGGGGCCGGCGGCGGCCGGCGGCAGCCGGCAGAGAACTGCACCGTAAACTGCCCACTGTAACACTCCAGGGAGATCGGTTCCTCACCAAACAGTCTGCCAGGAAATGCCCTAGCTGGCCACAGTAAAAACACCTTCCCTCACAGAAACGTCGCTCCCTCTCCTCAGGAGTCAGGTGTGGCCGCCTGACCTGTGTGGGCTCAGGAGTTGCCTCCCCTGGGGAGACAATGGAGTCCCCAGCAAGGCTCCTGGGGGTTCTCCACCAGTAGTGGCGACGGCCGGTGTCCCAGGGCCCCTCTGTACTGCGGAGGTGATGGCGTGCCTCCTGGCCTCCCGACAGCGACGACTCCGAGACAGCGTCCTCGCCACCAGCGTAAAAGGCCTCACAGGCCCGGGATAAGGCCAAGGAGAAACTCTCCAGGCTATCGCACGTTGGGGAGTGACGGTCCCATTCCTCCGTGGCCCAGGTCTTGGCTCTCCCACTCAGGTGCGAGATGATAAAAGCTATACGCGACCGATCAGAGGGGCAGGCGGAGGCCCGGAACTCAAAATGGAGGCTGCATCACAGTTGTAACAGATGAGGCCACTCCCCGGACAGGTGATGCCAATGCACTGATGAGCCGCCCACACAACCTGCTCACCTACAGGAGAGAGGAGAGAGAGAGAGCAGCAAGGCAGACCCACTCCCTAGTAACAGGAGTGGGCCTGACAGGTCCAGGTGTATTTCTGTTCACATATTTGCTGCAGTCGTCCTCTGTCACAGTCTGACTGTCAGACACACAGCAGGAAGACCTGCACAGTATTCAGACAGTTCTAAAGAAATATCACTGTTCAGGGGCTGACAGGCAACATCAGCATTCTTTTTGGAGTCTTTAATAGACAGTTTTAATACATTAATTCTACATATATTTTATGAAATCAGGTTTGTTTGTTTTTAATGATGTTAGATACGTGTGTGTTCTTTCTTTGTTGCTTCTCTGAAGTGGACACCTTTGTCCAACACAAACAAAACAATCTTCCTGTAGTTTACCTCCTATTATTTGATTGGGTCCTACACTTGGAGAATGTTAAAAATAATCTGCTTCTCTTCTTGAACTCACTAAAGTAGACAGTATTAAGTATTAGAATGAATTTCCATTCAGTATGTGTCAATGCTTACTGTCAATTTAACACAACTGTGAAACTGAAGGACAAGTATGTTTTAATGTAATCCTGCAAATTAGGCTGTAAAAAAATAAATCACTGTCCTGAATGTCAGTGAGAAGCAGTAAAGTCTATCAAATGCAGCAGAAACTGCAGTGCTACTTTTATCTGAAATGTTTTTCCCTTTTTAATTTATCAACTAAGTGAACCACACTGGCGGAGATACTGACGTGTGCACATCACAAAGCACCACAACCCAAAGTTACCCACAATGGTATGACCCTACCTCTTAGTATTTATTGAGCTTTGGTATAACACAATTGTTTAATTGCAAAGATGTTTCTTTATATATTTAAAAAAAAAAAATGTTCTGGCCCTTCCTGGGCAGTGGAGAGCAACCAAGTCAAGATCCTTTGGGACTTCAAGATTCAGACCGACAAACTGGTGATGGCCAATCAGCCTGACATAGTGGTGGTGGAGAGAGAGTAGTAGGGATGGATGTAGCAATCTCCAGTGACGGCAACATCAGAAGTGATGGGGGCACAGGGGGCAGTAACCCCCAAGCTGGATGCATGGCTCCAGGAAATACCTGTAACAACATCTGAGATCTCTGTCCAGAAGACCACGGTGCAAGGAACAGCTCAGATCCTGCAGAACCCTCAAGCTCCCGGGCCTCTGGTGGAAGACCCGAGCTTGAAAGCTTGCTCAGGAAGGGCGAGAACACAGTTTTATATAAATATATGTGTGTGTGTGTGTGTGTGTGTGTGTGTGTGTGTGTTGTGTTTTGCAAAATACTTATGATGTGTCACATATTCACGTATCAGAATATTGATTAAATGCTCTGACAAACGGGTACCACTGTTCAATAGTTGACACTGAGGGCGACCGCTCGATGCTCCACCGCTCTGTCAGCGCCGATAGGGACTCATGGTGGACGTAGTATCTACTGTCTACATCTATGAATGCGATACTCTCTGTGGATGGAGTTCAGGAGAGATTTGGGAAAGGCATGAGTTCCTCTGTGACTCTTACTGTCCAGCTCTACCTTTTTTTCACAGACAAAATATTTCTTTTTGTTGTTGTAATCACCGAGCCTGGGACCCGTAACGTTGATGCTAAAGTGACTTTCATGGATCCGACACAAAAAAACACAATTGGATACTTGTTTCTGCTTGTACTAAAACCAATTCACTGTTTTTAATGATCTTTTTAAGGACTGTCGTACAATCACACAGGGAATGACATTCATCTAATTTTACAAAAAAGGATGTTGTTGTGATCATCTCCACTGAAGATGCACAGATGATGTTGTACTGTGTTTGGCTTGTACAGCAAACTGAGAAAAATAACCAGTCAAACATATTTTCAGACTTCAGGAATTTTATCAGAAAACTGTATTTTTTTTTTTTTTTTTTTTTTATTATCACAAAAAGATTTCTGTCTATTTTTCATAAATTCCCTGATGAATTTACCTCTGCATTATTCCTGACAGAGGCAGGCCAGATGGGGCATCAAATCACTCAGTCAAAGTTCATCTCTTAACTCCATAAAAGTCACGTTCCTCACAGAGATTAGAGATCTGTGCCAGTGTTGATAACACTAAACTGGTTGACCGTATCAGACTGGTTGATGTTCTGGCATAATAACATATTTTATGATGCTTTAAAAATAGTTGGCTGGACACATTCATTAGTTTTATTTTAATACTAATCAGTTTCCTTAATTGCACTGATAAGATTTTTTATCCTACAATAAAGAGATTAAACTCAAATGTGACAACTTTCCTGAATGTACCGAAGTTCAACAACTATCTAAAAACAAGGACATGTTGATTTGTCCTCATTGTTTTCTTGGTTTAGTTGAGCCAAATACTCTTAGCACAGCTTATTTACTAAATTTGGATAATAAGCAAATGATGTTTCAACAATTAAGAGAATATATGGGTACTTTGACAAAACAACAACAAAGTGTTTTCATCAAAAGTCATAAACACCTTCTCCTGCCTACTGTACTTGTACTTTGCGCTAGACTTAAAGAGCAGGATCAGTCATTATGCTCATGTTTGACACAAAACCAGACAGGTGAGATTTGACAGGATTGAAATACAAACCTGATGTTAGAGTGATAAATCACAATTTCTTACAAATAAATAATTAAAAGCTTTTGAGGAAAGCTTTTTTCCTTTTTGGTTTGTTTTGACATTACTCATCCTAAATTTAATATCAAATGTTGATGTAGTGTAGTGTACAATTGATATTTTACGTCATAGATTGATTTCACTTCTAACAGTCAGAGAAAAATAATGAATGACATTGAGAAGGTAGAAGTTGACATCTAATCTAATTGTTTTTTGCTTTGATATATTTATAGTCCAAGCGTCAGGAGCCCTTCCACACTCTAGTCATTTACTATTTAGTTTTTTCATTTGAATTTCTTTTGGTGATACATGTAATCTCATTGGGACAGACATTCACATTTTCAAGAGAGGCCGTTTGAAGAGAAAATTTGTGTAATTATTTTTGTTAACACACTTCCATCATACTGAAAAGGTCTTGGGTTGAATTTGAGATTTTTTTTGTGGAGTTTGGATGTTCTTTACTATTCGACACTGGAAAAGAAATTTGAATGCACTGTTAATTTGTTAGCTAAGAGTATTCTGTTGGCAATACCATGAATATTTGAATAGAAATTCCTTCTAATTTCAGGATCTTCTCCTGAAGCAGAGGGCAACAACTGACCCGATATTTGTTTTACCTTTTATTTGTGACTCCACTCACTATCATTCATATAATTGAACTAATAAATGACAAGCAAGAAATGGCAGGAAAAAGTAAAAAATACACTGTATATTTCATCACAATTTTTTATTGACCTGCACAAAGCTGTTGATAAGACTCTCTCAGTGCAGCTCCGCCTCTCTCAGGTATATAAAAGACTTTCTCCTCTGTGTGACTCAGTCTCCTCAAACGGCTCTGAGCAGCTCCAGCAAGACATCCGAGGCCTTCTCACTCAGAGACATTTGAAGCTTCAACATGATGTTTTTACCGTTTTTGTGTTTCCTCCCTCTTTGTGCTGCGACTCCCTTGGAGGAGAAAAACATGAAGCTCCAGCGTGGCGGTTGTCCACTGTTCTGGTTCAGCTTCAATGGCCGCTGCTATCGGTACGTCGCTACTCACCAGACCTGGATTGATGCAGAACGCCACTGTGTGTCTCTGGGAGCCAACCTGGTGTCCATCCACAGTCGGGAAGAACAGAACTTTGTCGAATCACTGATTCAGAACTTCGACCCGGCTCAAGGACACACCTGGATTGGACTGACCGACCATCATGAGAATTCAAAATGGATGTGGTCTGATGGATCCAGGGTGGACTTTGTCTTTTGGAGTCCTGGAGAGCCAAGCAACCATGGAGGGCAAGAGTCATGTGTTGAAATGAACTGGGCTACATATAAGAAGTGGAATGATACACTATGCCCTCACAAACAGCCATTTGTTTGTGTATTACGCCCAACCTGCCCTTAGCTGCTGAGAAGATCTGGTCTGGCTTCATGCATTTTGATTTGTGATTTTAAATCCCACATGAACACTTGAGTATCTTTGTCCTGAAATAATAAATAATGCCATATGTGTGATACAAGTGATCAAATTAATCTGTTATGAAAATGAACTGAAGATTCATTTCAAGACTTTACAAGACAATTCACAAATATTTTCACTGCACAAATGTATTTGTATGTTGAACATGTCTTGCTCACAAAATCTAATTTTTATATTCATCTTTTAATTTCTTATACTTGTGTTTGTTTTGCCACAAATTACTTTCTGCAATGTTTGAAAGAGTTCAGAATTGTTTTGTGCTCAATTTCATGTTGAAAAACACTGTTCACTTTCGGAAATTCCTAAAACTACCACTGCAGATCAATAACATTTGTTTATTTTTGCAACATGTCATGCATTACATTTTGAACATAAAAAACAAAACATGAAGACTTGGAGAACTCATTGCATTGTTTTGTCCTGAATGTCGGTCCATGTAGCATATATTTAATTCAGCTTTCTGTGAGTTTTTAGTCTGATCTCTCTTTGCAACGTGAATCATCCTGTGGATAAGAATACAACATCTCAGAGTCCTCATGTTCAGAAACTGTTTACCAGACACTTAAGCTATATACAGTACATAAAACCAGGACAGCACGGTGATACATTTGTGTAGCCGACACAGCTGTGTTTTCAAGTATCTTTATTCTGGTAGTCGCTGAACAGACATCACTTCGTGATTTCATTCAATTCACAGTCATTCCGTTTTCGTGATTAAATGAATATAAAGAACACTATACCGAAACAAACACAGTGACTGCCAGTCAAATGAATTAGTAGTTACTGGATGCAACTCCAGTTCTACGAGTAAGTGCGTGCCCGCCTACGGACTTCGCTAGTGGCACACCTCCAATCTCTGTCCAATCCACTGAGACTATACAAAGCTCGACGCACCAATCCCCCGCACGCGATGGCGCAGCGCCACGCCCCACACCGAGGGTACATAACCTCGGATGGCGCTAAGCAAACCCTTCTTCTGACGTAGCAAAAACAAGGGAAGCAGACAGCTGGGCCAGCAGGTAGGCGGGCACGCACTTACTCGTAGAACTGGAGTTACATCCAGTAACTACTAATTCTACTTCGTAAGTGCTTAGCCCGCCTACGGGCTTCGCTAGTGGTACTCACCAAGGCGGAGGCCGTAGGTCGATGAATGTACTCCCAGCTGGCCTGCTGACGGGATTGGTGCGTAAGACGGAAGTAAACAAACCGTACGTCCAGAACGGCCGTAGAACTCCTGAAGGACGAGGCGGGCACCTAGCGATGTAGCGCGGCCCACGACGTACAAAGCATCGCCACAGCGACACACACACACGCCGGCCGGGAAACCACAGCGGCAGGCGGTGAAAGGGGGGGACCCCTGGCCCGCGTCCCACGCACGGGCAGCGGCAGCGAACCCAAAAACAGCAAGCGGCAGAACTCCTGCCCCTGCAACACCGTAAACAACATCCGCAGACCGCGGCAGAGCCGAGCGGCAGGTGGGGAACCCCTGGTCCGCGAGCCCACCCGGGACGCGGCAGCCAGGCCAGAAGGACCGAAACGGTTAGACGACTGAACTCCTGTTCTCGCCGAAAACCGACATGGCCACAGAGTCAGTGCACATATCCAACAGATACGAACGCACGAAGGTGGACGCAGAGGCCCAGGAGGCAGCCAGGCAGATGTCACTCACCGTGACCCCTCTGCACAGGGCCGCAGAGGCAGCCACACGTCGTGTGGAATGAGCACGAATCACTGCTGGTGGCGAGAGATTCTGTGCCTCGTAGGCAGCTGCAATAGCGCCCCCCACCCAGTGGGCGAGACGCTGAGAGGTCAGCGGGGAACCACGCCCCCGGGCTCCAAACCTCACAAACAGCTGGTCCGTGGTGCGAAAGCCAGCTGTGCGCTGGACATAAAGACGCAGAGCCCTGACCGGGCACAGTGACCGCAGGCGTGGGTCGTCCCCAGACGAACCAGGCATGGAGTCAAACGTCCTGACCCGGATCACTCGCGACCGGAAGTCCGAAGTGATCACCTTGGGATGAAAGGCCGGGTTAGGCCAGAGGTGCACGAGTCCCCCATCCTGGCTGAACACCATGCAGGATGGGTGGATTGACAATGCGCAGAGATCCCCAACTCTCTTGGCGGATGCTAGCGCCAACAAGATGGCGGCCTTAAAGGAGAGAAAGCGGTCCTCCGCCTGCTCCAAAGGCTCGAAAGGAGGTCCCTTAAGGCCCTCCAACACCACATGGAGGTCCCATGGAGAGACCACATGCCTGGGGGGCGGTCGCAACCGACACGCCCCGCGCAGAAACCGCTTCACAAGCGGGTGGCTGCGTGCAGAAAAGCGGCCGAAACCGCCGTGGCCCGCTGTGATGGCCGATGCAAACACCGCCAGGGTGGATGCAGCGCGACCGCTGTCCAGCAGGGCCTGGAGGAACTCCAAAACTCCACCAACGGTGCAGGAGACCGGGTCCAAGCCCCTCTCCGAACACCATGATGTGAAGAGCTTCCATCGAGACCTGTAGGCCTTGACAGTAGAGGGGGCCCTGGCACTCTGGATGGTGGACACCACCGCTGGGGGGAGGTCTAGTTCCACCAGCCTCACCCGCTCAGCCTCCAAGCCAGGAGCCTCCCGCCCAGGAAGGGGCGGGACCGAAGGGCGCCTCCTGCCTGCTGCAGTGCGTCGGGCCCGTCGGGAATCGGCCACGGGTCCCCGACTGCCAACTGAACCAGGTCCGGGAACCACCGTGCACTCGGGGTGTCCGGAGCCACCACGATCACGTGAAGATTGTGCAACCTCACCCTGCGCAGCAGCGGGGTCAAGAGGTGGACTGGAGGGAACGCGTACAGGATGCCCGACGGCCAGCTCCTGTGTGCGAAGGCGTCTACCCCTAGAGGGGGGGCGTCTGACAACCTGAGCGAGAACCAGAGTGGGCACTGTGCGTTCTCTGCACTGGCGAAAAGGTCTGCCACTGGGCATCCGAACCTGCGCCAGAGTCGGGCTGCGACCCCCGGGGACAGGCCCCACTCGTCGTGGAGTGGGCCTCCCCGGGACATTCTGTCTGCACCGACGTTGAGGACTCCGGGCACGTGACGCGCCCTGAGTGACGCGAGGTGCCGGTCCGCCCACCGGAGGATCTCCGCCGCTATGCGATGAAGAGGGGGAGACCGGGTCCCCCCCTGCCTGTTCAGGTACGCGACCACCGTAGTGTTGTCCGTCCTGATGAGCACATGGCTGTCCTTCAGCCTGGCTTGGAAATGGAGCAGGACCCTCTGCACCGCCGTCATTTCCAGCACATTGATGTGAGTGGGAGTCAAATCCCAAGCACCGCCCACCGCGTGGTGGTCTAGGGTGCCTCCCCATCCCGCGAGAGACGCATCGGTGAACACTTCGACGTGATGCGACACGCAGCCCAGGGGAACTCCTTGCATTAGGAGAGCAGGATCCATCCAATAAAGGAGATCCTGGCGTGCTTGGGGCGGGATCGGGAACCGTTTGCATCCGTCCCACTTTCCCACGCAGCGGAGGCGTGCAAACCACCGTTGCAGCCTGCGCATGTGTAGAAGGCCCAGCCGGACCACTGGGTGGGCCGCGGCCATTAAACCCAGGACGGTCCTGATCAAACGAACCCCGACCAGGGGTGTGGTCACTGCAGACCTCAGGGTCGAGAGAAGGGAGGTCCGTCTCTCCTCGGAGAGGCGGGCAGTCATAGAGAGCGAGTCCAGCTCCAACCCCAGATAAGCCATGCTCTGAGCTGGGGTGAGTGCGCTCTTGTGTCGGTTCACCATGAACCCCAGGAGCTCGATGTGGTGCAGGACCTGGGTCGTGTGCAGCACAGCCTCCTGATGAGAGGACGCCAGTATGAGCCAGTCGTCGATGTAAGTGAGGATCCTCAGACCATGACGACGGAGGGGCTCCAACGCTGCTTCGACACACTTGGTAAAGGTGCGAGGGGCGAGAGAGTAGCCGAAGGGGAGCCGGTTGTATTGAAAATACCTGGTCCCCACGGCAAAGCGGAGGAAGGCTCTGTGCCTTCTGAGAATGGGGATGTGGAAGTAGGCGTCCGTCAGGTCGATCGAAGTCATCCAGTCCCCAGGTCGAATGCTCTCCAGGAGGTGTTTGACCGTCAGCATGCGGAACCTCCTGGTGGCTATGTGAGTGCTGAGGACCCTCAGGTCCAGAATGGGTCTTACACCCCCGCTTTTCTTGGGGACCAAGAAGTAGGGGGAATAAAAACCCGAGTGCGCCTCTGTCGCGGTCAGCTCCGTGACTGCACCCCGGCGGAGGAGTGAGGCTACTTCTGCCTCGAGAGCGGCCGTCCCCGCAGGGCATGCGAGCCGCGTACGAAGGATGCCGTTGAAGAGAGGCGGACGACAGGCGAACTGCAGGGCATAACCGTTTCTCAGCGTCCTGGACAGCCAGGGAGAAAGCGGTCCCAACATAACACGCCACGTGTGAAACCGGAGCGTGAGTGGCTGTACCACGGCCAGCGGGGACGGCCCACCCGTCCTCCCGGCCTCGGGAGACGGGGGGCCCCCGGCGAAAGGGCTGTGGAGCAGGCGTCCCCTGAATGAGAGCGGGCGGCCGCCAGGCGGCCGCGGACCGGCGCTTTGCTGGGGACAACCCGAGCAGAGGCAGCGCGATCCCGGAGTTTTCCGGGTCACTGTCCTCGGTGCTGATGTCGGAGCCTTCCGGATCGCTGGCCGTGATGCTGAAGCCGGAGCCGGGACGCTCAATAGTGGGAGCCCGGGACGGCAGAGCTCCGCTGCTCCGAGGCTCCGCTGTGACAACACACGGGGAAGCCGAGGGAGCGCTGCCGGGAGCAACACCAATAAGGCCGGGATCGGGGCGCTTTACGGCAGACACCCGGGCCGGCGTGAGTCCGCCGCTCGGCGGAGAAACTCCGCTGGGAGCGGCATGAGTGGCGCCGGGGCTGGGGCGCTGCACGTCGGCAGCCCGGGGCGTAACGGCACCGCCGCTCTGACGCCTCGTCATGCTAACACGAGCGGAGGTCGGCGGACAGACGCTGCTGAGAGCGCTATGGGTGCGGCCGGGGCCGGGATACCCCACGGCGGGGATCCGGGCCGGGCCGGAGCCGTCGCTCTGACGTTTCGAAATGCTCACTCGAGCCGAAGCCGGTGGAGAGTGCAGCCTGAAGCGTTTGCGGGGCGCTGAAAAGACATCAGCAGCGCACCGCTTGCGTGACGCACACAGTGGGAAAGCTAGCGGCTCCAGCGCGCTGCTATGCCCCGCGTCTGCAGCCGCATTGCGGCCAAAGCGCGAAGAAAGCGCCAGTGAAGAGGCGGTTCCGTGCGCATTCCGCTCACCATCCTATGCCGCCTTATCGCGGAGCGGGAGGAGGGAGGGAGAAGGGCCCATCCGGGTTTTGCACTTTTCAATCATGCTAACACGGGGGAGAGGAGGGACTGCTGCTCTTTGGAAGATGTAACGGGCCTGACGGCCTTTATTTGCATGTTTGCTGGCAGGTGCGGGTCGAGCGGACGGGGCGCTCCGTGTCTCGGGAGCGCGGGACCGTCTGGGCTGATCGGCGCCCCGGGAGGATCGGCGGAAAGACGGTCCGGTCTGTCCAGGTGCCGAGGTGCTCCAAGGAGCGCGGCGCCGCCGCGGCGGCAGCTCACGGCGGGACTGGAGGTGCGGGGCGAGCTGCTGCGAGCCTCGTGCTGCTGCCTCCAGGCGCTCGATGATCACCTGTATATCGGGCCCAAAAAGAGAAGAGGTGGACAAGGGGAGTCCCAGGACGCCCCGCTGGTCCCGCTCAGATAAAGAAGACAGACCAAGCCACAGGTGCCTCATGGCGAGCTGTGCGTTGGCCATGACGCGGCCTCCACTGACGGCGATGGCTCTGCACATGCGCATCAGGACTTTGGCCGTATTTTGGACTTCCACGATGTCTTCGGGAGAAAGCTGGGACTCCTCGTGGCAGATCTTGTCCACAGAGCCCAGGAGGATGGTCATGTTATTGGCTAGGGCGAACGTCAGGTTGCCGCTAGCATAGCCACGATCCAGGAAGCTCGCCATGCACCTGTCCCTTTCCGACGGCAGCACGGGCTTTCCGCCGGGCCAGGCGGAGGATCGGGGGAGGAGGCACAGCCGAACGGAGTCCTCAATGGCAGGCACTCCGGAGACCGGCGGCCAGCCCTCCACACAAGAATACTCTCGGTAGCCCTTCACCGTACCCTTGGCGGCAAGTGGTGTACCCCAGTCCCGCTGCACGTGAGCTTGAAACGACGGCACGGCGGGACATAGGACCGCAGTCCGGGACCGAGCCCGTGACTGGGTTGCCAGCCCGAGTGCAAAATCACGCTGCACCGGCTCCGGAGGCTGCGGCGGCAGCGCGAGGCCGGTGCGCTCGGCGGCTGAAGTGAAGAGCCCCGCGAGGTGCTCCACAGGCTCACGGGGGAGACGGGATGCGGTGGAGGCGGAGTCGAACCGAGTCGAACTCCGTGGCACAGACACGCTGCTGCTGCTGACGCTGCCGCGGATCTCGGCCCAGTCGTAGGCGGCGGCGGCGGTCTCCTCGGTGTCGTCCTCACCGGCAGGAGCCGGGGAGGTTGCGCCCATGAAGGCTGCTCGCCGCTGGCTCTCTTCGAGCGGCAGCGCGAGGCAGGCCGGGCAGGAGGTCCGCTGGCGGTGATGCTGCCAGCCAAGGCAGAGGAAGCAGAGCTCGTGACAGTCCTGTACGATGAGCGGAATGCCGCAGGAGCGGCAGGAGAACGGCCCGACGCCCGATGGCGACTGGTCCCGGGCCGGCGAATCCATTCAGTCGAATCTTGATCCGTAGAAAGAGGCTTCTAAGTCTCATGGAGATGCTGAGAAAGAAGAAGGGTTTGCTTAGCGCCATCCGAGGTTATGTACCCTCGGTGTGGGGCGTGGCGCTGCGCCATCGCGTGCGGGGGATTGGTGCGTCGAGCTTTGTATAGTCTCAGTGGATTGGACAGAGATTGGAGGTGTGCCACTAGCGAAGCCCGTAGGCGGGCTAAGCACTTACGAAGTAGAACACATGTTTAACTTCAACACGGCTTGTGCAGTCCGATAAAGTTGGATTCGCACTTTCGTCATCAATAGTTCTTTCACAAAACATCATTAACATACAGAGGAGGCCTCTTTCGTATCGTTGTGAGGTGGACTATATGTTACGACAATAAAAAGAGGCATAATGAAGAGATATAAGGTGGAAGAAGCTTTAGCAATGATACAGGAGGTAAGTGAGGGGGAATCGGATGGCGGAGACGTGTCGGACATCAGCGATCTAGAGTGAAGAGGAGGAAAGTTCTGAATCACAGTCAGAACAGCCACGGACCAAACAGCGAAAAAAAATGTGATTCTGCTGCCCCAAAAATGCCCAACCGACCTCCAGCTGCTGCACGGTCCAGCGCAGAACCTGCAGTGGTGCATGAGAGCGCTTACGCGTCACCTCCAGGTATAGAGAATTACTGTAGGCTACTGTCAGTTTACAACTAAATAATAATAACATAAAATGGTGTTAAAAAATAAATAAACTAATGTAATAAAATTCAATACAACAGTGAACACAGTAGTTGACAGCAGGAACGCTGCAGTGTCTCCAGAGGTGCCAATTACAGATTCAGGTAAAATATTATATCCTCCATCAAAGTACAGCAAACCATGTATTTTTCGTTTCCAAAAATTAATTTTAGAATAAAAATATTTTCTGAATAAATACCTTTGTCCTGTCGAGCCTGCAGTCCCAGAATCAAATGAGCAGGGTAAGGACGGGACTGTGTGAAGGTGTCCGTCCTGGTGCGCAGCCGGGGAGATTTATTTTACTAATTTTAATATGTTCTTGATTATTATTGACGGTTAATTCTACAACTATTTTGTGTGTGTTGGTGTGTGTTTGCATGTTTATCAGGGAAAGGAGTGCGCGGAGTGTGAGTGAGAGGTGATGCTGCGCAAATGCGCACTGTAAAAAGTTAAATAAATTTTAAAACCTGATTTGAGGCATTAATAAAGCAGACATGAGGCATTAAAAGGTTTGCTGATCCTCTTGACTTAATATTTTGTTTATTTATCTTATTTTCGTGCTAGATTTCGACCGCTGTCGATCTTCCTCAGGCAAAGAACCAAGAAAAAAAAAAAAAAGAGAGAGAAAGAAAAGACTAAAGAAAAACAAACCACATGCGAAAATGGTGTCAACTGGGTCAATGCACATTTCGGCCGGGTCCAGAGCAGGATATCTTTTCTCTACAAAGTTGTGACACCAACTCTGTCATCATAATGAGTCGAAAATGAGGGACTATCCGCTTTGCGTCTTCTTATTCATGCATGAACAGTCTTTATTTTGTGCTTGGAAGATCTCTCAGGTCATTTTGGACCCGCTTAAAAGAAATCCTTCATATGGAAAATCAGTCCGTTTGTCACTAGAGCTGACCGCAACACACTCCACACAATGACAGCGGCTTCATTCAGTTGACTGATCTGATTAAAAAAATAAAATGAACATATTTCAGGTGCGGAGCTATGTGGATCCCGCACGGCCGCATATGCATGCGTTGAACAGCGTAAAAGGCAGGTGAATCATCATTTCTACCTGTGATTTTGAGGAGGAAACCCGTACAATGTCAGAAGTTATTTCGAACCATCAACGAACATAAACTGCTACCACATATCTACTGACTGATGATGACGAAGAATAAAAGCAGTGAAGACAGTTTAGGGTGGAAACAACTAAAGGAGGAGGAGAAGTTCATTGCAGATTGCGGATACTGGAGATTGATCTGGCACTGGTCAGTCCAACCCCAGTCCGCAATAAATAAAACATGTTTTGTAGTTTGGGGAAAAAAAAAAAAAAAGAAAAAAAACCACGGTTCGGACAGTCTTGGGAAGGCTCCTAGTGTGTTTTATTGATCTTGCATCTTGTCAGATGCATTTGCTACAGCCATGCACCTGTCAGTTTGCCTTGTCTGTCTTTGTGAATAGTGTCATGCGTAAAAACGCGCACTGTATGTAAAGACTTCGGCAGAGCCAGTCGACACTCTGAAACGAAAGTTACGTATGTAACTACGGTTCTATGAATCCCGGATGACCGCCAGAGGCGGTGCTTAAAGCACTGGAATGTTCCCTTTGCGCATGCGTAGTTTGAGTATGTATACCAACAAAGTCACTCGTGACCCCTGGGTGACCCAGGAACTGCTTAAGTTCAGGGCTACACCCACCACTCGCCTCCTACGGAATCTTCTCGCGTAACCACGAGGATTCCGAGTGACAGAGTGCTCTGGCGGTCATCCGGGATTCATAGAACCGTAGTTACATACGTAACTTTCGTTCTATTTCATCCCTACTGACCGCCAGAGGCGGTGCTTAAAGCACTGGAATGACGTATGCCAACTTGGTCACGAGGAATCCCAGAGACTGAAAAGCCTCTGCAGGGCCCAATACCAAACGCAGTGGATGCGGAGGTACAATAGCCAACCTGGAGGACCTGGAAAAGGTGTCAGGCATCGTCCCAACGGCGAAAGCCCATAGCCCGCCCAGGAGCACCCCCATCAGGGCGACCCCTGGCGTGGACACCGCCCTGGTGGAGTGGCAATGCACACCCTTGGACAGAGGCCGCCCAGCGGCCCGATAGAACGGCAAATGGTGTCCACAACCCAGCGGGACAGGCACTGCCTGGAAAGAGCAGAGCCCCGACTCGGGCCACCGTAGTGGGCAACAAACTGGTCAGATGTCCGCACATCTGCCACAGCATCCATGTAGCCTCTCAGAGCTCCGACTGGACACAAGAGCCCTGGCCGGCGCGCCACCCGCTCCATCCGGGCGCCACCGGAGGCATGCCGGGCGAATAGACAGAGCGCGCAGCCACACGCTACGCCGTGGTAACGGCCAGCATAACGTCGTCCTACGCAACACATACTGCAGCCCTGCTGCTGCCAGAGGTGCAAAGGGAGGCAGACAAGCTCTCCAGCACCAGACGTAGATCCGAGGTGGGTGCCCGTGGCCCCCAGGGGGTGTAAGCCTCAGAGCCCCCCTGAGTAAAGCCCACACCAGAGTGTGGTCCCCAATCGCGCTGCCTGCAACCATGCATGGCGGGCTGGCCCGCCGCCACATACACCCCCAGGGTGAACGGGGACTGGGCTACGTCCAAAGACCGCCAAAGTCCAGGACTGCGGGGACTGGGCAGGGCACCGGGTTGCCCCCATGGCTGTCGCCCCACCGTGCAACCAACCTCCACCACTAACAGACAGCCGCCAGTAGAGGGCACCCTAGCATCCGAGGCGGCTCGCCCAACAGGCTTCAGACAGCTGCTGAGCAGCGAGTCGTGCCCCTCAGTCGCCAGGCGCAAGACAGAGACGGTGAGGACGGGGGTGCCCCACCCGGCCACCGCGCCGAGACAGCAGAACCCTCCTGCTGAGAAGGCGCCATGGGCTGCCGCAGAACAACCGGCGGAGCAGAGGAAACCAAGCCCGTGCCGGCCAGCAGGGGGCCACCAGCAGCACTGTGTGTGTGTGAGCCCCTCTGAAGCACCCTGATGGGCGTCGACCAAGAAGAGGGGCCGGCGGAACGTCCACCGAAGGACTTGCGGCCAAGAGTGCACGAGCGCCTCGTGGCCCAGAGGCCAGCGGCACTCGTGGGGTTAGGAGGAAAGTGGCCACCTCCTAAGCACCCCCCAGTGCACATATCCCCCATGGAGGCACCACCCCCCTGGCGTAGGATCCCAACAGGAGAGGGAGTCCGTCAGCGCGTTGAGGCCCCTGCAGGCACATGACCTGCAGGCCGGCCAGACAGGACGCCAACTGGCCACAACGCCACTGGGAGGCCTGCCATACCAGACGGGCCTGCCAACGAAGCCTGGCTGATGCTAGGCCCAGTAGGGGAATGGACCCCCCGGCGGGCACCGCGGCCATCGCCCTAAGCGGGCCATGTAACACCACAAGCAGGGTCCGTACAAGCCTAGGAAAAGGCGACGCACGGCCCTCACCTGCTAGAGGCTCCAGGCCGACACCAGGAGCGCGGCTCGGTAGGACAAGACGGGGCCAGAGCGATAAGCTGCAGGAAGGAAGCGCACGCCACCCGCACAGCCGATGCAACATCACCGCGTCAGCAAAGCAGCGGAGCCACATCCGGGAGAGGGAGCGGCCACATGGCGGCCCCCACTCCCCTCTGTCTCACAAGACAGCACCTGCTGGGAATGAGGCAGGGGCGGATACAGCCGAACCGACCCCCACAGTGTCGGTCAGAGGGTCAGGAGATAAGGTTAGTGCAATACAACAGTGCTTCCACTGGCAGCGCCCAGCCAACACTCACCGCGTGGCGACCGCCACCGCGGGGTCCTACAGCAGGGGAAGCAGCACATGCGACCCCTAACTGAGAGCCAGCCAACGTTAGTCCTACCGCAATCAGCAAAGATCATGCCGACAAGCCAAGCAAGGCGCGCACAACCAGAGCTCCGTCCAGGAGGGGGACCAGCTGCTCAGCAGCCCCCTCCTCCATCAGCCCCACAGTAGCGCCACCCACCAGAGTGGGGGCGCAGCACAAATCACCGGGCCAGCAGCTCAGAGAGCGAACCCAGGTGGAGTTCTCAGCGGCCGCCTGCACCGTCTGCCTGCCCCGCGGTGCCACCCGCTGGCAATGGTGGGCGCACGCAACAAGTCGATACAACGGCAGTGTGACATGCTGGGGGAGGGGCGGACGCCGCCCGCACAGCGGACGCTGCGTGATCAAGCCCCGGAAAACCAGCTGAGGCCGTACGTGGGAGAGGGGACAGCTGCACAGCGGCACCACTGTTGCTGTGCTGTCGGAGCGGTACCAAGCCAGAAGAAACAGCAGCATACACGAAGCAGAGGGAGGAGGAGTGTGTCACCTGCACAGTCAACCTCAATCACCGGCCAGCAAGCTGGCAGAAACACACCCTGGAGAGGGACGGCTGCCCCCGGCAGCCCCCCTCCATCAGCTGCCCCTAGGTCCACCGCCAGGGGCGAGGTGGGGGGCCGTGCAAACAGCACCCAGAAGGCAGTAGGACAACAACGATGCAGTAAGCTGAAGGAAGGCAGCCCATGCCGCCTGCACAGCAAACGCTAACCACCGGCCAGGATCCCAGCAAAAGCCACGTCGAGGAGAGGGAACGGCTGCCCAGCAGCTCCCTCATTCAAAAGCCTCCAAAGTGGCACCACCCAACAGCAGCGGGGCGTGTATTGCACACCCACCACCAATAGTGAAGGGGGCGTATGCCGTCAGCGAAGCAACGCAGAAGACCAGGCCATCCAGGAAGGGAAGCTCGACAGCTCCTTCCACCGTTTGCCACCGCGCCACCCGACAGCCAGGGCGGGTGCGTGCAATAGGCCAGCACAATGGCAGCAAGATCAGCTGAGGGACGCTATAGCCGGCCCCACATCTGGCATATGCTCCAGGCCAGCCGCAGCCGCGCCAGGCACATTACCCAGAGTACACCCCCCCGCCCTCAGAAGGGGGGAGGGCGGGGGGCACCCCCAGCAGCAGAAGAGACCAGCGCCAGGCAGCCGGCCTGCTGCGCCCAGGGCATGTAGCCACTGGCCATGCACAGGTCGTACAACAGCGCCTCCGTGAGGTGAACAGGACCAAGACAACTGGAACAGTGGTCGTGGCCATCATCCGCCTGTAGGGGGGGCTCCCCAGGCAACATCGTGGTGAGAGCCGTCCGTCGTCAAGCACGCAGCTCTGCCACCTCATATCATATCCTGTCCATGGAGGTGGAGGGAAGCGGGCGCACGCCGCCCGCACAACCAAACCAGACACCATCCACGACCAGCAGAGAGAGCGGCCACCAGGCGACTGCTCTCTCCCCTCCTGCCTGACCGCACTGCCGCGCGCACGCAGCCGGTCAGAATTATAGCAGCGCAGAAGCTGAGGGAAGGGGGCATACGCCGCCTGCACAGCAACTGCAGCTGAGCCCGTCGGAGGACCGGGCGCCCGGAGTAGGAGATGCTAGCGCAATAAGCCGAGGGAAGGGGGCATACGCCGCCTGCACGGCAAACACAGAGTGTCAAGCTAGCAGCCGGGCAGCACCACAATGGAAAAAAACAGTCGACCAGGGACACCTGCTCCTCACTGCTCCGCAGTGGTGCCATTAGTCAGAGTATCAGGTGCCCGGGATGGTGGTGCGGTAAGCCGAGGGAAGGGGCTGATACGCAGCCTGCACGGCAAACCAAGTGGGTGCGGGGGGGGGAAACAATCGCCCCGCTGCTCCCGCGGGAGCGGCTCCACACACCGAGCAACAGGTGCGGGAAAAAGGACAGGGCGGCAGGCTGGACGCCGGCTGCCCAGCAACGTCCGCTACTAGCATTCCAAGAACAGAAGGCTATACCGCCGCTCGCGCAGAACACGGAGCGGTCCACTGCACAAAGAGTGCAGACAGTGCAATAGCCTAACACCACACCAGCGGAGGCGCTGCAACTGGCGGAGACACCGCAATCCGGGGGAACACCGTAACCTGGCGTCGCGGAAACAATGCAACCTGGCATTGTGGAAACACAGTAGCCTGGCGTTGCGGAAACGCCGTAACCTGGCGTTGTGGAAACACCGCAACCTGGTGGAAACGCCGTAACCTGGCGTTGCGGAAACACCGCAACCTGGTGGAAACGCTGTAACCTGGCGTTGCGGAAACACCGCAACCTGGTGGAAACGCCGTAACCCGGCGTTGCGTAGGCGCCGCAACCGCGGAACACCGCAACCAGCGTAAGCGCCGCAACAGCGGAAACACCGCAACCAGCGTAAGCGCCGCAACAGCGGAAACACCGCAACCAGCGTAAGCGCCGCAACAGCGGAAACACCGCCACCAGCATAACGCACCAAGACATGTACGTGTGTAGAAACACAGCAGGCTAGTGTAGAATCACAGCAGGCTAGTATAGAACCACAGCAGGCTAGTGTGTGGGGGGGAGGGGGTGTCGCGTGCACAGCCCCATCCTAGTAGCATGTATGCCCACGGTCCGGCGGGGGCGGGGGCATGCAGGCCTCAAATAATAGAGACACACCCCTGCCTGCACACTACAATATAGACGCCAGAGAATGCTACCAGCGGAGAAGGAGCGCGGCGGCTCCCTCCGCCTGCTAGCAGAGGCGTCCCCCGTCGGAGCGGGGGTGCACGTGACACAGACACGCACCAGCAGCCGCATGCTATCACTGAGGCCACCGCAGCGGCCGCGGGAACGGCGGGACCCACCCGCCTGGTAGCAGCGGCATCACCTGCCTGAGCAGCTGATATGTAACAATCAGAAGAACGCAGCGGCCGGTGGAAGAGGAGGCTGATCCCCCGACACACAACATACCTCACTGACTAGCCGCCTAGCCGAGCTAGCGCCGTGCTCCGCGGCGGCGGGGGCGGGAGCACCCAGCACGCTGCAGCGCCACGCTCATCGGCGCAATCAGAAGCCGAGCCAGTGGTCTCCGCGAGCCCCGCACGGCGGGGGGGCTCAATACGGCTCCACAACAGTCAGAAGCACAGCATCACACCAGCCAATCGCTTCCTGAAGCCGGGCGAGGAACGCGAGCAGCGTCCCTGCGCCCCAAGTTACCACCGACCACGCCGCAACGGCCGCTGGCCGTCATGTAAACAAGCCCGGGGGGGAGCAGCCGCTCCCCCACGCACTCACCATGAGGAATAGTAGATTCAGCAACCTTGCCGTCCGTCGGAGGTATGAATGAATCTCTCACCACAGGCGACGCGCAGCGCCACCGAACCAGATGAACGGGACCGCAACACGTCACAGCCTTTGGAGGGCACAAAGCAGCTCCGACCTCGAAGGTCACAAGGCTCCCAGCGACGGTGCATCACAACGCCGTACAGGCTCGTCCCGTCAGGTGTACACGAACAGACGCGAGAAGAAAAAAAGGAGGCGAGTGGTGGGTGTAGCCCTGAACTTAAGCAGTTCCTGGGTCACCCAGGGGTCACGAGTGACTTTGTTGGTACACATACTCGAACTACGCATGTGCGAAGGGAACATTCCAGTGCTTTAAGCACCGCCTCTGGCGGTCAGTAGGGATGAAATAGAAGAAATATTAGCCTGTAAATGCAGGGTGTCTGCATTTTTATTTCATTTTTCTGGCAAACAACAATGGAGGACCAGAGCCATGCGTTGAAACCAGCTTCGGTGTGAATAAGAAGTGGAATGATGAAGGGTGCTCTCGCATGCAGCCGTTTGTTTGTGCATTACGCCCAGCCTGCCCTCAGTAGCTGAGAAGATCTAATCCAACTTTGTGTTTTGTTCTGTGATTTTAAATCCCACATATAAAATAAAGACTCTTCATCTTTATCCTGAAATAAATATGAGTGGTGTTTCTATAAGACTGTATAAATCATTCCAAGTGATGAAATGAATTTGTTTTGAAAACGAACATGACTTCATTGAGAGAGTGTATCAATAATTTCCCTGGACTCATGTATTTGCATGTTGACCATGTCTTACTCACAAAATAAAATGTTTATATTCATCTTTTTTTGCTTATGTTTATTGTTATGTAACAAATAACATATTTTACATTTGAATGTGTTATTTCTGGTTCCTGCAGTTACTGAAGGAGTTCTGAGTTGTGGTGTGGTCAATTTCGTGTGCCTTGTATTGTGCTTGTCAGTTTTTTTGAAGTTCCTCAAAACTACCAGTCCAAAGAAAAATCATGCTGATACATTTGATTAGTTTCAAAACGACGTATTTTATAACTTTTAAATTAAAAATACAATACATAAAGACCCAGAAAAGTAAAAACATAATTGTCAATTCATATACAGTACATGATGAGCAAAATATTGTAGACAGTATATGAAGTGAGACAGAGTTTTCAGATTGTTGTTGGTCTTTTTCTGAGGGAGGATAATATATGCCTGTTAGTATTGCAATAATTAGCGTTGTGTTTTGCATTTCGTAAGTGCAATGTCGCTTGGTTTAATTTGTTCCAGGAAGTTCTGTTAGTTGTGGGTTTTCCCATACAAGTTTTCATGGCGCTAGCGGGACTGTTTTTCAAAATGCATGTTGTAACTTCTTGTGTTTTATGGCGTCAAGTCTGTGCAGAAAGCATAAATCAGCCTTTATATGATGAGTCTGCCAGTCACATATCTCTTCTCTTCCGAGCTTTGTTTCACTGATTCCACTGATTTTACTATAAATGAGAGACTATTTGACATGGGCGTTGTTTTTGTTTTTCAAATTAAAAAATTATAATAATGTACACTCACTCTCACCTAAATCAATGTGCATAATAATACTCCCATATTTTGGGTTCTCCAGTTAAAAAAGAAAGAATGTATGAAAGTCTTTGTCCCAAAAGATAAATCTATATTAAAAAATAATAGGCTTTTAAGAATAATGAAATACAAATATTTCCAAATCATGTTTTTTATTGATTTCTTAAAAATTATACATTAGGAGAAAAGACAGACTCAAAATGTTCAAACATCTTTTAAAGAAGATCTGTATTCTGTAAAATATACATTTAAATATATTGTTGAATAAATTATTTCTGGTTGCAGATTTTGAAACTCTGTACTAATATTTGAAATTGTAACCATGTCTCATCAGATTTAATCGATAATTAACCCTGGAATGTAATATTTTTCAGCTGAGTGTGTTCCTTTTTACTGTGTTTTGTTGTTTTGCCAAGCAGCTGCTTGTAACGTTCGAAAAGGCAGAAACAGGCTCCGCATGTCTCCAGGGATGCTTGTTGCACATTTCAGGGACAGTTGACATTGATCAGTGTGATAATCTCTTATTGGGTTGATAAGTATTGTTGCGGCGAACGTCACTCACCCGGCCTCCTGTTATTGGTCTGCGCTGCGAAGCGCCAGGTGTGCCGTCCGTGTAATCAGTGAGAGTGAGGCAGGTGTGCAGATGCGAAGCACTCGCCAGTCGTGAACGCGGAGAGGCAGAGCTGAGAGAACGGCTTGGGACCAAGAAGTCACCGTGGAACTGCCCTAGGTCTCTACTCACCAAAACGAAACTGAGGCTGACTGCCGGTGAGTCGATCCGCTGCGTTCTTTCTGCTGTTTACATCCGCTCCCTCATGTGAGGAGCGGTGCGTTCAGGAGCGCTTCGGAAACGCGGGCACATTTAACAGCGCCCGTAAATAATGAACAGTGGGGAAATAAGTTTCGGACTGGGAAGTTGGGTGGAACTGCATAATGAAATTATTTTAGAGTATATTAGGAGTGATAAAAATGAAATTATTTTGTGATGTTATTCTTGATAATACTGTTTTAATGGTACTAAAATAATGAATCGTAATGTATGAATTTGATGGAATTGTGAATTATGAATTTTAAATGACTGTGAATGTCTGTGTTGTGTGTTGAAGGTTTTTCACCTGTTGGAATTAAAGATGGTAAAAAGAAATTGAAGTCCTGATTCATTCCGAGTGAAGCCCAGCGAAAGTCATCAGAGGTGGAAAAATAGAGAAAAAGGGGGCAGAACACGACAGTGAAAAACCGACGACAGCTGG
Organism: Salarias fasciatus; assembly: GCF_902148845.1. NCBI lineage: Eukaryota > Metazoa > Chordata > Actinopteri > Blenniiformes > Blenniidae > Salarias > Salarias fasciatus. The sequence continues at coordinate 15,958,546 of NC_043765.1, read as the reverse complement.
TTAAAAAAGCTGCTCCCAACAAAACATCGCTCCTGCCTGGCGTCGCCTGGTCAACGCTCCAGTCCAGCGCTCCGGGCCTGGTGCCCCAGGTCAACGCTCTGGTCCAGCACTCCTGGTCAACGCTCCAGTCCAGCACTCCAGGCCAGCGCTTCAGATCAACACTCCGGTCCGGCACTCCTGGTCAACACTCCATTCCAGCGCTCCGGCTCAACGCTCCTGCCTATCACTCCAGCTCGACGCTCCTGCCCGGCGCTCCAGCTCAATGCTCTTGTTTAACACTCCTGTCCGCCCCCGGCTTTAGCTAAAGTTCTAATAAAAAGTCAAGATGGCCGAGTCAAAATCTCTGCAGCAGTTGAAGCGGGAAAGAACAACCGCAAAACAACGATTTACTCGACTGGTGAACACATTAGCAAAATCATGTCGGAAAATGTCAGCAGAAGAAATATTGGAATCCTTCAGTAAGATCTCACTAGAAGCAGATAAGGTGATGGAAATAAATGATGAATTAGAAGCCTTATATGCCGAGACAAGAGAAGACGAGGAAACTGAACAAAAAGAGGGTTTGGATGCAGATATTAAGCGGACTGTGGATGAATGTGAGCAGAGACTTGAAGAAGTCGAAAGAACTATCCAGAAAGTCCTGTGGGGGAATTTTGGTAGCTCTGAACTGACTCTGGCGTTAGAAGCAGCTGAAAGAGAAAGCAGGCGCATCTCAGCAGCCCAACCTAACATGAAGTTGGAAGTGTATGACTTTATGCTTAATAGTCTGGAGAAGCTGATTAAAACGGCCAAAGAAACACTTAGAAAATGGAACCGCTGGCTGCCAGATGATGAGAGAAGTGACTTGCAGCAGCGAATGAGGGAGCTTGAAGCCTGCTTACCGGACTTGGTGTCAGGAAAAGCTGCTTTGATGCAAGCTAAAGTAGAGCAGGTGGGGATAATAGAGGAAACCCCCTGTCTCCAGTCACGCGCCATCAAGTTGAGACCAACGGCACTCCCAAGATTTGATGGGAACAAGCGGAATTTCTATTCCTGGAGGAAGGACTGGGAGGCACTCCAAAGGCAAGGAGAACCCTCCGGTTCCAAGGAGGTGAGGAAGTTCCAGCTGTTGGAGAGTCTCGATGAAAAGGTGGCAAGGGATCTACGCTTGTCAACTTATGGAACCGCAGATGAAATTTTCCGGGTCCTCGAGAATCGTTTTGGAAACAAAACAACAATCGCTTTAGAAATCGTTGAGGAATTGCAGGCGCTTCCACCAGCGAAAGATCACCAACCCAGGAAGATTGTGGAATTCATACAGGTGCTTGAGAAAGCTTTACAGGACCTTAGTGAACTGGGGAATACTGGAGCCTTGAAAAACCCACTTGTCACAAAATCATTGGAGAGTAAGTTGCCAGATGGCTTAAAGAAAGAGTGGCTGATTTATATCTCTGAAGAGGAGGAGGCAGCATCACCCGACGACAGATTTGATAAGCTCCTGCAGTTCTTGAGAAAGCAGGAAAGGATTTATGAGCAGTTGGAACAACTAAGAGGTGATGAATCCAGCAGGAGGGAGGCAAAGGCCCCGCAGAAACTTGCTCGCACAAAAGCCACCAAGTCGTCTGGGCCCCAAGGTTGTATTGTCTGTGGGGAAAGCGGGCACAGGAAAAAGTTGTACTTCTGTAAAAAGTTCATGACACTCAAGGTAGCGGAAAAGAAAGAAGCTGTGAGGAAACTGGGAGCTTGTGTAAGATGTTTAGAGGTACATAATGATGATGGAGAGTGCAAGACAACATTCCTGTGTAAAAATGAGGGATGTTTTTCAAATCCTCATAACCCAGCTCATCATTACTACCTCTGCCCCAAGCCAGGGGTCAAGAGTGGGGACAGGAGGCCAAAGCCTAATGGAGGGGCAAATGAAGGGAAAAAATATACGGAGGCCCAGGAAGAGCTCCTGGCAAAGTTACCCCCTGAAATAGCCCAACAGTGTCGGAATGTGTTCTGCAACTCAGTTTCAAAGACATTTAACACATTGCTACCCAAGACAGGCTTGCTGGCAGAGAGTGGCCTCCATGAGCACCCGGTTTTGATGATGATTCTGGAGGTCACTGCAAATGCTGGGCAAAAAATTGGAACTTTGATAGACCTGGCGTCCGACACAAATTACATCACACACGAGGCTGCGAGTGAGTTAAATTTGAGGAGCGAAGATGTGACACTCGTAGTGCATGGTGTTGGGGGAATGCAGGTTACTGTAGACACCAAGCGATACCTCCTAAAAATCCGTGTTACAACCTCAAAGGGCACCTTGAGATCTCATCAGCTCATTTGTTATGGACTTGATAGTATTGCTGAGGTGAATCGTCACGTGTCTCCGAAGAAGCTGCAGGAAATATTCCCTGATGTTCCCCTCCATGAACTAGTCCGACCCACACAAATTAAGCTCCTCATAAGTCACAAGGAGGGCCAGCTTGTTCCTCAAAAAGTGTGTTCTGCTGGGGACCTCGTCTTGTGGGACGGTCCTCTCGGGAAAACAGTAGGCGGTTCCCACCCAAATCTCTCTGAGGAAGCTACTGTGACCGCTCACGATTCCAGGACACATTTTGCACGCTCTATGCGAACAGCAGCTGTCGAATACAGAGAAGTGACCTGCAAGAGCAGGGTCCTGCCACCTGAAATTACCCTGGCCGCTACGTCAGTGACCAGTAGAGACTTTATAGAATGGTGGAAGTGGGACAGTATTGGGGCGGCCTGTGAGCCCAAGTGCGGCGGCTGTAGGTGTGGTAACTGTCAACCTGGAGGGAAAGAAATGTCACTTTCTGAGGAGCGTGAGTTGGAACAGATAAGAAATGGATTAACGTATGTTGCTGAAGATCACCACTGTGAAGAACCACACTGGCATGCAAGGTACCCTTGGAGGGTGGATCCGGCAGCATTGCCCAATAACAGAAGAGCAGTTGAAGCAACATTTATCAGGACTGAGAAGCAGTTGGCGAAGGAGCCAGAATGGAGGGGAGCTTATAAAGCACAAGTCCACGACATGCTTGAAAGAAAGGCGGCAGTTAAGCTCTCAAAGGAAATGTTGGAAGGCTGGACCGGGCCAGTGTGGTATGTTAGTCACCTAATCGCTCCAAACCCTCACTCACTGACCACTCCAGTTCGTCTTGTGTGGAACAGTAGTCAAAAATTCAGAGGCCAAAGTCTTAATGACCTACTGATTAAGGGCCCTGATGTCCTCAACAACATCCGTGCAGTCCTTCTACGATTCCGACAGGGTCTTTTCGCAGCCCTTGGGGACATCAAAAAGATGTATAATTCTGTGTGGCTCGAAGACCAGGAAGTTCATCTGCATCGGTTCCTGTGGAGAGATTCTGAGGATGAGGACATTCAGGAATATGCAATAACAAGGGTAAATATTGGTGACAAACCAGCGGGCTGCATTGCCCAGGTTGCTATGAGAGAAACTGCAAACTTACCGATGTTTGACCACCTTGAAGAGGAACGCCGTATATTGGAGCAAGATGCATATGTGGATGATATCCTCACCTCGCATAATGATCTAAGCCATCTCAAAGTTGTAACAGCCAATGTTCAGCGGATCCTAGGGGCCGGTGGTTTCCATATGAAGCCGTGGGTCTACTCAGGCCAAAGTGGGAGGCTGAAAGGTGAAGATTGGAGGAGGGATGGAACCCCAGCACTGATCCTCCCTAACCAGCTCTCTGAAGAAAGCAACAAAGCACTTGGTCTCGGTTACGATCCCGGAGATGACAAGCTGCATTTAATGGTGGCTGTGAACTTTTCTAAAAAGAGAAGGAAGATGAGGTTGGGGGAAAATCTCACAAGAGAGGACGTAAGAACGCAAGCTCCGAATCCACTTACCCGTAGAGAGCTGCTCAGCCAAGTCTCAGGGCTGTACGATCCCCTTGGCCTTGCAACGCCAGTCAAGCAGAAGGGGGCAATTTTGGTAAGAAGAGCCTTTCAAGAAGCAAAAGTAAAGTTCGGCACAACTGAGGATACATGGGACACGCCGCTGTCTGAGGGTCTTCGAGAAGATGCCATCTGCCTAATGGAGGACTATACTGAGCTCAACCAGGTGAGATTCAGTAGATCCCTGACACCTCCTGACGTCAGCGCAGAACCCTGTGGCATCACATTCTCTGATGGTAGTGAACACTCATATGGTGCAGTGATGTACCTGCGGTGGGAATGCCATCATGATGTGTCCATACGGCTGGTCGAGTCTAAGGCTAAGTTGACGCCATTGGATCACAGAGGTGATGCTGTCAAGGCTGAAGTATGTGGCGCGGTCTACGCCTCCCGTTTGAAAAAGCATTTCCAGAAACACTGCAGGATTCAAGTGGAGAGATGGTATCACCTGGTTGATAGCCAGACAGTCCTGGGAGCGATTCAAAGAGAGAGTTATGGCTATCAAACTTTCTTCGCTAACAGGATTGGTGAAATTCAAGGCAGCACGAACGTCCAAGATTGGTGGTGGATCCCTGGACCACTAAATATAGCAGACATCATCTCAAGAGGGGCGAGGCCTGAAGACCTGGGTGAGGGCTCCGAATGGCAGGCCGGCCCACCGTTCTTGCGTCTCTCAGAGAGTGAATGGCCAATAAAGTCTGCTAAAGATGTTGCTGTTGAAGCACGAGAGAACATCACTCGGATCCAGAAGAAGGCCTTTGTTGCTGCTCTCACCCGCGCTGGAGCAAAGGAAAATGCAACGATGGACATGCCTCTGAACTCAGTGGACCCTCACAGATCACCAGCCGGCGCCATGGTCTCAGAACTGCTGGATATCGGGCGGTTCAGTAGATTAGCACACCTGATAAATGTTCTGGCATGGGTCTGGAGAGCAGCGAAAAGGTTCCTGAGTGTGAAGTCAAGGGAGAGGTCAAAGTGGGAAGCAGTCCAATCAGCAGGTGTTATTACCGTTGTCGAGAGAGAGGACGCGTTCCGAGATCTTTGCCTAGCAGCTCAAGAAGGAGCCACTTTCCCTAGCACTACGATCAACCGGCTTGTTGTGTATAGAGATCAAGCCAGTGGGTTGATGCTGTGTGGTGGCAGGGTTCAATATTTTAAAGACGACTGCCGTTCTGTTCCGCTAATTGCAAGAAGTGGTGAATCAATGCATTCTCTGCAGGAAGGCCAAGGCTCGAGTGTGCCAGCAAGTGATGGGCGACTTACCTGTGGAGCGATCAAGGCCTGCTGCACCCTTCCAGTTCACTTCTGTTGACCTGTTTGGGCCATACTTGGTGAAGGATGATGTGAAAAGACGAGTGTCCGTGAAGGTCTGGGGAGTGGTTTTCAGCTGCATGGTGAGCAGAGCCCTTCATGTAGAACTGGCCAGTAGTATGTCCACAGGAAGTTTCCTAATGGCCTATCAGAGATTTGTTTCCATCAGAGGTCACCCTCTCAAAATATGGTCAGACCCAGGAACTAACTTTATTGGCGCCAGATCTGTTCTCAAGGACCTGTATGCCTTTCTACAAAGTCAAGACGCAGAAGGACTGGAGGGGTATGCGGCAAAAAGTGGAACCTCCTGGACATGGAAAGTGCTCCCTGCTGATTCTCCACATCGAAATGGGGCGGCTGAAGCTGCTGTGCGAGTGGCGAAGAGGGCTCTGCAAAGTTTGGACAAGTCATCAAACCTTACTTTTACGGAGTTTCTCACAGCACTTCAGCTTGCCGCAAATTTGGCCAATGAGCGGCCTATTGATGCAAGGGTCCAGAGCCGAGAGGATCGCATTCAGTATGTGACACCAAACTCTCTCCTGTTGGGGAGGGCATCACAAGGAGGTGATGTTAAAACTTTTGATTTCACCAACTATTCCTTCAAGCGCCTTCAGGAAATTCAAGCTCAAGTTAACAGCTTCTGGAAAGCGTGGTGCCAGCTGGCCGGCCCAAATCTGTTCATCCAGCCCAAGTGGCATACAGCTGAAAGGAATGTTGCCGTGGGGGATGTCGTTTGGCTGTGTGACCAAAATGCCTTGCGAGGCCAGTTTAGGCTCGGGAGAGTTGTTGCTGTGGCTTCAGATGCAAAGGGTATTGTAAGGGATGTTGAAGTCCTAGTCACACCAGGCCACTGCGTCCCTATCTATCAGTCAAAGCCAGCAACCCAGACGTCCTTGTCTAAAGATCAGAAGGGAAGATCCCCTGGTGTTGTGTTGAGGAGGGATGTCAGGCGGCTCGTCATCCTGCTGCCTGTAGAGGAGCAAGTACCCAACCCGCAGTAACTCATGTTCGCCTCCAAGTTCTGCAACCTTTTGTTGTGCCTGCAAAAAGGTTGAGTGGGAGGTGTTGCGGCGAACGTCACTCACCCGGCCTCCTGTTATTGGTCTGCGCTGCGAAGCGCCAGGTGTGCCGTCCGTGTAATCAGTGAGAGTGAGGCAGGTGTGCAGATGCGAAGCACTCGCCAGTCGTGAACGCGGAGAGGCAGAGCTGAGAGAACGGCTTGGGACCAAGAAGTCACCGTGGAACTGCCCTAGGTCTCTACTCACCAAAACGAAACTGAGGCTGACTGCCGGTGAGTCGATCCGCTGCGTTCTTTCTGCTGTTTACATCCGCTCCCTCATGTGAGGAGCGGTGCGTTCAGGAGCGCTTCGGAAACGCGGGCACATTTAACAGCGCCCGTAAATAATGAACAGTGGGGAAATAAGTTTCGGACTGGGAAGTTGGGTGGAACTGCATAATGAAATTATTTTAGAGTATATTAGGAGTGATAAAAATGAAATTATTTTGTGATGTTATTCTTGATAATACTGTTTTAATGGTACTAAAATAATGAATCGTAATGTATGAATTTGATGGAATTGTGAATTATGAATTTTAAATGACTGTGAATGTCTGTGTTGTGTGTTGAAGGTTTTTCACCTGTTGGAATTAAAGATGGTAAAAAGAAATTGAAGTCCTGATTCATTCCGAGTGAAGCCCAGCGAAAGTCATCAGAGGTGGAAAAATAGAGAAAAAGGGGGCAGAACACGACAAGTATAGAGCACAATAGGCTCTCCAAGCACAACAGTACTTCAGTAATTTCATGAAAATGTGACACATGCACACCCTATAAACATGGTATGCAAATACATGCCACAGAATTTGTCACAGAATTTCCTTCATTTGAATGGGGAAAAGACTGAATATATCCACTTCAGTTCTGACCCAACCCACAGTTCCCCAGATTTTGGTTCATCCACCCCACAATTTGCTTCTGCTGTGAGGAATCTGGGTGTGATTTTTGACAATGAACTTAACTTTGAAAAGCAAATCAGTTCTGTTGTGAGGGCGGGCTTTTTCCAACTAAGGCTTCTGAGCAGAGTTAAGCCATTCTTGTCTCGGGCAGATTTAGAGAAGGCCGCTCATGCTCTCATCAGCTCAAGACTTGACTATTGTAACGCCCTTTACGCTGGACTGAATCTCTCACTCCTCCATAAACTTCAGTTGGTTCAGAACGCAGCAGCTCGTCTCATCTCCAACTCCTCAAAATACTCTCACATTACTCCGGTCCTTCAGGCTCTCCACTGGCTTCCGGTGCGGTTCCGAGTCCAGTACAAGATTCTGGTGTTTGTGTTTATGGCTACTAATGGGTATGCCCCCCCTTACATCTCAGAGCTGTTGCAAATTTATCAACCTGCCAGGACTCTACGCTCGTCAAGCCACACCTCCTTGGTTGTCCCCAGGGCGAGATATAGAAAGTTTGGTGACCGCTCTTTTGCTGTTCTTGGCCCGAAGCTCTGGAACTCTCTTCCTCTGGATTTAAAGTCTATCACTGCACTTAATGTTTTTAAATGTCATCTGAAAACGCACCTTTTTCATTTAGCGTTTGATGTTTAGCCCCTTTTAGTACTTTGTGTCTTAAAGTGTTTTTACTTATTTATTTTGTTTTACTCTGTTAAGCGCCTTGTGCTCCGTTTGGCAGTTGGAAGGCGCTTTAGAAATAAAATTTGATTGATTGATTGATTGATGCCAGGATCAAGAAATAAAAAGAATTAAGGTTATGAGAGTACAGTAAATTTGAAAATTGCAAAGGGGAAATAAAAAAAAATCCAGTTAAGGAGGTTTTCCCACACACATAAAAAGGTACTGATTCAAATAAAAATATTATTTATACTAATTAGGTGGTCTTCCTTTAAATACTGTAGTCAGTAACAATTGTTTATATGCAGAGTCTATACTCCATACATACAGTGGAATATTGATCCTGGGGCCCATTTTCCATAGTGGAATGTGGACCCCGGGATTCAAAACGTTGGCGTGTCCAGGCGCAACTTTTCTGAAACGAAGATTCAAAAAAAATATGCATTTTCACTTGAAACTTCACAAAAGCTGAGCCTTAGAGCGATGAATTAACCCTCCATCTCATTCTTAAATATGCTTGAACTTTGCTAATGTCTAAGTAGTTAAAAAAAAGAGTTAACTGTTGGAGTATGCAACTTTTTATCTGATATCATGCTGATGTGCAGCGGCAAAACTCCTTGAAGCATTCATGAAGGTTTAATGTACAAAGTACTTTCAAATGTAAGGTTTAAAAACTGGAACTCGTAATACTATTTGGCCTGACATGATTAAAAGAAATGATACCGTGTGCGAAGCACCAATGCCAAGCCCTTATGTAAGGGACTAGAACTTAATTAATCGGCCTTGAAAGGCTACGTCACACTACACTTCATTGTGGGCCACAGCAGCCATTTACATGTTTGCATCTTGATCTTCTGTGGGCCATGACACAATTAGGGATGGGTACCGAATTCAGTACTTTTATAGATACTGACCGATTCACATTAAATCAAACGATACCATGTTTCGGTACGTGAACGCATCCTTGAGACTGTGCAGGAGTGGAAAAGGAGGCAATTTTCCATGGTGGACTTGAATACTTGAATGCAGCATTGCATGCACAAGACCTTGCTTCAGTACCAAACAACCACAAAGCATGACTAAAGCGCTCTAAAGCACAGCTTCTCTTTTCATAATGTGAATCGGATTACTCTCGCTGCGGTGGGAATACTTCAAATCATACGAAGCGCCTGGTTTGGCAGAAGATTTTTCTCAAGGCTGAGGAGTGCAGTTTTTTCAACGGCTTCAGATTTACAGCTACAACTCCTGCATTTGGCACCGTTAGCATGTTAACCTCTATTAGCACACTAGCCTCTGTTGGCATGCTACCATCCATTAGCGAGTCATCTGCAGGCAGCAACAAATTAACATTTTATTACCACATAAACACACACAAAAGTACCAGAAATTGCTACCGTTCAGTACCAGTACCGGGTATTGGTATCGAATCGAATCGAATCGTATCGTATCGGTTCAAATGTACGCTACATTGGAAAACTACAAGAAATTGGACGATACCAAGAAAAGCTGGATCCTGTTCCCAAGGCTCGGGACCTGGAAAAAAATTTTGAGCTTGGCAGAATAGATCTATATGAACATGTTCACTGGACCATGGATTTAAATGGCGCGCCTGCACTCCCCAAAGCTGAGCTTGTCCTGTATCTAGTTAACAGTGTTAGCTATTATACTGGCGAGGAATTTAGGAAAGCAAAATCTTTGCTAAATCACTGGCCAAGTGCTTTCATGTTGCACGCTCCTCGAGAGACATGCCTGAACTGTCTAAACTCACTTCTCTCAGAGTGGCAACCTGTGCAACACTCGCCGAAGGGGAGGAGGAAGAGGGGGGGAAGTACGTTATGTGATGTAATATTACTTATTGTACCTTTTATGCTTTCAAGCAAAAACACTGGCGTCTTTCCTCATCTGAGTTTCTAAAATGTACAGCACAAGAGCAGTTAACTTAAGGCATATCCAATATCTGCTTTGAGCAGAAATGTTAGATTTGACAGCAATAGATTGTGGGTTTGAGTCTGGGCCAGGCTTCTCTGTGTGGGGTTTGCATGTTCTCCCTGTGCAATCCTGTTTACTTCTGTAGGTACTTTGATTCGCTATCGGTACTTCCATCAAGTCTTCCGACTCAAACAACAACAGTGGTTGTTAATTCTTGCCTTAAATTACGACCATGGAGTACATTTTAAAATAAAACGCCCCCTAGTGGCCATGTAAATAAATGTCCCAGACATCACGGACTGAGCTGACAGAGGTTTTTTTTTTTTTTTTTTTTTTTTTTTGGAGCTGAGCAGAGGGAGTTGCACTTGATGATTACGTTTAACCACAAAAATAATTATCTGCATTGAATGACTTTAGATTTTCAAAACTCAACAAAATCTTTGAAATAGTTTTTGAAACAGATCAGAAGCCACAATATGAACCACAAAAACAAAACAAAAAACAAAAATCTATAGAATGGAGAAATCTCTGTATTGTAATTTACACAATGCTTCTCTAGAGCCAAACATACTCTTTATCTTCAAAGTTTCCACTTGGTTTATGGTTCATTCTTCATGGTCGGACTGCACTGTTTTCTTGTTGATTATATTTCAAGTTTACTGGTAAGTCCTGTCATTCCAGATAAAAACCAAAGCCTTCCTGTCATCAGTAGACCTTTGCATTACCTGACAGAGGCAGGCCAGATGCCAAAGTTCATCTCTTAACTCCATAAATGTCATGTTCCTCACAGAGATTAGAGATCTATGCCGGTGTTGATAACACTACCCTTGCTGACAGTATCACACTGGCTGATGTTCCGGTATAATGACAGATTGTTTGATATCATTGAATACATTCTTCATGGTCGAACTGCACTGTTTTTTGTTGATTGATTTTGCAAGTTTACTGATAAGTCCTATCATTCTCGAGAAAAACCAAGGCCTTCCTGTCATCAGTACACTAATAAATAGTTTATTACCCTTCACTCTGTTCCATCCCTTAATTTGTGTGAGGCACAGTCAAATGAACTTTTTTCAACCTGAGGAATTTCCTGATAAAACTCTGCATATAAATTTATACCTATAGTTTTCTGTGTATTTTTATAAATTCCTTGCCAAATTTACCTCCGCATTATTCCTGACAGAGGCAGGCCAGATGAGGAGTCAAAGTTCATCTCATAACTCCATAAAAGTCACGTTCCTCACAGAGATTAGAGATCTATGCCAGAGTTAATAACACTAAACTTGCTGACCGTGTCAGAATGGTTAATGTTCTGGTATAATAACAGACTGTATGACATTATTAAAATGGTTGGATGGACACGTTCGCAAGTTTTATTTTAATATTTACATCTCCTGTAATTTGCTGTATCCTACTATTTTCCCTAATGTGTCAAGTGTTCCTCTCAAAAGTCGTCAAGCCACTGTACCATCTGCTGGACTTAAGGGAATACTCCGAAGATTTTGGACCCACGCCCTATCGCTATCATTTACAAAGTGAGATAAGCTCATAAATACCTTTTTTGTGTCCGTTCGTCCAGTGCCTGGCTAACAGCTGTTAGCATTGTAGTTAGCTTAGCTCAACTACGGCAGGTGAAGAGGAGACAGAGCCCGACTGAGAAAGTAGACAAAATACTCCTTCCAGTGGTCCAGGGGACGGCGTATTAGCACGCGAAGTAAATCCGAATGGTTATAAAGCATTTTAAAAGACGTATTGTCTTTTCAATCCGTTAAAATAATGTTTTGATCCACACAGACCAGCGCATGCGCAGTGCTCCGCAGAAGGCTATACCGGAGCACAGCAGTAGAAGCGTAGACTCAGCCGCTGTGCGCCTGGTATATCCTTCCGCAGTGCACTATGCTTGTGCAGATCTGTGTGTATCAAAACGTTATTTTGCATTCTTCATCCAATTTTCTGAATGTGAATAATTCGTCTATGAGTCCAATCACTATGACCACATCATAGGAGATTCATCAGGGTGATCAGTGACAGGCACGAAATTAGCAGTGACAGGCCAAAATGAACATTTGATCGCCAGTTTTTATTGACCTGAAAAAAGCTGTTGATGACACTCACTCAGAGCAGCTCCGCCTCTCTCAGGGATATAAAAGATTTTCTCCTCTGTGAGATTCAGTCTCCTCAAACGACTCTGAACAGCTCCAGCAAGACATCAAGGCCTTCTCACTCAGAGACATTTGAAGCTTCAACATGATGTTTTTCCTCTTTTTGTGTTTCCTCACTCTTTGTGCTGCGGCTCCCTTGGAGGAGAAAAACATGAAGCTCCAGCGTGGCGGTTGTCCAGCGTTCTGGTTCAGCTTCAATGGCCGCTGCTTTCGGTACTTCTCCACTGGCGTAAGGTGGGCTGAGGCAGAACTCCACTGTGTGTCACTGGGAGCCAACCTGGTGTCCATCCACAGTGTGGAGGAACACAACTTTGTCAATACACTGATTCAGAACTTCGACCCAGCTCAGGGATTCACCTGGATTGGACTCACCGACCTTCATCTGAATTCAAGATGGATGTGGTCTGATGGATCCAGGGTCGACTTTGTCTTTTGGAGTCCTGGAGAGCCAAGCAACACTAGTGGAGAGGCATGTGTTGTAACTAACTTCAGGACGAGTAAGAAGTGGAACGATACAGCATGCTCTGGTGTACGCCCATTTGTTTGTGCATTACGCACAGCCTACCCCTAGCTGCTGAGAAGATCTGACCTGACTTGATGTTTTCTTCCATGATTTTAATCCCACATATGAAATTAAGACTCTTAATCTTTGTCCTGACCTGACATCAAAATATGAAAGGTCTCTTTGTGACTGAATAAATCATTCCGAGTGATCAAATGAGTCTGTTTTTGAACATAAAGATTCATTCATTTTGAGACTGTATCAAGAGAATTCACCAAAACTTTTCCTGCACAAATGTATCTGTATGTTAAACATGTCTTGCTGACAAAAACAAATGTTTATATTCATCTTTTACTTTCTTATACTTGTGTTTACTGTTTTGTCACAAATTGGGCAGAATGTTCAATATTGAAGGTATTATTCCTACTTTCTGTAGATTTTGACATTCAGAATTGTGTTGTGGTCAGTTCAATGTGATTTTTTGAAGTTCCTCAAGATGGATTCATGTTTATAGATTTGATTGCTTTTGAACCAATGTCATTCATTCCATTTTGTATTTAAAAAACCTATACATAAAGACCCGTAACAGTAAATTCATCAGTGTTAATATGCATAAAAAACTGATTGGAATGTGTCGGATTGTTTTGTAAAGAATGAATTTGCATGTTAAATTAAGCTAGTTAATTCAGCTTTCTGTGTTTTGGTTTCACCTCCTTTTGCACAGTCAATCCAGTGGACAACAGTAGAACATCTTTTTTCTTCTCAGGAAACTGTTTGTCTGTTGTATAAATAAAACCAGGACAGTACAATTATATATTTCCAAGCCTCTGTGCTGTCAGCTTTATTTCACTGTGATATTTACGGTTCATTCAATTCAAACTTGTTCATAAATCGTTTATGGAAAGCTTTTTGAACTCATAATCTCAATGCAGTTTTGATCTTCTGGGTGAGTTGTGTCCATGATTTGTATGCAACGATATAAACACTGGATGAACATGTGGAAATACCATTAAACTAACTAGAAACTTTATCAAAAAGTCATAAAAGGCAAATCATTTATCAAAACTTCCTACCTTTCTTGCCTCCAATACCGAATTACATTAAAAATTGTATTCCTGCAAAATCCACTGGATCACAGTCATTCCATTTTAGCAATAATTAAATATATAGAATACATATGGACACAGTGACTGTCAGTCATGACACAAAGTTTGCCAACTTCAGGACTGATTATGCAACAACACATGAGGCCATTTGCATGATGAGAGAGAAAAAAAAACAACAACATTCACAACGCAAGCGATGAGATGTTGAAAGCTGAGAAAGACACCAACTACACTGAGCAGAGGTCAAGTACTTTACATGGCAATGATCACCATCAGCATCAGTGAGAATGAATGAATGAATGAATGAATGAATGAATGTCTTGAGTCTGCTGAACCCTCCAGACTGATCTTCTCTGAGGTTTCTGCTGTTGGAGTGTTGGAACATAAACAACAAAACTCGACATGCCTCAAATCCCAGTCTGGATAACTTTATAACTGACTGTAAAAATTGCTGGAACGCACAAAACAAACTAACAAATAAAAGACACGTGAGCTGTGTGTATCGCACAATGGCCATAAAGATGTATAAGATGAGAAGTCTTCAAGTTCCAGTAAATCATTGCTTTAATAAAACAGAAGTGACTAACCACATTTTACTGTCATGCCCGCTCCTCTGGCACTATGGAGCAGGCCTGCTTTGCTGCTCTGTCCCTCTCCTCTTCTGTCTGTCGGTGAGCAGGCAGCGTGGGCGACTCATCAGCTAATTGGAGTCATCTGCCCGGAGAGTGGCCTCGTCTGTTCCACCTGCTCTGCTGTCTATTTAAGCTGGCTGCAGTCCACTCTCCAACGCTGGGTTGTTGCACTCCCTCAGTTAGTTCTACCAGGTGTCTTCGTGTAAGCCCCCTGTCCATGCTGCGACTTATCCTGTTTCTTCTTTTGCTTCAGCCTGGACCACCCTTGTCCTTCCCTCGCCTGCCACCTGCTCACCTGGCTGCAACAGAAGCAGCACCTCACCTCCGCAGCTGCCGGTGTGCAGCACCTCGCCACCATAGCTGCCGGTGTGCAGCACCTTGGCCCTCGGACTCGTCCCTTCCAGTTTCAAAAATGAACTTGATAAATCCCCACTTCCTGTGTCTGGCTGCCTTCTGCACCTGAGCCTCCGTTTCACGTTCCGTAACATTTACTTCCTGGTTCTATATATTTCATATATATTTCATCAGGGACGGCTTTTATGAATGGGCTAACAGGGCTAAGCCCTCCTAGCACAAAAAGACAGCTAATACAAAAAAGATGAGAAAACGATTTTTTTTAAATAACTTACAACAGATTGTTTTAAGTTTAGATAAAACCAAAGGTAGCAACAGCACCAATCAGTCAAAAGGAAAATGGAATATCTCTAAAATGGCTGTTTTTTTACAGCCCCAGCAGATACATTCATTTCGTTCTTGTAAGTGATTGACAGGTGTCATGTCCCCCCGCCCCCCTTGGTTTACTGAGCATTTTGGGCTAACTTCTGTCAGCCCACAGGCCACCGACTTTTGACCAATAGCGGATATTTAACGCAGTGGTGTTGCTATTTGTGCCAGAGTTGGGAAGGAGGGAGAAAAAGTTCAGCTATGGCGGGCGTTAGCATGAACGAGGTGGACTATTTGCTTTGCTTTTGCTATTTGCTTTGGATAATCCCAATTATTTGGACCGATTGAATGCATTAGACATGCTGTCTATCTAGACGGACTTCCACCAAAAATTACCAGACTTCAGCGACATGGTGGTTAACCTGTTTGCGTCCCAGAAAGGCATCGATGTGAGCTTCTTTTCAAATAAGGTAGGCCCATGTCGACCTGTTAAAGGACTGTGACGCCTTGTTTTTGCTGAGGTTATCTGCTGTACTGAAGGTGTGTTTGGCACTACATGTCACCAAACAGTTGTAATAAGACAGTTGCAGCAGGCTATCTGTGGGCAGTCGTTGAAGTTGGGTTGGAACATGTCTGTAGTGCGTCAATGTGTGCGTGTGACAGAGAGAGAGAGAGAGAGAGAGAGTTGATGTATAGCACTGAAAAAGCATAGTGTACCTGTAGTTGATGTAACTGTGTGTATCATAGGTGATGTTGCTTTTGCAACTCTGTTAACTATTTAATCTGTATTATGCAAGCATTTGTTAGCCCACCCGACACATTTCACCACCAGCTGCCACTTTATTTCATATTATATTTCATCAAATCAGATTGTATTTTGGAATGGTGTGAGATTCGTGTGTATACTTTGTTACTTCATTGAAGTGCAAACCTTTGTTCAACAACAAATTGTAAAACAACTGTAATTGTCATCAATTGTAATTGATGGTCAAACAATCTTCCTTTATTACCTCTGCCAAGGAGGTTATGTAATCATGTCGGTTTGTTGGTTTGTTGGTTAGCAACATTACGGAAGAATGGACGGATTTTATGGACGGATTGCAATGAAACTTTGTGGAAAGGTGGGTCTTGGACTAACTTAGAATCCATTAAATTTTGGTGATGATCCGGATCACTGTCTGGATCCAGGAATTTTTTAAAGGATTTTTTTATCATTGAGAGATAGGGCAGTCTTTGACATAGTTGGGCAGGCCCGCCGACAGGGGGGGACAAACGGGTCTGTTGTCCCAGGCCCAGGGTTGGGGGGGGGGGGGGGGGGGGGGGCAGAATTAAAGGTGGGGGGGCCCATCCAGCACCCCACTCACGGCTCCCGATGCAGCATGCAGGCACCGCGCTGCTCCCCACCGCTCCGCGCCTCCGCACCCCCGGTCCAACACCGCATGCAGACACCATGCCGCACCGCTCCACGCGCCGCACACCGCACCGCACCGCTCCGCTCCGATCACACCCCCGATCGCAGTGTTGTTTTATTATATATGGTGTTCTTATTGTTGTTGGTGACTGATTTGAGCTGTGGCGGAGGTCTGCACTCTCTGAGTGCCAATTTCTAGCTGTTTTCTCCTGTTATTTGTTGTGGTCATAAACTGGAAAGAGTTAAAAATATTCTTTCTCTCCTTGAACTCACTAGAGGAGATGTTATTCTTTACTGGAATTACTTTTAAGTCAGGAAGTGTTGTTGCTTGATGTCACCTTAACACAATTATGCATCTGAAGGACAAATACACTTTAATATAATGCTCAAAATTTGGTTACAAAATGATCTTCCAGCTGTTGTGAATTGAAGATGGTAATTTGTTCAAACTCGTCAGTAAGTAATGTGTATTTTAGAAAATTTGTCAGTTTTTCCATGTGAAATACTGTTGTGTTTTGGAATTAAGGCAGATGCATGCAGCAGATCTAATCTGAACAATTAATACATTTTATTGAAATCCCAAACATCAATTAATAGTAAGAGTTCGGGCCATACCATTGTGGGCAAGTTTAGGTTGTTCATCCCAACAAAGTGCGAGCTTTCTTGCTTTTGTTCAACCTTCTTGCAGTCAAGTATAACATTAGTGCTCAAGCAGATATTAGTTCGACCTTCATCTTGTTCACAGTTTTGCTGTTGTGCTGTACATTTAGGAAACTTGGATGAGGAGAGAAACCACTGCTGTGTTTTTTTGCTTGAATTAATTAAATTCTACAAATCAATATTGTTAACATCTACAAGGACAATACCGTTGTGATAAAACTAAAAAAATTCAGGTAACCTGAAAAGTAGAAGAAGAAAATAAAGGTAAGAACCCATCCATCAATTTATTTGTTATGGAAACTCTTTGGTTTCTCTTTATATTATCTTCTTTTCCTTTAGAGTAGCATGTGATCCAGATTATGATTGATCTTATGGCCTTTTCTTCATCCACTTCCTTATAGAGGGTTTGATATGAATAGAGATCCAGGAATGTCTTTCTCCTCTGCTTCCTCCAACTCAAGGCCAGACTATCCAAGACTTGTAATCTCTCCAGGGAGTCTGTTATTCTCCTTGAGGTCTCATCTCAGTTCAGCATTGCCTCGTACACCTCCAGTAAAAGACGTCTGAATCAGGAATCCAAAACAGGGAAACAGCCTGATATCTAATCAAAGCTTTCTCCCAACACCCATCAATAAGAACTCAAACTTTAAATCCACCATTTGAATAGGTTTTCATCTTATCTATCTTGGCTATCTTGCCAATACTGGGTCATCTTGACGAAGGAAATCTTACGCTGTGTCCAGAAACAACAACTAGCGCGTAGCCACGCTGCGTTGACGTCATCACGTAAATTACCGCGTCGACTCGTGTCTGCCTTTCACACTCCCTTTCGCCCCTCCCACTAAAAAGCCGATAGTAGTGACCCTCTAAAAACCCACGTCGATTGCAGGGTTGAAAAACCCGGGTCTAATGCCGAGTGACCCCTTTCACACTGCCATGAGGAGCCGATTAATTAGCGGGTTTAAACGGGTTTTTTGGCCAGTGTGAAAGGGGCTTAAGTGAGAACTGGAGAATTATGCAGTATAGGTGATGGATAAACAATTGCATAATAATTATACTCTTCTTACTTTTTATCTCAATGATATTTTTATATCAAATACCACTGTTTGTATCCCTATTAGTGTTATGCACTTCTTTGTGATGTGCACACTTAAGTGTCTCCATCAGTAATGTTCATTTAGTTGATGAAGTAAAAAAAAGCAAACTACAAGAATGATAAAAAGAAAAAAAACAATTGAATTGTTCTTACCTCTCCTGCCTTTGATAGACTTCACTGCTGCTCGCTAACATTCAGGACAGTCAATTACTTTTTACAGCCTAATGTTCAGTATTATATTTGTTCTTCACTTGCACAGTTGTGTTAAATTGACAGTAAGTATCCACACTTACTTGAAATTCATTCTAATGATTAATCATATCTACTTCAGTGAGTTCAAGAGGAGAAGTAGATTATTTTTAAAATCTTTCCAGTTTATGACCAGAACAAATTACAGGGAAAAACAATAAAGGAAGATTGTTTTGTTTGTGTTGATAGATAACACTTCAAAAGGAGAACAAGGAAGTTAAATGTAGTTAAATAATCACTTCTGTTTAATGAAAGCAAAGTTTTACTGGAAGACTGGAAGGCTTCTCATCTTATTTTATCTTTATGGCCATTGTGTGACATACACAGGTCACAATGCAGGATCAAAACACTTGGTCAGAGTTTGGATAAACACTGTTCATTCAGACTGTGTTCATGTGTCAGGCTGAAGTTGTTTCAGAATATGTGACGATCAGTCTGTCTGCGCTTCACTTCATGGTCTGAGGTTCATACAGGAGCAGCACAACCAGAGCAAACAGCAAGAGGATGATCTTCAAATCACAGATTCAGTCTTGGTCACTCTGCAGACTTTTAAAGGAGAAGGTTTGCATTATTCTACAGAAAAGGTCAGACCCTCAAGAGCAAGTGTGTGAATGCTCAGGTGTTTGCACAGAAAACTCTGCATATTAGTTTATAATTACAGAGTTTTCTTATGTCTTAATAATCACCTTGACAAATTTGCATTTTCATCATTCTTGAAAGAATCAGACCAGATGGGATGTTTTATGTTTTTGTTTGACTGAACTACTTGGCAAATCACTCAGTCAAAGTTCATCTCATAACTCCATAGAAGTCACGTTCCTTACAGACATTAGAGATCATTGCCAGAGTTAATGACACTAAACCTGCTGACTGTATCAGACTGACTGTTAATGTTCTGGTATAATAACAGATTATATGATGTTTT
The DNA here is from genome assembly GCF_902148845.1 of Salarias fasciatus. Taxonomy (NCBI): domain Eukaryota; kingdom Metazoa; phylum Chordata; class Actinopteri; order Blenniiformes; family Blenniidae; genus Salarias; species Salarias fasciatus. The sequence continues at coordinate 15,939,375 of NC_043765.1, read as the reverse complement.
TAAAATGCTTGGCTGGACACGTTCATGTTTTATTTTAATTTTTATAGTTTCCTCAAGTACACTGATAAGATGTTTTTTCCTAGCAAATATGTAAAAACTGAAATGTGACAACTTTCCTTCATGCATTAAAATTCAACAACCATTAAAAAGACATGAACACATTAACTTATTTTCCTTGTTATCTTGGGTGAGTCAAATACTCTGAGCACAGTTTGCTTATTACATTTGTTAACAGTAATAATAAGTTATTACTATTATAAATTATTATTAAAAGGTAAATCTATGAATGATATTTCAACAATTAAGATTTAGGGTAACAATATGTAATAATAATAATGTTTTTTATTTATAACGCACATTACATTTGTAGGCAAATCTCAATGTGCACAGTCAGGAAGACAATAAAAGCAATGATAAAGACAATAAAAAGCAGTGGGACAGTATAAACAGTAAATACAGTAAAAACAAACAGCAGTAAAATCAATCAGGGAAGGCGATAAAAGGTTTTCAGCCCTCTTTTGAAAGAATCCACGGTCTGTGAAGCCCTGAGTTAGTCGGGGATGGCATTCCACAGACCGGGAGCAGCAGCCTCAAAGGCCCTGTTGCCCATTGTCCTAAGCCGAGTCCTGGGCGGGCGCAGACGGTGCAGTTGGCCTGACCGGGTTCTGGCTGAAGTGTGTGGGTGGAGGAGTTCAGTGAGATAGGTGGGGGCTGCACCATGCAGACAGTGGTGGGTGTGAAGAAGGATTTTGAACTGAATGCGAAGGTGAACAGGAAGCCAGTGCAGAGTGTGAAGGATGGGGGAAGGTGCTTTGCTACAAGCAGAGACTGCAGGAGCAACCTAGGATGTGGATGTTGAGGTTGGAGTTGGTGGAGTGTAGTGGTGTTCCTAGGGACCCCTTCTGCATCCTCAGCAGGTATCACAGGGCCACAGGTGTTTCGCCCCTTAACCTGTACACCTCTCCTGAGTGGGGCAGCAAAGGCTGAGTTAACCTTCACCTGCAGAAGGTCCAGCTACGATTTCTTGACAGCCACAGCCATCTGGAACTGGTTTTGGTTACTGTGGCAATCTCCCTTTTGGCCTTCTGCAGTTGCTTTGGATTAAGCCCAATCTTCTGCAGGAAACAGCACATAGATGTGGTGGGGAAACCCCTAGCGCTGACTAGCCTGGCATGCCAAACTGATTTTATGTGTTACACACAAGACAGTCTGGTACCGCGCCATTGGGGCATCATTTCAGACAGGCTGACGAGAGGCGGGACTATTGAGCGGAGAGTACCAATCCAAGACACAAGCCTGTGATGCAACGACAATGCGACGGACGCAGCACTCCATTGTAGTAGTTTTGTAGTTCAAAACATGGGATCATGGCATGGAGTTTTACATCTGTTTTACCGCCAAATTCCACCGGATGCTTAAGCGACGCGTCGCGTCTGGTTCCTGAAGTCAACGAACACCGGGAGCGCAACGCCGCACCATTTAGGAACGGCGACCTGAAGCGAATCACCAGTGCCGTGGCGCGCGCAGTGCTTCTGGGACGTGGTGCTTTTGCGTTCGGTGGAATTTGGGGGTTGGAAAGAAAAGCCTTCAGAGCAGATTCTTGCTGGGTTTTCAGCGCCAAATTCAGTTTGTTCAAAACTTCCGGAAGTTTGCCAGGCAGAAGTCAGATTCAATTGGCGCGGTACGAGACTCTTTCCCCATGTATCCTTGAGCATGGAGAGACAGTCTGGCGTGCCAGGCTAAGCGCCGACCTCGATTGGATAGAGGGTGGCATGCCACCTAGCAAGGGTTGCCTCTTCTACTATATCCTGGTACTTTGCCCTCTTTGCCTGGTGAGATATGGCTAGCCTGTCTTCCCAGAGAACAGTGAGTTTGGCTGGAATGATGGACTTTGAACTCCTGGACAGAAGGATCATATCCGGTCAGAGGGTAGTTGCCACTACCTCCTGAGGAAAGACCAACTTCTTCTTAAGGTCTACGCACAGCTCCCAATCTGTTGTGTGGTGTGGCATTGATGGTAGGCTGTCCGATCTTCTTTCCTTCTGAACCTTGCTGCCCTCCAGATGGAAGCTTGTGAACCTTGGTGGCGCTGGTGGCTGTCTGTTGGTGTTGCTTCTTTGTAGTTCGACCCACTTGTTGACCTTGGTGAGGACTTTGTCATGTCTCCACCTGTAGCGCCCATTTGCAAGAGCTTTTGGGCAGCTGGTCAGAATGTGGTTCAGTATGCAGAGGCTGGCACCGCACTGACTACACGATGCCTCTTTCTCCTTGCCCCAGATCTTCAAATTGCTTGGTGTGGGTAGGAGATCAGCCACAGCGCGAGGAAGGAAGTTCAGCTTGCCTTGGTCAATACCCCAGAGCTCCTTCCAAGACAGTGGTCTCTCGAGCACCCCCTCCCACTGCATCCAGCGAGCCTGGGAACCCAGCCCTGCCGCTTTAATTCGGCGATCTTCTTCAGCTGCCTCCCCCACCCTTTGCACCACCAAGTCCTGTCAAATGATGGGAATGCAGTGGATATTTTGCCTCATAGATTGGTTTTAGTTTCCACAATTACAGAAAAAAATATGAAAGGCTGTCTGTCATTGAAGGCTGTCTGTCATTGAAGAAGTTAGAAACTGTTCAGTCTTCTGTTAATCAAATCTATCAATAAATTGATTGATTGATTGATTGATTAGCCTTTATTCATCCCACAACGGGGAAATTCACATGTATACAGCAGCAAGAAGGGCAACGATTTCAGGCAGTGTTACATTGAAATAATCCTATAGCTCAAAAACAATATACGACAGAATATAAAAATAGAATATAAGAATATAAAAATAGATTCATATTCCACATTATTACTGCTAAGGTGACTCGGTGCCATTTCACATTGAGTACACTAAAGTGCCAGATTTTCAGACTAATTGGCTGTTGTGGAGTCTGATAGCAGCTGGGATGAACGACCTGCGGTAATGCTCCTTCCTACACCGCAAGTGTAAAAGTCTGCTGCTGAAGGAGCTGCTCAGAGACCCCACAGTGTTGTGCAGACGGTGAGAGGAGTTGTTCCTGATGGATGTCAGTTTATTCAGCATCCTCCCCCCCCCCACCTCCTCTATGGAGTCCAGTGGATAGCCCAGGACAGAGCTCGCTCTCCTGATGAGTTTATTGAGTCTCTTCCTGTCTCTGTCCGTGCTGCCCCCTCTCCAGCAGACCACGGCGTAGAAGATAGCAGAAGCTACCACGGAGTCATAAAAGGTTCTGAGGAGGGTGCTGTGCACTCCGAAGGACCTCAGCCTCCTTAGCAGATGGAGACGACTCTGGCCCTTCTTGTACAGAGCATGGGTGTTGTCGGTCCAGCCCAGTTTTTTGTTTAGGTGAACACCCAGAAATTTGTAGTTATCCACTACCTCGATGTCCACCCCCTGAATGTTCACTGGAGTGGGGTGTGATGACTTCCTCCCAAAATCGATCACCATTTCCTTTGTCTTGCTGGCGTTCAAATGAAGCTGGTTTAATTTACACCAGCTGACAAAGTCTTTGATGACCTCCCTGTACTCCTGGTCATTCCCCCCGGAAACACATCCAACAATGGCTGAATCATCTGAGAATTTCTGAAGGTAGCAGTTTGTGGAATTATAGGTGAAATCTGAGGTGTAGAGGGTGAACAGGAAGGGTGAGAGCACCGTACCCTGAGGGGCACCTGTGCTGCAGAGCACCACATCGGACACACAGGTCTGGAGCCTTACATACTGTGGCCTGTTGGTGAGATAATCCGTGGTCCATGCTGCCAGGCATTGGTCCACCCCAGCTCCTTCCATCTTCTCCCTCAGTAGTGATGGCTGGATGGTGTTAAAGGCACTGGAGAAGTCGAAAAACATGACTCTCATAGTGCTCCCAGGGTTCTCCAGGTGTGACAGTGACCTGTGCATCAGGTAGATCACTGCGTCATCTACCCCAATGCCAGGCCGGTAGGCAAACTGAAGGGGATCCATCTGTGTGCTCACTAGGGGTTGTAGATGTCTCAGGAGGATTCTCTCCATGGTCTTAATCAGGTGAGAGGTCAGTGCTACTGGCCTGAAGTGGTTGGGTTCCCTGGGACGAGGAATCTTCGGGACAGGGATCACATAAGAGGTCTTCCAGAGGACTGGTACCTTCTCCAATTCCAGGCTCAGGTTAAAGATGTGTACGACCACCCCACATAACTGATCCGCACAGTCCTTCAGCAGCCTAGGGCAGATACCATCAGGACCTGCAGCCTTCCTAGCCTTGATCTTCTTAAGCTCCCACCTCACCTGGTCAACTGTCAAGGAGAGGGGGTTAGGGGGCTGGTGTAGGTCAGGTGATGAAGAGGGCATGCAGTGTGGGGGAGGGGGGGCTGGCCAGGGAAGGTATGAGGAGGTTCCATTATGAACTGTGGGGGTAGGCAGGCCTGGCCCAGGAAGGTGTGAAGTGGTGGCAGGGCGAACGATGGGGGGAGGGGAGGCGGGATCGAATCTGTTAAAAAACAGATTCAGTTTATCTGCCCAGTCCTTGCCCCCATTGACTTACTGCTGTTTTTCAGTTTTCTCAAAACTTGTTTTTTGCTTTAATACATTTACTTTCTGAGACCTTGAAAACAAAGCAATATTCCGTATCACCCTCTGAGTCTGCGAGAGTGGGGGTGCAAGATGGCCACACAGCTTCTCGTTCAGGCTCTCGTGATATCACGCATTGACTACTGCAACTCTCTTCTGGCGGGTCTCCCTGCGTGCACAGTCAAACCTCTACAGATGATCCAGAATGCAGCAGCACGTCTGGTCTTCAACCAGCCCAAAAGAGCTCATGTCACTCCTCTGTTCATCTCCCTTCATTGGCTTCCAGTTGCAGCCAGGATCAAATTCAAATCTCTCCTCCTCGCTTACAAAACGCTTACAAGAACGGCTCCGGCCTACCTGGACTCCCTGATCCAGGTCTACTCTCCTTCACGCCCTCTTCGCTCTGCATGTGAGAGACGTCTGGTGCTTCCAGCCCAGCACGGCTCTAAATCTCTTGCCAGACTCTTCTCCTCTGTTGTTCCCAAATGGTGGAACGAACTACCTAACTCGGTGCGTTCCGCCGAGTCTCTTTTTACTTTCAAAAGACAATTGAAGACTCAATTGTTCAGAGAACACCTAGGGTCTTAATCCGACCCCATGTTCGGGGAAGAATAGATCAGGTGTTCTAAAACCCAGCACTTATGTAACACTGACTGAGTTGACACACACAAAAACAAAAAAAAACAAAAAAAAACAAAAAAAAAAAAAAAGGGGGGGGGTAGTGGCTCCTCTTCTGCAACTTGATGGCAACTCCCTTGACCAATCGCACTTGAAGCTATTGATGCATTTACTAATGGTTTCTTTCTTTCTTATGTCTATATTCTTGCTTGTGTTGTACGTCGCTTTGGACAAAAGCGTCTGCTAAATGAAATTGTAGAATTGTAGAATTGTAGACTCACTGATGGACAACATGGCAAATGACCCAGGACCGAAAGCGGCAATGAAACCAATAATCAGCACATCAATCGACAGAGCAGCAATACTGACTGGACACCAACTTCGACACTGCCAATGTGGGTGGACTAAAGTGACATCAGAGAAGGGCCTGAGGATTCATCAAGGCAGGAAAAAGTGTCTGGTCGAGCTGGACAAGGGGCCTCACATTGACCGTTACTTGTTGAGAGGGCAGCCAGACCAGTCGAATGAAGCCCAGCAGCAGGTCAACCACCACAGTCCACAGGGTATCAATACCTTGGTCGAAATCGAACCAAGCACGGACCAGTCAACCAACAAGAGTCCAGAGCCCAGCCATCCACAGCCGGGAGCAGAAAGGGGGAAAGGGGAGAGAAAACCTCAGGTAGCATGGCCCAATTCCAGTCGGAAGAGAGAGTGGCACACTATCAATGCAGACCGAGTCTGTCTCTTGGAGGTAGAGAAAGGATGTGCAGAGCAAAAACTGAACAGGATGGCAGATATCACACACAACTATGAGGCAGACAGATAGGAGTCATCACTAAGAACGATGTAAGGCTGATTAAGCCATCAGACAGGCCAAAGTCTCGGAGGTAGCAGGAACTGGAAAAGCTTGTGAAGGAGAGGAGGCTGCAGAGGCTTCGTAGACCACTCCATCATAAAACTCCTCAAAGACTTTGGCATTAGTGGGCCAATACAGAGGAAAACCATCAAAGCCCTGGCCAATACAGCAGAAAGAAACAGTGACTGGCTGTGGATGAAGAGGAAGGATTCTGTCTGGGCCCCAAGGTGACAGAGGGAGGAATCAAACTGTCGACGTGTCAAACTGAAGATGTGTCAAGACTCAAGGGTTGGCCTCAGTCTGTTACCACGATCGAAAGCAGTCTCCGGCAAGAAGTGTGCTGAAACTTAGGGATTGTAAGATCAAGTCCTATTCACGAATCAGTTAAGTGTCTCTTGTGTGTTGTTCACAGTTTGCTCTGAAGTGACACCTAACCGTGACAAACCTAATCTCTGTTACTTGTACTAATGGTTGGTTGCACAGACAGATGTTTAACTTTGGAGCTTCTCCCACAGCATGTTGAGCCCCCACTGTCTTTTGGCTTCTTCTGAACCACCCACTCATAAGTAGACATTAGCTCTTTTTGTCGCACGCTATTGACCTGATCTAATCTAGACACATGTATGGTCGTATCACCCACACATTGGAAAAGAAATCAGAATTGACTCTGTTGATTTCTTAGCTAAAAGCAGCAGTATTTTGTTGACAGTGATTTAATCCAAATTATACCTGAGGTGGTTTCAGTAACTGCTCCTGGAGCAGCAACTGTGCCAGATTTGACTTATATGTATTTGACCTATTTTCACCTTTCATCTGTTAGTCCAATCGCCATAACCTTATCAGACTCTTCCGAGTGATCAGTGGCAGGCAAGAAATTGACAGCGACAAGTCAAAACAATGATTTTATTGCCAATTTTTTTTGACCTGCACAAGACTCTCTCAGTGCAGCTCCGCCTCTCTCAGGGATATAAAAGACTTTCTCCTCTGTGTGATTCAGTCTCCTCAAACGACTCTGAACAGCTCCAGCAAGACATCAAGGCCTTCTCACTCAGAGACATTTGAGACGTCAACATGATGTTTTTCCTCTTTTTGTGTTTCCTCGCTCTTTGTGCTGCAGCTCCCTTGGAGGAGAAAAACATGAAGCTCCAGCGTGGCGGTTGTCCACTGTTCTGGTACAACTTCAATCGTCGCTGCTATCTGTACGTCACCTCAGAGATGACCTGGGCTGATGCAGAACTCTACTGTGTGTCTCAGGGAGCCAACCTGGTGTCCATCCACAGTGAGGAGGAACATAACTTTGTCAACTGGTTGATTAAGACTTTGAATCCTGAGCAGAGCTATACCTGGATTGGACTCAGTGACGTTCATAAAGAAGGAGCCTGGATGTGGTCTGATGGATCCAGGTTCAACTTTGCAATCTGGAGGATTGGACAGCCTGATAATGCCGGGCAAATTGAAAACTGTGGCCATACCAACGCTGGTGAACGGTTCCGATGGAATGATTTTCCATGTTCTACACTCTTGCGCTTTGTTTGTGCATCATTGGACATTCTGTCAAGGGACAGCTTTCTGACTTTATCTGAGTAATTTTGCAAGAATTAATTCACACAACAAATTTTGTGTGTCAGCCTTTCACTGATGTTCATGTATTTTACATCAATTTTAATGCATCCATCCATCCATCCATTTGCAGCCGCTTATCTGGGACCGGGTCGCAGAGGCAGCAGTCTCGGCAGAGATGCCCAGACTTCCCTGTCCCTTCAATTTTATTGATTTATCAATTTTACAGAGCGTTTCTGTCAAACATAAATGTAAACCCTTACCAGATTTAGGTGGTCCTTTGATTGTTTTTGTTAAGAGTGAAGCTGCTGAGTCCAGGATGGACTTCAGTCTACTGTTAAAATCATCACATCAACAATAAAAAGGTAAAATAATAGCAGGAGTGCTCGGTAAAATCTCAATAAATTTTGCAGCCACTCCAGACGTTATGTAGTCTTTCACTGATATTCATCCGTTTAAATGACTTCAGAATATATATTTTCAACAATGAACCTTAGAATATTGTTTTTATTGGAAAAGATGTGAACCACTTTCAACAATGAAATTAAAATTGAGTGTGAATGTGTGTGATTCTCCTTCTTCACTTGTGTTTTCTCTGTGATGGAGAAATGACATGTTAAGGTTGTGTCCTCACTCACAGTCAACTTAGATCTGCTGCATGTGTTACAGGTAGGGATGCACATGGTTAACCGTTTAACCGTTAACCGATAACAGGAACTTTGACCGATTAATACTATCGGTTATTTTATTTTTTATGAGCTCCAGCTGGAGCGGAGCTCTCCACAGAGCCCGTGCGTCTTCATGCACGCTGGCATTATATTACAGATATCAATGACAGCGCTGCAGATGACACCTTCAGTCACTGATTAATTTGTTGCCTTCATGTTGTACAGTAGGGGAGGGTGTGTATCTTTGTGCGCATTTACGCTTGTGGCACAAAGCGGCATTACATTGAATATCATTTTTTATCTCCAGAGACACCGCGGGTCGTCCAGATTTACAGTGAAATGGTTCGGTATGAAGCCGCATCGTCCAGATAAACATTAAGAACGTCCATCAGAACTGTTTAAAATCGGATTTCAGAAGCTAAAACTTTGTTTTGGAAATTAATCAGAACACACAAAGAAATCACCAGTGCGCTTAGTCTCAACATACCATATTGGCCCGAATATAAGATGACTCCAATTATAACACGACCCCTATTTTTCAAAGATCATTTTGTGGAGAAAAAAAATGCTGAAGACAATAAGGTCACTCATAAAACAACTTTTTATTACGCAATTATTATCAACTCAAAAACTCACAACTGAGATAACATTTCACGAGATATAAAATGAAAAAATATTACTACAGTATTGAATAAAAATATATATTCTCTTTCTCAAAATAAAAAACAATAAGCAACCTCAAGGGGTCAAAACTGCATAAATGATGTAAATAACTGTCCAGTGCCTTTAGCTGAATCACAGCTCTGGTGGTGGGCATTCCGTCTTTCCGTTTTTCAGAGTATTCACTCACCCTTCTATCAGTCTCGTCCACTCTTGGGACCGCAGTCTCTCGGGACCACTGAAAGCTTTTCTCATAGTGTTAGCATCTGTAGGCGTTTTTTCTGTGCTCTCCAATATCGAAGGAGGCGCTCTGCTACACCATATCTCCTGGCGGCTTGGCAGTTGTTTGATGACTCTGCTGCGTTGATCACCAACAGTTTAAAGTTGGTATCATAACTTCACCTCTGTTGTTTGCTCAGTTGTCCAGCATTCGAGCCCCTTTGTTCCAGATGATCCGCCATTTTTCATCAGATCATTTGATCTCATTTCATCACGCCAATCGCTCTCTGGTCAGTGATACTTTGGCTCCATCTAGCGGCGCGGATGCATATTGACCATCTACCGTAAAGGCCTCAGTATACTCCCCCGTCACCGCTACGTCGTTCCTACGACGTAGACGTCGTAGCCCTACGACGGGCTACGTCGGGGCTTGACGTGCGCCTCCCGAAAATTGTGACTTCGCGTCGTTTCGACGCGTGGTGACGTGAACGTCGAGGGCTGTGATTGGTCCGCTTTCGCGTTGTTTATAGAATAAAGTAGAACTCACACGGAATGCTTTTCTGGTCCGAACAGTGCTTCGGGAGAAATTTAGATCCAAAATTGAGCGGCGCACATCCCCATACTGTTAGCAGTGTTAGCACTGTTAGCAGACGGGGCTATGTGTATAGCCGCTCGTCAAACGGCTTTAATCGTCCAAAAGCTCATTAGTTTCACCAATATTTCATCACGGTCTGCTTAGCCTCTCCTCCACCACAGCCCGGTGTCGCCAGATATGTCATATATGCAGATATATGTTCGGTAAATGCACGCGTGTCTAGATACGTACGTCTAGAAATCTATGTCTACAGATCTATGTCTAGGTAAAACCGGAGCTACGGAAGCTGCATTGTTGTTGTGACTGCTAGCGGCTTGGCAGAGGAGGGCGTTCCCTTGACGCAGGAGCAAGATATGTTCAGTAGCGGCGTAGGGTTGCCAGCGTAGGAACGTCGTGGCGGCGACGGGGGAGTATACTGAGGCCTTAAGTCCGCGATTATAACACGACCCCACTTTTTAGGATGCAATTTCTGGGAAAAAACATCGTCTTATATTCGGGCCAATACGATAATTTAAAAAGCAATAGATCCGGGTTCCTCAATTAGCGGACCGCAGTCCACGACCGGACCGCGGCACACCTCGCTGCGGACCCAGGGCAAATGTATGGGAAAAAAAAAAAAAAGAAAAAAAATCTTGCTTGTATATAAAAAACAAATGTGGACCTTCAAGATTTGTACTTGAGGACCCCTGCAATAGATGATTGAAGCCTACAGTACTGTTAATTATATCTAAATCTTGAAGATTTTTTACTTTTTAGATGAGCATCTGCTGTCATTGTAAATCCACAGTTAAGCACCGGACAGCGCCGAGTCACTCACTCATTCGGAGCGCACATTTACGTGTCGGAATGGTGAGTCGTTTGTGTGTCAGAGTAGCGGTATTTCGGAATGGTGATATGTCTAAATGGTAGTGCGTCAGAATGGCGGAGTGGCAGCATGTAACCACTCAACGGGGCATTTAAAGGCTCGTCCATGCTTCCAATATCCGCGTCCGCTTTGGAGCCTTGGCGCTCCACCAATGAGCATGCTCTTTCTCCCATGCTACATTCTGGGCTGGGCTCAGCTGTGCACGTTCCATGCAGGCGCACTGATCCACGCATTCTCGAGAAGCTTTTCTGGCACTACAGACTGTTTATCTGCCCCTTTATTACAGATTATTTAGAGAAAATTAAGCACATACATTGTCAGTACGCTGTCATTTAATATTAAACCTTATTTAGCCCTTTTTTCTGTTTCTGAATCACCAGTCGGCACCCAAGCGATGAAATACTTTCACTTCTGTTGGCAGACCTTCTCCTCCCTCCAGACAGAGTCTGCTGTCTCCGTCCACGAGTTTTTCTCTCTCTGGCTGTCTTTGAGTGGAGCCATCAGGCTGTAGCTCTGTCTGCTGTCACTTTTACCGTCATGTTTTGTTTGCTGTGGCGCTCTGGCGCATGCGTATACCGGCACGACCTGTATACGACCTGGAAACAGAAAGGCTGATGAAGTTAAGGAGGAACAATAATAAAGCACCCAAGATCAATGAACTGCTGACGCCCAATGAAACCACGCTGCAACTTAAAAAACACCACAGCCCCAACCAAGGAGAACACAAAGACGGACCGGGCCACTGTCACGGGCGCAGCAGTGACCCAATCGCCTCATCAGGAGTCCCGTCATTGCTGCAACTGCCGACAGGAGGAGCAACGTGAAAGCCCGCTTCAGACTTGTAAAGGGTGCTCTACAGCAAGATACTGTTCCAAAACATGTCAGACACATCATTGGCAGGAACATAAACACAAATGCAAAGCAGTGAAGGTAGCTGAACAGCATTTGGATGAGAAAGAGGAAAACAGGTGGTCATCACACATTGGGAGTGTCGACATGCTGAGGAATAAGCAAGGGAGTAAACTTATCAGACTCATTGGTAAGCGTAAGATGGTCTGGTGTACTTTTGATCATATTCCAGTGACAGGGCTGTGGGACACAGGTGCACAGGCGACTGCAATAAATGACAAATGGAGAGCTGAGCACTTACCTCATACAACTCTTAGAGGGATAGAGGAACGCTTAGGACCAGAACCTTTAAATGGGCTAGCTGCTAACAACACAGAAATACCTTTCATTGGGTGGGTCCCAGTCGAGTTTAAATTGGCAGGTGCGGATGTGTCCAGCTCCAGTCCAGTGCCTGTATTGGTGTCAAGTGACCCTCATGTAGCTCAAGATCCTATCATAGGATATAATGTTAACAGAATGGAAAAGACAATGCTTGTGCTACGGATATTGTGAGTCATGCTTTTGATATTGACATTGTTTCTGCTAAAGCTTTTGTCCAGCTGATGCATGCCAGTCAAACCGACAACGTAGAGACTTGAGTAAAAACGGGATGAGGGAAAGTTGATCTTGGTCCAGGTGAAGTTGCCACCCTTCGTTGCCGTACACGCACGCCTGCTGAGGTTTTGACACTCAGAATTGTGTTGTGGTCAGTTCAATGTGATTTTTTGAAGTTCCTCAAGATGGATTCATGTTTATAGATTTGATTGCTTTTGAAACAATGTCATTCATTCCCTTTTGTATTTAAAAAACCTCCACATAAAGACCTGTAACAGTAAATTCATCAGTGTTAACATGCATAAAAAAAACTGGTTGGAATGTGTCGGATTGTTTTGTATTGAATGTATTTACATGTTAAATCAAGCTAGTTGATTTAGCTTTCTGTGTTTTAGTTTCTTGTCCCTTTGCACAATCAATCTAGTGGACAACAGTAGAATATCTTTGGTCTTCTCAGGAAACTATTTGTCTGCCTGTTGTATAAATAAAACCAGGACTGTACATTTCCAAACCTCTGTGCTATCAGCTTTATTTCACTGTGATATTTATAGTTCATTCATTTCAAACTTGTTCATTAATCTTTTAAGAAAAGCTTTCTGAAGTCATAATCTAAATGCAGTTTTGATCTTCTGGATGCGTTGTGTCCAGCTGGAGCCCACAGTCACCCTGATTTGGGTGCAGCGATACAGACACTGGATAAACATGTGGAAATACCATTAAACTAATGCTATGGCAATTTTATTTAACAAAAGGCATCAAATGGTGATTTCTTGGTGGTCTCAATTAGGGGAGCCACCAGGGAGTTTGGGCCCCATGAAAAGAAAAGAAAAGATAGTGCCATATTAATTTTGTCAGTATTATAATTTTATCAGGGGCCTTTCTGGGCCCCGATTAATGATGGGCCCCTACAGTCCTAGAAATTGTATTCCTGCAAACTCCACAGGATCACAGTCATTCCTTTTTAGCAATCAAGACTGGCTATGCAACAACACACGAGGCTCTTGCTCCAGTTCCTACTCAATACATCCTTAGTTCATTCCATGACAGATTAATTCTTTATCCAAACTGGTAACTTGTCCGAATCAAAATCTAAAAAGAAAATATCCTGTCACATGTCCAAATATGATATTCAGGAATTATCCAACTTAATCAAATTGTTAGAGAAGGACATTTAAATTTAAATTCTCCTCATGACTTGATTGCCACAAGAAATTGAGGGTTTATGTAGTGTGTTTTGTCTTAAACCACCAGCATGTGTGTGAATGTTCTGCCACTGTTAAAGGCACCAACCAGCTGGATTCAGTCTGTTTTTAACCTTGAGGAGAACATTACTCTCATAAACTGACATGCTGGGGCCAAGGCAAGATGTTGGAAATACTGAAATGTATTTCCACCTGCAGTTAAATCAGTATATTACGTCTCACTCTCTCAGTTTTAAAGCAACCATTTGTAGGTGGTCTTTCATTTTTTTCATCGGACTGTCACACAATGAAGTTTACTGTTCATTATCTTTTGTTTTATCATTAATTTTTTAAAGTAATGTTGAAAAACCATTTGCATGATGAAAAAAAAAGTTCACAATGCAAGAGGCGACATGTTGAAAGCTGCGAAAGACACCAACTCCTATATTACACTGAGTAGAGGTCAAGTACTTTACATGGCAACGATCACCATAACAGAATGAGTGAGCATGAATTGATGAATGAATGAATGTCTTGAGTCTGCTGAACCCTCCAGACTGATCTTCTCTGAGGTTTCTGCTGTTGGAGTGTTGGAACATAAACAACAAAACTCGACATGCCTCCAAACTGGATAACTTTATCACTGACTGTAAAAATTGCTGGAACACACAAAACAAACTCACAAATAAGACGTGTGAGCTGTGTGTATCGCACAATGGCCATAAAGATATAATAAGATGAGAAGTCTTCGAGTTCCAGTAAATCATTGTTTTAATTAAACAGAAGTGACTCACTACATTTTACTTCCTGGGTCTATATATTTTATATTATATTGAATCAAATCAGATTGTATGTTTGTTGTGTGTATACTTTGTTGCTTCATTGAAGTGCACACCATGGTTCAACATGAAACAATCTTCCTTTATTGTTTTGTTTTCTCCTGTTATTCGTTGTGGTTATGAACTTGAAAGAGTTCAAAATATTCTATCTTTTGAACTCACTAGAGGAGATATTATTCTTTACTGGAATTACTTTTAAGTCAGGAAGTGTTATTGCTTAGTGTCACTTTAACACAATTATGCATCTGAAGGACAAATACCGTATTGGCCCGAATATAAAACGATGTTTTTTTCCAGAAATTGCATCCTAAAAAGTGGGGTCGTGTTATAATCGCGGACTTACGGTAGATGTCAATACCCATCTGCGCCGCTAGATGGAGCCAAAGTATCACTGACCAGAGAGCGAGTGGAACTGCGAAATGAGATCAAATGATCTGATGAAAAATGGCGGATCATCTGGAACAAAGGGGCTGGAACGCTGGACAACTGAGCAAAGGACAGAGGCGAAGTTATGATACCAACTTTAAACTGATGGTGATCAACGCAGCAGAGTCATCAAACAACTGCCAATCCGCCAGGAGATATGGTGTAGCAGAGCGCCTCCTTCGATATTGGAGAGCACAGAAAAAACGCCTACAGATGCTAACACTATGAGAAAAGCTTTCCGTGGTCCCGAGAGACTGCGGTCCCAAGAGTGGACGAGACTGATAGAAGGGTGAGTGAATACTCTGAAAAACGGAAAGATGGAATGCCCACCACCAGAGCCGTGATTCAGCTAGAGGCAGTGGAAAGTTATTTACATCATTTATGCAGTTTTGACTCCTCGAGGCTTCTTATTTGTTGCTTATTGTTTCTTATTTTGAGAAAGAATATATTTTTTATTCAATACTGTAGTAATATTTTTTCATTTTATATCTCGTGAAATGTTATCTCAGTTGTGAGTTTTTGAGTTTATAATAATTGTATAATAAAAAGTTGTTTTATGAGTGACCTTATTGTCTTTTTTTTTTTTTCACAAAATGATCTTTGAAAAATAGGAGTCATGTTATAATCTGAGTCGTCTTATATTCGGGCCAATACACTACTCTTTAATATAATGCTCAAAATTTGGTTACAAAATGATCTTCCAGCTGTTATCAATTGAAGATGGTAATTTCTTCAAACTCGTCAGTAAGTTATGTATATTTTAGAAAATTTGTTCGTTTTTCCATTTGAAATACTGATGTGTTTTTAAATTAAGGCAGGTGCAAGCAGCAGATCTAATCTAAACAATTAATACATTTTGTTGAAATCCCAAACATCAATAAATACTAAGAGGCTGGGTCATACCAATGTGGGCAAGTTTAGAGTGTTCATCTCATCAAAGTGCGAGTTCTCCTGCTTTTGTTCAACCTTCTTGTAGTCAGATATGACATTAGTGCTCAAACAGATATTGGTTCGGCCTTCATCTTGTTCACAGTTACGCTGTTGTGCTGTACAATTAGGAAACTCGGATGAGGAAAGAAACCACTGCTGTGTTTTTTTGTTGTTGTTTTTTTTTGCTTAAATTCATTAAATTCTACAAATCAACATTGTTAACATCTACTAGGACAATACCACTGTGATGAAATGGTTAAAACATATTCTGGAATTATGGAAACACTTTGATTTCTCTCAATATTATCCTCTTTTCCTTTAGCATAGCATGTGATCCAGATTATGATTGATCTTATGGCCTTTTCTTCATCCACTTCCTTATAGAGGGTTTGATATGAATAGAAATCCGGCAATGTCTTTCTCCTCTGCTTCCCCCAACTCAAGGCCAGACTATCTAAGAGCCCATACTCTTCAGGGAGTCTGTTATTATGTGGTCTCATCTCAGTTCAGCATTGCCTCGTACACCTCCAGTAAAAGACGTCTGAATCAGGAATCCAAAACAGGGAAACAGCCTGATATCTAATCAAAGCTTTCTCCCAACACCCATCAATAAGAAATCAAACTTTAAATCCACCATTTGAATAGGTTTTCATCTTCCTCTAAATGAGAACTGGAGAATTAAGCAGTATAGGTGATGGATAAACAATTGCATGATAATTATATTCCTCTTATTTATATCTTGATGATATTTTTATATTGAATGCTTATGTTTGGATCCTTATTAGTGTTATATGCACTTCCTTCTTACCTCTCCTGCTTTTGATAGACTTCACTGCTGCTCACTGACATTCAGGACAGTCATTTACTTTTTACAGCCTAATGTGCAGTATTATATTAAAGTGACACTAAGGAACTTTTCAACCTTAATAAAACATTTTAATATCTTTTGTGATGATACATCGACTTACAACTAGTTGAATGACCCCTCTGTCACGGGCTGAGGACGTCTGTATTGCTTTCACTTGGACTAAGCAGCTGTGAGGAGGGTGGTAGGAACCCTGCACACTAAAAAACTCCAAATGTGTGGACTGCTTTACGGCATGCGTCACATCATGATATAACATTGTTTAGCCACCATTAGAATCATTACCTCGTCGCTATCCGTCCTTCACACAGCTGCTGGAAACAAATTCAGGCGAGTTCAGTCCGACAGCATGCCACCGGGAGCAGCATTTTACGACGCCACGCGCTAGTCCTCATTTGCCTCGTAAACCAGACCCGCCCACTCCTCATCTATTTGGATTTTGGAGATGAGCTCAGTCTGGGTAGGAGCCCATAGAAGGGGATTTCACGCAGTCCTGAAACGGCCAAGCCAATCAGCGTTGCCGCTTTTTGTTTTCAAATTTTTTTGGCGAATTCCGGTGGCTAAACCAGAAGGGACGCTGTCGCTGCGCGTATCGGAGATGACGGATTTTAACTTTAACCGTCGTCTGAAAGCTGCAATCAGTAAAGTTATAGCCAAAATACCAAGCATTACAACAATCAAGCAAGAGCAACAGTCTGCGCTTGGTGAATTTCTAACAGGAAAAGACGTTTTCGCGTGTCTTTGTGTGTAAGGAAGCTAGAGCTAATTAGCTAATGCTAATCCTTAGAGAAGCGAATGCATTTTGATGACGTATTTGTTTTGAAGCGCTGATTGGTTGAAGTGCGTTGTCAGTCAAAGGAGTAACCGACACCCCCTGCAAGAAGTTTCAATGGGCTCCTATCCAGACTAAGCTTAACTCCAAATCCAAATGTGGATGAGGAGTGAGTGGGTCTGGTTTACGAGGCTAAGTCCTCATGGGAACTGTAGTTTTCCTTCAGGCAAAACACTACCGCTTTTGTCCACTGGCGCCGCCAAAATCAACGAAAACTGAAAGTTCCTTAGTGTTGCTTTAAGACATATTTGTCCTTCAGTTGCACAGTTGTGTTAAATTGACAGTAAGTATCCATACTTACTTGAAATTCATTCTAATGATTAATCATATCTACTTCAATGAGTTCAAGAAGAGAAGGAGATTATTTTTAAAATCTTTCCAGTTTATGACCAGAGCAAATTACAGGGGCAAACAATAAAAGAAGATTGTTTTGTTTGTGTTGATAGATAATACTTCAAAAGGAGAACAAGGAAGTTAAATGTAGTTAAATAGTCACTTCTGTTTAATGAAAGCAGAGTTTTACTGGAAGACTGGAAGGCTTCTCATCTTACTTTATCTTTATGGCATACACAGGTCACAATGCAGGATCAAAACACTTGATCGGAGTTTGGAAAAACACTGTTCATTCAGACTGTGTTCATGTGTCAGGTTTTCATTTTATTCTGGCTTTTGCGGTTGAAGTTGTTTCAGAATATGTGACGATCAGTCTGTCTGCGCTTCACTTCATGGTCTGAGGTTCATACAGGAGCAGCACAACCAGTTCCAACAGGAAGAGGACGATCTTCAAATCACAGTTTAAAGACTCAGTCTTTGTCACTCTGCAGACTTTTAAAAGAGATGATTTGCATTGTTCTACAGAAAAGGTCAGACCGAAAAGAGTAAATCCTGTGTGTGTGTGTGTGTGTGTGTGTGTGTGTGTGTGTGTGTGTGTGTGTGTGTGTGTGTCCAGATATAAGATGTAAATCAAATTTCTGACCGTGACATGTTCATCCGACCCACATTCCCAATGAAATGATGCCACTTGGGCGGTCCACACTTGTTTGCCAAAAGTGGGCCACAACCAATAGTATACCAAATGACCGAGCACTCAACTGGATGTGGGCCATTGTACATTTCTACACTGGCTCATACTTTGATTCTGTCCCACATAACACATGGAAAACTGGCACTTTGGTGTTTAACACTTGTGCACTGGTTGAGCCTTAATGCTTCATATCAAGAGTTGTCCAAATATATTAGAGTTCACCTAAATAAGAGATCGTTTTCAGATTCCCCCCATAATTGGAACACATTCTATGGGGATGGCTAGTAGCTACGTCATCGAAGCTGAATACGTCACTTCCGTGTCCAAAGGCGCGATGGTGCAGTGCTGTGTCCTGTGTTGTAACAACAGGAACGATGTCAACAAAACCATTTCCTACTACTGCTTTCCTCTGATATTACATCATTATATTATTTTTACTGATATTACAAATAATGAGGCGGACTCACGTTATATAGATCAGATTTTTATTGTTTCATTTAATTATGTCTCTGAGCCAGACAGCAGCGGCACCGTAGCCAGGTCTCCTCCCCACAGCGGGACGGTCCCACCGAGACACACACACCCAGCATCGAACCCGGTCCTGAGCAGGACCCCGGACCGAGCAGGACACAGGACGGAGCGGACCGGGACTCAGTCCACGAGGGCGGCGTGTGCCCCCCGTTCCCGGTGCTGCTTACATTAATTAAAGACAATTTATAGAAGTCTAAATAAAATTTTTGGCTAAACGTCCTCTGTCTGTATTTAATCTCCCTTTAGCTGATATTATTTTCTAGGCTGTTGGCATCACATCACTGATTAAATAAATAATCTGCTAAACTTTAGAGTTTATTTACATGTCAGTCGCGGTTCTTCAGGTCCTGCTGGTTCCCACATCAGCTCCTCTCGTGGCGCCGGCGCATCAAAAGTAACTCTATCGGCCACAACAATATGGTGTAAAACAGCACAGGACAAAATAAAGTCCCACATCTTTTCAGGGCTGAACTGCAGCGTTTCCCCCGCTGGATCTGAAGCTGCTCTGCAGCAGCTGTGTCTTCTCTCACTGTTAAAACTGCGCTCCTCTCCAGCAGGATGGACCAGCGGAGTTATCCAAAGTTAATAATCCTTTATTAATCCCACAAGGGGGGATATTATTAGATATTCTGTAAGGGCTTTATTATTATTATTATTATTATTATTATTGTTATTATTTTACTTTTTAACCTGTACTGAATGTGTGCTGCTTCTGCTTTATGGCGTGTTTGAGGTTTGGTTTAAAATTATTTCCCTGGATGAATAAACTGTAAGTTGTCCACAAACCGCAGACAGACAGTACCCGATTCTAACATAGATAATTAATTAATAGTTAAGTTACACAGCATGATGCGACGACTGACACCCTCGTTTTAATGCTCGCTAGCCCCTTAATCACTCACCTCAACCTCGTAAATGTTGTTTTGCATTGAAGCCTGTACTTTCCATTTCAGACTTCCACCTGTCACCACAGAAACAATTACAACTCGGTTTGAGTTGTAAGGATTTAAACCCCTCTTCTCTGACTTTGGAAAGTCAGCAAAATTCACTGTTACCATGAAAAAAGTGACCGGTTCTTTGGCAACAGCCATTGTGTTTACATTGCGCGCTAGAAGCCTTGGACCCGGAAGTGACTTGTGACGTCACACTAGCCATTCCCATAGCCTTGTCGAGCCCGCACACCTAGTGAATCACAACTAAACTATTACAATGTTTTATGGTGAATATAAACTTTGAGAATATATCAGAACTGGTCGGCATGAGAATGCCGACATGTCAGTGGTAGCATCTTGTTGGGTTTCATCTGGGGGTCTGAAGCCCTGTTCACATGGGAGTATTAGGGACCTCTGATGAATTATGGAGGACGTCTGTGATTTTAGTCCGGTCCGAATGCACCATGTTGGTAATTTCAGAATGGACACGTCCATCTAGGATCATATCTGGCTGTAATGTCTGTAAATTCCAGTAAAACACAGAGTACTCTTCTGCTAATGCAATGAAAGAAGCATTAGTATTTTTTAGTATTAACCCCCCCCCCCCCCCCCCCCCCACATTTAAAACAAGAAACCCAAAAAATAAAACACAATAATAAGTTGTTAGGTTGATGGTTTCTAGTATTATATCATGTTCCAAATGTCACTGTCATTACCCCTTTGTGACAGTAGGTGTCACTCAAGTACCATGGATCAGTAAGGAAAACCGCTTGTGAAGCGCACCATCCAGGAAGTGGCAGAATTAAAATGGCGCTTTCAGCGGTCACACACGCATAACCAATGACGTGTAATTCTATACGTCATTGCGCATAACGGTGTCCTGTTTTACTGCTCCACAGGTACGTTGACCATGATGTTTTATCACTGTCATTTCTACTTCTCTTTTCTTAAGGAGTCCGTAGCACTGATGGGTTTGGATGACTTTTATTACACCAAAGATAAACCACCGTCGAACTAAAAGACAACATAAATTACAATGAGTAAATAAACAAGATACACACAGAATATGACAGAAATCTTAATAACTTGATGATGGAAACATAATAACAACATACCTCGCTGATTGACCATAAACTTAAAAGTAGAAATGAAGTCTCTCACAAAAAAAAATATACTTTTATCAAATGAGCCGGCCTTGTGCACGATGCTCGGCGTATGGGCGTGCATCTTCAAAAAACACACCGGCGGAACACAGCCTGGAAACAAAGGTTCCTACCAGACCTGATTTTCAAAATAAATCAAACAGATAGCAAACAAAAATTATGGCAGTAAAAATCACTTAACCTCAAACTCACAAGTTTGTTATAGTCTTGTGGTACTGTTGATGTCGCTGGTGTACAGAATGATTGTTGAATTGCAGAGTTTGAGCATGATTCGTGTTTTTCCCATATTAGCTGTTAGCTTCAAGTGACCACGATGTGGCAACATGTGGGGATCTTTGAATGTTTAATGAGTGCTGTGAACTAAACTATATACAAATTAACTCTAAAAGAACTTTGGGGAATGCATAAGCACCTGTTTCATTTGTTTTGAGTTGGATGTAAAATGTAAAGTAGTGTTATTTTTGTGTTACTGTAGTATATGAAGGCAGCCGCCTCATGATATTACACTGATGAGATGTTCTTAT
Organism: Salarias fasciatus; assembly: GCF_902148845.1. Taxonomy (NCBI): domain Eukaryota; kingdom Metazoa; phylum Chordata; class Actinopteri; order Blenniiformes; family Blenniidae; genus Salarias; species Salarias fasciatus. Next base: position 15,918,088 of record NC_043765.1, on the reverse strand, counting down.
TTCTGTTTGATTTCTGGTAAGAAGATGAGTTTTGATGTTAACCTGTTAATTGCAAATGGAGTGTCTATGTTATGTTGAATATGTTTGATGTGTTTTGATGGATTTGAATTTGAATTTGTTGAAATGTGTTTTTATAATGGAAGTGCAGAATTAAAATGGCGCTTTCAGCGGTCACACACGCATAACGGTGTCCTGTTTTACTGCTCCACAGTTCTTCAATGATTGTGAGGCAAAAACGCTACCGGCCCAGGCACCCCTAGGCTGGAGGCCGGTAACAATGGCAGTGCTGCATCAATGATGAAGAAACCTTCTGAAGAAATGACCAAACTCAAGGAACAACTGCTGAAGGTAGGGGGCTATAGTTTTTATTTCAATTTACTGCCACAAAACAAAAATAAAACACAATTCAAACAAAATCAGAGGAGTGGATTGAAAGAAATGTGAATAAGAAGAATTCAATCTGAGAAATTTTGAACACTGGAACAATTTGAAGGGCAAAAGGTGGAACAATGAAATATTCAAAAACATCACTCCTCATCTGTTTCGTCTTCTCTTGGCTCTTTAATAGGCAATATGTGCTCAGAGTATTTGCACAACTCAACCAAGACAACAATGAAAACAATTCATATTTATGTTTTTTAATGGCTGATGAACTTTGACACATGAAGGAAAGTTGTCAAGTTTGAGTTTTTCCATCTTTGTCGTAGGATCAAACATCTTATCAGTGCACTTGATCAGACTGTAAATAATAAAATAAAATTTGTAAACTTGTCAAGCCAACTATTTTAAACACATAATATGATCTGCTATACCAGGACGTCTGACACGGTCAGTAGGTTTAGTGTTAGAAACACTGGCATAGATCTCTGATGTCTGTGAGGAACATGACTTTTATGGAGTTATGAGATTAACTTTGAGTGATTTGATTAACAGGCAGGGATGTGGTGAAAGTTGAATCAACAAACAAAAATACAGAATATCCCATTTGGCTGGCGTCTCTCAAGCATGAGGAAAATGTAAATTTGTCAAGGAAGTTATCAAAATGCACAAGGACACCTGAGATCTGAGAAAAGTTTGTTTGTTTAACTCAGTTTGGCTGCAGTGCAACAGGATCCATCCAGTTTCCATAGTGCTCTGGAGCTGATCCAATCTCTCAACTGGCCAAGACAGAACACACACACACACATACAGAGCCAATTTAAAGTCAGGCATGCCATGGGACAGCATACATAATATGCAGAAGGACCCTCCAACCACACCAGGATTTGAACCCAGACACCACCTTCTTATGAGGTAAGAGTGGTAACCACTACATCACTGTGCAGTTCTTCAGTAAATGTTCTATAATCATAAACTGTGGTTGCTTTCTCTTTCAAAAATGTCTTTACATTTGTTGTTGTCCTCCTTAAATCGATCAGCACTGATTGATGCAATTATGAGTAAGATTTTTCAACAACTGTTGCACAAATTTCACAGAGATTTCTGTTTTTAGAGACTCCTACCTGTTCCTGTTATATTCATGTTCCTGAATTGTTCCCCGTTTCAATAATTTGTTTGCAAAATTATCCTCCAGCTGTTCTGAACTGAAAATGGTATTTTGCTCAAACCAGTCAGTAAGTTACATTTAATTTAGAAAACTCAATACTTTTTCGATGTAAAATACTGATTTTGTGTTTTGACTGTGCATGAGGACACACCTTGAGTATGTCATTAGTCCATCACAGGAAAAACACAAACAAAGATAGAGAATCACACACATTCCACATTCAATTTTTATTTCATTGTTGAAAGTGGTTCATATCTTGTCAAATAAAAAGCAATCTTCTGAGGTCAAATGTTGAAAATATACATTTTGAGGTAATTTAAATGTATGGATATTAGTGAAAGACCGGCACAAAATTTTGTTGGGTGAATTAATTCTTGCAAAATTATACAGTCAAGACAGAGAGCTATTCTCTGACATAATGTCAAATGATGCACAAACAAAATGCAGGACTGTGGAACATCTGCCATCATTCCATCGGAACTGTTCACCGCTGTTGGTATAGCCACAGTGTTCGGTTTGTCCGGCATTATCAGGCTGTCCAATGTCCCAAATGGAAAAGTCGAACCTGGATCCATCAGACCACATCCAAGCTCCTTCTTTATGAACGTCATTGAGTCCAATCCAGGTAGGGCTCTGCTCAGGATCCAAAATTCCAATCAACCAATTGACAAAGTTATGTTCCTGCACACTGTGGATGGACACCAGGTTGGCTCCCTGAGACACACAGTAATATTCTGCATCAGCCCAGGTTTTGTCTGTGGCGAAGTACCGATAGCAGCGGTCTTTGAAGCTGTACCAGAACAGTGGACAACCGCCGCGCTGGAGCTTCATGTTTTTCTCCTCCAAGGGAGCCGCAGCACAAAGAGCGAGGAAACACAAAAAGAGGAAAAACATCATGTTGACGTTTCAAATGTCTCTGAGTGAGAAGGCCTTGATGTCTTGCTGGAGCTGTTCAGAGCCGTTTGAGGAGACTGAATCACACAGAGGAGAAAGTCTTTTATATCCCTGAGAGAGGCAGAGCTGCACTGAGAGAGTCTTATCAACAGCTTTGTTCAGGTCAATAATTTTTTTTTTTTTTTTTTTGCTGCCAATTTTTTGCCTGACACTGATTACTGATTGTATTGATTGTAGAAGCCTGAATACATTTTGAGATTATTAAGGTAAAAATTAGGGCTTCATATTTAAATGGTTATTTGCAGAGTTGGGGTCCGTTACTCAAAAAAGTAAAGAGTTAGCGTTACTCGTTACTTTCGAAAAAAGTAGTGCCTTACACTACTTGATTGCTCCATGGAAATAGTAAAGAAGTTACACTACTCGTTACTGCATAGTGCTCTGCGGAGCTGTGCTCCCTTATATCCTTTCGCGGAGCACTGCGCATGCGCGGGTCTGTGTGTATCAAAACATTATTTTAACTTATTGAAAAGAAAACACGTCTTTTAAAATGTTTTATAGCCATTCGGATTTACTTCACGTGCTAATACGCCAACCCCCTGGACCACTGTAAGGAGTATTTTGTCCACTTTCGTAGTCTGGCTCTGATTGACTTCCAGCTAAGCTTCGAGCTAAGCTAACTACAATGCTAACAGCTGGGAACCAGCTGGACCAGAGACACAGGTATTTATGAGCTTGTCTAACTTTGTCAATGGGTTAGGGAAAGGGCGTGGGTCCCTAATCTAAGGAGTGTTCCTTTAAAAGCGGCATTTACAGTAGGAGGGAGTGCAGTGTTGTCAGTGGGGCACAAATTATATAAGGCAACCAATTTTACTTTGACGGTTCCATCAGCCCTGACCCGGAAGAGACAGCGAGTAGCTGCTGTTATGGCCATTGTTCCATCTACTGGTGGTAATAAAAAGAACTCCGCTTAAATAATAATATTTTGGTTGCTCTATTTGCAGTCATTGTAAAAGTAACGATCGTAGCGTTTCATTTGTAACGCTAGTTTAACTACCAATATAGAAGATATATAGAGTAGTGCCGTTACACTACTCGTTCCCATCAAAAGTAATTTAACAACTTGTAACGTTCGTTACTTGTCGTTGCATACCCAACTCTGGTTATTTGTGTTTGAGATTAAAAAAAAGGACAGTTTACAGGTGAAAATATTTACACGTGTTTATGCACAGGGCAATACAATCATGGTGTGGTTAATTGCATTTGAATATATGTGTATAAGTAAGTTGACTTATTAGCTAATTCATTATTAGACTAAAACTCTATCAGGATAAGATTTGTGCAATATTATGGTGTAAACTGAGGTTTTCTTCTAAGTTTGCATATTTAATCACCAGTTGAAAACTTGACTTTCACTGTGGTGTGATTTTCGACTGTGAGTTGAATGTTATCCCACATATTAAAAATATAACTAAGATTGGTTTTTATCATCTTAAGAATATAACCAGAGTCGCCCGTTTCTCTCTCAGGCCAGTACAGAGGTGCTAATGCAGCTTTTATCTCCTGCCGGTTGGACGATTGTAATGCCTTGCTCTCTGGTCTTCCCAAAAAGAATATTTCAAACCTAAAATTATTACAAAACTCAGCCGCACGCATGCTGACGAGGACCAGGGGCGGGTCCACATTACACCAGTTTTAAAGTCGCTGCATTGGCTCCCTGTCCGCTTCAGGATCTATTTTAAAGTTCTCTTATTAGTTTTTAAATGTCTTAACGGCCTTGTGCCTTCTTATTTAACTGATCTGTTTTTACCATATCTAACCTCGCAGACCCGAGGTCCTCTGGCAGCAGCTTGCTGTGTGTTCCTAAAGCTAGAACTAAGACCCATTGTGAGGCGGTCTTTCACCACTGCCCCTGTGGAACAGCCTGCCGGAGAAGCTCAAGACCGCAGAGACTGCTTATATTTTTAAAGGGAGGTTAAAAAGACACCTTTTTATTCAGGCTTTTAACTGACCTGACCATTTCTCTTATTCATTATCTTATCATTATTTATGTAATTTCATTCTATTTCATTATGTACTGTTGCTTCTTAATCTCATCTTATATACGAGGGCATACCCAAAAATTCCTGGAATATGATTGTAACTTTCTATTTGTGACATTTCAAAATAAAACATCACCGTCGCCTTCAAAATAGTCTCCATCCGCATTAATGCAGCGCTCCAGCCGTGTCTCCCACTTCACGATTGTGTCGTGACACCCGTGCGTAATTGTGCCATTCTGGGCAGGCTGCGTTTTTTCTGTCACCTCCTCCACATCTGCAAACCACTGTCCCTTCAGCTCCTCCTTCAACTTGGGGAACAAGAAAAAGTCACTGGAGGCTACATCTGGTGAATAAGGCGGATGGGAGAGGAGATTCATCTCATTCCTCACCAGAAACTGCGTGACGCGCAGCGCCGTGTCCGCCGGCGCACTGTGGTGGTGGATCAACCGGGCTCCACTCCGCCACTACGCGGGCCTCTTCCTCCTCACGGAGCCGTCTGAGGACTTCCATGTAGTAGTCCTGATTTACAGTCTGACCTGGAGGGATAAACTCGCTGTGGACGATACCCTGGACAGCAAAAAAGCAGCTCAGCATTGTTTTCATGGCTGAGCGGACCTGACGCGCGGACATCTGGCCATTTTTAAACCACCTGAACCACTCATGGACCTGATTATTCCCCAGAGCATCATCCTTGTAGGCTTGCTGCAACAAGGTGAGTGTTTCTGCTGCTGTTTTTTCCCAGCAAAAAGCAGAATTTAATGTTTTCGCGCTGCTCTGGCTTCCCAGTCAATGTCGCCATTTTGGAAAAAGCGCAGACCGCTGCTGCACTCTGTTACTATAAATAGCGCCTGACAGGCGTCAGTGTAACTCTGGGAGCTCAGCTTTTTCACAGATATGCACGAGGCTTACCTGCAGCACGTCTGACGGCCAGAAGTCGAAACTCATTATTATTAGTATTTTATGACCAAATTCCGGAAACTTTTGGGTACCCCCTCGCACATACTCGAACTACGCATGCGCGAAAGGAACATTCCAGTGCTTTAAGCACCGCCTCTGGCGATCAGTAGGGATGAAATAGAACCCATAGCTGGGGGGTTGCGACATGTAGACAGGGGGAGACAGGAATCAAACCAACAACCTCTCGATTGAAAGACGACTGCGCTCCCCACTAGTCCACAGCTGCAGTATATTTGGAAATATAAAATGGCACAAAATAATTTAAAAAATTGTGCTCAGATTGTTTGACTAAACGTAACCAAGACTACAGTGAGAAGCAGTCAACATGTTCATGTTTTTTAATGGTTGGATTTGATCCACTAAGGAAAGTTGTCATGTTTGAGTTTTTACATCTTTGTTGTTGCATAAAACATGTTATTAGTGTACTGGAGGAAACTATAAAAATTAAAACGTGTCAGTGTGTCCAGCCAAGCATCATTGAACATCATATAATCTGATATGTGGTATACGAACAGATTATGTGATGTTTTTCAAACAGATAAGTTTTACCAGAACATCAACCGGTCTGAAAACGGTCAGCAGGTTTAGTGCTATTAACTCTGGCATATATCGCTTATCTCTGTGAGAAACGTTACTTTTATGGAGCTATCAGATGAACTTTGAATGACTTGCCTATGTAGTTCAGTCAACAGACAAAAATACAGGTCACCCCATCCAGTTACCTTTTTTCAAGAATGAAGAAATTCAGATTTGCCTAGTAGATTATTAAGATAAGATACAAGAAATCTCTGTGTAATTCTTAACTAATATCCAGAGTTTTCTGAGAAAACACCTGAGATCTCACAAAAGTTTATCTGATTCCATTTTTTTTTTCTGAGTTTGGTTTGTGTGTACCAGAAGAACCTACGGGAAAAAATAAATGTTTACAATAAATAACCTAAAATGACAATTGTTCAAAAATGAAAATTAGAAAAATATTTGATCACCAATTTTTATTGACCTGATCAAAGCTGTTGACAAGGCTCTCTCGGTGCAGCTCCGCCTCTCTCAGGGATATAAAAGACTTTCTCCTCTGTGTGATTCAGTCTCCTCAAACGGCTCTGAACAGCTCCAGCAAGACATCAAGGCCTTCTCACTCAGAGACTTTTGAAACATCAACATGATGTTTTTCCTCTTTTTGTGTTTCCTCGCTCTTTGTGCTGCGGCTCCCTTGGAGGAGAAAAACATGAAGCTCCAGCGCGGCGGTTGTCCACTGTTCTGGTACAGCTTCAATGGCCGCTGCTATCGGTACTTCGCTGCAGACAAGACCTGGGCTGATGCAGAACTCTACTGTGTGTCTCTGGGAGCCAACCTGGTGTCCATCCACAGTGAGGAGGAACACAACTTTGTCAAATCACTGACTGGGAACTTTGACCCGGCTCAAGGATGGACCTGGATTGGACTCAATGACATTCATAAGGATTTAAGATACGTGTGGTCTGATGGATCCAGAGTCAACTTTGTCTTTTGGAATACGGGAGAGCCAAGCAATAGTGTAGTAGAGTCATGTGTTATGACTAACTACAGCAGCAACAAGAAGTGGAACGATACATCGTGCTCTGGCATATTCCCATTTGTTTGTAAATTACGCAAAGCTCGCCCTTTGCTGTTGAGAGATTCTTATCTGACTTCATTTTTTTTTTTTTTTACAAATCCTGCTCAACAAAAGACTCAAATGCCTTTGTCCTGAATTTAATAAGAAAGGTCTTTCTTTAAGACTGTATTAACCATTCTAAGTGAACAAATGAGTCTGTCTTAAAAGTTAAAAGAGAAATGCATTAATTTAGAGACCAGATAAGAGAATTCACCAATAACTTTCCAGCATGAATGTATTTGTATGTCAAACATGTCTCAGAAAATGGAATACAATACAACCTATAATCATCTTTTCTTCTTTTAATTTCTTTTGTCTATGTTTACGGAGCCACATACATACATATATATATATATAAGATAGCCCTTATGAATATATTACAATCGAGGCCCGTGACATCGCCCGGTATGGCGCAGCCGGGGCCCCACCCTGGAGCCAGGCCTGGGGTTGGGGCTCGCAAGCGAGCGCCTGGTGGCCGGGCCTTTGCCCACGGGGCCCGGCCGGGCTCAGCCCGAAGGGGCAACGTGGGCCGACCCTCCGGTGGACCCACCACCCGCCGAGGGAATCGTAGGGGCTGGGTGCAATGTGGATTGGGTGGCAGCCGACGGCAGGGTGCCCAGCGACCCGATCCTCAGACATAGAGACGAGCTCTAGGGACATGGAATGTCACCTCGTTGGGGGGGAAGGAGCCCGAGCTTGTAAGGGAGGTTGAGAGATACCAGCTAGATATAGTCGGGCTCACCTCCACACATAGCCTGGGCTCTGGAACCCAACCTCTCGAGAAGGGCTGGACTCTCCACTTCTCTGGCGTTGCCTGTGGTGAGAGGCGGCAGGCTGGTGTGGGTTTGCTTATAGCCCCGCAGCTCAGCCGCCATGTGTTGGAGTTCACCCCAGTGAACGAGAGGGTCGTATCCCTGCGCCTTCGGGTCGGGGATAGGTGCCTCACTGTTGTTTCGGCTTATGGGCCGAACAGCAGTGCAGAGTACCCGGCCTTCTTGGAGTCCCTGGGAGGGGTGCTAGACAGTGCTCCGACTGGGGACTCCATTGTTCTACTGGGGGACTTCAACGCCCACGTGGGCAGCGACAGTGAGACCTGGAAGGGGGTGATTGGATCGCATGGCCTCTCTGATCTGAACCCGAGTGGTGTTCTGTTATTGGACTTCTGTGCTAGTCACAGTTTGTCCATAACGAACACCATGTTCGAGCACAGGGGTGTCCATAAGTGCACTTGGCACCAGGACACCCTAGGGCGGAGGTCGATGATCGACTTTGTTGTCGTGTCATCTGACCTTCGGCCGCGTGTTTTGGACACTCGGGCGAAGAGAGGAGCAGAGCTGTCGACCAATCACCACCTGGTGGTGAGCTGGATTCACTGGCGGAGGAGAAAACCGGACACACTTGGCAGACCCAAACGTATTGTGAGGGTCTGTTGGGAACGTCTGGTGGAACCCTCTGTCAGCATGGTTTTCAACTCCCACCTCCGGGAGAGCTTCTCTCATGTCCCGAGGGAGGTTGGAGACATTGAGTCCGAGTGGACCATGTTCTCCACCTCCATTGTCGAAGCAGCTGCCCGGAGCTGTGGTCGTAAGGTCTCTGGTGCCTGTCGTGGTGGCAACCCCCGAACACGGTGGTGGACACCGGAGGTGAGAGCTGCCGTCAAGCTGAAGAAGGAGTCCTATCGAGCCTTGCTGGCTCATGGGACTCCCGAAGCAGCTGACGGGTACCGGCAGGCCAAGCGAACTGCAGCCCGAGCGGTTGTGGAGGCAAAAACTCGGGTCTGGGAGGAGTTCGGGGAGGCCATGGAGGAGGACTATCGGTCAGCCTCGAAGAAATTCTAGCAAACTGTCCGGCGCCTCAGGAGGGGAAAGCAGGTCTCCGGCAACACTGTTTACAGTGGAGGTGGGGAGTTGCTGACCTCAACTGGGGATATCACAGGACGGTGGAAGGAATACTTCGAGGACCTCCTCAATCCCGTCGCCACGTCTTCCGTGGAGGAAGCAGAGGCTGAGGTCTCAGAGGTGGACTCGTCCATCACCCAAGCTGAAGTCACCGAGGTGGTTGGTAAGGGTGGCAAGGCACCGGGGGTGGATGAGATTCGCCCTGAGTACCTCAAGTCTCTGGATGTGCAGGGACTGTCTTGGTTGACACGTCTCTGCAACATCGCGTGGCGGTCGGGGACGGTGCCTCTGGATTGGCAGACCGGGGTGGTGGTCCCCCTGTTTAAAAAGGGGGACCGAAGGGTGTGCTCCAACTATAGGGGGATCACACTCCTCAGCCTCCCCGGGAAAGTCTATTCCAGGGTACTGGAGAGGAGGATCCGACCGATAGTCGAACCTCGGATTCAGGAGGAACAATGCGGTTTTCGTCCTGGTCGTGGAACAGTGGACCAGCTCTATACCCTCCATAGGGTGCTCGAGGGTTCGTGGGAGTTTGCCCAACCAGTCCACATGTGTTTTGTGGACTTGGAGAAGGCATTCGACCGCGTCCCTCGTGGTGTCTTGTGGGGGGTGCTCCGGGAATACGGAGTCCGGGGCCCCTTGTTAAGGGCCGTCCGTTCTTTGTATGACCGGAGTAGGAGTCTGGTCCACATTGCCGGCAGTAAGTCGGACCTGTTCCCGGTGCACGTTGGACTCCGGCAGGGCTGCCCTTTGTCACCGGTTCTGTTCATCATTTTTATGGACAGAATTTCTAGGTGCAGCCAGGGGCCGGAGGGGGTCCGGTTCGGGAACCACAGGATTGCATCTCTGCTTTTTGCAGATGATGTTGTCCTGTTGGCTTCATCGAACCAGGACCTACAGCATGCACTGGGGCGGTTCGCAGCCGAGTGTGAAGCGACAGGAATGAGGATCAGCACCTCCAAATCCGAGGCCATGGTCCTCGAACGGAACAAGGTGGCTTGCCCTCTCCAGGTTGGTGGAGAGACCCTAGCCCAGGTGGAGGAGTTTAAGTATCTTGGGGTCTTGTTCACGAGTGGGGGACGGATGGAGCGTGAGCTTGACAGGCGGATCGGTGCAGCGTCTGCAGTGATGCAGTCGTTGTATCGGTCCGTTGTGGTGAAGAGGGAGCTGAGCCGAAAGGCGAAGCTCTCGATTTACCGGTCAATCTACGTTCCCACCCTCACCTATGGTCATGAACTTTGGGTCATGACCGAAAGGACAAGATTCCGGATACAAGCGGCCGAAATGAGCTTCCTCCGTAGGGTGGCTGGGCGCTCCCTTAGAGATAGGGTGAGGAGCTCAGTCACCAGGGAGGAGCTCAGAGTAGAGCCGCTTCTCCTCCACATCGAGAGGGGCCAGCTGAGGTGGCTCGGGCATCTGTTCAGGATGCCTCCTGGACGCCTCCCTGGGGAGGTTTTCCGGGCATGTCCCACTGGAAGGAGACCCCGGGGAAGACCCAGGACACGCTGGAGAGACTATGTCTCTCGGCTGGCCTGGGAACGCCTTGGGATCCTCCCGGAAGAGCTGGAGGAAGTGTCTGGGGACAGGGAAGTCTGGGCATCCCTGCTGAGACTGCTGCCCCCGCGACCCGGCCCCGGATAAGCGGCTGAAGATGGATGGATGGATGGATGAATGTCTGCTCCTGCTCTCTACAGTGTTTGAATGAGATTTTGAAATGCGTCAATTGTGGAAACTGGTTTCATTGCTTGTCAGCTTTATGAAGATCCTCAAACTACCAGTACAGAGAAATATATGTTTCTCCATTTGATTACTGAAAAAAAGTAATTAATTCCATTTGAATTAAAAATACTATCCATAAAGAAATGTAACAGTAAAAACATTTGCGTTAATTTATATGTATGAACAACTGATTGCATTGTATTGTCACTCCAGCACCCTGTGACACTGAACACAGTCAGCGGGACAGAAGAGTTCGATGAAACAATGCAGACACGACATGGAAATATCAGCAAATCAACTGGAAACCTTGACACAAATTCATAAACATGAAATAATTTATCAAAAAGTCCCTCTTTTCTTGACTCCGATAACAAATTACAGTAAAAGGTAGATTCCTGCAAACTTCATTGGATCACAGTCATTCCATTTTAGCGATAATTCAATATAATGAATACATATGAATGAACACAGTGACTGTCAGTCATATGAACACAAACTTCAGGACTGGTTATGTAACAACACATCAGGCTCTTGCTCCAGCTCCTATTCAATACATCCTTAGGTGATTCCATTACAGCTTCGTTCTTTATCCACTTGTCCAGAGTCGACCGTCGCTTCACTTTTAGTCAGGAGGGAAAGATTCCAGCATGATGAGAAGCTTTTATTGTGAACCTTCTCAGTGATTCACTCCTTCACTAAAGGCTTGTTTTGTATCGCATCATATTGTATCATATTAGTGTTTAATGATTTTGACAGTAAAAACTACTGTTAATGATATCAATGCATTGAAGCCTCTGCTCATTGTTTGTCAAGAGAGTAGAAACCATGAGTCTTTTTCAAACTAAGGTTTAACTTAATCAAATTGGGCTTCATATAATGAATTACATGTTTTATATCCCACTGAACTACTTCAGTTATTTGTTGTCTAATTGTCCGACTATGTTGTTGTGTTGTGGAGGTAGCAAAAGAGGAGACTGAGGGAGTGGAGTCCATGGTCGTTTATTTTCATGCACAGAACTGACAGCTGTCATCACATGAAGCCCACATTTGAAGGATCACTTCCACCCTTATAACATCCACCGTTCACACACTGCACCTCCCCGCCCCTTCAAATGTGAGAACACGCCCCCCCCCCACATGGACACCACAGTGTACAGTTATTGATTCATGCAGACATCATTTGACCAATGATATCAATTCAATGCTACAAAACCCGACTCTGAAAAAATACAAAAATATCCTGCCACATGTCCCCATATGATAATATCCAACTTTGCCAAATTGTTAGAGTAAGGACATTTAATGCGAGGGTCGGCGATCTTGGAAAACTAGCATGTAGCACGAATATAGCATCTCCCCAAGGCTCCGCCCAGCTCCCACCCCATTGGAGGAGCTGTCGTTGGGAGCGAACGCACTGGATGCGGAAGCGCCGCACACGCGCGCGCACGGAGTTTGTGATCGCCTCCAATGTTATTAACCTTTCTGACTGCCCGCACACAACGCGCATAGGAGTGCAGCGCGCCCACTCCGCTTCGTTCTATTTTTTTACGCGAGCCGCGAGCACCGAGAGCGCCTTGGCAACGCGCGCGCGCACTGAACCAGGGCCAGTGCACGCCATTGAAATGTACGTGCAGGGGGCTGGTAGAACGGTGAAGGGATTTGATTGGTTCCCAAAGAGCGGTCCGCGCTTTACGATTGGTCGGAGTTTTTACTGTCCTTTGGCCGCTACAGTTGTCAGATTTTTTCCGCACCTTTTTCCGTCCACATAATGTATTGACTTCTCCCCGGGGGCAACGAGCATTTCACTCAGTATGACAAAAAGTGCTTTTGGACAACATCATCTGTCCTAGCTTTAAATTTCAACTCTCCTTTTGCTTGATTGCCACAAGAAATTGAGGTTTTAAAGGGGCTGTATCATGCTTTTTTTGCTAGTCCAAACCCTAGAAATGGCATTAACATGGTATTAGTCTATTTTTGGCGCTAAGGAAAAGTAATTTTGTGTGAAATAAACGATTTTCTGGGGCTAATTCTGAAACCTGGAAGAGAAAACACTCTGTTTCACTGAAAATCCCGCTTCTCCCCCTGTGGACTTTGACTGACAGCGTACTTCAGCGTGGGCTGCCTCTCTGAGCAGCACAACAACGAGGAAAGCTCAAAAGCACAGGCACGAAGGAAAAAAATGCTTTGTGTTTTTGGTGAGTACATAACTATATAACAAGGTTAAATATATACAAAAAGTGAATTTTGCATGATACAGCCCCTTTAAAGAGTGTGTTTGGTGTTAACTCTTGGATGCAGAAGTGGAGTGAAAAATGAGCCCAAGGGTCATTATTCTTCAATATCTTTGACAGTAAAGGTTTTTATACTTTGATATTCCACGCGTTCCTTATAAAACATGTTTGTTACATAAACTCATTTGCATTTTTTTAAAATGTTTCATACATTTTAAGAAATTGCAGTTTTTGTATCACTACCCCACTTTTCCTTAAGTGGGGTCAAAAATGACCCCAGGCATTTTCTATGGAATTTCAATTGTTAGCCCCAGAAATCTTAGATTCCTACCAACTGTTAGTGTCAGTATACGTTTACTGTCCCACTTACACATCTGATGTCAGCAGTCTCACCACCCAGGAGCTCATTTTAACAAATATATGTAAGTTTTATCTTCATTTTTGATCTTATTTTCCACATCTCTTACAACATTTGTAACTTCCCTGTAATAACACGAAAACATCAGGTAGCCTCTTGTATGAACATCATTTATTCGTGTGTGTGTGTGTGTGTGTGTGTGTGTGTGTGTGTGTGTGTGTGTGTGTGTGTGTGTGTGTGTGTGTGTGTTTACGAAGTAATATATAAATGCACAGACATTTACTTCCATAAGTACATATTGATTTATAGCAAGGCTTCTCAATCCCGGCCCTCTAGGTCTGGTGTCCTGCTTGTTTTAGGTCTCTCCCAGTTGCAATCCTCCAGACTGATCTTCTCTGAGGTTTCTGTACGCTTGAAGCCCCCACGGCTTCTACCCGGAGTTTTCGGCTGACACGCTGGCACTTGAATGGAGTGAATAATGTAGCGGAGGCGATCGTTTGCGTCTTTGAAAATCTGTCCATTTATTTCCAGTCTCACAAACTTCACCACAGGACATGAACCACACAGCGATGGCGAGGCAGCAGCGACAGCGGTCAAAACCGTGTTTCCTCTCACGGGCAGCAACACCTGTCAGGCCGTGATCACTTCCTATTTATACTTCCGGTGCTAATTGACTCCAACACACCAGCCCCTAATTGTTACTGGTGCATAAACATAACAATTCCAACATAGATTATTGAAGTAGCCATAACATAAAACAACTTAAATCATAACACAAACCATAGTTGTTTATATGTCATGCAATAAACACAGCTTTGTCACAGGTCTTTCCATCACACTAGTTTTCGTCTGTAACTTGACAGAGAAATTGACCCCATTTGCCATGACAACTCTAATACTTTTCACCACGAAAACCTGAGACATCCATGATGACATGAATAACATCACCAGCTACAAGATTCCTCTTCCTCTGCTGAACCGATGGAGAGCATTTATGCACACATCAGTATTCTATGAATTTTCCATCCAGATTGCTCTTGTTCCATTTCCAAAGAAAAGGTTTTTCCCAATTTTTCATCCATTGAATTCTTTACGTCAATGTGACGTTTGGTGATTGCCTTTTGCTTTCTCTGAAGTTCAGACCTCCTTGTGCGGTCCTCTTCCTCCCATTTCCTTCCGGTCTGAAACTCAGCTCTCAGTTTGTCTAGCACAGCTGCCAGGTCCTTGAAACATCTTCGCACCTGCTTCAGCTGGAATCGCAAGTCGACCGTGAACTGACAGCATCATCCTCATGTCTGCAACTGAGCTTGTCCACCTGCCTGGAGAAGCAGCTCCTCTCTGTGTTGATCTTCTTATAAACATCTGCAAGCTTCAGGTGAACATCAGTCGACTGTGATGTTGCTTCATTCAGAAGGAATTTGAGATGGCTGTCATCCTGCAAGCTGAGTTTTTGCAGGAGGGCATAACAATGGCGCTCATCTTTAAGCTCTTTATTAGTGGCATCCGGGTGTTTCTTGAACAACACACTTGGATGCGCTTCAATCCGCTGCTTCTGTTTCAGATTGCTGTGGGCCACTTTCTTCTCTGGAAACATGACTGCTATCTTCTGCTTCTCAGAAGACACCTGTATAGCTTCTCTTCTTTCCTCATTGTCTCCGTCAATACAGAGTTTCACACCGCGCTTCTGAGGTACAGCTTCAGCATATCCCCTTTCAATCACCTCTTTGACGTATGCTGAACGCTTCTTGTACAGCTGTGGAATTTTCATAAACTTGTTCAGTCCATGAAATCTATGCTTTTCCATAGCAAATTGACTTGGAAGTCAATTCAATTCTTCAATTCTGAAGTTGTTCCAGAGGTCAGACACACCTGCATTAATCAGCTTGTCCTATCATGAAAGACAGGAAACAAGGAGCCTCTTGAAGTTCAGGAAGTGGTGAAGTTGTGCATAGAGTCCATACCCGGTACCGAACGGACCCGCTGGCCGGGACTTTTTGGGACCATCCTCTCCTCCACCGGTGCCCCTCTCCCCAGCGGAGGAGACAGAAGCTGTCCCTGGAGCGGACCGAGACACCAACAGGACACCGCTGCCACAGCTCCACTCAGCCTGCTGCTGCAGCTTCTGGTCTCCCCCTCCTCCTCCTCCTGCAGGTGAAACCAGAGTCCAGTCCGGACAGACCGACCCTTTTCCTCCACGTGGACCCCTCCAAGAGCCGAGGTTTTTCTGGACGCAGAGAACCTGACCGAGATCAGAGCGACGCCTTTGATCTCCCCACCAAAATGCTGACTGCAACACAGCTTGGCCACGGCTGGGCCAAGCTTCCGCCACACCAAACACTCCTCGCCAGAACACCATAGGTAAGTCTTGGGCAGGTTAGGCAGATAGCATAGCTGGGAGTGTAATTCTGCTTGTGTTTTTATTGTGAACCAGGACTGAAGCTGTTCATGATATCCCGATTGTTTATCTTTCCTTTCTTCATCTCTCTCTCTTTCTCATCGTGCACTCCCGTGCGCATGCTCACGAGCACACGCTTCCTCCTCACAGATCAGACCCGCAAGATGCCGGCTAGCCGTGCATCTGTGCGTGTGAGATAAGAAGACGGGCTCATCCTTCTCCGCCTTTCCTCTTTACTAACCCGAGAGTAGTAAGTTGAACTACCTCCCCTCTGTCTCCCTCTCTTCCCCTCCTCTCTCGGTCGAGAACGCAGATCTCTTCCCCCTCCTCTCCTCATCTTTGTGGGGGAAACGGACCAGCAGCCGGCCCACCAAGGGGAAGGTCCGGAGAACCCCCCCCACCCCCCACATCCTTCTCCCTCTCTCTCTCATCTGCGCAGGAGTGGATTGCGGTAACGACGCAGCCGCACACAGGCGCCAGTCGGGCGTTCCCTCACCCTGTCTCTCTCTCTCTCTCTCTCTCTCACTCTCACTCTCTCTCTCCCCCCATTACTTTATTCTGATTAACAATAATTGACGTTGGATTGAATTAGTTGGTGCTTCACTTTAAACAGTTTATTACACCGTAATTGATTGTTATTGGTGATCCACTGTTAATGACCTGCAATTATTAATTGGTAAATGAAAATTTACTCAGATTAATAAGTAACAAAATTACTTAAAGTAATCAATTACTTCCAGTAATCAATACTTTAGTAATTTATTCCCAATAGGGCTTGGAATAATGCTTTGCATTGTGGGGAGTGGCGGACATGTTGGCCTCTCACGAGTGTAAACCCAGACACAAGCAGGAGAAGACGGACGAGTAGAGCTGCAGAAAGCAAGAAAAAATGCTGAAAAGGGTCGGATATATATCAACTTACGCTTAATAAGGAAGCCAGGAGCCGTTATCTTGAAAAAATTCGCAGTTATTAACGGTTTGAACTTTTATCATCCATCCATCCATCCATTTTCTTCAGCTTATCCGGGGCCGGGTCGCGGGGGCAACAGTCTCAGCAGGGATGCCCAAACTTTCCTGTCCCCAGACACTTCCTCCATCTCCTCTGGGAGGATCTCGAGGCGTTCCCAGGCCAGCCGAGAGACATAGTCTCTCCAGCGTGTCCTGGGTCTTCCCCGGGGTCTCCTCCCAGTGGGACATGCCCGGAATACCTCCCTCGGGAGGCGTCCAGGAGGCATCCTAACCAGATGCCCGAGCCACCTCAGCTGGTTCCTCTGGATGTGGAGGAGTAGCGGCTTTACTCCGAGCGCCTCCCTGGTGACTGAGCTCCTCACCCTATCTCTAAGGGAGCGCCCAGCCACCCTACGGAGGAAGCTCATTTCAGCCGCTTGTATCCGGGATCTTGTCCTTTCGGTCATGACCCAAAGTTCATGACCATAGGTGAGGGTGGGAACGTAGATTGACCGGTAAATCGAGAGCTTCGCCTTTCGGCTCAGCTCCCTCTTCACCACGACGGACCGATACAACGACTGCATCACTGCAGCCGCTGCACCGATCCGCCTGTCAAGCTCACGCTCCATCCGTCCCCCACTCGTGAACAAGACCCCAAGATACTTAAACTCCTCCACTTGGGCCAAAGTCTCTCCACCGACCTGGAGAGGGCAAGCCACCTTCTTCCGGTCGAGGACCATGGCCTCGGATTTGGAGGTGCTGATCCTCATCCCTGTCGCTTCACACTCGGCTGCAAACCGCCCCAGTGCATGCTGTAGGCCTGGGTTCGATGAAGCCAACAGGACAACATCATCTGCAAAAAGCAGAGATGCAATCCTGTGGTTCCCGAACCGGACCCCCTCCGGCCCCTGGCTGCACCTAGAAATTCTGTCCATAAAGATTATAAACAGAATCGGTGACAAAGGGCAGCCCTGCCGGAGTCCAACATGCACCGGGAACAGGTCCGACTTACTGCCGGCAATGCGGACTAGACTCCTACTCCGGTCATACAAAGACCGGACGGCCCTTAACAAGGGGCCCCAGACTCCGTATTCCCGGAGCACCCCCCACAAGACGCCACGCGGGACGCGGTCGAACGCCTTCTCCAAGTCCACAAAACATATGTGAACTGGTTCGGCACGGAAAGCAATAAGTACCATCGCTGGATCAGGGAGGCCATCGAGGTCCGGAAACGCGCCCCCCAGACTGTGAACCGGGCAGAGGGGGCGTATCAACTTTCCCATACCCAGAAGTCGGACTGCAGATGGCGCTGTCGTCCTACTGCACCCAGTAGGAAGCTGGCGCCAAAACCTGTATAAATCAGCCGACCAGACAACATCACGTGACACTTCTGAGGAAGGCTGCAGCTTGGCAGCCGAAACATGTCAAGGTAGGCAAAATAACCTCTGGCCTGTGTATATGAATCCAAACATGAATACAAAAAAAGGCCTAATGAACCTTATCGGACTACAAAGTCCGTTTTGGATCTTTTTACCCTGGCGATCGTGTGTTCTGCTTAGAGTTGCCAACTGTTCCTTGAAAAACGGAATCGTTCCGTATTTGGATGTAAAAGTGTGCGTTCTGTATTGAGCTGAAAAGGAACGCACTTTGTTCCGTATTTTTGTGAGAGTCAAAATGTGAGCAATGGAACATGCGCTTTTTTTTGAAAACTTACGGTAAATTGTTCACCGGCTCTCTGACGTTCTGTGACCAATGAGCTGACAGACAGGGCTTGACAACACAGAATCACTCTTATCTCATTGGTCAAAAAAAGACCGTTCCTAGGAGGCCACGGCAGTTCATTGGCCAATAGTTAGTTTGGTCACAGAGCGCATGGGAGGAAGGAAATCAAAACATTACAGCAGCGCGCAGCATGGCTTCCAGAGACATGTAAGTTTGTGCTGTTTCCATATCGGATATATCATGTTTAGTTCATTGATGTGTGTCTGCTGCTGCAGACTGTGGTGTGTTTTCAGTTTAGAAACGGAACCTTGTTGGTTTTTTTGTTCAGAAGGTTTTTCAGCTTTGATTTTGCACTTTTTTAGTTGAAAATAAAATAAAAAAAAAAGAACATGTTAAAATCCAGAAGAGACAGCAGCTGTTTGATGTTATTTTGCACATTTAGCAATAAATATAGAATAGAATAGGAATAGAAGACTTTATCAATCTCACAGTGGATAAATTTACATGTGTAAAGGCTCATTGAACACACAGCGGGGTGCAAAAGTAATGAATGGTGCAATAATTAACAAGTTATAGTGCAAATCATACTAGGATTGACAATAGAAGCTAAAGACAATAAAGATTTAACTGTATGTACAACCTGAATCTTAAAAATATAACAGGATATATATATTATATACAATACAATATGCAATATATGATGCAATATGTAACTATACAGTATGATATATAATATGTACAATATGTTTTAGCGGAGTGAATGGATACAGCAGAGTGAATGGATGATAAAGTGTCACTGAATTTCTTAAGGGGGGGGCAGGACACTATAATGTCCAGGATTATTGCTCATATTCTACACAGTAGAACTGTACAGCCTGACAGCGGTGGGGATGAGAGACCTGTGGCAGCTCCTTCCTGCACTGAGGGTCTCAGTCGCCACTGAAGGAGCTGCTGAGCTGCTCTACCGTCCGGTGCAGTGGCTGAGAGCTGCTGTCCATGATGATGGATGATACTTGAATGATAACTGTCTGACTGTAGGCCTCAAATACAAACAGATCAAGCTGATCATGAGTTATTGCAGTCTTGCTACTGTAGGTGTAATGCAGTAGCTTAATGTGTTTTTATAGTCTGTAATAGGTATAACTGTGGCAAAATGCTGTTATACTATATGCGTTTTTCACCCCCCAAAAAACCCAGTTTTTTTCAGCTGCCCGCGAGAGGCGTTCCTTATTTCAATCTCTGGGAGTTGGCAACCCTAGTTCTGCTATCACAACCAACAATACAACGTCTGGGCAGGGTTGGAATTGAAGATTGAAAAAAATAGCGAATGTGTCCGCACGAGCGATGACAGCATGTCTGTACATGGTGCGTTCGTGATCCATGGAAACAACGGGAGAGAGCGGCCAATATGGCCGCGACTCCAAGTGATGATGTCACGATCCCAAGCCCTATTACCAATCGTAAACCCCAACAGGTGTCTCTTGTGTGTTGTTCGCAGTTTGCTCTAAAGTAACACCCGCCAGTAAATCTCGGTCACTTGCTCTAATGATTGGTTGCACAGACAGATGTTTAACTTTGGAGCTTCACCCACAGCATGTTGAGCCCCCACTTTGTTTTGGCTTCTTCTCCACCACCCACTCATAAGTAGACACTAGCTCTTTTTGTAGCACGCTATTGACCTGATCCAATCTAGAAGCAGACATATATAGTGGTATCATCCGCACATTGGGAAAGAAATCAGAACTGACTGTTGATTTCTTAGCTAAAAGCAGCAGTATTTTGTTGACAGTGATTTAATCCAAATTATACCTGAGGTGGCTTCAGTACCTGCTCCTGGAGCAGCAACTGTGCCAGATTTGACTTATATTTGTTTGACCTATTTTTATCTTTCCTCTGTAAGTCCAATCACCATAATCTTATCAGACTCCTCAGAGTGATCAGTGGCAGGCAAGAAATCGGCAGCAACAAGTTAAAAATATATATTTTATTGCCATTTAATTTTATTGTACTGACCTGCATAAAGCTGTTGATAAGACTCTCTCAGTGCAGCTCCGCCTCTCTCAGGGATATAAAAGACTTTCTCCTCTGTGTGATTCAGTCTCCTCAAACGGCTCTGAACAGCTCCGGCAAGACATCAAGGCCTTCTCACTCAGAGACATTTGAAGCTTCAACATGATGTTTTTCCTCTTTTTGTGTTTCCTCGCTCTTTGTGCTGCGGCTCCCTTGGAGGAGAAAAACATGAAGCTCCAGCGTGGCGGTTGTCCACTGTTCTGGTACAGCTTCAAAGACCGCTGCTATCGGTACGTCGCCGCAGACAAGACCTGGGCTGATGCAGAACTCTACTGTGTGTCTCTGGGAGCCAACCTGGTGTCCATCCACAGTGAGGAGGAACACAACTTTGTCAACTGGTTGATTAAGAGTTTGAATCCTGAGCAGAGCTATACCTGGATTGGACTCAGTGACGTTCATAAGGAAGGAGCCTGGATGTGGTCTGACGGATCCAGGTTCAACTTTGCCGTTTGGGATGTTGGACAGCCTGATAATTGTCAAAGAATTGAACACTGTGGTCATACCAATTATGGCAAACTGTTCCGATGGAATGATATTCCGTGTTCTATACTCTTTCGCTTTGTTTGTGCCTCATTTGACATTATGTCAAAGAACAGCTCTCTGCTTTTATCCGAGTAATTTTGCAAGAATTAATTCACCCAATAGAATTTGTGTGTCAGTCTTTCACTGATGTCCATTTATTTTACATCGATTTTTATAAATGTATCAATTTTACAGAGTACTACTGCTGCAAACCTTAAACCCTTACCAGATTCAAGTTGTTCTTTGATTGGTTAAGAGTGAAGCTGCTGAGTCCAATGTGGACTTCAGTCTACTGTTAAAATCATCAATGATAGAAATCACATGCTGCAGGTAAAAAAACAGCAGGAGTGCTCGAAGTTATGTAGTCTTTCACTGATGTTCATCCGTTTAAATTACTTCAAAATATATATTTCCAACACTGAACCTCAGAAAACTGTTTTCTATTGAACAAGATGTGAACAACTTTCAACAATGAAATTAAAAATGGATGTGAATGTGTGTGATTCTCCTTCATTTTGTGTTTTCCCTGTGATGTTCTAATGACATGTTCAGGTTGTGTCCTCACTCACAGTCGGCTTCGATCTGCCGCATGCACCTGCTTTGATTTAAAAACACAAAATCAGCATTTTACATTGAAAAAGTAATGAATTTTCCAAAATACCCGTAACGTACCGGCACTGACTGGTTTGAGCAAATTACCATCTTCAACTGGAGAATAATTTTGCCACCAAATTATTGAACCAGAGAACAAATCAGGAACATGAATATAACAGGAAACAGATTGGAGTCTAAAAAAAAACAGAAATCTCTGTAAAATTTGTTCAACAGTTCAGTTGTTAAAAAATCTTACCCATGACTGCATCAATCAGTGGAGTGAGGAAAAATGCATTTAACAACAAGGACAACAACAGATGGAAAAACCTTTGTGAAACAGACAGCATCAGCAGTTTATGATTATAGAACTTTTATTGACGGACTGCACAGTAGCGATGTCCCCTCATAAGGTGGTCCCGGGTTCAAGTCTTGGTTTGGCTGAAGGAGCATTCTGAATATTATATTGTCTCTTGGCACGCCTGACTTTAAATTGGCTGTGTGTGCATGCATGTGTGTGTCAGGTGTTTTCTCAGAGACTGATTTAATTTATAATTGATACACACAGAGTTTCTTATGTGTTTTGCTACGTTTTGATAAACTCCTTCCCAAATGTAAAGGTAAAAGATTAAGAGGAAAAAATACTGAAAGTACTTTTTTATTTTCAACTTCATTATCACTCAGACTTTTGGTTTCAGATTACAAGTACAATGAAAAGCCATGTCATTCCAGAGAAAACCCAAAACCTTCCTGTCACTAATAGAATAATAAATGGTTTATTCCTCGTCATTTTCTTCAACTAGTAGATTTGTGCAACATGCAAATCCTCCTGAGATGATGGAAAGTCAGATTCTACTTTGTATTAATTACACTGATGTTCAAAAGACTAAATGACACAATGGTGGACCTCGAGTTGTTTGTCCAAAACTTATTTCACTATTTTTAATCATCCTTTTCATATCCGTTGTACAGTCACACATGGAATGTTGTGGATTCAGCTGTAACACCCGATGTAAAAAAAAAAAAAAATAAATGTCCAGGCGATCGATTTAAGTTTCGTTCGGCTTTACTCAAGAACTGCCATGTGTCATCCATACAGCATATTTTCTCTCTTCTCGTTAACAAGCTTAACACTGCTCTGTTTCCAGTCTTCTCTTGTCTTTCAGTCTTTTCGTCTTATCTGTGTGATTTTATGAAAAATTTACAACTCTGGATATTAGTTTATATTTACAGAGTTTTCTGATATCTTAATAATCTCCTTGACAAATTAGCATTTTCATCATTCTTGAAAGAAGCAGACCAGATGGGGTGTTTTGTACTTTTTTTTTTTTTTTTATTGAACTACGCAGGAAAATCACTCAGTGAAGGTTCATCTCATACCTCCACAAAAGTCACGTTCCTCACAGACATTAGAGATCATTGCCAGAGTTAACAACACTAAACTGACCGTATGAGACTGGTTCATGTTCTGGGATAATAACAGATTATATGATGATACTATCCACAAAGAACTGTAACAGTAAAAACACTTGTGTTAACTCATATGTATGAACAACTAATTGCATTGTATTGTCACTCAAGCACCGCGTGACCCTGAACACGGTAAGCAGTGCAGAAGAGTTAGATGAAACATTGCAGCATGAAATATCAGCAAATTAACTGGAAACCTTTTCATAAATTCATAAAAATTAAATAAACACTCTTCTTTTCTTATCTCCAACAACAAATTACATTAAAAGGTAGATTCCTGCAAGCTTCATTGACTCAAAGTCCATTTTAGCGATCACTAAATATAATGAATACATATGAACACGGTGACTCATATGAACACAGACTTTGTTAACTTCAGCACTGGTTATGTAACAACACATGAAGCTCTTGCTCCAGCTCCTATTCAATACATCCTTAATTGATTCCATTACAGCTTCATTCTTTATCCATCAGTAAACTGGTAAATTGTCCAGATTCACCGCCGCTTCACTTTTAGTCAGGAGGGAAAGATTCCAGCACGATGAGAAGCTTTTAGTGTGAATCTTCTCAGTGATTCACTCCTTCACTGCCGGCTTGCTGAGAGGAGACATCATGTCTTTTTCAAACCCAGGTTTAACTTGATCAAATTGGACTTCATATTTTGAATTACATGTTTTATGTCCCACTGAGCTACTTCGGTTGTTTGTTGTCTAATGGTCAGACTATGTTCTTGTGTTGTGGAGGTAGCAAAGGAGGAAACAGAGGGAGTGCAGTCGATGGTCGTTTATTTCCGTGCACAGAACTGACAGCTGTCATCACATGAAGCCCACATTTGACGGATCACTTTCACCCTTATGACACCCACCGTTACCTCCCCGCTCCTTCAAATGTGAGAACTCCTTCCCTCCAATGTACACCACAGTGTACAGTTATTGATTCATGCAGACATCATTTGACCAATGATATCAATCCAATGCTTCAAAACTCGACTCTGAAAGATATGAAAATATCCTGCCACATGTCCCCATATGAAAATATCCAACTTTGCCAAATTGTTAGAGAAAGGCCATTTAAATTTCAACTATCCTCATTGCTTGATCACCCTGAGAAATTGAGGTTTTAAAGAGTGTGTTTGATCTTAACCCTTGGATGCATAAGTGGGGTCAAAAATGAGCCAAGGGTCATTATTCTTCAATATCTTTGACAGTAAAGGTTTTTATACTTTCATATTCCAGGTATTCCTCATAAAACATGTTTGTTACATAAACCCATTTGTATCTTTTTTAAATGTTTCATACATTTTAAGAAATTGCAGTTTTTATATCACTACCCCACTTTTCCATAAGTGTGGTCAAAAATGACCCCCGGCATTTTCTATGGAATTTCAATTGTTAGCCCCAGAAATTACCAACTTACCAACTGTTACTGTCATTATACATTTACTGTCCCACTTACACATCTGATGTCAGCAGTCTCATCACCCAGGAGCTCATTTTAACAAATATATGTGAGTTTTATCTTCATTTATGATCTTATTTCCCAAATCTCTTACTACATAACTTCCCTGTAATAACACTAAAATATCAGGTAGCCTTTCATGTGAATATCATTTCTGTGTGTGTGTTTACAAAGTACGGTAATATATAAATGCACAGACATTTACTTCCATAGGTACATATTGAATTATAGCAAGGCTACTCAATCCCGGCCCTCCAGGTCTGCTGTCCTGCTTGTTTTACTTCTCTCCCAGTTGCAATCCTCCAGACCGATCTTCTCTGAGGTTTCTGTTGTTGGAGTGTTGGAGCATGAACAAGAAAACTCAACAAGCCTCAAATTCCAAACTGGATAACTTTATCACTGACTGTAAAAATTGCTGGAATACACACAACAAACTAACCAATAAAAGACACGTGAGATGGATATATCAGACATTGGCCATAAAGATGTATAAGATGAGAAGTCTTCCAGTTTTCCCAGTAAATCGTTGCTTTCATTAAACAGAAGTGACTGTTTAGCTCCATCTTACATCCTGGTTGTAAATACCAGGAACACACCTCTCATAATATTATGCCACAGTAGACAGTTATAACACATTACTGTAATTCCACATATATTTTAGCAACTCAGATGGCATACTGGAATGGTGTTAGATTCATGTGTGTACTTTGTTGCTTCATTGAAGTGCACATCATTGCTCAACACAACATAATCCTTTATTGTTTTCCCCTGTTATTTGTTTTGGTCATAAACTGGAAAGAGTTTAAAGGGAAGTTAAATGTAGTTAAATAGTCACTTCTGTTTAATGAAAGCAAAGTTTTTTCTGAAAGACGAGAAGGCTTCTCATGTAGCAGGATCACAACACTTGATCAGAGTTTGTATAAACACTGTTCATTCAGACTGTGTTCATGTGTCAGGATTTCATTTTATTCTAGCTGGTGTGGCCGAAGTTGTTTCAGAATATGTGACGATCAGTCTGTCAGTCTGCGCTTCACTCTCTGAGGTTCATACAGGAGCAGCACAACCAGAGCAAACAGCAAGAGGACGATCTTCAAATCACAGTTGAAAGATTCAGTCTTTGTCACTCTGCAGACTTTTAAAAGAGAAGGTTTGCATTGTTCTACAGAAAAGGTCAGACCCTCAAGCAAGCGTGTGAATGCTCAGGTGTTTGCACAGAAAACTCTCGATATTAGTTTATAATTACAGAGTTTTCTCATATTTTAACAATCTATTTGACAAATTTGCATTGTCATCATTCTTGAAAGAAGAACACCAAATGGGATGCTTTATATTTTTGTTTGTTGATTGAACTACGTAGCGTAGGCAAAAAACTCAGTCAAAGTTCATCTCATAACTCCACAAAAGTCACGTTCCTCACAGACAGAGATCATTGCCAGAGTTAATAACACTAAACCTGCTGACTGTATCAGACTGTTGATGTTCTGGTGTAATAACAGATTATATGATGTTTTTAAAATGCTTGGCTGGACACGTTCATGTTTTATTTTAATTTTTTATAGTTTCCTCAAGTACACTATTAAGATGTTTTATCCTACAACAAAGCTGTAAAAACTGAAACGTGACAACTGTCCTTCATGCGTTAAAGTTCAACAACCATGAAAAACATGGACACATTAAAGCTCGTGTCCGGAGTTTTGAAAGAAAGAGAGGGTTTTTTTTAATCCAACGTCTGGAGGTTCCGCCCTCCCTCTGCTTTGTGAGCTACCAAGCCACGCCCCTCTAATTGTGCATGGGCATTAGCTGTGGGGTAAAAATGAGAGCCTCCGAGTCCGCAGCATCCTCCATGTTTAACTGTTTACGGTGGATGTTTAGCAGACAATGGATATATCCGAGGTAAGCAGGGCGGCTGCTGCATAGCTAACTCACCTCTGCCTGGGCGAGTGCGCGTGCTCTCTTGCTGCACGCACACGTTGATTGAATTAATGTTTCTAAGTGTAATTGGCCTGAAATTTATTACAGTGTGAACTTAAATCCTGGTTAGAACAGAGTGTCGGTGAAGCTAACTCAAAGATAAACGTATAGTTCAGCTGACAAAAAGTAAAGTTAGGCAAACTCAAACTGAGCTGCAATGCATGTCCAGCGTTCTAACGTCATCAGAAACTCCAGAGTGGAGAGGGGCGGGGGAATGCGAGCTGTACAGGAGGAGCTGTGCAGACTACGTCAGAGATGGGGCGGAGCTGTGCATTACGGGCGGAGCTGTGCAGCATGAGCGTTTCAGCGCTCAACATGGCTGCCAGGGGGAGATTCAGGGATTGCTCAAATATGCATGAATGGTTCAGGAAACAACTCCATGCTTTGTTTTAATGGGGTAAATGACACTATAGCATTATACAAAGCTCAAAAAAGTGGATTTTGCATAATACCCCCCCTTCATCATCCAGTGTATAATATTAAATATCGATGTCGTGAAGCGAATGCAATGGATATTTTTCCTCATAGATTGGTTTCACTTTTAACAATTACAGAAAAAAAAATTGAAAAGCTCTCTGTCATTGAAGAACTGTTCAGTTTTCTGTTTATCAAATCTATCAATAATTTTACTGCTGTTTTTCAATTTTCTCCAAACTTGTTTTTTGGTTTGATACCTTTACATTTACGTCCCTGTCATAAAGGACAAAATGAGGAGGCTGGGAAATTCAGACAATTACAGGCCCATTGCTCTTGCTAGCATTGCATCTAAAGTTCTAGAAAAGGTACTGCTGGGTAGAATACAGCATATTATCTACTCTGCAGACGATCATTTTGGGTTTAAGACAAAGCATGGCACGGACTTATGTATATTTGCTCTCAAAGAGATCATCAGGAGGTATCATCAGTGATGCATCAAAAGCATCGTGTTAATCACCTGAAGCTGTTTATGAAACTGTGTCAGCAAGGAGTTCCTCAGTATATTTTGAGGATCTTAGCCTGTTGGTATGCCCACAAGGTGATGCAGGTGAGGTGGGGCACTTGTGTCTCATCGTCATTTGGTGTAACCAATGGAGTGAGGCAGGGTGGAATCCTCTCTGCTGTGCTGTTTAAAATCATTTGATGTATGCCGATGATCTTGTTGTACTGAGTCCAAGCAGCGCTGGACTCCAGGACCTGCTTAATATGTGCACCAAGTATGGACTTGACTATGACATCAAATGTAATGCTGGAAAAAGTGTGATGATGATCTGTAGAACACAAGGTGATAAATCTCTGAGTTTTTCACACTTCAGATTATGTGGGAATACTCTTACTGTGGTCAGCAAATAAATCTGGGACATTTTATCACTGATGAACTGACAGATGATGAAGACGTTCAGCGGCTGTGTCGCATGATGTATGCACAGGCTAATGTGCTCATGCACAGGTTTGGGGCAAGTACAAATGAAGACACCATTTAAAGTATATTGTACACTAGGGATGCAAATTATCGAGTAATTCATTAATCGACAGTTTTTTTCATCTTATCGATCGATTATTGATTAATTGATAAGCAGCAATTTTTCTGCAAAGCTGAATTTCCCCCTGAATCAATCTGTTCATTTCTACGAAAATACTGTCTTTCTTATGAAAGAAAAAATGCAAATCATGTTACTTAACAAAAGATTTATTCTTAACAGCAGGGAACATCACATTCACAAATGGAACAATGCAAGGCTAATTTAAGGCTAGTTGAAACATGAAAATAAATAAGTGCACTGTCTGTTAGAAGCAAAATAAAATAGAACAAGAATGAGGGTAACTGTAACTTGAAAATAAATTAGTGCACTGTCTCTTTAGCAGTTTAAAAAATGCATAAATCTGAAAAGAAATAAAGCAGCACTCCACCACACAATGGGACAACAGTTCAAATCACATCTATACTAGAGAGTGTAGTAAATGTTTCTGTTTACATTAAAATGGACATTGCAACTGATTAGTTTGGTGTCTCTTGCACGTTGTTCACAGTTTGCTCGAAAGTGACACCAAACAGTTACGCAAATCTCCGTCACTTGTTCTAATGGTTGGTTGCACAGACAGATGTTTAACTTTGGAACTTCACCCACAGCATGTTGAGCCCCAACTTTGTCTTCAGGTCAGCCCCCACTTTCTTTTGGCTTCTTCTCCACCATAAGGAGACATTAGCTCTTTTTGCTAAATGCTATTGACCTGATCTAATCTAGAGGCAGACACATGTATAGTCATATCACCCACACATTGGGAAGGAAATCAGAATGACTCTGTTGATTTGTTGGCTAAAAGCAGCAGTATTTTGTTGACAGTGATTTCATTCAAATCCCACCTGAGCTGGTTTCAGCAACTGCTCCTGGAGCAGAGGGCAGCAACTGTGCCAGATTTGACTTTCATCTGAGTCAAATCACCATAATCTTATCAGACTCCTCGCAGTGATCAGTGGCAGGCAAGAAATTGGCGGTGACAAGTTAAAACAATTATTTTATTGACCTGAACAAAGCTGTTGATCAGACTCTCTCAGTGCAGCTCCGCCTCTCTCAGGGATATAAAAGACTTTCTCCTCTGTGTGATTCAGTCTCCTCAAACGGCTCTGAACAGCTCCAGCAAGACATCAAGGCCTTCTCACTCAGAGACATTTGAAGCTTCAACATGATGTTTTTCCTCTTTTTGTGTTTCCTCGCTCTTTGTGCTGCGGCTCCCTTGGAGGAGAAAAACATGAAGCTCCAGCGTGGCGGTTGTCCACTGTTCTGGTACAGCTTCAAAGACCGCTGCTATCGGTACGTCGCCGCAGACAAGACCTGGGCTGATGCAGAACTCTACTGTGTGTCTCTGGGAGCCAACCTGGTGTCCATCCACAGTGAGGAGGAACACAACTTTGTCAACTGGTTGATTAAGAGTTTGAATCCTGAGCAGAGCTATACCTGGATTGGACTCAGTGACGTTCATAAGGAAGGAGCCTGGATGTGGTCTGACGGATCCAGGTTCAACTTTGCCGTTTGGGATGTTGGACAGCCTGATAATTGTCAAAGAATTGAACACTGTGGTCATACCAATTATGGCAAACTGTTCCGATGGAATGATACTCCGTGTTCTATACTCTTTCGCTTTGTTTGTGCCTCATTTGACATTATGTCAAAGAACAGCTCTCTGCTTTTATCCGAGTAATTTTGCAAGAATTAATTCACCCAATAGAATTTGTGTGTCAGTCTTTCACTGATGTCCATTTATTTTACATCGATTTTTATAAATGTATCAATTTTACAGAGTACTACTGCTGCAAACCTTAAACCCTTACCAGATTCAAGCTGTTCTTTGATTGGTTAAGAGTGAAGCTGCTGAGTCCAATGTGGACTTCAGTCTACTGTTAAAATCATCAATGATAGAAATCACATGCTGCAGGTAAAAAAACAGCAGGAGTGCTCGAAGTTATGTAGTCTTTCACTGATGTTCATCCGTTTAAATTACTTCAAAATATACATTTCCAACACTGAACCTCAGAAAACTGTTTTCTATTGAACAAGATGTGAACAACTTTCAACAATGAAATTAAAAATGGATGTGAATGTGTGTGATTCTCCTTCATTTTGTGTTTTCCCTGTGATGTTCTAATGACATGTTCAGGTTGTGTCCTCACTCACAGTCGGCTTCGATCTGCCGCATGCACCTGCTTTGATTTAAAAACACAAAATCAGCATTTTACATTGAAAAAGTAATGAATTTTCCAAAATACCCGTAACGTACCGGCACTGACTGGTTTGAGCAAATTACCATCTTCAACTGGAGAATAATTTTGCCACCAAATTATTGAACCAGAGAACAATCAGGAACATGAATATAACAGGAAACAGATTGGAGTCTAAAAAAAAACAGAAATCTCTGTAAAATTTGTTCAACAGTTCAGTTGTTAAAAAATCTTACCCATGACTGCATCAATCAGTGGAGTGAGGAAAAATGCATTTAACAACAAGGACAACAACAGATGGAAAAACCTTTGTGAAACAGACAGCATCAGCAGTTTATGATTATAGAACTTTTATTGACGGACTGCACAGTAGCGATGTCCCCTCATAAGGTGGTCCCGGGTTCAAGTCTTGGTTTGGCTGAAGGAGCATTCTGAATATTATATTGTCTCTTGGCACGCCTGACTTTAAATTGGCTGTGTGTGCATGCATGTGTGTGTCAGGTGTTTTCTCAGAGACTGATTTAATTTATAATTGATACACACAGAGTTTCTTATGTGTTTTGCTACGTTTTGATAAACTCCTTCCCAAATGTAAAGGTAAAAGATTAAGAGGAAAAAATACTGAAAGTACTTTTTATTTTCAACTTCATTATCACTCAGACTTTTGGTTTCAGATTACAAGTACAATGAAAAGCCATGTCATTCCAGAGAAAACCCAAAACCTTCCTGTCACTAATAGAATAATAAATGGTTTATTCCTCGTCATTTTCTTCAACTAGTAGATTTGTGCAACATGCAAATCCTCCTGAGATGATGGAAAGTCAGATTCTACTTTGTATTAATTACACTGATGTTCAAAAGACTAAATGACACAATGGTGGACCTCGAGTTGTTTGTCCAAAACTTATTTCACTATTTTTAATCATCCTTTTCATATCCGTTGTACAGTCACACATGGAATGTTGTGGATTCAGCTGTAACACCCGATGTAAAAAAAAAAATAAATAAATGTCCAGGCGATCGATTTAAGTTTCGTTCGGCTTTACTCAAGAACTGCCATGTGTCATCCATACAGCATATTTTCTCTCTTCTCGTTAACAAGCTTAACACTGCTCTGTTTCCAGTCTTCTCTTGTCTTTCAGTCTTTTCGTCTTATCTGTGTGATTTTATGAAAAATTTACAACTCTGGATATTAGTTTATATTTACAGAGTTTTCTGATATCTTAATAATCTCCTTGACAAATTAGCATTTTCATCATTCTTGAAAGAAGCAGACCAGATGGGGTGTTTTGTACTTTTTTTTTTTTTTTATTGAACTACGCAGGAAAATCACTCAGTGAAGGTTCATCTCATACCTCCACAAAAGTCACGTTCCTCACAGACATTAGAGATCATTGCCAGAGTTAACAACAGTAAACTGACCGTATGAGACTGGTTCATGTTCTGGGATAATAACAGATTATATGATGATACTATCCACAAAGAACTGTAACAGTAAAAACACTTGTGTTAACTCATATGTATGAACAACTAATTGCATTGTATTGTCACTCAAGCACCGCGTGACCCTGAACACGGTAAGCAGTGCAGAAGAGTTAGATGAAACATTGCAGCATGAAATATCAGCAAATTAACTGGAAACCTTTTCATAAATTCATAAAAATTAAATAAACACTCTTCTTTTCTTATCTCCAACAACAAATTACATTAAAAGGTAGATTCCTGCAAGCTTCATTGACTCAAAGTCCATTTTAACGATCACTAAATATAATGAATACATATGAACACGGTGACTCATATGAACACAGACTTTGTTAACTTCAGCACTGGTTATGTAACAACACATGAAGCTCTTGCTCCAGCTCCTATTCAATACATCCTAATTGATTCCATTACAGCTTCATTCTTTATCCATCAGTAAACTGGTAAATTGTCCAGATTCACCGCCGCTTCACTTTTAGTCAGGAGGGAAAGATTCCAGCACGATGAGAAGCTTTTAGTGTGAATCTTCTCAGTGATTCACTCCTTCACTGCCGGCTTGCTGAGAGGAGACATCATGTCTTTTTCAAACCAGGTTTAACTTGATCAAATTGGACTTCATATTTTGAATTACATGTTTTATGTCCCACTGAGCTACTTCGGTTGTTTGTTGTCTAATGGTCAGACTATGTTCTTGTGTTGTGGAGGTAGCAAAGGAGGAAACAGAGGGAGTGCAGTCGATGGTCGTTTATTTCCGTGCACAGAACTGACAGCTGTCATCACATGAAGCCCACATTTGACGGATCACTTTCACCCTTATGACACCCACCGTTACCTCCCCGCTCCTTCAAATGTGAGAACTCCTTCCCTCCAATGTACACCACAGTGTACAGTTATTGATTCATGCAGACATCATTTGACCAATGATATCAATCCAATGCTTCAAAACTCGACTCTGAAAGATATGAAAATATCCTGCCACATGTCCCCATATGAAAATATCCAACTTTGCCAAATTGTTAGAGAAAGGCCATTTAAATTTCAACTATCCTCATTGCTTGATCACCCTGAGAAATTGAGGTTTTAAAGAGTGTGTTTGATCTTAACCCTTGGATGCATAAGTGGGGTCAAAAATGAGCCAAGGGTCATTATTCTTCAATATCTTTGACAGTAAAGGTTTTTATACTTTCATATTCCAGGTATTCCTCATAAAACATGTTTGTTACATAAACCCATTTGTATCTTTTTTAAATGTTTCATACATTTTAAGAATTGCAGTTTTTATATCACTACCCCACTTTTCCATAAGTGTGGTCAAAAATGACCCCCGGCATTTTCTATGGAATTTCAATTGTTAGCCCCAGAAATTACCAACTTACCAACTGTTACTGTCATTATACATTTACTGTCCCACTTACACATCTGATGTCAGCAGTCTCATCACCCAGGAGCTCATTTTAACAAATATATGTGAGTTTTATCTTCATTTATGATCTTATTTCCCAAATCTCTTACTACATAACTTCCCTGTAATAACACTAAAATATCAGGTAGCCTTTCATGTGAATATCATTTCTGTGTGTGTGTTTACAAAGTACGGTAATATATAAATGCACAGACATTTACTTCCATAGGTACATATTGAATTATAGCAGGCTACTCAATCCCGGCCCTCCAGGTCTGCTGTCCTGCTTGTTTTACTTCTCTCCCAGTTGCAATCCTCCAGACCGATCTTCTCTGAGGTTTCTGTTGTTGGAGTGTTGGAGCATGAACAAGAAAACTCAACAAGCCTCAAATTCCAAACTGGATAACTTTATCACTGACTGTAAAAATTGCTGGAATACACACAACAAACTAACCAATAAAAGACACGTGAGATGGATATATCAGACATTGGCCATAAAGATGTATAAGATGAGAAGTCTTCCAGTTTTCCCAGTAAATCGTTGCTTTCATTAAACAGAAGTGACTGTTTAGCTCCATCTTACATCCTGGTTGTAAATACCAGGAACACACCTCTCATAATATTATGCCACAGTAGACAGTTATAACACATTACTGTAATTCCACATATATTTTAGCAACTCAGATGGCATACTGGAATGGTGTTAGATTCATGTGTGTACTTTGTTGCTTCATTGAAGTGCACATCATTGCTCAACACAACATAATCCTTTATTGTTTTCCCCTGTTATTTGTTTTGGTCATAAACTGGAAAGAGTTTAAAGGGAAGTTAAATGTAGTTAAATAGTCACTTCTGTTTAATGAAAGCAAAGTTTTTTCTGAAAGACGAGAAGGCTTCTCATGTAGCAGGATCACAACACTGATCAGAGTTTGTATAAACACTGTTCATTCAGACTGTGTTCATGTGTCAGGATTTCATTTTATTCTAGCTGGTGTGGCCGAAGTTGTTTCAGAATATGTGACGATCAGTCTGTCAGTCTGCGCTTCACTCTCTGAGGTTCATACAGGAGCAGCACAACCAGAGCAAACAGCAAGAGGACGATCTTCAAATCACAGTTGAAAGATTCAGTCTTGTCACTCCGCAGACTTTTAAAAGAGAAGGTTTGCATTGTTCTACAGAAAAGGTCAGACCCTCAAGCAAGCGTGTGAATGCTCAGGTGTTTGCACAGAAAACTCTCGATATTAGTTTATAATTACAGAGTTTTCTCATATTTTAACAATCTATTTGACAAATTTGCATTGTCATCATTCTTGAAAGAAGAACACCAAATGGGATGCTTTATATTTTTGTTTGTTGATTGAACTACGTAGCGTAGGCAAAAAAACTCAGTCAAAGTTCATCTCATAACTCCACAAAAGTCACGTTCCTCACAGACAGAGATCATTGCCAGAGTTAATAACACTAAACCTGCTGACTGTATCAGACTGTTGATGTTCTGGTATAATAACAGATTATATGATGTTTTTAAAATGCTTGGCTGGACACGTTCATGTTTTATTTTAATTTTTTATAGTTTCCTCAAGTACACTATTAAGATGTTTTATCCTACAACAAAGCTGTAAAAACTGAAACGTGACAACTGTCCTTCATGCGTTAAAGTTCAACAACCATGAAAAACATGGACACATTAAAGCTCGTGTCCGGAGTTTTGAAAGAAAGAGAGGGTTTTTTTTAATCCAACGTCTGGAGGTTCCGCCCTCCCTCTGCTTTGTGAGCTACCAAGCCACGCCCCTCTAATTGTGCATGGGCATTAGCTGTGGGGTAAAAATGAGAGCCTCCGAGTCCGCAGCATCCTCCATGTTTAACTGTTTACGGTGGATGTTTAGCAGACAATGGATATATCCGAGGTAAGCAGGGCGGCTGCTGCATAGCTAACTCACCTCTGCCTGGGCGAGTGCGCGTGCTCTCTTGCTGCACGCACACGTTGATTGAATTAATGTTTCTAAGTGTAATTGGCCTGAAATTTATTACAGTGTGAACTTAAATCCTGGTTAGAACTGAGTGTCGGTGAAGCTAACTCAAAGATAAACGTATAGTTCAGCTGACAAAAAGTAAAGTTAGGCAAACTCAAACTGAGCTGCAATGCATGTCCAGCGTTCTAACGTCATCAGAAACTCCAGAGTGGAGAGGGGCGGGGGAATGCGAGCTGTACAGGAGGAGCTGTGCAGACTACGTCAGAGATGGGGCGGAGCTGTGCATTACGGGCGGAGCTGTGCAGCATGAGCGTTTCAGCGCTCAACATGGCTGCCAGGGGGAGATTCAGGGATTGCTCAAATATGCATGAATGGTTCAGGAAACAACTCCATGCTTTGTTTTAATGGGTAAATGACACTATAGCATTATACAAAGCTCAAAAAAGTGGATTTTGCATAATACCCCCCCTTCATCATCCAGTGTATAATATTAAATATCGATGTCGTGAAGCGAATGCAATGGATATTTTTCCTCATAGATTGGTTTCACTTTAACAATTACAGAAAAAAAAATTGAAAAGCTCTCTGTCATTGAAGAACTGTTCAGTTTTCTGTTTATCAAATCTATCAATAATTTTACTGCTGTTTTTCAATTTTCTCCAAACTTGTTTTTGGTTTGATACCTTTACATTTACGTCCCTGTCATAAAGGACAAAATGAGGAGGCTGGGAAATTCAGACAATTACAGGCCCATTGCTCTTGCTAGCATTGCATCTAAAGTTCTAGAAAAGGTACTGCTGGGTAGAATACAGCATATTATCTACTCTGCAGACGATCATTTTGGGTTTAAGACAAAGCATGGCACGGACTTATGTATATTTGCTCTCAAAGAGATCATCAGGAGGTATCATCAGTGATGCATCAAAAGCATCGTGTTAATCACCTGAAGCTGTTTATGAAACTGTGTCAGCAAGGAGTTCCTCAGTATATTTTGAGGATCTTAGCCTGTTGGTATGCCCACAAGGTGATGCAGGTGAGGTGGGGCACTTGTGTCTCATCGTCATTTGGTGTAACCAATGGAGTGAGGCAGGGTGGAATCCTCTCTGCTGTGCTGTTTAAAATCATTTGATGTATGCCGATGATCTTGTTGTACTGAGTCCAAGCAGCGCTGGACTCCAGGACCTGCTTAATATGTGCACCAAGTATGGACTTGACTATGACATCAAATGTAATGCTGGAAAAAGTGTGATGATGATCTGTAGAACACAAGGTGATAAATCTCTGAGTTTTCCACACTTCAGATTATGTGGGAATACTCTTACTGTGGTCAGCAAATAAATCTGGGACATTTTATCACTGATGAACTGACAGATGATGAAGACGTTCAGC
Organism: Salarias fasciatus; assembly: GCF_902148845.1. NCBI lineage: Eukaryota > Metazoa > Chordata > Actinopteri > Blenniiformes > Blenniidae > Salarias > Salarias fasciatus. The sequence continues at coordinate 15,881,726 of NC_043765.1, read as the reverse complement.
GGCTGTGTCGCATGATGTATGCACAGGCTAATGTGCTCATGCACAGGTTTGGGGCAAGTACAAATGAAGACACCATTTAAAGTATATTGTACACTAGGGATGCAAATTATCGAGTAATTCATTAATCGACAGTTTTTTCATCTTATCGATCGATTATTGATTAATTGATAAGCAGCAATTTTTCTGCAAAGCTGAATTTCCCCCTGAATCAATCTGTTCATTTCTACGAAAATACTGTCTTTCTTATGAAAGAAAAAATGCAAATCATGTTACTTAACAAAAGATTTATTCTTAACAGCAGGGAACATCACATTCACAAATGGAACAATGCAAGGCTAATTTAAGGCTAGTTGAAACATGAAATAAATAAGTGCACTGTCTGTTAGAAGCAAAATAAAATAGAACAAGAATGAGGGTAACTGTAACTTGAAAATAAATTAGTGCACTGTCTCTTAGCAGTTTAAAAAATGCATAAATCTGAAAAGAAATAAAGCAGCACTCCACCACACAATGGGACAACAGTTCAAATCACATCTATACTAGAGAGTGTAGTAAATGTTTCTGTTTACATTAAAATGGACATTGCAACTGATTAGTTTGGTGTCTCTTGCACGTTGTTCACAGTTTGCTCGAAAGTGACACCAAACAGTTACGCAAATCTCCGTCACTTGTTCTAATGGTTGGTTGCACAGACAGATGTTTAACTTTGGAACTTCACCCACAGCATGTTGAGCCCCAACTTTGTCTTCAGGTCAGCCCCCACTTTCTTTTGGCTTCTTCTCCACCATAAGGAGACATTAGCTCTTTTTGCTAAATGCTATTGACCTGATCTAATCTAGAGGCAGACACATGTATAGTCATATCACCCACACATTGGGAAGGAAATCAGAATTGACTCTGTTGATTTGTTGGCTAAAAGCAGCAGTATTTTGTTGACAGTGATTTCATTCAAATCCCACCTGAGCTGGTTTCAGCAACTGCTCCTGGAGCAGAGGGCAGCAACTGTGCCAGATTTGACTTTCATCTGAGTCAAATCACCATAATCTTATCAGACTCCTCGCAGTGATCAGTGGCAGGCAAGAAATTGGCGGTGACAAGTTAAAACAATTATTTTATTGACCTGAACAAAGCTGTTGATCAGACTCTCTCAGTGCAGCTCCGCCTCTCTCAGGGATATAAAAGACTTTCTCCTCTGTGTGATTCAGTCTCCTCAAACGGCTCTGAACAGCTCCAGCAAGACATCAAGGCCTTCTCACTCAGAGACATTTGAAGCTTCAACATGATGTTTTTCCTCTTTTTGTGTTTCCTCGCTCTTTGTGCTGCGGCTCCCTTGGAGGAGAAAAACATGAAGCTCCAGCGTGGCGGTTGTCCACTGTTCTGGTACAGCTTCAAAGACCGCTGCTATCGGTACGTCGCCGCAGACAAGACCTGGGCTGATGCAGAACTCTACTGTGTGTCTCTGGGAGCCAACCTGGTGTCCATCCACAGTGAGGAGGAACACAACTTTGTCAACTGGTTGATTAAGAGTTTGAATCCTGAGCAGAGCTATACCTGGATTGGACTCAGTGACGTTCATAAGGAAGGAGCCTGGATGTGGTCTGACGGATCCAGGTTCAACTTTGCCGTTTGGGATGTTGGACAGCCTGATAATTGTCAAAGAATTGAACACTGTGGTCATACCAATTATGGCAAACTGTTCCGATGGAATGATATTCCGTGTTCTATACTCTTTCGCTTTGTTTGTGCCTCATTTGACATTATGTCAAAGAACAGCTCTCTGCTTTTATCCGAGTAATTTTGCAAGAATTAATTCACCCAATAGAATTTGTGTGTCAGTCTTTCACTGATGTCCATTTATTTACATCGATTTTTATAAATGTATCAATTTTACAGAGTACTACTGCTGCAAACCTTAAACCCTTACCAGATTCAAGTTGTTCTTTGATTGGTTAAGAGTGAAGCTGCTGAGTCCAATGTGGACTTCAGTCTACTGTTAAAATCATCAATGATAGAAATCACATGCTGCAGGTAAAAAAACAGCAGGAGTGCTCGAAGTTATGTAGTCTTTCACTGATGTTCATCCGTTTAAATTACTTCAAAATATATATTTCCAACACTGAACCTCAGAAAACTGTTTTCTATTGAACAAGATGTGAACAACTTTCAACAATGAAATTAAAAATGGATGTGAATGTGTGTGATTCTCCTTCATTTTGTGTTTTCCCTGTGATGTTCTAATGACATGTTCAGGTTGTGTCCTCACTCACAGTCGGCTTCGATCTGCCGCATGCACCTGCTTTGATTTAAAAACACAAAATCAGCATTTTACATTGAAAAAGTAATGAATTTTCCAAAATACCCGTAACGTACCGGCACTGACTGGTTTGAGCAAATTACCATCTTCAACTGGAGAATAATTTTGCCACCAAATTATTGAACCAGAGAACAAATCAGGAACATGAATATAACAGGAAACAGATTGGAGTCTAAAAAAAAACAGAAATCTCTGTAAAATTTGTTCAACAGTTCAGTTGTTAAAAAATCTTACCCATGACTGCATCAATCAGTGGAGTGAGGAAAAATGCATTTAACAACAAGGACAACAACAGATGGAAAAACCTTTGTGAAACAGACAGCATCAGCAGTTATGATTATAGAACTTTTATTGACGGACTGCACAGTAGCGATGTCCCCTCATAAGGTGGTCCCGGGTTCAAGTCTTGGTTTGGCTGAAGGAGCATTCTGAATATTATATTGTCTCTTGGCACGCCTGACTTTAAGTTGGCTGTGTGTGCATGCATGTGTGTGTCAGGTGTTTTCTCAGAGACTGATTTAATTTATAATTGATACACACAGAGTTTCTTATGTGTTTTGCTACGTTTTGATAAACTCCTTCCCAAATGTAAAGGTAAAAGATTAAGAGGAAAAAATACTGAAAGTACTTTTTTATTTTCAACTTCATTATCACTCAGACTTTTGGTTTCAGATTACAAGTACAATGAAAAGCCATGTCATTCCAGAGGAAAACCCAAACCTTCCTGTCACTAATAGAATAATAAATGGTTTATTCCTCGTCATTTTCTTCAACTAGTAGATTTGTGCAACATGCAAATCCTCCTGAGATGATGGAAAGTCAGATTCTACTTTGTATTAATTACACTGATGTTCAAAAGACTAAATGACACAATGGTGGACCTCGAGTTGTTTGTCCAAAACTTATTCACTATTTTTAATCATCCTTTTCATATCCGTTGTACAGTCACACATGGAATGTTGTGGATTCAGCTGTAACACCCGATGTAAAAAAAAAAATAAATAAATGTCCAGGCGATCGATTTAAGTTTCGTTCGGCTTTACTCAAGAACTGCCATGTGTCATCCATACAGCATATTTTCTCTCTTCTCGTTAACAAGCTTAACACTGCTCTGTTTCCAGCTCTTCTCTTGTCTTTCAGTCTTTTCGTCTTATCTGTGTGATTTTATGAAAATTTACAACTCGGATATTAGTTTATATTTACAGAGTTTTCTGATATCTTAATAATCTCCTTGACAAATTAGCATTTTCATCATTCTTGAAAGAAGCAGACCAGATGGGGTGTTTTGTACTTTTTTTTTTTTTTATTGAACTACGCAGGAAAATCACTCAGTGAAGGTTCATCTCATACCTCCACAAAAGTCACGTTCCTCACAGACATTAGAGATCATTGCCAGAGTTAACAACAGTAAACTGACCGTATGAGACTGGTTCATGTTCTGGGATAATAACAGATTATATGATGATACTATCCACAAAGAACTGTAACAGTAAAAACACTTGTGTTAACTCATATGTATGAACAACTAATTGCATTGTATTGTCACTCAAGCACCGCGTGACCCTGAACACGGTAAGCAGTGCAGAAGAGTTAGATGAAACATTGCAGCATGAAATATCAGCAAATTAACTGGAAACCTTTTCATAAATTCATAAAAATTAAATAAACACTCTTCTTTTCTTATCTCCAACAACAAATTACATTAAAAGGTAGATTCCTGCAAGCTTCATTGACTCAAAGTCCATTTTAACGATCACTAAATATAATTAATACATATGAACACGGTGACTCATATGAACACAGACTTTGTTAACTTCAGCACTGGTTATGTAACAACACATGAAGCTCTTGCTCCAGCTCCTATTCAATACATCCTTAATTGATTCCATTACAGCTTCATTCTTTATCCATCAGTAAACTGGTAAATTGTCCAGATTCACCGCCGCTTCACTTTTAGTCAGGAGGGAAAGATTCCAGCACGATGAGAAGCTTTTAGTGTGAATCTTCTCAGTGATTCACTCCTTCACTGCCGGCTTGCTGAGAGGAGACATCATGTCTTTTTCAAACTCAGGTTTAACTTGATCAAATTGGACTTCATATTTTGAATTACATGTTTTATGTCCCACTGAGCTACTTCGGTTGTTTGTTGTCTAATGGCCAGACTATGTTCTTGTGTTGTGGAGGTAGCAAAGGAGGAAACAGAGGGAGTGCAGTCGATGGTCGTTTATTTCCGTGCACAGAACTGACAGCTGTCATCACATGAAGCCCACATTTGACGGATCACTTTCACCCTTATGACACCCACCGTTACCTCCCCGCTCCTTCAAATGTGAGAACTCCTTCCCTCCAATGTACACCACAGTGTACAGTTATTGATTCATGCAGACATCATTTGACCAATGATATCAATCCAATGCTTCAAAACTCGACTCTGAAAGATATGAAAATATCCTGCCACATGTCCCCATATGAAAATATCCAACTTTGCCAAATTGTTAGAGAAAGGCCATTTAAATTTCAACTATCCTCATTGCTTGATCACCCTGAGAAATTGAGGTTTTAAAGAGTGTGTTTGATCTTAACCCTTGGATGCATAAGTGGGGTCAAAAATGAGCCAAGGGTCATTATTCTTCAATATCTTTGACAGTAAAGTTTTTTATACTTTCATATTCCAGGTATTCCTCATAAAACATGTTTGTTACATAAACCCATTTGTATTTTTTTTAAATGTTTCATACATTTTAAGAAATTGCAGTTTTTATATCACTACCCACTTTTCCATAAGTGTGGTCAAAAATGGCGCCAGGCATTTTCTATGGAATTTCAAGGGTTAGCCCCAGAAATCTTTGATTCTCATCAACTGTTACTGTCAGTATACATTTACTGTCCCACTTACACATCTGATGTCAGCAGTCTCACCACCCAGGAGCTCATTTTAACAAATATATGTGAGTTCATTTATGATCTTATTTTCCACATCTCTTACTACATTTGTAACTTCCCTGTAATAACACTAAATATCAGGTAGTCTTTCATATGAATATCATTTTTGTCTGTGTGTTTACGAAGTACGGTAATACATAAATGTACAGACATTTACTTCCATAGGTACATATTGAATTATAGCAAGGCTTCTCAATCCCGGCCCTCCAGGTCTGGTGTCCTGCTTGTTTTAGGTCTCTCCCAGTTGCAATCCTCCAGACCGATCTTCTGTGAAGTTTCTGTTGTTGGAGTGCTGGAGCATGAACAAGAAAACTCAACAAGCCTCAAATCTTGGTCTGGATAACTTCATCACTGACTGCAAAAATTGCTGGAACACACACAACAAACTAACCAATAAAAGACACGTGAGCTGTATATATCAGACATTGGCCATAAAGATGTATAAGACGAAAAGTCTTCCAGTCTTCCCAGTAAATCGTTGCTTTTATTAAACAGAAGTGACTGTTTAGCTCCTGGTTGTCCTTTTGAAGCGTTATCTAGCCGTTATCTAGCCGAAATACCAGGAACACACCTCTCATAATATTATGCCACAGTAGACAGTTAAAACACATTACTGTAATTCTACATATATATTAGCAACTCAGAAGGCATACTGGAATGGTGTTAGATTCATGTGTGTACTTTGTTGCTTCATTGAAGTGCACATCATTGTTCAACACAACATAATCCTTTGTTTTCCCCTGTTATTTGTTTTGGTCATAAACTGGAAATAGTTTAAAGGGATGTTAAATGTAGTTAAATAGTCACTTCTGTTTAATGATAGCAAAGTTTTTCTGGAAGACTACACCCTAAAAAATGAATGGTAAAAAACAACCCAAATTGTTTTATTTTTTAACCCAACAGTTAATCAATATTGGACCAGCCCAACAGTAGTTATTTTTACCCAACAAAATGGGTTGGTCTTTTTAACCCAACAGATGGGTTCACAAACTTAATCCAATCATTGGGTCAAATCAGTTTCAGCCCCGGGTCGATTCTACCATATGATTGGGTTGAATATTGTTCTCATATTCAACCCAAATGTTGCATCAAATTAATTCAGCCCTGGGTCAATTTTACCATATACGCTGGTTGAATGCCCAAATTCTGGGTAAAGTTAACCACAGTTCTGTGTTAATTCAACTACACAATCTTCCAAAAAGTGTTGATTCATCCATCCATTTTCTATGCTTCTTCTCATTTTTAGGGTTGCATGTTGCAGGCGCCAATTCCAGCTGCTGCAGGCAAGGATGGGGTACGACCTGGACAGGTCATCAATCTGACACATATAGACAAACAACCACTCACACTCACACCTAGGGGCGATTTAGGGTGACCAATTGCATGTTTTTGGTCCATGGGAGGAAGCGCACGCACACATATGGAGAACATGCAAACTCCACACAGAAAGGCCCCGAGTCCCACTCTAACCCAACACGAGTTGCAATAAATAACTCCAAATCATCATAATAGCCCAAATTGGGTTACCGATTTTATAACCCAGCGATTGGGTTAATAAAGTAACTCAACATTTTTTAGTGTGTAGAAGGCTTCTCATATAGCAGGATCAAAACACTTGATCAGTTTGTATAAACACTGTTCATTCAGACTGTGTGCATGTGTCAGGTTTTCATTTTATTCTAGCTGGTGTGGCTGAAGCTGTTTCAGAATATGTGACGATCAGTCTGTCAGTCTGCGCTTCACTCTCTGAGGTTCATACAGGAGCAGCACAACCAGAGCAAACAGCAAGAGGACGATCTTCAAATCACAGTTGAAAGATTCAGTCTTTGTCACTCTGCAGACTTTTAAAAGAGAAGGTTTGCATTGTTCTACAGAAAAGGTCAGACCCTCAAGCAAGCATGCAAATACTCAGGTGTTTGCACAGAAAACTCTCGATATTAGTTTATGATTACAGAGTTTTCTTATATTTTAATAATCTATTTGACAAATTTGCATTTTCATGATTCTAGAAAGAATCACACCAGATGGGATGTTTTAAATTTTTGTTTGTTGATTGAACTACGTAGCGTAGGCAAATCACTCAGTCAAAGTTCATCTCATAGCTCCATTAAAGTCACGTTCCTCACAGACATTAGAGATCATTGCCAGAGTTAATAACACTAAACCTGCTGACTGTATCAGACTGGTTGACGTTCTGGTATAGTAACAGATTATATGATGTTTTTACAATAGTAAATAGACACGTTCAAGAGTTTTATTTTGACTTTAATAGTTTCTTCAAGTACACTGATAACACATTTTATCCTACACAAAGATGTAAAAAATTGAAACGTGACAACTTTCCTTCATGCATTAAAGTTTATCAACCATTAATAAACATGGACACATTAACTTCTTTTTTTCCTTGTTATCTTGGGTGAGTCAAATACTCTGAGCACACTTCGCTTATTGCATTTGTTAATAATAATAATAATAATAATAATGATAATTAATGTTTAAAAAGAAGTCTCCAAATGACATTTCAATAACCAAGATGGTAATATGTTGCTAGTTTGAAATAACAGCAGTGAGTTTCTATCAAAAGTCATAGGCCTGCTGGACATAAAGAGCAGGCTCAGTTAGACCAGCATGATTCTCACAAAAACAGTATAACTTGTGATAACTCACAAATTCTGGCAAGTACATAATTTTGAGCATGAAATAGCTCACTAAATAGTTAAATAAGATACTGAACTTAAGCGTCTTTGTTAGCAGAAGTTTAACTTATAGTTATTCGTCTTGGCATTTGTTCAGGTTAAAAACATGATTCTAAGTCATGCGTGTGTTGGCAATTAAACTAAATGTTGATGAATTTATGTTATGTTAGTTCTCTGACAAGGATAATGTATCACACTAAGCTGTTTTAACTCAAAGCATCAACTTTAAAGAACAAAGGATCATTTGGTGACAAACTTTTACAACTGAGCTCGTTGAGTCGCAACCAAGCTTGACTAAAAGTCGAGTTTATTCACATTTTTAAGGCAGCTTTTAAACTTACTTTTCTAAGTATAATTGACCTGAAATTTATTACATTGCGAACTTAAAACCTGGTGAGAACTGAGTCCTGTTGAAGCTGACTCTAATATAAACGTATAGTTCAGCTGACAAAAAGCAAAGCTAGATCAACTCAAACTGAGCTGCAATGCATGTCCAGCGTTCTAACGTCATTAGAATCGTCCAGTGAGGAAAACTGTTATCGGTTAATCATAATTTGAAGTCATACTGACTAGAATTTGTAATTTATCATGACTAATGGGAACAATTACCTCTAGGTGTCCTGTCAGATTCCACCTTGTCTTAATTAGACTGCTGTTCAGATGACTTTCATAGATCACAAACACAAAAAAACAAAACTCTGTTCTTCTCCATGTTTGTACAGAAATCACCAGAGATGGGATACTTGGACTCGAGACTCGGACTCGACTCGGACTCGAGTCACGATTTTATGACTTTTTGACTCGACTTGATAAAATCAAAAAAAGACTTGGACTTGCTTGGACTCTAAGCTCAGTGACTCTAGACTTGGACTTGACTCGAATCCTTTGACTCGACGAGTCACGTCAAGTCATAATAGTCATTTTAAAAGTGCGATGTATGAATCATTTTTATTTTTTATCGCTTCATTTCATGGGATCGCAGTGGCGAGGTGCGCCTGCGGCGGGAGCGCTTGTTTCGTGTCGCCTAGACCACGTGCAACGGGCGGAGTTCGTTCACTTCCGCATTGACGGGAGCGCTCGTTTTCAACACCTGCGCATTCCCGGCGCATTCCAAACAACACAACAGGTCGGCCACGATTGTTTTTAATAAACTGGTTTTAACACTGCCCGCCTGGAATGCGCGCATAGGCGTCAGTTTAGGGGGAGACTTTTGCCAGGGGTGTTTTTTTCTCCACTACACAGAAATCCTTCACGTGTAGCCATTTTAACCCCGGTTGCTCTATGCACAACTCAGCCACTTCCTGAACTTCAGGAGGCTCCTTGCTTCCTGTCTTTCATGATAGGATGAGCTGATTAATGCAGGTGTGTCTGAAGCTGTTCCAGAGGCCAGACACACCTGCATTAATCAGCTCGTCCTATCATGAAAGACAGGAAACAAGGAGCCTCCTGAAGTTCAGGAAGTGGTGAAGTTGTGCATAGAGTCCATAACATTCCGATGCTCCTGAACGCACCGTCCGCTAGCATCAGAGACGCAAACAGACGTTCAGAGGATTAAAAAAACAAAACAAAAAAGTGCGGCTGTTCTAAATGTGCGTCTGTTCCAGTGGAAACTCCGCACAGAGCAGCTCTGTCTTCTGCAGCACCTGTGGTGAGTTTGAAAACTTGGTTGCTAGTTTAACCCTGTGATTATCCCAGGTTATAGACTTTATGCAAGAGGCGGTAGTCTGTTTCGAAATGTGGATATGCCCTGAAGAACTTTACTGTGAACATGCTAACAGCAACATTTTGAGGCTGTTTGGCCTCATTCTAGTCTCAGCTGATGTTCATCATCAACATACTTTTCGTCCCCGGGGGACCTGCTGCTTTTGATTAAAAAGAAATGCGAGTTTTGTTGAAAGATGTGAATAGGGACGAATTTCATATTTTTATATTTGAACTGTAATGAAGAAGAATGCATCAAAGATGCTTTATTTCATTAAGGAAACACAATTTATTTTAAGATAGGTTTAAATGTGCACACTTCTTTTTTTTTAAATCTGCCCCTTGGTTCACAGCTCACTGGACATTTAACACTGAACATAGAAAACAGAGCTAAACATACTCAGACACTGTCTTTTGTCCCCAACAGAACTGCAGCTGTGAGGACTGGAAGTCCTACAGGTCCAGATATGTAGGCTAAAAGGTAACATCATCATTTTTAAAAGTGCCCAAAAACATTGTCCTGCCGTTCTGAAGTGCTAATGAAGACATGACATCTGTCCTCCTTGTCCTCCTTCCAGCTTGTCTCTACAGACATGGCAGACAGTCACACTGCTGAGCCTCTCCTGGGACATCGTGGAGCAGAGCCTCGTCTTCAGACGCCGCAGAGAACTGAGGCTGCTCTCTGCTTCACAAGAGAACACTGAACCACCAGCAGGAGCCGGACCAGGGTCTCCACTGGGACCTCCAGCAAGAACCAGGGTCTCCTGATCAAATAAGTACACTTTGCACTTCCATTGTAACTAGTAATCTGTAACCTGGGAGATAACCGGACTATTATTTTATTGTTTCTTCCTTTCTTTCTTTGTGCAGACGTCACCTCTTCAGTCACCAGTTCTGTCAGCTTTGTTCATTTCTGTTGAACTGCTCCTGGACAAATAAAATAATGGAAAACACTCCTGAGACTGATGGTTCTCTGTGTCTAACACACCTTGGATGTTCAGTAATGTTTGTTGTTGTGTCGATGGTGCAGTTAGTATTTTAATATATTTCTTTAATGGTGCCAGAGCATCTTTACCAGGGCAGAGACATGTCAGTGTGTGTAGATCTGGTTCATTAGCTTGATCAGTCTAAAGCTATCTGAGGACATTTGATGGTGATTCTTTGGATTAACAGACTGCCTCCTCTGATGTCGGTTGCTTTTCTTTTTGAAATGTTGAAATGTTGATTTGTGATTAGGTCTTTCCTCAGATTTTATAAATGAAAGAAGGAAACAGAGTGACTGGCCGTACGCAGGTTGTACAGGAGGCAGTAAACAGCACAGCAGAATTAAAACTTCCATGAAACACCAGAGAGCAGGAGAGGAAGACGTCGTAACATAACCTGGAATATCCACTCATGGCAGAGTTTTGCTCCAATAATTAAAGCTAATAATAATAATAATGATGATAATAATTTTTTCCAGCCTCCCAGCAACAAAGGTAAGATAATAAGGCTTCATGTTGTTCTTCCTCTGCTGATTCACCAGATTTTTGTGACAAAGTTGACAGAGTCATCAGACAGACTGATCATTGGTGTTTCTGTTGCGGGCTGCCTAACTGTGTTTGTAATTTTTCCATTTACTCCTGGAGTTGCTTTGTGTAAAATGTTCGATTTGAGTGGAAATGGGATAGTTAGGCTTGAAGCCAAGATTCGTCCAGTCACAGATATAATGTTCTGGTAACAGCCTGTGTTCTAATGTAACTCCAACTGTCCTCCCGAGGTTTATTCTTTTATTCTGGAAATGCTTTGACCTTATTCCTGTTTGTGATGAATAGAGTTAACTGGTTTGTTTCTGTGCTGTCCCTGAGCTGTAAATCCTGTTGACAAGTAGCTGATGTATCTGACATGTAGCTGATTTCAACATGAAGTTCAGCATTGTTGGGTTTGTAACTCATATAAAAGTTTGAGGCCAGAGGATTTTATTAAAAACATGACAATCACCTACAATGTGAAATAATTCTCTAAGCATCTGAAGGCAGCCACACCAAAAGTAAAATCAGTTATCGTCATCATCTCAAGCACTTCTCAAAAGCAGTGGTGACTGGTCATTGGGGGCAGGTGGAGCACAGCACCTTTATGCTGTGTTTGACAGATATGGTGAAAATACCCAATCTACAAGCTCGCTTCTCAAAAAGAGTATCGATATCTCAGACCAAAATTTCCTTAACAGTGCCTCCCCAGTTTTTTTTTTTTTTTTTTTTTTTTTTTTTTAATGACTTGTTTAGGACTCGAGGAAAAAAGTTTAGGACTTGGACTCGACTCGGGACTCGACTGTCTTGACTTGGGACTCGACTCAGGACTTGACTGTCAGGACTCGGGACTCGACTCGGGACTCGAGTGCAAAGACTTGAGACTCGACTTTGACTTGCAAAACAAGGACTTGGTCCCACCTCTGTCACTAGAGAAGATTAACAAGTTTATACTTTGCAGCGTCTCATGAAAGTACCTGTAGTTATAATTTGTGGCCACGTGAGGGCAGTAAAAGCACAAATTGGTGTCGTGAATGTAGCCACTGGTCACAGTAAAAGGTTGATGCAATGTAATAGTGTTGATGAGTAAATAGGTATTTTGCTATGTGTCTGTTGGCAAAGCCGCATCATGAAGCTTGTCCTTTGTAGGAGGTGCCTCAGTCGTATCAGGTTCAGCTGTGTTTTCCTGTCCTCCCAACTCATCTTAATTGAGGCTGCCTTATCTCATGCTTGATAACATGCTCATGGTCTTTTCTCAGCAATGTGGTGTTTTGCTGCCTGGGAAGTTCCAGCTGTGTACATTCGTCCAATGAAATCCCCCCAACAGAGCAGCCGCCCTCTCTCTGGCAGACAGAAAAGCCCACAGCCAGCCTCCAAACCCCTCTGTGGGATTCCTGGTAACTTTCAGCAAAACTTCCACACATCATCCTGAAGCTCTGGCATGATCATCTTCTTTCTGCTGGCTCTGGGCGCTGCGTCTCCCTCACCAGATCATGAAGTCCAGCTGCAGCGGGGCAACTGTCCTATGTTTTGGTACAGCTTTCAAGACCGCTGCTACAAGTACGTGGCCTCATACATGACCTGGGCAGATGCAGAGCTACACTGTGTGGCACAGGGAGCCAACCTGGTGTCTGTTCACAGTCTGGAAGAGCACAGCTTTATCAACTCCTTAATCCATAACTTTGACCCCGTTCGAAAACACACCTGGAACGGACTCAGCGACATTGCTAAAGAAGGAGCCTGGATGTGGTCCGATGGGTCTCAAGTCAACTTCCTGCTTTGGAACGAGGGAGAGCCAAACAACGGCGGAGGAGCAGGCTTTGTGGAGCACTGTGGGCACACCAACGCTGGCATCGACTTCATGTGGAATGATGCTGGGTGCGGTCATGAACTTCCCTTTGTTTGTGCATCTCGCAATATTTGTCCCTAAACAAACAAGTCTGTTTCAACTCAGCAACAGAAATTCAACATACAAGCAAAATAAAGAAAACCATTCTGGAAGTTTAAGAGTGTTGTCTGTTTTCATTTATGCCCACTTTTAGTTTTTTATTTATTTTTTTTTAACTATGTCAATGATTTACATGAAAACAGTATGTACACTTATTTTTAAATAACACAAGATATTCTTTGTTTCTACCAAACAAGCTTTTTTTTCATGAAGGCTGGCTCAAAACTATGAATATGTATATTAACAATGCTCACTCAAATTAATGAAGTAGACAAGAAGGAGCTAAGAAAATGAGGACACTGAGTGGCTTTAATGTAACACAGAGCCTTTCAGTGTCATATCAGTCCAAAAATACTTGCTTTACATAGTTTCAAATCTGAAATGTATTGTCTGAATTACCAAAGCTCCTAGCCTCTTTTATTCACAAAGGGACATGTGATTATCACCATGGGATTGTGTCAGACTGAAAGATAAGTACAGATGAAATGGGTAAAGTGCTTATTTACAATGTGTGAACAGCTGTGATGGGAGGTAGTATGGTCGCTGTTTCGGCTTTCCTGATGCTGTTTACCCCCATCATTTTGCCTTCACTCTGATGTGTGTTTTCCCAAGCAGGCTTCTGAAAACTTAACAACAGTGAAGGATGAAGAACACTGAGGGGTGGAGTGGCCACAAAAGGATGAACAGGAGAATCAATAGACCTGATGTGATGCATTGGCAGAGTAATGATCAATCTTACACTGAACGAGTGGGAAATTACAATATTAGTACTCATATATTTAAAATAATTCACAACTGGTTTGAAACCCACAGGTAGATGATTTATTTCTCACTTTCTTACTCTATGGTTTTTTTTTCTGTCAGCAGTTATTTCTGAAGTGGTGTGTTAAAATAGAAATGACGTTTAGCTTTCACTCTCAACATAGCCTATGCCTTATTTAAAAATGACCAGACGAGATACACTCTTCTCTTCCAGGTGGAGTGTTAAACAATTCCAGAAACCAAAATGTCCTCATTCATTTCTTGAATTGGAGAACTGGTAAAAGTTGGGGAACCACCCAAAAATGAAAATTAGGTCTGCCACTTGTGTCTTTCTTTCATATTTAAAGTGCAATGCATAAAATAATATGTTCTTATTGTTCAGTCATTCAAATTATGTCTATAAGTTACTGTTGTTGGATACATAATTCTTTGTTTTTGGAAAGGTGACACATATGACTTGAACCTTTTTCCATTGTCAGCAGTGACTTTTCTGTTGAAATTGCTCCCTAGTTTGTGTTGTATTTTACATTTTCTCATACTATGGATTTCATAGTGGTGTATGACCCTGGGTCTGAGTCAAGGTTCAATTTGCTGTTTACATGTCCTTCTTAAAAGTCTGTTATTCCCCCAAAAAAGGTCAAATAGGAACTGACAATGGGGTGAGTACCAGCGACTACATACTCAGTCATCAAAATGTCTCAAGACATCTTAAGATGTCTTAATAACCAAAATCAAGACGTCTCCAGACATTTTTGTACATCAAGACATCTGAAGACATCTTAAGACAAAAATTTGAAGATGTCTTAAGACATGCCAAAGCAGAATGTGAGATGCACCCAGACAGATTTTTGTGTCTTGAAGACACTGAGTGTCTTGAGACATCTTAGGACATATTTCCTTTGTCTTAAGACATTCACATCTTAAGATGGCTTCAGACATGGTATGTGTGTCTCAAAGACATGGTCAAGCTGTCTCGTTTCAACTGGAGTATTATGATGATAATATTATGATAATGGTCTTTTTATTTTTTACTGTAAAATCTGAGATAACATTGTTGGAGTGTTAAATGGTCATTAATTATTTTTCAATATATATTTTGAATTATTTTTAATTTCCCAGAGAGCTCTGCGTAATGGGATCAATAAGGTAAAAACAAATAATAACTTAAGTTAAAATTGTAAAACATTGCTTCAGAGGATTTTTTGTGATTTTTTTTTTTATGTAACAAATATTTGAAACACCTTTTCAACAGAAGATGAACATACAGGTGAGAACAACAGGAGGTGAAATTAAATTTACAAAATGTTTATTTAATAAATTACTGAATTAAATAAATATCACAGAAAAATATCATAGAACTCAAATTTAAATACACTACAAGACAATTTCAATGATCTATGCAACAATATGTAACAAAGAATATAATATTTTATTATTTAATTGAATAAATATGAATTTAAATGAATTAGGGAATGCAATGAACAATTCCATCAAAACACAATCAGACAAATTCAGAACATCGCAACATTAAATTAAAATGCATTTCAAGCTTGAACACAAACAAACATACAGACACACGCACACTAGGCACTGCACATGTCCTGCACTGCCTGCATGGCCTTGGCATTGGGGTTCTTTCCCTCCTTTAGGGCTTTGAGCCAAGCCTGCAGGTATGTTTTTACAGTTTCTCTGCAGGACTCATTTAGTTCTCTCCCATTGCCAAAGAGGTGGGCAAAGGCCAGGTTTGTGCCCCTCGCCACCAAGCGCTCCACATCAGCCTCAGTGCTCTCCATTTTGATTTTCTTTGCTGCCCGCCTCCGCAGTTCAAGAAACATGGTGTATCTGCAATTTTAAAGAAATACTGCTGTTAAAATGGGAATGAATTTACAGGAAATATTCTGTAATATTTTACAGATTTCCAATAAAACAATATGCTAGTATTTTAATAGATGTTAACAGTAGTTTTAGGTTTTATGCTTAAAGGTGCTGTAGGCAGGATTCAGCATCTCCGCAAGATGGCGATTTGACCCATCAAAGATGGCCATTTGAAACCCAGCACAGTCAATCCTGTCCTGTTTCCTCTGACATCACGCCCTTATGCAAGTTAAGCCCCTCCCACAAGAACGTGCGACGAATGCCCCTCGACCAATCACGGTTAGAGCCTTGGGGCTCTTCTGATTGGTCAAAGATACCTGGAGCTGTGGAGATTCCTTTTCAGCTCAGAACAGAGATAGATGGAAACGCTGCGCCCTCGTTGTAGTACAATTATGCTACACCCCTAAAGGATTATCAATGGATACTCTAACATTTAATCCAAAGAAAATACAGAAAAATTAGCATTGACTAGCAAAATCCTGCCTACAGCACCTTTAAAATTACAGATAATTGTAATTTATGATGATCTAAATATTCTGGGTTTTTTTTTTGATAAAAAATTGTTGTAATTCTACATCATTAACTGTAATTTTACATAATTTTTTCTATTTTTTTTCAGTATCATCCGTAATACAATGCAACAACTGTAAAACAACAGACACTAGCAGTAATTTAAATATTGACCTTTAGAATTACATGTAATCACTAATTATAATACATTATTATTGTTTTTTAAATGTAATTTGACACTTACTGATCATATTAAATGTGAATATACATAAAATATAATGTCATTTTACAGATCTTCCTTGATAATGTTAATGAAGAAATGTATGTAAAATTACAGAAATTTGCAGTGTGCTCCATAAAATTGCAGGTCATTAATTGAGTTAAGGTGATTTTATTTTATTATTTTTTTTGAGTTAATGAGTAGTTTCTGTGCAACACCAAAGTAATTTAGTGTACATTACTGTAAAAATACAATCTAAAATATACTATATTACAAAAAGTGCACTTTAATTAATGTAACAGAAATTATTCTGATTCTTGCAGATTTTTGCTATTCATAAACAATAAAACATTTGTAAGCTTACAGATTTAGGGAGTAATTTAAGTTTTCAACATTTATATGGAACACAATGATTTCCACTGCAATTTTGTGGGATTTTTTTTTGTTTTTACAGAATTTGTGAGTTTTATCAAATGACTAATTACCTTTAATATACAAAACCCAAAACCAGTAAAGTTGTTAGGCTGTGTAAATCGTAAATAAAAACAGAATACAATAATTTGCAAATCCTTTTCAACTTATATTCAATTGAATTCACTGCAAAGACACACTAAACATTCGAATTGAGAAACTTTATTTTCTTTTGCAGAGATTAACATGAAGAGTATCTGACTTTTTATGTTTTTGGCATCGTATGTATGTTTTGTGGGCATTTATCAGCTATAATATATTCTATTTTAATGAATTTTGACTTTAAAAATCTACTCTGTATCACTAAACTACAGACAATAACTGTAAAAATACAATTATTTACTATAATTTTACAGTATCCATCTGAAAACTTTACTGCCAGGGCTTTCACTGTAGTTTTACAGTTTTTTTTTTTTTTTAAAGTGCATGTATTGACAGTACAGTAAAATCTGCAGTCCGTTTGTTACATCCATAAGGGTACAGTAAGATGAGTAAATTCTAAATATTGTGCAAACAGAGCTTCGAAACTAGGCTACAGGACCTATGGATCAATACCATGTTATTGACCTTTCTTACCGGTAATTAATGAACCATTTGTTCACCGTCTTCATCTGAAGCCCCCTCACCAACAGCTCTGACTTCTCCTCAGTGGAGGGGTATCTTTTCCGAAGAAAGAGAGCCTTGCTCTTCTCCAATGCCCTCTTCTGCCCCCCTTCATTGCCTGGAAAAACAAAATAAGTTTGACCAGTTTTAAAAACCATACACTCTCCTGCATTACTAAGAGACAACATAATTGCTGGGATAGATAGAAGGACAGGGATGTAATGGAGGTGGACTATGAGATCTTGATCATAGAGAAGACATGGGCTTCTGGGAGATGGTGAGCTCCAGGAACAAACTAAATCAATCAATCAATCAATCCTCCCTCCTCAATACTTCCCTGTTTGTGGCTGGTTACACGTCCCAAACTTGGAGTAATTGTGCCTTACTGAGGGAGAGGAGATAGCTGTGTACCGTATATAATTTACTTAGTCGCTGTATGGAGCTCATGCAACCCCACTTGAAAAAAAACCGAACTATTCCCTTAAGGTTGTGTGCCAGGTCTTGTCGTCATAGTGGAGCTGCCAATGGTGAGAGCTACAGGCATATATTATTTTATTTATTTATTTTTTTTTTTACTTACTTGTCATCTTATTAGGAGTCATGAGGTGGCATGGGCATGAACATGCCACACAGGGACAGCATGCCTCATTTTCTTGTTCAGCTGACCCTGTGGTGCAAAATCAAAGACATCAGTCTATAGCTATGAACGCATATCGATTTCATTTACACAATTAAAGCACATCTCATAGTATCCTTGCCTCCTCACCTACTTTTCAACCTCCAGCGTGAAAAAAACATACCCAAAATGAAAAGGTTATATCTTCACAAATACAAGGGCTATTTGATGCTGTAAGTAGGCAATGTTCTATAATTTATTTTACAAAAATATTGTGCAAAATAGCTCCCTAACCCCCTTCCACTGTCATCATGGTAAGTACACAAAGGCTAATTTTCCATTTTTGGGTGAACTATCTCTTTAAGAACATAGTGAATGAGGCTCAATGTGTATCATTCAACTATATTTATGATGTGTAGGCTCCTGTGTAAACTCCATGCATAGGTCACTGTAAATATACAGTACAATGCACATATTCTAGCCACTGCACACAGGGCTACTGTATAAAACCAGTCATTTAACATTTGAACCATCCCACCCACCAGTTTACTTAGATATAGAACAATTTTTATTTGTCTTGTAATGTAGCATACATACGCTACTGCTGCAAATATGGTACAATAACACTGAAATGCAATTGTACCCTTTCGGTTGGACTAATACAATTGTCTATGTATATGATGATAAAGTTAATCTATGTCTATTACTCACTCACCTCGAACAACTCTCCCTCTGTTGGTGCCAAATCTTGACAGATTTGGCACCAGGATTTGTCCTCTCCTCTCCTTTCCTCTCCTCCTGCCTTCTCCATCTAAATCACAAAGATTTAAAGGAGTAAAGCAGGCTGGCATTATCATATTTTACTATTTTGTATGGCAGTAAAGTCTGCTCTGGTTCAGTAAGAAAAGCAAGCATTATTCTACCAAAGATGGCCAACTGTCACCCTTGATACAGCCTAGTAAACGTTGGATACATGTACACTGATGTTAGCTAGCTGGCCAATAACCAAATAATATAACTTTATAATCGAAAGGGGCATTTAGTTCATTTTTCATCAAACACCGTACACTGACCGTTTGGCTATACATATTACTAACCTTGATTTTCGCCTTCACTGCTTGATGTTAAATTTCCCAGTCTGGACAGAGGCATTTTCACTACTGTGTTTTAAAGCTCACTCTCCTGGCAAACAGCGATTGCTTCGCGGGCTTTTGCGCTTCAGCTCGCGCTCAACAGGGGTTGGAAAAGACGGCGCGTGCCAACTCGTACGCGTCGGTGAAGCGCACATCAAGCCCAACTGTAACAGTGTTGCAGCAGCCTGACGCTATCGTGTGTACTTCGTCTTACAAATGTTGCGAATTCGCTCCAACAACGTCAACCCTCATCCCATGAGAGTCAGGGAAGATGCAGAAGGTAAGTTGTATCTATCTGTCTATCTATCTAACTATCTTATTTAGTTATGAGGCAAGCAGATTCTACGAAATATTTGGATGTCTTCAGATGTCTTAAGACAAGTAAGCGTTAGCATCTTACCTTAGAACAAAGTAGTGTATTGGACTGGCGAAGCCCACACACGCACCGTCACATCATTTGATGAGATGAAGCTCCTCTTTACCGCTGCTGAAGGGCGGGTTTGCAGGATGAGTGCGTGGCAGGTCACCTGTGACATTAGCCTCAACGGTGAGACCAGCTGTCGGATCACGGAAATCCGCTATTTGTCCTTTTACACTTTTTTTCCTCTTTTGATTTCGCATGACTTTTTCTTTCCAAATGCAACATTGTGTATCTAGAAAAGACCATATAATATGTAACGTAAAGTTTCCCAAAGGCACGGTAAGTAAAATCTTTTTTACGGTCAGCCAGACAGTCATACATTTTGCAGTGTTTTTGCGCAGGAGCACACCGACAGGTTGTTTCTCTGTAATCTAATGTATTAGAAATTAAGATAAATAAACAAAACATTAAGTCAAGAGGATCAGCAATCCTTTTAATGCCTCATGTCTGCTTTATTAATGCCTCAAATCAGGTTTTAAAATTTATTTAACTTTTTACAGTGCGCATTTGCGCATCGTCACCTCTCACACACACTCCGCGCACTCATTTCCCTGATAAACACGCACACACAGACCAACACACACAAAATAGTTGTATTATTAACCGTCAATAATAATCAAGAACATTAAAATTAGTAAAATAAGTCTCCCCAGCTGTGCATCAGGACGGACACCTTCCCACACGGTCATTCCTCACCCTGCTCTTTTGATTCTGGGACTGCAGGCTTGACAGGACAACGGTATTTATTAAGAAAATATGTTCGTTCTAAAATTAATTTCTGGAAACGAGAAATACATGGTTTGCTGTACTTTGATGGAGGATATAATATTTTACCTGAATCTGTAATTGGCACCTGGAGACACTGCAGTGCTCCTGCTGTCAACTGTCCTGTTCACTGTTGTTGAGATTTATTACATTAATCTATTTATTTTTTACACCATTTTATGTTATTATTATTTAGTTGTAAACTGACAGCAGCCTACAGTAATTCTCTATACCTGGAGGTGACGCGTGAGCGCTTCCATGCGCCGCTGCAGGTTCTGCTGGACTGTACAGCAGCTGGAGGTCGGTCGGGTATTTTTGGGGCAGGATTACATTGTTTTCGCTGTTTGGTCCGCGGCTGTTCTGACTCTGATTCAGGACTTTCCTCCTCTTCACTCCAGTCAAGATCGCTGATGTCCGACACGTCTCCGCCATCCAATTCCCCCTCACTTCCCTCTTGTATCATTGCTAAAGCTTCTTCCACCTTCATTATGCCTCTTTTTATTGTCTTTCTTTTAGGATTTGGCTGATATTTTTGGCCGTCTGTCCGGTTGTCTGCTGTCAGAGCTAGCTCCCTGTTCAGATGCGCGCATGAACCAAAACAAATCAGTCCAGAAAAAAAGCCCCGCAAAGTGCGTGTTTTTTTTTTTTTTTTTTTTTTTTTTTGCCTTTGGAGGTATAAATGCTTTGTAATATTATGTGTGTCATTGTTAGGACCTTATTTGCTTCAGAAAAACATACAAGTAACTAACAACTAATTTAGGAGAGGACAGGGGAATTATTTTTTAACAAATTTATTTCAATTATAAAAACCCAAAGGGTCTGTCAGACCATCTTGGCTGTTCTGGGGTTATCACTGATGTCCAGCCAGCTGGTGAAGTCTCCCATCGCTCCTGGCATCCCAGTGTCCAGGCTGTCAGCTCTGGGCACCATATTTCCCCCTAAAAAGGTGCACCACGTTATAAGGTGCACTGTTGGATTTTGAGAGTTAGAGGCTTTCATGTGTGCCTTATAGAGCGGAAAATACGGTAGACTATCTTTCATGATTGTTGATGGAGAAAATAGAAAGCCTTTTTATTGCTCACAGACTGCTTTGCTTTTGTGCCTCTGAAGTGCGCAATGAGGAGGACTCTGATGAGGACAATGAGATGCATGACTATGCCAATGAAGAGGATGCAGATGAAGACATGCCCCATCCAGACGAAGACATCATGGACACTGAGGAAGCTCCTGAGCCAGAAGATGATGCTGAAAATGAAATGGTAGGCTAATAATCAGACGTGTGGACTGGAGTCACAACTTACAATTTTGATACATTGTGATAATGCATGGCTTTTTACTGTATGCGGTCTTTGGACTGTGCAATCGATGGTTACACTACTCACAAAATTAGTATATGATAAGAAAATAGCACAACAATGCATGATTTCCACATTAATTATTGCTGAAATGTTTATTGAGAGATGTGTCATATGCTTTTGTATGCTTGCTTATACCTTGCCTCTGCAGGTGGATCTATATCCATTCAGTTCCTTCACTGAGGCAGCCCTGAGCCTGTTTTTTGAAACCTCTGGCATTTCAGAGAGTAATTTCTCCAGTTTACTAGAAATCCTGTCACACGACAGTTTCAAGAAGGAGGATGTACCACCAAATGTCAGTGTTTTCAAGGTAGGCAAAGCAAAGTTAGATACCAGGGCGTTTTAGCATCAGCTTTACATTGGGCACTCACATAGGGTCCCGTCAATGACGGCTCTTTTTAAGATACTGTATTCATGTAATTTGACTGTTTTCCCCATTTCAGAAAATCAGGAAAAACCTACCAATGGTGCCTATTAGTGTTCATGGTGATGAGTCTCATTTCTTCCACTTTGATATGGAGAAGACAGTTGACAACATCTTAAAAAACAATATGCACATGGCCAAAATGACATTTGTGCCAGTGACTGACTGCCACAGGGATGCCTTCAATTCAAGGCTCTTTCATCAGAGCAAGCTCTTTTGCATACAGTCTGTCAAGACAAATGTGGGCAAGGTAATTTCTAACTTTTTAAAAAGCCCTCATCCAAATGAGATGCAGGTCATCATCTTATGTATGCTTATTTACTATTTTTTTCCAGGTAACTGCACTTGACGTCATCAGCATTAACACCAACCGGAGAGCACAACTTGCAAGAGTAGAGTCCATTGCTTTTGATAGCTCTAAAAGGAACCTGGTCCTCAGGTGCAGGCTGCTGTTCCGTGGCCTGGAGATGAGAAATCATCAGCACTATCACCATATAACACCAGTTAAAGAACAAATTTTCATCTCTGATGCCATTGAGTCCATTACACTAAATGCTGTGGTGAGAAAAATGCCACAGATCCAACAGTACACTGGCCACTACTTGTACAGCCACCACTCTGCCACAGCTTTTGCAGAGCCAAGCAGCAGGTTCATCAGAGATGCTTCAACTCTCCCTCCTCACTGCAGTGAGGGACAACAACAACGAGACCTCCCCACAGGTACAGTAGAACTTTTCATGGTCAGTGAATAATATGGATAACATGTTCAATCAAAAGAGTAAGACTGATGTAACTAAGATGAATATGCCTAATTGTTGTTTTCTTTAAGGAGTACCAGTGCTCCCGCTGTACATCCATTTGTATTTTGATGGGTTTGGGCTGTACAGGCGGAAGTACCATTCCACCAATGGGATGTACTTTTCCCTGGGTAATTTGCCTCGTTCTGAGGGGGCAAAAAGGCAACACATGGGAATCATAGGCCTCGGAGAACCAGGTAGCATAGTCACTATATTTAGATAGTTAATTGTTTAAATCATGGCATTAATATAGGATTTGATACAGTTTATCTTATTTCCAAATCAGGAACATCGTTTCAGCAGTGTATGGATGCCATTACACCATACATAAAGAAACTGCAGGAAGGTTACTATGCTGACTGCCCTTACTATGGGGGTGAGGTGTTTGTTTGTGGAGGAATTGGTGAGATCAATGCAGACATGCCCCAGGCAAACCACTGTGCTAACTGTTTGTCATCCACTGCAAACAAAAGGTTAGATTCATTATTACTTCACAAGCTATTTGATTTTATTGCGTTTTTGTGCAAAATATTAAAAATGTATTCCTAATCCCTCATACTGTGCCCTCTCTTAGATGTAGATTTTGCACGGTTGACAAAGCCGACCTCTTCAGTCCACTGGTTGCCAGTGAAGCACCCCGCAGGACAAAGGCTAACACAAACAACATTATCACTGCCATGTCTGAAATGGGTGTTGTGGAGAGAAAACAACATGAAACAGAGACTGGGACTCTGTATAGCCCAAACAACCAGCTGTTCTCCGATAGCATTGTTGTTGAACCACACATTCAGGTAATTGTTTTAATGTATCTGTAGCCACAAAGAAGCTCCGAGCAACCATCCTAATGGACTGAACATGTCCTGCTCTACCTTGCGTTGAAAGGATTGAAATAGTAAGCATGTGTGACAGAAACCATTTAAAAATAATACAACAGTTTGCCTTGTATTTTGTTTCAGACAAGGATCGATCACTTCCACCTCGATGCTCTTGGTGTTGGAAGATTACAAATAAGTCTCATTTGGGGCAACATGAAGACACAAGTCCAACAGTTCATTAGTGATCTCATTGTTGCAATTGAGAGACCTCATTGGCTCAAGCAGGTAATAAAGTTATATAGATATCCATTGCATTTACTCACTGACAGTCCAGCCAAAGATGATGCTTCTGCATGTTCATTTTAAATAGATATATTCCTAATAGCTTTTTGTGCTATGCGTAGATTACATCAATTACACAACACATTATTCTTTCAGCTCCCAGATCTTCACCACTTGGCATGTGCCACTGGCTGTGAGGTGCTCCATCTTATTCAAATGTGGACCATAGTGACAAGAGATGTTTTGTGTTGCCCTGAGGCATTTACAGCAGCCTCTGCTGAATACATAGGCCACAACAACTGCCGCCTTGTCACCAAAGCCAACATCTTGCTGAGTGGCTACTTGTCTTCAGTTCGATCAGCAAGTCTAACTGACGAGGAGGCAAGGCAACTCCAGGTTCAGATATGTGACCATCACAGACTATTTGAGAGGGTAATTTTGTACAACCATGTTATTTTTTCTTCAATGCTACTTTATGTTTAGACATTTACGAACTTTTTGTTTTGTTAAGATATGGAAGGCAGAGGTGGCAAACCGGGCCAACATCCATTGTGGCTATCATACTTGGGAGCAAATAGATATGCTGGGCCACCCCATGATTGGTGACTGCAACCGCTTTGAGCGATACCACCACAGGATCAAGGATATGGGTAAGTAAATTTCCCAGACATTTTATTTGCTAGGCCCCACAGATGCTTGAAGCTCACTGTTTTGATATGCATGTTGTACTTCAGTTATCGCTCACAAGAATGGCGTCAGTATCGAGAAAACAATGGTGAAGAGGGTTGCAGTGCTGGATGCCCTTTGCACATTGTCAACACCAAATGATGAAGAAGCAGACAATGCTTGTGTCCATGGGCTTCCAGGCTACGCCCCTGTTTACAGGCCATCAGGATCAGTCACACTGATATCTGCTGCTGAACTTCAACAAAGACGTGGGCTTGGTAGGATAATCTATTTCAAAATATGTTACTAAAATGTATTACTGAAATAACTATATTGCTTGTTAACCCCTTGGGTCTCTGGGTTTCGCTATATTTAAGTGAGAGAAAACATTTTTGGTGAGGAAACTTGATCAGGGTTCCCACACATCCTGGAGAACCTTGAAAATCTTAAAAATTATTGGCCAATTTTCCAGTTATGAAAAACCTATGGAAAATGAAGAAAAAAGTAAAATGTCAATGAAAAACTTGAATTGTCCTGGGAAATTATTTGTCTTCCTTCTACCTTGTTAGTGAACAAATTTAAACAGAAGAAACAAAATAAAAATGTACTTGGTAACTAATGCACACTTAGCCATAAGATATGAGTTAATAATGCAAGTTAAGGAATAAAACATAAAAACACACAACAATGGTGACAAAAAGAAATAATAAATATGACAAAATAAAAGCTAGGCTTCTCAAACAGTAAGCAACAAAAAAATATATAAAAAGCAGATTAAATAAAGATTAAAATATATGTGTAAACCATAAACTTAGAATAGCTAGACAATATATAAAGCCATCTAGCAGACAATTTTCATGCCTGAGAGTTTAAGTTCAATATGATACTGTGGCACTAGAGATATTGGCCATCATCTTTTAATCTTGTTTTTTTGATGGTTAGATTGACCTGAGAATTGCCCACAACCTTTGTTGTAACTTTAGTTGGTTATTCGACACTGGAAAACGTCCTGGAAAAGTCCTGGAAAATGATTTATCGAAAAGAGTGGGAACCCTATTTATTCTACATTAATTAAAAAATGTGATCATAAAAATTTAAATGGTCGAAAACACACTGTAGGCAAATTTACTACCCCTTTGTCCTGTTTATTTAAAAGTCACACATTTACCTGCTGTAAAAATGTATCAAATATTTATTTTTTTAAAACATTTTTTCCCCATATCTCTTTGTCAGGTTCAGTCCTGATCAAAACTAACGTTTCTATTTTAAATTGTCGATTTTAACAATTTAAATGCAAATTTTGTAGGTGGTTCCACGGCAGTGTAATGGCTGCATTTTAAAAAATGTGGTTATTATGGGAGTCAGTAGGGAGTAAAACTTAAAATCTGATGCTGCGCAAAATATAATAAAGCACCAAAGCCTGTTTTTTTTAACTAATCTTTGACATATCCAAGAGTGTGATAGCACGTAAAACATATCCATCCTTTGATTTATTTATTATTTATTTATTATTTTGAAAAACTGTCATTTTGTGTGTTTTTTTCCCACCAAATCAATATGGAATGGGCATTTGAAAGGTTCAAATCCATAATCTTTTGAAAGTATTCATTATTTTTTATCAGGGATGAGCTTCAGGAAAATAAAGAAATGAAATATTTTTCTGATACGTTTTACATCAGGTAAGGTTGTGGGTTGTTAACAGCCAACACAGGAAAAAGGGTAGTAAAAATTAAAATCTGATGAGGTGCAAAAGAAAAAGCACTAAAGTCAATGTTATTGTAAAAAAATCTCCAGCCTCTGATCGTTTTTTTTAAATTGAAAATCAGTCACTTTAAATTGATAACCATTTTTTTTCACCAAATCAGTTGCATCTCTTATAAAAAAGGAATTTCAATGGTTAAAATCCAAAATGTTTAAGATTTTTAAATGGGCTGAGCTAGATGCAGAGATCTGAGTAAAAACAAATTAAAAAACATAATGGGTTATGTTTTTACAACACCTCAAACTGTGGCTTTTAAAAAGCCAAAACAGGACTTATGGATGTGTTTTAACACTGTAGTCAAGGGTTAACATATTCCTGCATGTTAGTTCAACCAACAATGTCTAAAATGATGGTAACAACATTCTTTATTTTATTCTAACTTATTTCTTTACAGGGTTACAGCTTGGAAACCAAATGCCAGAACTATGCCATCTGAAAGTGGCAAAAATGATGCGGCAGCCGGACCTCATGGAGAGGATGGAGGATAGAGTCCTGGCAGGGGAACAGATCTTCCTTGGACCCAAGGTATGATCCCTGTAGTTGATCATTCTCAGTCAAGTACAGACAATGCATATTAATAAATCAGTACAATATTTTTGTAAGGAAGCATTTTTTGCATCATATGCTGTTATTTCCTAGGTTTGGATACGGGGGAAGCCTGTCATCACCGTCATTGACAACCCTCTTTCTGGGCAACCGGAGAGATGCACGAAACACCAGAGTGTTACACTTTCCCCACAAAAATACAAGTATGTTATCTATGTGTTTAATAGTGGAAGCAATGTATTTTATTGAGAAACCTGTATTCAGTGCATTATAGCACTGCATTTCTACCAACAACACAATAGGATTGCATAGCATTTCCCAGATGCTGTGCATCCTAGATTAGGACCTTAGATATTTATCTAAAGAGGTGGAATACCCCTTTTATAATTCATCTTTTTAGCAAACCAAAGTGTGTTTAACATGTATTGTTTCATTTGCAGATTTGATATAAAGACTATAAAAGTTGGCTCATTTGTGGAGACAGCCCCCCTCAACCAAACCCATGTGAGTGACAGGCAACCAGTGAAAATCACCGCCATATGGGCTACCATCTCAGGTAAAGTAGTTAAAAGATCTTGAATGAAATATGTAAGGAAGATTACAGAGGAACCAAGCTGTGTGTGGGGGCGGGGGGGGGGGGGGGGTTAGCGGTGAACAAAGCCGAATGATCGGCCGTCAGAGCAGCACAGACCAGTGCTCACACGGAGTGTCGGATGCCCCTTATACGGCCACGGCGCGCTCCCCCCGTACATGGCGCCCTGGGCGGCCGCCTAGTTCGCCTATGCCTAGAGCCGGCCCTGCTTGATGCTATCGTGTTAGGTTAAATATTGTAGTTAAACATATTGATGTAACCCATAGCTAAATGCATGACGTTTTTTTCCCCAGATAATCCACTGGTCCTGTTTGAGGGCACCATCTTCCTGCCTCAACACAGAGAAGATCCCCTGACAGGCTGCAAAGAATACCAAGAAGGAGGAAAACTACTCTTCCCAACGGCAGTCATCACTGACACCCTCATGTTCCTCCACCACAAATGCTTCTGGGAACCAAATCGACAGCTAGGAATCGGGACAAAGTCCACTGCCACCAATGAACAGTACTGTCAAATAGTTGACAAAAAAATCATCCACAATTCCAGGAACAAACAATACCTGATGAACACATTCCTTCACTCTCATATAGAGTAAACACTCAATCAGTTCTTTGTGCGGCTAAAGCCTTGGACTGGTACCAGTCCAAAATACAGATGTTTTTGTTGTGCCTGAATGAAGCAGTCTTTAATGTGTACAATGTGATTTTGAGATGTATGCCCTATATGATAGGGGCTGGAATGATAGGGGGTGGAAGGATACCAATATAAATATAACCAGTTTGTAAACATAATCATTCTGTAAATACTATGTTTTACTATTAAATGCTGAGTATGTCATACAATTTTTCATTCTTTTTTGACATTAGTAATGAAAGTTTAACTGAAATAAAAGATAAAATGTTAAAGTCAACTGACGGAAAAGGAATAGTGAAAAGGGATACCTTAAAGGGATAGTTTTTTTGAAGTGGGTTTGTATGAGCTCCATATGGCCACAAAATACATTAGATGCAGTAGAAAGTTTAGTTTTGTCTGCTGCATCTAATAGACTAAGTGGCTGTATGGAGCTCATACAGGAGGTTCCTTGTTTCCTGTCTTTCAAGATAGGACGAGCTGATTAATGCAGGTGTGTTTGACCTCTGTAACAACTTCAGACACACCTGCATTAATCAGCTCATCCTATCATGAAAGACAGGAAACGAGCCTCCTGAAGTTCAGGGAGTGGTTGAGTTGTGCATAGAGCCTACAAGACATCTTGAGACAGTAATATTTCTAAGACATCTTGAGACATCTTAAGACATCTTCATATTTCCAAGACATCTTAAGACATCTCAAGACATCTTAAGACATCTTAAGACCCATGTCTATAGACGCGTCTTATAGACACGTCTTGACTTACCAAGACATCTCAAGACATCTCAGCAAATGCGTCTTATGACACGTCTTAAGACATCTTGAGACCCTTTGATGGCTCGGTATGTAGTCTTCACTCTGCCTTGAACTGGTGCTCTGTCCAGGGTACCCTGTACCCTGCCACCCTGGACAGTCCGGCCCTGGTCCCCAGTGAACACATCCCATAATAATGTTGCCTGTGTTCATTTTATTAAAGTCTTTTGGACTTAACCTAAGTACTTTTCTATAAAAGAAGTTTCTTGTGATTGCAGGAATTATACTTTCTGAGGAGACACCTCGGTCTTCCTGGAGGGAGGGAATGTGGGCGGGTGAATCGTACGTGACGTCGTGGGGTGAACGACAGCTTAGACACGCCCATCTGCCATTTTCGCGCGAAAGATTGGGCCGTACCATTGTGCACAGAGCAGGGGGGGATGAAAAGAGACGGTACTCTTTAACACAGGGACAAACACATTGACGGAAAATCTGTTTACCTCAAGCTAAAACTTTCTGTTGGGACAGAAATTTAATACAAAACTCGGGGAAATGACCCTGACGACGAAGGTAAGTTGGAAAAAGCAATTAGATACACCTGAAAATACTTTATTCCTGTCGTGTTTTATTAATGAAGATGTACCACAGCATCTAACAATCACTGCTTCAACCAAACCTTTATGTATCAACTCTGAAAGAAGATGCTGTATTTTCTAAATAAGATCATTTTTGACTGTACTGCCAGATGATTAAGTTTTCTCCTCTCTTTTGTTTTGACCTTGTTGCAGTACACGTGGTTGGGTTCGTGTCTTCATTCAGGGATATTTGGGTCAAAGCCATCACAGAAACATGGTGGGAGTTGAGGAGTGTCATCTCAGGATACTCCACTTTTACAAAACCAGTGAAAAACAGCCTCTTGTGCCGTTTACACACACAAATATGTTAAAAGATGGTACTTACAAAAAGACTAGAATGAAAAGGAATACTTATTCATCCCAGTGGGTGATTCTTTACAGCCTTGGTCCACACAGTCTAGTAATCATTTACAAAGACTCAATTAAATATGATCAAAGTGTTATATACGTAAGTAGATCAACTATAAATAACAGTATATGCGTTTTACAGTTCAAGAGTAAATGCATAACACAATATGTACACAGAACTGCTTAACAGTAAACAGTTTATCACGTTTCTAATAAAACAATGTGTAAATTAGTCATATTATCTCTGGATTAGTGCAAATAATGTACTGCATGCTATTCAGTACAACTGTCCTGCTGTATATAGTATTATTTCCAAAAAAAAAAAGTAGCTGAAATGGGACTTTCTGACATATATTACCCCAATTTTTGTTTGTGTTGGTTTCCCATTGGTGTGAATGCCAGCCTTAATCCAGACTTTTCCCGTGAAAGGGGAGCAGGATTCAAAAAACGCTGACTTGGTTATCTACCTTCTGTGTTTTGGTTCTTCAGATACTCCCACCAACATCCCAGAATTGATGAAATAGTGAAAAACTCTTTTGTTGAAAGATGTGCATTTGTGTATTTGTTCAAATGTGCTTCATAACCATGCGCTTCATGTTAGTCTCCAGTCTCAAGATTCATCCTCACTATTGAATGATGAACTTACGTGAGTGTATAAATGCCATATAAACAGAGAAATGCAAACATTTTTATAAATGTCAACAGGTGTATATAAGGAGTTCAATCTGTGCCTTAAGCTGAAGAGGATGATTAAAGATACACTTCTTTTTCATGGATTGAGTTCATTGAAACACTCGCTTTTACACTCTAATTACAGTTGTACAATACTGTACACGAGTTTGATGCTGGTTTAAAATAATTGTCCTTATTATTCATAGAACTCCCACATAAAATGATGTTGAAAGCATCCATTCCTCCTCGTCAGTGCATCAGTACACCTAATGGATACCTACGGTTTTGATTTTTGAAGTTAACACTAAAAAGGTCCCAGAAGTTTAATGGAAATGATGTCTCGCATTATATTTCAAGCACATCGTTGGCTCTTTAAAGAGTTAATACCGATGGTCTGGTATGCAGCATTGGGGTCTGTGGGAACCCAAACAAAGAGGAAGCACGTCCCATATCAGTAAACTGCAGGAGTTAAGTGTCCGTTCCTTTTCCACTTGGTCCTGTCATTTTTAATAAATGACTGTGTTCTGCCGGGTTCAGAAGGTCTGTGGCGATAACAGCGCGCTCTGCTTCGATTCGGTTTGTCGCCCTAGTCACAGAAAGATAAATTTACAACCAGCTGCAGTTCTGTTCAAGCAGGCTGTATTTCTCTCACTACTTTCACTCAGCTGTGACAGATATCTAAAGAGCGAATGGGGCTCCCTCTGGCGTAGAAAACATATCAGTGTGAAGGTATTTTTTTCTGTCTGCCGCCTTTATAGTCGGGCCCAGAGTTGTAAATGCACATTGTACTGTTCAAGTGCAGCCTGATGCCCTTCTTGACCTTTGACCTTCCAGCCACAAACTTGTTGGGCATGCCTCTACCTCTCGCCACACTATCATCATTGTCCACATAGCTGTAGATATTAAATACGAATGTAAATATTTGGAAATGCAGGACGAGCTGTGGAGCATGGTAGAATATTGAGACGTTTAGACAGAAGCTTGCGAGAAACCATCCACAGCTTTCATGCATTTAATTTATGCATTTATTTTGCTTATATTAGTATTTTATCTTATTTTGATTTGTCGTTTCTCCTGATTTCTTCTCTTATTATTCATCTTGAACTACACTATTCAATGATTTGTACACAAAATTCCAATAATGACTCAGGTTTATCTTTCAAATGTTTTTTTAAATGGTTTTCATGCGTTGACTGTTGCCCTGTCTTTGTCTTGTCACATATTATCACTGTTTCTGTCGCTGTGTTTGGTACCGACTTGCATAAAAAATGCAGTATACATTTTTGATAGAACTAATTAATTCCACTAAAACTATACTTCTCCCAACAGGCTCCATGTTTCAAATCGAAGTTTATCACCGCTGAGCTGGCCCGTCTGTTCAGCCAGTCGGACAGCGAGGAGGACTTCGAAGGCTTCAGCGAGAATGAAGAAGAAAACATGAGGTGTTCAAACAAGCAGCTCAAAACCAAGGTATGAAGCCCTTTATTATCAGTTATTCACCAAGCGTGCCGAGGAATTCAAATCTAACCAAGCCATTTCATTGGACTGTTGTCCTCTGCTCGGTCTGCTCGTGAACGTGGCGCTTTGTTCTCCCTGGATTCTTCAGGTTTTGGACTCGGAGGACGACAGCGACGTGGACACAGGCTTCTACTCGGATGGAGAGGCGGGACCGCCATCGAAGAGGAGGAGGAGTCTCCTAGTGGCCATAAGGTGAGCAGGATTCTGTGTCTTAAGGAGAAACTGACTGGAAAAGAGTTGCTTCGGTTTTGAAAAGGTGAAAATGCACTGAGGTGAAATCAGGACTTTTTTCTGCCTGTTCACGTTGTCCTAATGGAGGTAATCTTGAATTGCAGCAAAACAGAAATATAAAGACAATTCAGTCGGACATGCTCTAGATACAGATTATCTCTGTTTATTCACCTGTTGAGTGATTTTTTTTCCTTTTAGAGGGGTTAAATAGTCGGAACTATTGAAACACCCAAAACAAATCAGTCGAAATATGACAGTCATAAATAACTTAAAATCTTTTTTCACATCCTAGGTTTCCCATGAAAACTCCTAAACAGGAAGCACCTAAGAAAAACGCTAAAAAACCTGTAAAAGAAAACCCTCGTTCAAAGAGAGCATGTCGGGGGCCGACGAAGAAGAAGCAGCAGCAGCAGCAGGAGGATGAAGAGGAGGACAAGGAGGAAGAGGAGGACGACGGCGAGGAGGTTCTGTATCAGAGCTTGAAGAAACGAGACAAGAACATCCAGGAGAACAAGGCCATGGTGAAGAACCCCTTCAGTCCCGCTCTCTCACACCTCGACCTTCTCCTCGTCAGATTCCTGACCTCCTTCCTCTCTTTGCTTTCAGCTGGCGAAGCTGTTCGCTGATCTGGACACCATGGCTGACCTGACGCTGCCGTCCACCCCTCAGGTGAGAACGTCTCCCTCCTAAACTCTCAACAACACACAAGAGCCTCTTTTTTATTGTTTGTTTGAAGTATTGTCTGTTTGACATTTTTCTGCTTCAGATCCAGGTGTAGGGAAAATCGCTGCTCCTAATACTGCAATATTGAATTTATAAACTGCAGAAAGGTTTGAACAGATATTTAACTTGCAGTTGTTTTTTTTTTTTTGTGTTGGATGAAGATCATCTCTTTGTTAACCAGATACTGGGAGTGTGGTTTTGCTTGAGTTCCCTGTGCTTCAATGGAGAAAATGACTGAATTGACACTAAAACACTGCCCTCTATTGGCAAAACGAGGAAATGTTTTATTTTTCTGAGATAAATGCAGTGAGTTTTTCCTGTTTGTCGTCTGATGTTTGAGGTGGACGATCGCATAAAAAGCCAAAAGACATTACTTTATTTGCACATAGCATGTGTGTTGTAGAGAATTTCTTTGCACTTCTGTGAATCAAAACATCTCCATAGTGCCTTTTTAACAGTTTTTATATAAACTAAAACACTTTATTAGGTGTACCTTTGCAGTACTGGGTTCTTCTCAGTGGCTTAGACACAAGGTGGAGACACTGTTTTTTAAAATAAGACATCTGTTTATATTGACTGAGAAATTCACTGTAAGCAGTCCAACGTGCACATTGCTTCTCTTCCTCGTCAGATGTGCTGACTCAGTTTTCACTCCGCAGAAGAAAAGACGGGCTTCAGAGAAGGTGACGCCACGCAAACGCAAGCTCGACGCCGGCGCCGTGTCCGAAAGGAGGAACCCGTCCCGCAAAGCCCGTCCTCCTGAGAACTTTGCGGTGGAGGAGAAGAGCGAGACCACCCGGAAACCCTCCGGCCCCCGGATCGTAGACCTGAAACGTCTGGTGGCGGTACGAGATGCAGCGCGTTGAACTCTTTAGGAAAGATTATTGCAGGCGTGTGGCGTGAAGCTGTTGGTTGAAACTTTGCAGATTGACGAGGAAATGGTTGATCAGCAGAAGAAAACGTGGAAGAGGAAGAGTTACGGCAGGAGGAGCCGGCAGGTGGTGAAGTCTGTGGACGAGATCACAGAAGAAGACCTGGAGAACATCGCCTACCGCAGCAAAGACAAGATCTGGGACAAAGAGAATGTGAGTCTCACCAGCTGCTGTTCCGTCGCTGTTTTCTCCTCTGTGACATCTCTTCACCGTGTGTGCCTCGTCCTCCAGGGCAGCTCCTGCCACCAGTGCAGGCAGAAGACTCTGGACACCAAGACGGTGTGTCGCAGCGGCTTCTGCTTCGGGTCCAAAGGCCAGTTCTGCGGGCCGTGCCTGAAGAACCGCTACGGAGAGGACGTGCGCACTGTTCTGCTCGACCCGGTCAGTCTTCCAGCCGTCACGCGGCGATCTCAGAACGCCCATCGTCCCTCCATTCATTCATTCATTCATTCATTCCGTTTGTGTTTTTCCCGGCAGAGCTGGTCCTGTCCGCTCTGCAGAGGCGTGTGTAACTGCAGCCTGTGTCGTAAGAGGGAGGGCCGCTGCGCCACCGGCATCCTGGTGGGCTTGGCTCGCTTCAACGGCCACGACAACGTCCACGAGTATTTGGAGAGGTGGGAACCTGTCTGGACCTGCGGGGGCGTCCGTTAAGCAGCCAGATTTCTCCCACACGGCCTCATGTTCTGCGTCTTGCGTCTGTTTTGTTTTCAGTATTCAGAAAGAGTTGCGGTGAAGTCCTCAGAAGAGACCGGAGAGGAGGCGCTGCTCCCTGCTGCACAGTACTGTAGAAACTGTTTTAACGCACATTTTTAGGTTTAGACCAATTTTTAGGTTGTTTTGATGTCACCGTTAAAAATGTTCAACGTTTTATGTATGTAATTATATCCTGATTTTTAGGCTGCGTCATCGACGCAGACATGCGTAGTTTTAAGTTTTGTATTTTGTTGGGAATGGTGGTTGGTGTTTTTTTTTGTTTTGTTTTTTTCTTGGGAAAATGTTTTTATTTGTGCTGCAGATACAAACGAGGGTTTTATACAAAATTCTTCACTAAATCTGAGAAACTTCGCTGCATTCCTGTCAGTTCACTGTAAATGTTAATAAACCACACTTTTGTTTAAATGATCCTGCGCGTTTATTTCTTGAAGGCAGACGTGGCTCCACATGGCGTGTGGGCTAATGGACGCTCGGTTAAGTATTTCTCGACGCTCCCGCAGAGGAAACGAAGCCCGGCGTGCGTCAGGACAGTCAGCCTGCGTGTACTGTGTGTTTGCAGTTGCTGTGTGTCTGCCGTCGTGGGCCCTGACCCTCCGAGGTGACCGCGGACAGGTCAGCCGGTCTTACATAATGAGCAGGAGCCTCGGCCGCGGGGCAGATCCCAGCACGGTCAGAGGTCGAGCAGAGGTCGCCGGATCCTCACCAGGTACTATTACTCAGCAGTGTGAGGAGAGGAAGCTGCCTGGTGACATTTTTATTTGGTTGCGGCTTAGCGCTAGCGGTAACACTCGGGTCTTGTGACTCTTGTGGCCACAAGTCTGATCTCCGCTGCTTCGGCTGAGATGAAGAGAAAAGGGAGAAATACTGGGAGCTGTAATTGTTCCCTCAGGGAGGGCCGATGCTCCATCACTGCTGTCACAACACAGCTGACAGAAAGCCCAGGGACGAGGAGGCGGGACGAGTTCCAGTGTGTGTGTGTTCGTCCCTGTTGTGGGGAGCCACATCTGTTTATAAACTGTCCGTATGGGATTCGTCATTTTAGTGGAAAATCAAGTCTCATAGCTGAGATCAGCTTTTTGAAGAGGTATCAAAGATAAGAGGGTTGCATTTAAGGAAGTTTTAATAACTACTGTGTGTCGGCAACAAGTTATTGCGACATCCAAACTCAAGTCCCACTTGAAGAATCACTTTATTGTCAAGTGTTATGCAGGCAAAGCATGTTTTATGCTTAAATTTTTTTTTTCTTCTCAATTTCGACATAACACATTTGTACAAACCAGTTTTAAAAATATTGATAAACTGGAGCCTTTGAGGCTAACCCGGCAAAAACCCATTATCAAATGTCATGGAGACGGACAAACATCTTTTAGAAAAAGATTTACAAATGAGATGTCACTACAAAATATCAAAGAAAACAAAAAGTCGGTTGTCACACAAAATATTACCAAAAACATCTAAATCTGTTTGGTATCATCCTTTTTAAACAATATTAACTTTTTTTTGCTTTCTTCCTCTTTTTTTTTTTTTGTTATTTATTTTTCTCTAAAAACACGTTATGGCGCAAAGAGAAAAGAAAAAGAAGAAATGAACAGCAATGATCGGACGTAGAAAAAAGAAAAGAGAAGCACAAATAGTAAAGAAGAGAGAAGCAGCACTACGGCAAAAAACTGAAACATGCTGTACACAACCTCAGAATCAACGCACACAAATACGAATCCAGTAAAAGGCAAATCTTACAAATCAAGGATAAATAATAAATTAGCCATACACAGTGGAGTCCTGTGTGTGTTAACATACCGGGGAGGGGGGAGGGGGGGGGGGGGGGGGGGGGGGGTAGGACTGAAACGATTGATAAATTCTTCAAAATAAAGATTTTTTTTTTTTCCTTAATTTAAAAAGAATGTACGCACTGAACTAACACAGAGCAACATCACCAGGAAACATCTCGGAATATCCACATAGCAAAACGGCCTGACCCCGCTCCCGCCCGCAGATCTGCTCACCCTGATCTGACCCCCGCCTGCCTGCGCCGTGCTCTGCTCTCTGGGTCATGACCCCCCCCCTCCCTCCCTCCACCTCCTCTTCCGCCTCTCCGTCCACCTCGGCCTGAAGTTCCCTCCGTACAACAGCTTGTGTTAAGGCAATTGTGGTACGTCGGTCACGTTACGGGATTAGCGGTTGGGGGGGGAAACGGGGGGGGCTGTCACCAGAGGACGGAGAGCAGCATCAGTGACGACAGTGCCGTCCGACAAAACCGGCCACCTCACAGTGTTGGAGAGGGTCGTATG
Organism: Salarias fasciatus; assembly: GCF_902148845.1. NCBI lineage: Eukaryota > Metazoa > Chordata > Actinopteri > Blenniiformes > Blenniidae > Salarias > Salarias fasciatus. The sequence continues at coordinate 15,844,557 of NC_043765.1, read as the reverse complement.
GCGCACTGGCTGGAGCTGCGGCAGCAGGGACGTCGGTGCGACCGTGAGGCGCCTGTTCAGTAAGCTGGTTAGTGAAGATGACAGCACTGTGCTCCAATGTCTTCCCTAGAAGGTTAGAGTGAACTGGCTTGTCCTATTAACAGAGAAAACGCCGCCCCCCCTGACAATGTAAACATGGTTTCACTAGGATTGTCATTATAGTATTGCTTTCACTAACACAAACAAAGTTGTAGAAAGCTAGATTGTTTTTCTCTATAGAAACCTTTTTTTTTTTAATGGCCACTTCGCCTCAATAGGAATGCATTATTTATAAATCTCCATATATGTGCTTTTTTTTCTACTCTCATTTTTTCTTTTTTTCTTTTTTTAAATTTCCTTAAAATGATCCATCATCATATTCAAGAATAGTTTATTTGTCGACTGGTCACACAGGAATCAACCCCTGAATCTGATCTGAGCACTGAACCTGAAACCGGAACCATAAATAAAACTCAAATTAGGTAGATCCTCCGCGGGACAGCAGGGGAACGCACAGCCATTCCAACAGCTATTGCTTTTACATACATACGCACACACTCGCACACACATTCGCACACGCCGTCCCCAGACTGTCCCAGCTGTCACTGCTCGGTAACAGCCTTGTACCATGATTGACCCTCAGCGCTGTCTGACAGGTTGAAACAGGAACACAACTTTGTGCATAGAGTTAGATTCTGCTGCAGTTAGGAAAACGTCTCTCAATCGCGGATGGTTTGATTCAGCAGGTGTCCCTGTCTTGTGCTCATCTTCTTACGTTTCATTTCCCCACCGCATATGGAATTATCATAATCGAGTTTTTTTTTTTTTTATAAATGCCAAACTAATCTTTTATACATTCTGTCTAAATTTTTGTTATATGTTAGTTTTTTTTCTAGATTGTGAAGCTTTCTTCGGTTTCTGTCCATCCCACCGTTTTGTCTCTTAAGTCCATCTCTATAAGCAATTTCAAAATAAGAGAGAGAGAGAGAAAAAAAAAACAACACACCCAAACAGTCCCTGCAAAGACCTCCAAAAAAACAGGAAGTCGGCCCTCTGCGTGCACGCACGAGGCATTCACCTATTCAAACTCTTCCTCTTCCTCCTCCTCCTCCTCTAGGTGATTGGAGGTGGTGGGTGTGGCGGGGTCAGAGTCACGTGAGAGGGTGGCGACGGCCACGATCTGCGGGGAGGCTTCCAGGCCTTCCGGGGCGTCTTCCTCCATGTCGTCGGTGGTGATGATTGCCACCGCGGCGCCGCTCTTCTTGTTCTGGTGCGTCTTGATGTGCTTGGAAAGGTGGTCGCTGCGCATGAAGCGCTTGGAGCATTCGGGACACTCGAAGCGTTTTTCCCCTGAGGGAGAGAAGACGGACAATTGCAGAAATTAATTATCCGGAGTTAGAGGGGGAAAAAAAAGAAATCATTACTTTTATAATGCTTCAGGTTATGGAAAATAATAAAAGAAAGATAAGCAATTATGTAATTAAGTATATTTAAACCAGAGATCTAAGTCTGTTTACAACATTTTACGACACCGAGGCCTGAGCCAGTCTCCTACATTACCGTCTCCATTCTGATCTCCGCCACAGCTTTTTAATTACAATGCCAAACATCAGTGTGTGGTGAGGCTGATATAATATTCACAGTCAGAGCTGGAACCACAGAGAGATTTCCTACCACTCTGACCCACAACACGAGTGAATGTGCATTCCCCCCCCCCCCCCGTCCATGTTGCGTCCTACCTGTATGCGTTCTCCGGTGTCTCTGCAACTCGTCGCTCCGGGTGAACCTCTTGCCACAGAAGATCCAGTTACAGACAAACGGCCTCTCACCGGTGTGCCAGCGCAGGTGAGCCCTCAGGTGGGACGTCTTGCCATAAACCTTCCCACAGCCTTCCATATGGCAGATGTGCTGTTTTTTCTTTGTGGGGTCCCCACTGTTCCTGCAGCACACGCAAGAATTAGCGGCGAGCGACAGGTGGGGAGGGGTGGATGCGTCAAATGGGCTTGCAATATTTTATGTGGTACATTTCAGTTCAAGTTTCTTTATTTTGAGTAATTGACACAGCTGTGGGCTCAGAGCGAACAATACCGAAACAGTTTCCTCTGCAGTTTTGGTTAAGAGTCACATTATAAATGTAAGGCAGAGTCATTCATTTCCCCATTGACGACATGTTTTCCGATGCAGTGCACTATGTGTTTGTAATGCCTCCATACCTGCCCTCTCCGTCTCTGCAGTTTGGACACGAGCAGGCGACACGTCGAAGCCTCTTGCTGGGCGGCCCCTCCTGGTCCGAAGAACTCTGAACGGAGCCCAGCTGGTCCGGACTCATGGATGAACCTGACGCCACATTGCCTACAGTGACGGTCACAGGAGACGACTGAACTTTGACCCCATCCTGACCCTGTGTTTGACCTGAAAGGTGATGGAAAATGATTGAAACTAAGTAAATGTTTGTATTTAAATCAAGTATGGTAGGAAAGTGAAAGATGCTGGGGGGGAAAAGCTAAATGGCTCTAATACTGGCATCAATCACATTATGTGAAAATAGCAGAGCAGGACAAATTTATACTAATCAAAGTTGACTGAGACATTTATCAATGAAGAGATATACAAAACTGACAAAATTTGAAGCTTAGACCACAGAAAATAAACACTGCTGTTCTGTCTGCACATATTTGGGAGTCAGTGAGTGATCACAACACAGCTATAACAGCACTGTGCCTGTCGAGGTATCCTTACCCTGTAGACCGGTGATGGTGAGGGGCACGCCCTGCACCTGTACCCCAGCTGTGCCCAGTCCTGCGATGCTGACCGTCTGTACCCCGGATCCCGGGTTGATCTGAGCTGCGCTCAGAGTCAGAGGCGCTCCGCTCAGGGAGACCAGGCCTCCGCTCCCTACTGTTGTGCCGCCGGCCACCGGGGCCAGCGTCAGCTGCTGTGGCACAGCTGTTCCGAGGCCGCCCTGCAGGGAGACTCCTCCGGGCAGCTGCAGCGTCTGCCAGGTGATCTGCCCGGAGGGGGACAGGGTTGGAGTACGGATAAGGACCTGGGCTGGGTTCTGGAAGGCCTGAATGGGCTGCAGGGTTTGTCCTGGGGCCAGCTGGAGCGTCTGAATGTGCTGAGGTTGCTGCTGGCCCTGAGCCTGACCCGGACTCTGAGTCTGGGGCTGCAGCTGGATCTGTTGCACCAACTGGTGCCCCACCTGGCCCACGATCACCTGCTGAATGGCTCCCGCTGTGTCTGTCTGACTCTGCAGACCGTTGGCTTGGTTCTGGCTTTGAGAGTCTGCCTCGCTGCTCTGCACCTGGGCTTCCGATGATCCACCCTCTGATCCGGCAGAGACCACTTGAGCCGCGTCAGGCACACTCTCACCCTCGGGTACTGCTGTTGTTGATCCAGAACCAGGTGTAGGAGGAGTAGCTCCAGGCACTGCTGTTGTCACCAGTTGGTTGCCGTTAGCAACAGAGAACGTGCCGTCCGCCGATTGGATCAGCTGCACAGCTCCGCTCCCCGCTACGTTGTTTATCACGGGCAAAGCCAGGGTCATACCACCAAGGTTTATGGGAACTGTGGTCATAACAGGCGTTTGGGAGCCTTGCAGAGTCTGCAGCTGAAGCGGAAAAGACTGTGCAGGACGGATCTGCAACGGGACCGTCTGATTGGCTGTACTTGTCAAGATGGCCTGCTGGTTGGCTGGTTGGAGGATAGCCTGGGTCTGGCCTGAACTTGGGGTTTGTATTAGCTGAACTTGTTCAGGCAGACCCCCGATGGAGGCAGTCTGAGGGCTGATATGGATCTGCTGTCCATCTGCGGTCTGCAGATGAGGTATGACCTGATACTGGACACCTCCCCCAGCGTTGGGCAGGTTCTGAACCTGAATGATCTGGAACTGCTGCTGCTGCTGCTGCTGCTGCTGCTGACTGGCTGCAACGCTGTTGGTCCCACCTACTGCCTTCACCTGTGCAACAGAAAAGAAGCAGCAATTCATTTAAATGCACAAAAAAAAGTGACTTTTCAAAAAAAGAAAAAGTTTTCCTCCAAACTCCCTCCAACTTCCTTACCTTGCGTCCAACAGGTGAGCTGTCGTTCGCTAAAGTGGTGGCAACCGTCACAGCAACAGGTTGACTGGTGTTCTCCTTGGCCATGGTGGGGGCTGCAGTGATGATCTGCCAGCCGTTCCCCGTGAACTGAGCTGGGACCAGTTCCAGCTGCTGGGGCACCAGGGTCTGACCCCCAGCTGCGTCCACCACTATCTGACCTTGGAGCTGACCTGCCTGCAACTGGATCTGACCGGCCTGAACCTGGATCTGCTGGGCTCCTGCTTGGGCCTGGGCCCCCTCAGCACCCCCCTGCCCTCCGATTTTACTGCAGGTAGCCGCTAGCAGAGCTAACGGAGAGGGCTGAGAGGAATCCTGGAGTACAAACGACGGTGGGGGAGGAATGAAAGGGAGGGGTGGAGAGAAAAACGGTCAGAGAAGGAGTGACAAGGGGAAGGGAAAAGAAGAAATCAAGGATTATAAACACACACAGACAAACAAAATAAGTGCATGTAAGTAAAAGGAGATCAAGAATAAGGAGGCAGCTTACACAAGGAAGGATTTAAAGCGAGGAAGAGCAAGAGTAAAACAGCGAGGGGTGGAGAAAAACATGGTGCAGAAAAAAGAAACACTAAAAGCTGAGGGAAAGAGAGAGAGCTGTCAGTGGAAGTGGGCGGTATTACAGGAAGCGAGTGGGTGGGCGTGTGAGAACCACATTTCTCTTTTCTGAGAACACTGGAAGAAAATGCCGCCTTCTCTCTCTCTCTCTCTCCTCCCTTTCAAAGGAACTAGGTCGCAAGCAAATTTTTAATGCCAAACACCTCTCAAGACAGCACATTCAACAGCCTAGATTGTTGCAACAACCTCACTAAGCATGGGACATAACATAGGAAGAAGGATTGTCATACACATTTAACAACAAAAGATCCGGTTCAGAATAACTGCTTGGCTTAAAAATAATACAACCTGCTAAAAATAGAAGGTCCATAGTTGCAGGGCCCCATACCACAGTGCTGCAGGTCTTTGGAATAAATCCATTCGGAGAATTAAATTATTGTGATCATAATGCAGACAGACAATTCAAAAGTGCTGCGGCTGAAGTGTGACAGCCTATTCATGAGACTCTGGGTTGGCTCACCACAGGGCTGCACAGAAGCAGGAAGTGAATTCACAAGAGAAACGCCCCCAGAGGTGTCTGGCTGGCTGGCAGGGAGGGAGGGAGCGAGGGAGGGAGCACATTTTTGGCCTTCAGGCAAAGCAAAAAGTAATGAACTATAACAAACTCTTAATTTCTTTCCCTTTACCTGCGATCCAGAACTTTTCCCCCTTTTAGATGCTTTCCCTCCTTCAGTTCCAGATGATTCCTTCTTCGAGTCTGTGAAAAGGAGGACAAAGTGTTAGAATATCACCTGCTGTTGTTATATCTCATGAGTGTTGCTCAGTACTGTGGAGTCCCGTGCAGGCACGGTCAAGAAAAGCCAAGCATCCAGCAGACATGTCCCCACACAGGTGATCAATGAATGCAGAGGAAAAATCAGTAACCTCATCATCAATATCAAAGGGGGCATGGAGCCTCCTATCTGTCAGACTGGCAGAGAGAGAGAGAGGGGAAGAGGGGTGGAGACGGAGAGGGAGAGGGGGGAGGGTACCTACCACTCATAACGCATTAATATACCGAGAGGGTGTAGTTCACGGTAGAAGGCCGGCCGGGTACGGAGGCGGAGGACGGCCTATATGTTCGGCTTCTGGGCCGTGGCGGATCTGCCCGTTTGACGAAACCACCCACCGGCCAGGAAGGGCGGTGCCAAGCGCCAGCACAATCAAGCAGCTCCAAATAACGGAAACAACGGAGAGCGCGGTGACCGTCCCCGGTCCGTCGGACGCTCCTCTGCCCCGCTGTACGCTCCTTTTAACGGACAGACAGTCCATAAACGAGCAAATTGGCGCTTGTCAGATTGATATCCACAGAGAACTTGGCAGTGTGTGACCGTAGAGGCCCACCCACTTCCATTTAAGCATCAGGACAACACCCTCCTCGCTGCTCCTGCCTGTCACCGCCGCTCCTGTCGCCACACGTCGCGAGGACGCCTCGTCGCCGTCCGTCGCGCGCCGAAACCCAACCGTCACCAGTGTTTGTATTTTGAGCGTATTCCCTTTTTTTCGTGCTCAATTGATTTTTTTAAAGGGGGAGACACGGGAGATAGCCGTGGCTTTTGTGGGCGGACGCGCTCCTCCCACTTATTCAGATTGGACGACGGGGCTCGGCGTGCGAGGGTCGAGATGGGAGTTGTATTTTGGTGAGGCCTCGCCTTCCCGAGCCCGCTAGGGCGGCCAGAACTGCACTTCCCATGATGCTCCGCGGCGGCCGCGGTGGTAGTCATGTTGCTGTGAGAGCGAGAGGGAGGGGCGGTGACTTCTGTGTTATGGGGGGTTGGGCGAACGGGAAAGGGCGGTGTGTGTGTGTGTGTGTGTGTGTGTGTGTGTGTTTGTGTGTGTGTGTGTGTGTGTGTTCGTGTTCGTGTTCGAGAACTGCAGTTCCTTTTTTTTTTTGTTAAAGAAAGCACTTAATTTTTTTTAATTTGTATTACAAGAAAATACACACTAACTTAAAAAAACAACTTAACAATGGTACTTCACAATATCATACCTTAATTTGCCTTGTCCTTGTCTCTCCTAGTCAAGTCAACTTTAATGAAAACTCCATAAAGCTCTACATCTAGGTGTGAATGTACACCATTGCACAGTGAAAAGAGAATTTACTTCTGTGCTGTTAAATAATACCGTATAAATAGGTAATGAGACATAATAAAGCAAAAACTTGTCAAAACCTTTTGAGGGTTTGTGATCTGAAAAGTAGTGGTGAGCACTTCCTCTCCTAGAAGGTCACCAGTTTGAGTATGGTTGGGGAAGGTTTTGTGTTGTGTTTGCATATTCTCCACAGGGGGCCCATTGTCCTCTGACTCCCCAAAACTATGCACTTGAGGTTAACTGTAGAATTGTGTTATAGTTTGCTCATCCCAGCTGCACTGGGCTCCGACACCCTGACCCTGAGAGGGACAAAGGATGACAGATGCACAGTTGGTCCCTTCATTACTTTGAACACTGTTTTTGAATTTCAGTTTTTAAAAAAAATACATATATATATGGGAGCACACAGAAACTTGATTTCAAGTTTCCTTCTTCAATAATGAGCAAAAAAAAAAAAGGCAATGTCAGCTTTTAAATTGATAAATATTGTGGTTTTATTACAATAAATCTAATTCATATTGGTTTGGAGCTTTTCATCACACGTTAGCAAACACCTAACAGTCTTTTACTTGAGAAAATGGTGGTGAATCGTTTTTGTCTTTTGAAAAATATTATCTAAATAATAGCTATAACTTGTAGGAAAGTCTTTGTAACTTACCAATTAATATTCATTGTCAGTATCTCCTCACCAGTCCACATAATCCTGCTTTACGTGACTGTAGTCAAAGTAAGAAATGAACATGAAGTCGATGCATATGAAATAATGACTTAAATAACCTGCATGCTATATTTTGTCTAAAGAATAACTGAGTGATGAGTGGTAAAGACATTAGAAATGAACTCCGTGTTCAGCAGGAGATGGGCAGCCAGTAACACAACTGAAACTGTTTTTTCATGCAGTGGTGGCAAATGCACAAAAGTTTTTTTTGTTTTGTTTTGCTTGTGCAACAAGCTGGAACAGAATTGTGGTCTCCCACTCGTGTGACAAAAAAACTATTTCCGTGTCCCAAAAGGAGATCATACTCTAAATTCAGCAAACCAAGCAAAGTGTTGATGCACATTTGGTCCCAGGAAGGGTTTCTCCAGTCCTGCCTTGACAGCCCCAGTTCACCGAGTAGAAAACATCATTAGCAGCCAGCCAACGGAGGATATGCCTCCAGCACACAGGGGGAATATTTAGGTTTATAGACTGTCAGTCAAATGCACTGAGGGGAAACACACACACAGACAGGATGGCATTAAAAAAGACACTGATTTGGTCTTATTAAGCAAAAACTGATGAAGTGGGTTAAAAGTTTTCACATTAACAATATATATTTAAAAAGGTCATAACTTCATTCAGAAGTGTTTCCATGCTTGCACATTTCTCTTCAGAAGCATGTGCGTGAGACTGTATGAAAAATGAAACACACACACACACACACGAACGCACGCACGCACGCACCTGAGGTGGCCCAGAAACATACATACATACCCCCTCGCGCGCTGTAATTACTGCGGAAGCCGCCCGCCTGGTTCCCGCCCCCTGGGCCACTCTGCAGCGCGTTGCTAGGCAACGAGCTCTGGTCTGTTGAAGGGGTGTAGCCTGTGTTTGTATGCATGCTGGAATGGAGAGGAGTGGTGGAGAACAGGCTCTTATAAAGAAGAATAACTGTAAACATTGAGATAATTCCCATTCTGGCCTGCTTATAGTGAGATTCCTTTACATCAATTTTTATTAAACCACCTTAAACATTTTGCAATATATTGAGTGTCTTAGAAACTTGGTAAATTCTACATGCATTATATCTCAGTAAAACCAACTCATTATGAGCAGTGAATAAATTATTGTACCTGCAATTTTAGGAGAAAAGGGCACGAGGCATACGTGTTTGCTGGTGTAGAAGTTCTGGATGTAGCCGCTAGAGGGCGCCACACACCAGCTGGGATTCCATATAAAGTACACCTACAACTGTTTCAGGTGAACTTTTACTTCTTCACGTCAAACTACACGCTCAGCTCTCACATTAGTACTGTTTTTTGCCTTATTTGTCCTTATAGATTAGTGAAGGATAAAGTTAATCACTCGAGAGTAGAGAAATAAATAATGAGGATAATTGATTCAAAGTTCAGCTCTGTCATAAATAGAGAAAATATGAATAATTATGTGGCATTCCGTGTTTCATATATCTCCGATTGGTATATTCCAAGTATAATCAATACATTTGTTGTAATGCTACATTACTCATGCGTAGGGATTCAGTGAATCAATAAATAATCCACAACTCTCAAAATTGTACAGTAAATCATTCTTTTAGTGTTATAAATAAAGGTACACAGCAGTGAGGAACGGCCATGCCATGGGCACATCATTCAGGTCCCTCTCCTTTTAAATATTGTTTATTTTTCAAACAACTAACTAAACTAGTTGATCGTTCACAACATCATTCTCTGATTTTAAGGAGATTGTACACCTTTAGTCAGCAATTAAATGTCTGTATTTGCACTGTAATCATATCCATCACAGATCAGAACGGATGATTTAATTCTCAATCATACACTTCAAAGCATGGAGCCATCTTCTTAGCCACCACATGCAAAATGATCAGTTTGCTCAGTGACTCATCAATATCTGTCCAACAACATACATCTTTGAGAAAATGCTTCCAATCCATGTTTAACTGGTACAGAAAATTAGCAACCATGTCATTGTAAACAAAAGGTTGCAACTAATGCATTCATCAACTATAGTTTTGTTGCAAGCTTGTGCATGTTTTTTAATCCATTTATCAACTGATTGATTTATGCTACTGGATGTGACTGTATAAATAAGAGGTGTGTTGTCTGAGTACATGCAACACATTGCTACTCAAATATTTTAGCTGCTTTTTAATACAAACCTGTTGTGTTTGCGTGTGACTGTGTTGATTTTTCCTGAAAAATAATTTAACCTCTTTGGTGTCTGAGCCTGAGTCTTACACGCCACTCAGTCTGATTTAAAAGTAACTACTATGGTAAAGTAAGTACCGCCACAGTCTCCTTTGTCTAAGAAGGAAACGTCTCACACTGATTGAATCCTGTTAACTGGACCTGGATAATGTTTGAGATGTCATCGAAGACAAGTGGATTCATCATTTCATGCTGCAGTTGACCTGATGTAATGGCTTCGGAGTACAATGACAAGGTTGAATTATCAAAACAGGCGGTTTGTTAGTGAATATGTGTTTGTGCTGGGTTATTGACTGACAGAAGTCTTACTTATAAGGCATAAATATATATTTTAAGGAGGTTTATTTTCACCCTGATTTTGAGGTTCTGAACTGCTTTACAGTTCACCCAAAAAGCCAAGACTGTATTTTTTCTTAAAAAAGCAAATGAAAAAGTAGATGAAAGTGAAGATGAATTAGAACTTTAATTCATGAAATAAAAAAATTGGCACATATAAAATCATTTTGCATTGAAAGCAGAAGAAAAATATCTCAGTGTAAAAAGCTGTTATTATACATTTCAAAATGAGAGAGACGATGTTATTTCTGAAATGCAGAACTATTTTCACTGTGCTAATGTTAATGAGATAAAACAGGCTGTAAAACCTTTAAACTTGTTTTAACGTTATGATCTTACCATAAGTTCTAATGTTTGACTGTCATGAAGTCATCCTTCTTTGAGTATTGAGTAACCAGAAATGTCACAATTTCTAATTATTTTCAAATAGAAAACACGATGTTAAAGTACATTAGTTGTGAAACATTATTCATTTGTCCATTTAAATTGCAATGTGTCACTTTTTGATCTTTGTGAAGGATTCCATAACACAGCAGCATCTGGTGTTTTTTTTTTTTTGTTTTTTTTGATTTTAAAAATAACATGTGCTTAAAAGCAGAAGTACCAAACAGACGGGTGTTGTTGTCATTGTGGGCAACACGCTATTGAGCAAACAATGTTTTTTCCAACTGACTATTCACCACTTTAACATATTTAGCGTAATGCTGTTATTCAAGTTTGCTTCCTAAATGTCACACTCTAGTCTTTTAAGTGCATTTCCACCTCTTGAAATAACTGAAGGGAAACATAACAGCAAATTTGAGGCTTAACATACAAATGTAATTTATTTCAAAAGTTTTACAACATGAAGAAAATTGTTCAGAACTTGATACAAATTGCTTTAATTAATGTACTGTAAAAGCACAAATAACTGTGCAGGAAATCGTTGAGGGTTTTTCCCCAGTGAATGATCAGACAACAGATCTGACCCAACTCTGGAGGATTTGATATGTGGCGAGACCACTGAGTTGTAACTTGTAACGGCTCATATGCGACTACGATATGGTGCATCTATGCGTGAGTAAATTTGCAGATGTGAGTAAGCACATACTTGAGTGCGGTCGTGCTTTTTTTTGCGTTACATATCCACAGAGTTTGGGCAGACACATGTATGCGTAGGTGTGCGTTTGTCACATGCAGCCTTGGCGTCAGGATGTCTCCGTCTTTCAAAGGTTAGGCTGTAAAGACAAAAAGATTTATGACTTCTGCCATGAGTTAATGTTTTGGCAGTTGACTCAGTTGTTCATACCAACTCTCTCTCTCTCTCTCTCTCTCTCTCTCTCTCTCTCTCTCTCTCTCTCTCTCTCTCTCTCTCTCTCTCTCTCTCTCTCTCTCTCTCTCTCTCTAGATCTGAAGAACCTGTGGACAAGTGATAACAGCTATGATTCACCTAATTACTATAATGAGATAATAGCTGTGACAATAGATTTATGGGTGAATAGATAGATAGATAGATAGATAGATAGATAGATAGATAGATAGATAGATAGATAGATAAATAGATAGATAGATAGATAGATATCCTGGTTGAAATAAAAGAGAGAGAGAGAGGATGGATTGAAGGATACTTACTCATCTTTCTTGCCTGTAAATATGCATGACAGCAGGTTGTGTCACTGTTGTGCAATGACTCGTCTCATAACTTTCCTCTTAGTTAACCAACAGCACCCACAGACTGATTTTTACTCACAGTTTTTGTGAATTTCCTGCCACATTAGTAAGGGGCATAGAAATCTAAGGAGATCTGCATCAAGATGTCTTCTTTATTTTCCAAACAGCTAACCTTGCACGACGCTGGGTGAAAACGGAGCTGAGTGATTGATCTGTTCTGGTGTCTCAATCAAGCAGTGGAACACAGTTGGAGTGTCTCAGTGGGCATGGTGCCAGGTCAGGGTGTGGACGGGACATGCAAACCAGTTATTTGTTTTTTTTTTTTTTTTGGGACATGCACATATGAGCAAACCACAGTGTCAATCATGACGCAACACTTAAAGGCAACAAGAAGTGCCATTCGAATACAACAACCGCAATAGTCTTCGCTAAATGTTGCATAAAAAGTCATCCCGAGTAGAAACAATATTCTGAAATTAACTAACAATTATATCACCTTAATCTACACACGAGAATAATGTAAATACACAGTTGAGTTTATACAGTGAGGATTCATTTCTGTATCAAATTCTTTGTAACAGACTGTAATGAAGCTGTCACCGTCAACTTCTGCCAACACCAACCTTCCAGCATTACAGTGTCCTTGTCTGTCAGTTTCACGTTGGTTCTCACAAGAGAGGAATCTCTATTAAACACATGCAACACCACAGTATAATAAAACCTTTCAAAAGTCTTCATATTCAGTGCATGTGTAAAAACATGTGTCCACGTTCCTTATATTTATACTTCATCTTTTACCATATATGTACATGAAGTTGGGATTCTTCTGTACATGTGTGCCAAAGATATTTTATATATGATGGATCTTCAGGTAGGATGGCTTCTATAAGAAGAAATACATTTTTGTGAGGTGTGTATGTAGCTGTAGAAAAACTCGCCATAGCCTAATAAACTATCCTCCCACAATCAGACAACAATGCATTTAGCTCTAAACACAGTGCAGGGTGGAAACAGGGGCGTGTCGTGGCTCTCGGACATCGAGCAATTAAGAATGAATGGATGAGCTGCGAACTCACTCGACTGACATTGTCCAAATACAGAGAACAGTTTTGTGACATTAGAGTCTGGCTGTCACGCCCTTCATAATTGCATGTCTCTGCTGGAAATGTTACAAGAAATGTTAATAAGTCTGACAGAAGTGTACTCTTGTCATGGCAAATGACAAACTACTGCAGGTGAATGTGTGTGTGTGTGTGTGTGTGTGTGTGTGTGTGTGTGTGTGTGTGTGTGTGTGTGTGTGTGTGTGTGTGTGTGTGTGTGTGTGTGTGTGTGTGCGTGTGTGGGCGTGCATGTGTGACACAGGAGTTCTGGCACGCTGTAGACACAGTCTGTCAGCTCACGCAATATTTTTTTGAATATGTTTTAATTACCTGAACTAATAACCATTTGATCCCTAGAAAGTGAACGTCTGTCATTCAAAGTGTGTGTGTGTGTGTGTGTGTGTGTGTGTGTGTGTGTGTGTGTGCGTTCTCGTATTTCTATCCTTGTTGGGGCCAAATGTCCCCACAAGGATAGCAAAACGTGAAACGACGTGCCTTGTGGGGACCTTTTTCCGGTCCTAAGTAGGAGAAACAGTGTTTTCTTGACCATGTTGTTGTTACTGAAAAAAGTAAAAGTGCAAAAACATTTCTTTAGGGTTAGGCTTTGTTGTGGTGTGGGTTAGGGTTAGGGTAAGGGTCAGGGTTAGGGGCTAGACATGAATGGGAGTCAATGGAAGGTCCCCACAAGGATAGAAATACGAGACTGTGTGTGTGTGTGTGTGTGTGTGTGTGAGAGAGAGAGAGAGAGAGAGAGACAGAGACAAAAAGAGAGGTGTGTGAAGCCAAACTCAGGGCCGAAGTGTGTTTGAAGGAATGCTTTTGCAGCACTGGCGTGCAGAGGGGAATGTTAACCGAAGTTGTCATGGTAACCACATGAGAGCCGTCCAATCAGAGGCCGGACAGCAGCAGAGGCCAAGCATCAACTCTGACTCGCTTTCACACCCTCAGGGACAAACTCAGAGCTTCTTTGCAACCACTTTCTTCACTTCAACTTCATAATGCATAAAATAGTAAACTGAGTCAAAGAAACGGGGGAAACTTGAAATAAAAGTTATAACAAGACATGAGGGGGCTGCGTTGGGATGTCACCTGTGGCTGCCTGTTCAGGAAAACACTGATAATGTCTCACAGAGCCCCCAGTCTTACATGGATCCAGATCACAGATCAGATTTTTAATAATTTCAACCATAAAAAGGACAATGGAACATGAGGATCTGATTCTTGAAACATTTGATTTACAAAGTCTCATGAAATTATAACAGTCTAAAAGATTTGTGATGAATCAAACAAGAGAATGACCCGCGTTAAGTCTGTACCTTCTTCACTTCATTCAGAGTTACATGGATTGAAATGCTTCATTCAGTATAATTTTACTGCATTTTTCCATGTGACCAAAAAACACACAGCCGTTCACTTTCGTCTAATGAGGAGCCGTCCTGCGGTAATTAGCTTAACTGCACATTGACACAAAATTGCTCATTTTAAATGCTTTTTAATAATTTAATTGGTTTTTTGCAAAGAAACTTGCAAAAGTTGCCGGGTCTATAATTTAAAAAATGACGAGTTGATTTTTTTTTTTTTTTAACGTACTTCTTTGTGAGTTCCGTTCATATTGACAATTAGTTCAACTAGTTTTTTGCTAAAGTTTCGAAAACAAGATTGTACATTTTTCACTATCGTTCACCAGTCATTAAAGAAGGAAGAAATTTCTGTTTCGCTCGTGACCAATTGGCTGACCTGGTTTATACTTAAAACCAACACCGTCATATATGATGGTCATTTTAGTGAAATATTGACCAACAACAAACACTCCTACCGTTCATGGGTTTGCATGTAAACACACTCTGCAGAGTGTTTCTTGCTTCGTCCACCTGTCTTTGTTCTCGCAGAAACTACGAGGTTGCGAGCCGAAAGTACAGTAATTACAAGTCCTGTGAGTCAGAGCACACCTTCAAAGTCTGGCCTGAATGTACAGAATGTGTCTGCTGGCGACGACTGCAGTCCGTCACTGCTCTGCTCATTCCTTCATCTATCCGAGCGTGTTATGTTTTCGCAGTCCGTCTCGGGCATGCCCTGCTTCACACTCACACACACACACACTCACACACACACACACACAGGTGACATTAGAGACAGTCCAGATGCACAGAGAAAGGGTAAAAGTCAACCTGCGGTCAGCCTGCACATCTGAATGACCTTCAGAGTTCACAGGTCACGAGAAGGAGCTCCTGTTCAGCAGAGACGAGATGCTGCGAGATAACATCATTTGGGAACGGGTTAAAGCAAGACCTTGAACTGGGAGTGAACTCTGGACTTAACTACGACCCTTCATATCATGCATTGAGATCAAAAATTGAGAAAAAAAACATCAAAGATCTGCTGTTTAGTGAGAAAAGTGAAGAAATGTGTACACACACAAACACGCTTGAAAATAAAGTACATTAGACAGTTTCATCCTTCAGAAAGCTTCCTGCTAATGTTGAAAGCAGTCAAACATTGATCTTTGTTTACAGCAGATGCTTCCAGAGAAGTGCTGAGCGTCTCTGAATGGAACCAACTGTTGACTGGCTTGGTTTTTTTTTCGTTGCTCCAACTTGACAGCCGAGACGCATCGGAACTGGAGGATGCAGATTTCGGCTGAATTGAAAGACTATTAAAGAGAACGGGCCCCACGCTGCGCTTTCAGTCAGCGAGCAAGAGTGTGTTTAAACAGTCTCTTTGAAGCTAAATGTGAAATGATTAAGTCCGCTTAGAAGTCTGCGCGGCTCTCCAGCGTGCGTTTGTGTGTGCGTGCGTAGACCTCTTTGAAGATGGCACTGTTGTATGAGTTCAGGAAGACCTTTACTGCGGCGCTAAGTGGAGGGTGCAGCACACTATAAAGATCCAAGATAAGTGTGTAAATGAGTGTGTCTGTGAGTTGTTGTGTGTGTGTGTGTGTGTGTAGTACAGGTTGTGCAGGACCTGACATGACTTGCGGGCCTGGTAGAGCTGACGCCAACTTCTTGTTTCTGGCTGTCTGTGTATGTCCTGAATGACAGCCCAGAGGCAGTGCGTGGGTCTGTGTGTGTGTGTGTGTGTGTGTGTGTGTGTGTGTGTGGTTTGGTGGGGTGGGGGGGGGGGGGGGGGGGGGGTGAAGAAGAAACGTTTCATGTTTGACGGGAACCATCAATAAAACAGCAGCCATGAAATCACCCAAAAACCACCTGAACCTGGTCCGAGAAACTCGGAAGAGCACGGAGCGTGCACGTGCGCGTGCCTGAGAAAGACACAGAATAAGAAGGAGATTAGAGGACGGGTGTTGACCTGTGGTTTTTCTTTTGTGTGCTTCATTCCTTTAGCCACCCTGCCCTGATTGATGACCACAAAAGTCTGACTTGTGTGTGTGTGTGTGTGTGAATATACGTGTGACTGCATGTGTGTGTATATGGGAGGATTTGATTGTCACATGCAAAGATGACATGCTCGATCGAATCTTGTTTTATAAACTGAACAAACGCTGAGCCAGACCCGAGGGGGGCTGAGCATTTCTTTGTGGAATAAATTAGCAATCTGCTGCATGGCAATTAGCATGAAAAAGAAAGGAGCTCTTTTCCAGTCAATTTAACATCAAGCCATCTCTCAGAGCTTTTCTTAACCCTCTCTCCTTCTGCTCCCCCAACCCTTGAGTTTTATGGTTGGCATTTT
This sequence comes from Salarias fasciatus, assembly GCF_902148845.1. Classification (NCBI taxonomy): domain Eukaryota; kingdom Metazoa; phylum Chordata; class Actinopteri; order Blenniiformes; family Blenniidae; genus Salarias; species Salarias fasciatus. The sequence goes on along the minus strand of NC_043765.1, from coordinate 15,828,056 downwards.
GGGTGAGGAGACGCACAGTGAGTGGGAGGAGCGCCGGTTAACCAGGAACATAGCGCGGGTCGAGAGGATTTGACTCTTCTGGGGACCTCAGTCGGTGGAAACACTCACTTTTTAAAGACTTGTTGGGGACATAATGCATGTCCCAATAAATATAACGCTGGAAGGAAGTTTATTAAAAGGATTACTATTGGAATTTCAGATGAGAAAAAAAAAATAAAGAAAACTCTTCATCTTAAGATACAGTTTTTTATGCAGGAAGGTATGCGAGTTATTTTTGTGGGAATTGATGTGTTCATCCAAAACAGACTGTGTGAAAGACTTTAGTTATCAATCTGTCAATAAGTGGAGCGCTGCTTTTCTCTGATTGCTTAACATCTGACTTGAAGACAAAGGAGTGGGATGGTTGACATTTGAATCATCAAGAAGCCCGAATTTCCGGAGTCTCCGTTCCGGAGCAGCTTCTGAAGAGCACTTTGATTATGAATATAACCGTGGCTTTAATCCTTACTGACAAATATTTTTGTTTCCAAATCACAGGAGCTCAGGAATAAGTCCACACAAAGGAAAGACGGAAAGAAGAGACCTCACAAACAGGCCTCCTGGGGCTGGGTGAGTCCACTCCATCATTTACTTACCTCCGACAGACAGAAAGACCGCTGGCCAAAAGACACATCAGCACACAAACACACACAAACACACACACACACACACAGGCACAAGCACAAGATGACCTAGACCCCCCACGCTGAGGTAGCACTGATCACATGCATCAAGTCCATCCATCAAGACTGAAAGTGAAAAATGACGTCTGGAAGTGTATGATTATGCTCCCGGGCTCCTGCGCATCAATCAATGGACACACGTACATTAAACACAGAGAGGACGCAAAACTTGAAAAATGAACACGGGCAAATTAATCTCCGTGTCTGAGAAGTGTGTGTGTGTGTGTGTGTGTGTGTGTGTGTGTGTGTGTGTGTGTACAGCATAAAGAAGGATGAACAGCATTATTGGGGAGGAGAACAGAGATCACGACCAGAGCAGGATTTAATCAAGGAGAGAGACCGGGAGCAAGTTTGTGAACGTGAGGGGAAGCGCAGTGAGGCTTGTCTTTCTCCAGCAGCTCCACCTGAGGACCACCATCGCCCGCTCCAGCTGAAGAAAGACACAGCTGTTTAAAAAAAAAAATACAGCTCAAACATGTGACTTATGGCCGCAGCAGGCTTACTGATGCTGCATTTCCATCCTCCTCTTCCCCTCCTGCACAGTGGCAGCTTTCTGCTGATTCCGAATTGGTTGAATGCAGTGAATCCAGTGGCAGAATTTCACTGCACTGCTGTGTGACGACGTCTTCATCTCTGCTTTTTTTTCTCACTCTACACTCTCAGTACGTCAGGAATGGGGATGTTTGCTGGTTGAAGGTGTCCTAATGTGGATCTCAGAGCTTCCTGTGAGAAATATATACTGAAGGAAACCGTTGCGTTAATCCGTGACAGCCGCGTGGAATGTGCCACTTCATTTATTTATGCTACGACAAACAGGTCGTGTCAGCTTCTTGACATTTGATCAAAACTATAGTGGACGTCACAGCGACAGCAGGGGCGAGGCTCTGACTGCATTTGTCGCAGCTCGGTTGTTCATATTTTAGTGTCAAAACATACAAAAACAATGATACAGCTGTGAAGTTATTCCCATCATTTGCCATTTTAATCCCTTAAATTGCTTCATTTACAGAGGAACTCAAAACACGAGCAGTTTTGGTGAAGAGATTTGCTGGAACGGCACCACTTCAGAGCACAATATGCGTATGTGCGTGCCCGTGTGCGTGCGCATGTGAGATGAGTGAGACTGAATGAGAGCTTTTCATCCACTTCTCTTACTAATCACAGTCTCATTCTCTCCCGTCCTGCATAATTCTCCTCGCGGCCTTTATAAATCTTCGCCGCCGCTCCTCCTCTTCCTCTTGTTGTGAGGGCAGAGACGGCAGATGTGTTGGCAGGTTAAATGACCTCTGTGATGTACGACTTAACAAACCTCACGCATCCATCAACACAAGCCCGAGTGTGTGTGTGAGGAGCTGAGAGCGAGAGAGAGAGAGAGAGAGAGAGAGAGAGAGAGAGAGAGAGAGAGAGAGAGAGCTGCTGTCTTATGAAGCCTGATTTCACCTGAACTTCAGCTCAAAACTTGAGGGTTAGCGAGCATTCAGCGGAGGCAATCTCATCCCTCCTCACCTCTCCTCCTCGCTCACCTTCCTTTTTTGTTCTTGTGTCACTCATTTGGTGAGCGGGTGTGTCTGCTGGCTGTACGTAGATGTGCTGTATACATGAATGCGAATGAAGCAGTTCAGCGGCGTAATTACGCTGGCCTGAATTCCCACAGTCGGCTGCGTGGGCTGATGAGAGATGCCCTTTGTGACCGGCTGCACGTTACGGATTACGGATGTGTGTGTGTGTGTGTGTGTGTGTGTGTGTGTGTGTGTGTATGTGTGTGAGGGTAAACTTCCACAAACAGGGGGGAATGGTGAGGCCTCCCAACTGGCTGCGAATGCATGCATGCAACGAGCAAAAAAAAGTAGCGTCTCTTGCAAAAAGTAAATGGGAAAAACACAAAAAAGAAGTTTGTGCAGGTACTTATTGATTCCGTATTGGCCGTGCACATAAGAGGAACCCGCGTCAGTTGCTTACCATTTCATCAGAGAGCAGATTTTCCCGACTGTGCTGCCAGAGCCGTCCATCAGCCGCGTGCTGACAGACAGCGGACGTGCCCTCTCCGCGCCGTAATTACAGGAAGCCGCGGAGGAGCTGCTCCAGGCACATCCTGGCACACGGCTCACCTGGATGACTCCTTCCTCCTCGCCCTCCCCTCCGCCGCAAGCTCAAAAAAAACCTCAATTTATTTTACTGTTTGAGCTTCAAGGGCATCATCAGATAAAATTTGATAACAGGAAGAAGAGTCATCCGTCTGATGCACCACAGAGTGGCACTGATTGTAGCTTTGAGTGTGTTTTTTTTTTAATTCCTTTAACACAAACTGATTGGCTTAAACCCCCCCCCCACCCCCCACCGGTTACATTGAATATTTCTGTGTCACGTTTAGCAGCTTCCCTTTTGACTCTGCGATTCTGCTGCTAATTGTCTCAGCAGGGCAGCGGACCAAGATGGCCGCCCTGCCGTCCGAACCCCCGCCGACTCCTCTCCAGAGAGGAGACGGACGGAGGAGGGGGGGGGGACACCCAGGAGAAATAAAACACTTCACCCACCCCTCTCCCCGTGAAGAGAAGTGCCAGATCTTTATTTCACCCCTTTCTCTCTGCTTTTCTTCTGTCTCAGCGCCCACAAAGTGATTGGAAAGCACACGACAATCTTTTTTGTTGACGTTCGATGGCGCGTGATAATGTGGTCATTATCATCGCTAAAGGAACAGGTTGAGGCTCAGACAGGGTTTCACTGGGCGGAGGTGGGGGGGGGGGGGGGGGGGGGGGGAGGCCCTTAAAGCACACACACACACACACACACACACACACACACACGCACAAACACACACACACACACTCTCTCTCAGTGTGGGAAAAGAATGCCTCTGAAAGGGGGACAGCTGTTTCGGGGGCTTGTGAGGATGGTGATCAGGTTGAAGTGAAGATGGCGTACTGTAAACTCCACCTGTGCATATGGCCGTGCCTCAGGCTGTGGGGGGGGGGGGGGGGGGGGGGGCTCAGAGGTCACTGCACCAGACTTGAATTTTGTCCGGTCTACTGAAAATGGGATCTCTGATAATATCATGATCTGAAATATGAAGAGTTTTTATGGATTATTTAACTGTAGGCTGCAGTTTAAGTTTGGACAAATCGCAGTTTGTGTTTATGACTGGAATTTGTTTTAGAGGCATCATTAGTCAGTTGTGTCAGTGGTTACAATGCTGCTTCCTTAAATTATTAGTTTGAAATTAGTTTAAGGGATAAAATCAACATCCAGAACAGAGAAAGAGCCCAAATCCCTATGCTTTGTCTCCACCAAGTAATAATTTCAATACTGGACTTATTGTTTTTAACATCGATATATTACTAACAATTAAAATTCTTATGTTTTTTCTTGCTAGTTAGAAGCTTTTAGAAATATCTGGCGAGTTCTTATATAGTTTGCAACTGTTGCAACTGTTCCAAGGAACTCGTTTTAATTTATCTCTAAATTTTTCACCTAAAAAAGTGACTTTTAAGAAAATTATCAATAGTTTAAACACTTCAGTTAATATTTTTAAATAATGATTAAACCTCAAGAAATCAAGAAATAATAAGCAGTGGGAAAAGGCTTCCCCTGACCCCCCACCACTTTGAAAATTAATGATTTTAGCAATACTAAAATGAAAATGTTGCTTTAGTCAAAGGCATACAGTTGTTTAAGATACATGTACCAGCTTTAAATGTGCAAATAAAAACTGTTACATTTAAAGAGTGTTGTAATCATGTCTGGAAACTCAAATGCAATGGGTTTATTTTTTTAAATGACATTTTTAGATAATAATATTTAGAAAATCTGAAAAAAGTTATTCAAATTTAATTATTACTGGCTAAAAATAAATGATTGGACTTCTTTCATATCTAAAAATACAATATAGGCTACTATTTGCAATGAGAGAGCCTAAAGAGGACATGTCACGTGTTTGTAGAAATACCAGATATGGTCACTGGGCTAATGAAGGGTTAAAACATGCATCCCCATATGTTCCAACATTGTGAGAAATAAACTAGAAATGTAAAGAACCTGAATGAATGAACTGTTTATCTCCATAACATCACCAAAATCATGATGCACACAATCAATCACGTGGTGTAAAAGGTGGGTCGTAGTGTGAGTGTGTGTGTGAGTGTGTGTGTGTGTGGGGGGGGGGGGGGGGGGGGGGGGGGGAGCGTCTGAGTGGATGAGGAATGTGATTAACTTTTCCATCTATGTGTGTCCAGCTGACTTCATTCGGGCTGATCATAGAACAAGAGAGAAGGAGAAAGGGCAGGGAAGCAGTTAATACCAAACAAATGAAGGAAATGGATTAAATCCCGCTGTTTTATTAAATTTGAAATTCAAATGAAATGCTCCCTCTGTGCCTTTGCACATAAATTAAGAGGCTGGAGATCAGGCTGGGTTATTTCCATGCCCCGTCATTATATTGGTTAACCATCCCTGATTTGAGGAAAGAATTATCTATTTACAGGTTCAGGTAATAAAAAACTTTCCTCACCAAAGTGCGCAATTCTGGGATTGAGCAAGAGGTGATTTATAAAAGGGTGAAAGCCTCAGGAAGAGGAGTTGTCTTTAAAAAAAGGGGGAAAAAGACATTTGTTTTGTACTGAATGAGATGGAATTGCGGAGGCAGTGACGGTGTCCTCCCTTCCCTCCCCCAGGCTGAGTGGATCCGCCCAGAGGACAGGATGGGACGAACCTGACCAGCCTCTCATTCATCAAGCCCCCCCCTCCGCGTGGCCTCACAGCCTCACCTTATACCGACCCAACACTATTTATCAAAAAACACTCCGAGAAGATTTGAACCATGCAGGGTCGGCCTAAAACCTCGCTCACAATTACGCAAAATTATGTAGATTAAAAAAAAAATTATATTGATCAGAAGGAAGTCTTTCAAATGAGTTTTAATGAAACTGCGCGTCGCAGCTCACCTGTCCGGCTCTTTTCCCGGCAGGTGAATAAAGTCAATAAGTTGAGTTATTCAGCCATCAATAAGAAAAACATGGAGAAATCCTAAAAACAAGACAAAAGGAGCCGAGTTAAAAAGACAATTTCATTTGATGTTGAGACATCGATTAATTTCTAAATTGTCTAATTTGTCACGAATAGGGAGATTTTTTTTAATGAAAGCTCTGAACAGCAAAGAAGAAAGAGTCATTCTGAAATATAACTTGAACAAATATCGCATAACAAACATATCAAACTAAGTAGTAGTATCATATTGACTTTTTTAACCTTTGGAGATTATCATCTTATGTGTATTATTATTATCATTAGTAGTTAGTTAAATTCAAAGTTAACTGAACACTTAAAAATTGTTACTCCTGCATGGTTAGTAATGATGTTTTCCACTGTTTGAACGCTGCAAATAATCAAACAAGTGGAGATACAAACTGTTAAAATTCAAATGTAATTGATTATTTCTATTTTTTTTAAAAGGTTGGTCCTAATCTAATCAAATCAATAAATGCGCAGTATCTCATTTCAAGCACTTCAAACATTTCCCCATAGAATTTCTTGTCTTAGGATCACAGATTATTTATTTATTTTTCTGTACTTGGTAAGTCTTTGGCGCTTTGGCCCTGACGTTTTGAATTTATGACCACCTCGAGCGCACAAGTTTGGAGACAGTCTGAGCTGGCCTTGATTGGTCATCCGGCCCTCTGCAGCTCCTCAAAGCCACAACGAAGCCACAACTAGTAAAGCATTCAAAGAGGAAGGACGGATTGATCACACTCACACTGACACTCACACCTTGTCAGAAGATTTCAGCACGCAGTCCATGGCTGCCACTCTGTTAGGGGTAAGTTTAATTCTTTATCAGGATAAAGTTTGAGTTTTCGAGGAAACAAAAGGTTGTGGAAAAAGGAAATTGATGCTATAGTAATCACAAAACCTATATTTTGCAAATAACTCGTGTTATGAGAGGTTTCACTCGTCAGTTTTCTTCCAGTTGCTTTTTTTTCTCACAATTAAAGAAGAAAGTTAGAAGTTGAAGGTCGTATTTTATGCCACAATTATCTGAAGTTTAAGTTTTTTCACTCTCTATCTTCAAAAAGAAGACTAGATTAAGCCTTTTCAAGTCAGGGTCCTCAGCTTAGTTTGCGTAACTCACCGACTAGACTGTTTAACGTATACTCCGTGCGTATTTACGCACTCGAAGTTCACCTGAGTCTGACCGCGACCTGTCTGGTGTCCCCCGCAGGAGGAGCCCCGGCTGGGCAGCACCCCGCTGGCCATGCTGGCTGCCACCTGCAGCAGGATCGGGGAGCCCGGTCCTTCCTGCTCCCCTGCTCTTTCGGACGGAGCCCCGGGACTCATCAAGGGCTTCCACCCGTGGAAGAGGGGCGCGCAGGGCGCGGGCAGTTTTGGCACCTGTCTCACGTCGCTGGGGATTTCCGCAGGCAGCTCCAGGGCCGGCGGCGCGGGACTGACGGAGGCCTCGAGCGCTTTCTCGGTCACAGCAGCGACCTCCCTCTGGGAAATGATTTTGCCATGTACTCCACTGCGGTGCCATCGGACAACAACGTCTCTGACTCTGCGCACGCACAGCGGCCCGTGTTCCTGACCAAGTTCCCCTCGTCGGTGGAGGGCATCGCCGGGATATATCCGAGGATGCACGCGCACCCGTATGATTCGTGGTTCAAGCCCGGAGGGGAGGTCTAGTAGCGGATCCTCTGCTTGGTGGGACATGGGCACCGGCTGGGTGGACGCGCAGAGCCCCCCGGGCTGGCCTCTCCTCTGAGCGGCTACAGTAACGACTACAGCCCCGCCTTCAGCCCCGGCGGGCCCCAGCACCTCCTCCCTTCGCCGCAGCACCTCTTTGACGGCTTCAGACCGCCTGGCCCGGCGGCCTACGCCGAGGTCCAAGACGGCAGCAGCACCCGCGCTCAAAGGCGCTCCCGTTGTCTCCCTGCCGCCGTCCTCCCGCTCCTCCTCCCGGCGCTACTCCGGCAGGGCCACGTGCGACTGTCCGAACTGCCAGGAGGCGGAGAGCCTCGGCCACGGAGCCACCAGTCCCCGCAGGGAGAGGCTTGCACAGCTGCCACATCCCGGGCTGCGGCAAGGTTTACGGTCAAGACGTCTCACCTGAAGGCTCACCTGCGCTGGCACACCGGGGAGCGGCCGTTCGTCTGCAACTGGCTCTTCTGCGGGTAAGCGCTTCACGCGCTCCGACGAGCTCCAGCGGCATTTACGCACGCACACCGGGGAGAAGCGCTTCGAGTGCTCCGTTTGCCACAAGCGCTTCATTGCGCTCCGACCACCTCAGCAAGCACGTGAGGACGCACAGTGCCGACGGCTCCGGGGACGGAGGGGAACCGGGGCTCGGGAGGGGGCACAGCGACACGGACACAGCGTGTCCGGGAGCCCGAGCCAGTTCCAGCACCGCAACGCGCGCGAGGGCGCAAAGAGCGCAGAGGGTCCGAGAGTGGAATAAAGTCTAGAAAGTCCAGTGGTCACACTGTGCCAGCCTGAATATGTTTCCTTGGGACACTTACAAGCTGAAATGGCACTTTATTGTTATCCTTCAGTTGTGATGAACAGTCTCCTTACCACCTCATCTCTTATTTGTAGCCTTTTGTATAAAATACAATTTGTCAATATTTGAAGACTGTGCACATAATTATTTTATTATTTTTTTTTACAAGTAGCTTTATATAGAATCTCTCGGGGGTTTTTCTTGGCATCATCATTTAAATATTTAGGTTGTGCTAGTTATCCTCAGACATTTTTTGGTTGTCTGTTCAAAATCGTTAGACTGTCATATCGTGACTTTAACTGGATTTAATAAAACAGGATGATTTAAAAAAAAAAATCTATTTTCCATCTTTTTTCAAGTTTGCCCATAACATTAGAAAAAGCATTTAGGCACAAAAGCGCTCAGAAAAACTTTCTTTTCAGTGAGTGGATATTTGAAATGTACATATGAATGGACTCATATATATGTCAGTAGTATATACAGACAGATGCATTGGACAGGACCTTTGGCATTTCTTGATTTAGTGTTTTCAAAGTTGTTATTCTGATTCATATTTTTATGCTTTTATGAATTTATTATTTTTTTGCTGCTGTTCTGGGATGCTCCTTTTGCAACCCATCAGAACAAAATGGAAAAGGAGAAACTCCTTCTTGAAATCATGTTTCATTTGACTTTGGGTAGATCCTCCAACTCTGAACACCTGCTTTAATGCAAATTTAATGTGATGAGGTGAACAGCTTTTTCGTGAATCCCACCTTTTCAAATGTCATGTTCATTCTGCTTCAGTTTTAACATTGCTGGTTGTGGATTTTGTGATTTAGTTTCGGTGGCATTGATCAGAACAGATCGTCATGGGGTGTTAAGCTGTATCTCATTCTAGTATTTTGATAGAGCAACCAAAATAAAAGAGAAACAATGCAAACAATGCAGTCAAACTAAAAAGAAATCTTTCATAGTCAAAACTAAATCTGAATCTCATTCTTTTCACAATATTGATGACATTATTGTGCTGGAGTGCCTGATAGCATGGCTGGTGAGGAGATAACTTGACTGATAAGATGACTTGTGAAAATAATTCTGACTGATAAAGGTTTCAAAAATATTGAAAAGCTGAATTTTCTAATGCTGACACTCTGTAGAGTTATAATAATATTCCTCTCTGTTGACTAGTGTTCCTATTTAACTCTATACAGTGTTAATTCTTAGAATGAACACTTTAAAGTGTATATTTTAACACTTACATTTAACACTACAACAGTGTATATATGAGACCACTCTTAACACTTTCAGAGTTAATTCAACACTGGAAAATTTGCTGTGTGTGCATCACCACCCTAGTGTTCACTTTACACACAGCTCACAGTATTCTCTCATGAATGTGGACAAATGTTACAATACTGGTCTTCAAATGCATTTTGCATGATTTTCCTTTTTTTTAGGTTTTGTTGAGGTCACTCAACACCATGAAATAATAAAGTAATTACTAAACAGACTATCTAGTTGACAATGAGACATGAGAATGTGTTTCCTGAAGAGGGTCATAAAACAAATTCTCATATTTTAAATACAGGAGAAGACACTGAAAACATCCCTAGTTTCAGTCTGATTGGGGCCTTTCTGTTTGGGGTTGCGGATTAACTGGTGACTGTAAACTGAGTCCTTCTGGTGATCTACGCTGCCTTTGCCCAGCAGGGATCAGCTGTAAAGATGAACAGATTTAAATACAGTAGACATAAATCTAGCTCACAAAAAAAAAAAAAAAAAACAAGTCTTGCCCATGTTTATTGCGGTGAAAACAGTCATGCTACACAATTGTCACATTAACTGGCTGCAATATTACATAGAAAAGTGCTGTTGTTACTCCGAACTCAATGCCCGGTCAGATGAGATGATTAATACCTTATTGCTGAATTAACCTCCTGGTTAGAGATAGACCACCTACAGTACCTTCCACCTCCACCTCCAGTAGCTTTCTCATAAAACAATACAATTAACAACAATTTTTTTTCTTAAAAAAAAGGAAACATAATAAAATCATAATAAATAATCATTA